>NC_138926.1:6976709-7613040 GCF_965231255.1 Vanellus vanellus | reverse complement strand
GGGGGGGGTGGGGACACAGACGACCTCTAAGCCAGAGAAGGTTTGGGGTTTTTTTGTTCTGTTTTGTTTGCGGGTAGGTTTTTCTGAAGTACCAAATGTTCATAGGACTTAAGGCACCTCTAGACCTTTAAAAATCTGGACTGAAGTATGATTACAAAAGTAAACAACACGTAGCAAGACAGATGCATCCAAGTACCTAAAGCATATTCAAAAGTAGGGCTTGAAATTTTAAAGATAGTATTGTTTGTGCCACATCAAAGACCATTAATTTCCCTGAGTTATCTCAGAGACACTAAGTGGAAAGTAAACTGAATACATATATTTGGTTGTACATGTAACAGAATGTTTATCAGAGCTATGTTCACCTGAGGATTTTCTGGACCTCTGTACCATTTACCTAAATTTACAGCACAAGATAGAGAATGGAAAAAATGAAAAAAACAAAACAAAACACACACAGAAATAAAATCCCCTAGAAAGTACATGGTATATAATAAAAAAATCTGAAATGAAGGTCTGAACCAGTACATGAAACACATGGTAATGCCTCAAACCTTTGATTTCCCCCCCCATCTATACATAAAACTATCAGAGTATTAACATTTTCCTTAATATTGATCACCAACTTAACAGCATCAAATAGGATATATGAGAGTCTCAAAAATGGTTAGCAGTTTTGCCACCGAGATCTTGTTAGTTTAACTGGGCTGGACAGATGCGATTCTCCGTAAACAGGCCCTCCTACCGACTTCTACTTGATTTAGTGTTATCTCAGTTTTTATATTCTTCTCCCTGTCAAAGCTCTTTTCTGTGGCTGCGAACCAAACTCTAGCGCTAAAAGCACTAGAGCACTTAGCTCCTCCCACCACTCTCCCAGCCAGAACAAGACCAGAATAACCTTATCCTGTCAAAACAGGCCCCCCAGTCATGCTGTAGTGACAGCCCAAGCCAACAGCTTTTCAAGGCAATGGAAATCTCTCTCTAAACATTGCAGGGATTTACACCAGCCTTTGAATCCAAAAGATGTTAAGAAAGAATTAAGGCTGGAAAACTTGGCACCCTGATTAGTAAGTTACATGTTAACAATATGGTGAAGAGCTGACATCATGGAGGCAATTTAAAAAGCTCATTTAGGAGGCTATAGTGCAGAATGGCAGCTGTGTGGATGACTGACGGTGGATACTTCTGTCACTTTAAGACTTTCCTAGACTACCAGCTGCTGCCTTCACACTGAGTCAGAACCCCTGGTACACCCAAGTTAGCTGAGCCTTGAAGCATCTTGTAATTAGAAGATTATTAATAAGCAACAACTCCTTACTCCAACTTTTGTCTAGGCTTTCCTTGGCTCTAAACTATGCCTCCTGATCACCTTATGCAAATATTATGAAATATCTACAGTAATACAGCACATCCTAATCTTGCCTAGTTACAGCGAATTGTGGCCAATAAAAAAAAAAAAAAAACCACACCAAACCCAAACACAGTAGCACTCTCTTAAATGAAAAACTGCTAATTATTTTTGTTTTTTAAGAACAAAATGGTATTGACGTGATCAACAAAACAGGGGAACACAAAGGCAGCCAGGCTTTTGTGCTTCAGGTACGTGCGTTATTAGAATAAAATACAGCAGGGCAAGAAGAAATTAACAGGCTCATTTTGGTCCACCAGCATCTTTGATAGATAACACCCCACACCTCTCCACCTGCCACCCTCCCAGATCTTATCATCATCATGATGACAGCATGAACAACACTGGAATCAGGGTGCTCATTCCCACCTCTCAGCTTGGAAACAGAAGGGAAATACTCTTTCACAAGCTTCCTGCAATTGTAGGTGCCTTTGGAAACTCCTCTAAAAAGGGTCCAGGGTCTACAGCTTTTCCAGGTAATTCAACACAGAGTGATACCAGCAGGAATTAAAAAGCATATCCTCAGTTGTTATAAACTGAGATGGCTCTTTGTACAAACCGACACCTATGGCATTACTTCAGCTGTGGAGCTGACCCTTTAGCAGATAGCCTGTGCAAGGCTGCACGTGTTCTCACTACAGAGAGAGGAATCACCATGATTTCCATGTGCATCTGCATGTGGCTATCATGCATTCCGGACCAGCAGAGGCAGGCAGATACAAGCTGCATTGATCCTAGCAAACGAGACCGTGGTTTTGGGAAGGGTTATACCTTCTCTTCATTGCTGATGTTCCGGGTAGAAGTTCTCCAAGTGATGGAAGGGATTGGGTCCCCAGACGCCTCACAGGTGAGTGTAATCTGATCCTCCAACTCCATGGCTGTTTTATTCTCCACATAGGTGATTTTGGGCTTTGCTGAAAAGAAAAAGCAACCTTCATTCAGTTGGTGCTCAGAATGAAGCTTGCCTGTCAAAAGCAATGTTTGAAAGAAGCAACATTGGAGAAAAAAGGCTTTTGAATTGGCACAAGTTTGCTCCCATATGGGGAAGGGAGCAGAGTAGCATTCGAGAAGAGGGTACCTCCTTGCAGAACTAGACGACCTTTTCTACACATGCTTACAGCTGAGGCTTGTAAGAGAGGACTAGAAAAGGGTATATCTGAAGTAGAACCCATTTAACAGCGTACAAATGAGCTGATAATCCCAGGAACTGATAAGTCTTCTACCTCACTGACTACCTTCTCTGCCCCGAATTAGCCTTTTGATAAGCAGCTGTGCCAAGTGGCTGCAGAGGGATGGGACAGGGAGAATAATATTAATTAACACTCCCAGATTCATGGAAGGTAGAAAAGCTGCTGATTCATTCCTGCAAGCTTGAGGTCATTCACACAGTGGTAGGGTGGAGTTCCGCTCCCTGTCCAGGTATAGCAAGTCCCACTGAAGTAATAAAGCCCTTTTAATAGCAGCTTCGGTTGTATTAGGATTTGGCCCTCTGGGCCTGGAAGATTTTTGACTAGCACGCGAATATCACACCACCCCCTGCACAGGACTGTATTTCTTTTATCAGAGAGGAAGCAGAACAGAGTTGGCATCTGTTTCAGACACACACACAGAATCTGTTTTGCCTAGCATGACAGCAGAGGTGCACAGCATAATTTGGGAAAGCAGCAGCTCTGGATAAGGCACATCAGGCATTAATTGGGATAAGTAGGTTACTTCCAGCTTGCACTAGTGAGCTACCAATAGCCAACTGGATTGGAAAGGGGGGACAGTAAGAGCATGGTTACCAAAGACTTTGAGATGAATGGTGGCATCCTGCTCGCCAGCCTTGTTCTCAGCGATGCAGATGTATTCTGCTTCGTCACTCTTATCCACCTTCTTGATGATGAGCTCGGACCCATCGTAGTTAAAACTGTATTTCTCTTCATCATTGGCCTGTTCTACTGGCTCTCCATCCCTGCAGGGCACAAAGCACACTGACTTCACTGGGGAGGAGAAGCAATCAAAGGCTCTTTGTTTTAGGCTTGTTGTTAACGCGCAAACTGTGTTACTACACTGAAACTCCTCAAGTTGAGAGGGACTACCACCTTTTCCTTTCCCTGTGGGCTACAAAGCCTACATCTTGATCTATTCCTAATCCGTCTTGCCTTAAGGCTCTTGGCAGCTGAACCTTTCACCTCCTGGCACACATCATCGCCTACATGCAAGAGCTATAAACACCTCAGAAGGTGGCTCCTGTCCTTGCATATCAAGGCAGAATTCCAAGGTGTCATCACTTTTTCAACATTACAACTTGTCCTCATAACCTTCACCAAAGGCTACACAATTTCAAGAATAGTATATGTGAAGTCTCTATTGCTGCCTGACAGTGAAATTTAGACCCGATAAAATTAAGAGAAAGACTTTCAGTGTGGATCTCCTGGCATAACAAATGCAAGTTACAGCATCCACTTTTGCCTGAGTTTCCCCACCAGTGCAATAGATGATAATAAACTGACCCACAGGACAGGTCTGGTCAGCATGAGGCTCCATCTCTATTTGCAGCTTGACAAAGGATGCAATGGGACACTGAAAATTTGCTATTTTACCTGTTATTCTTGTTTTTCCAGGAAGCTGTACTGGTTCTGACTGGGATAGAGTTAATTTTCTTCTTAATAGTTCATACAGTGCTACGTTTTGGGTTTCAGACCAAAACAGCATGGATAACATGATGATGTTTTAGCTATTGCTGAACAGTATACACACAATGTCAAAGGGTTTTCTTTTTCTCTCACTGCCTTGCCAGCGAGTAGCCTGGGGGTGCACAAGAAGTTGGGAGGGGATACAGCTTGGACAGCTGACCTGGCTAAACACCTGCCTGCCAACGGGAAGCAGTGAATGAACTTCTTATTTCACTTTGCTTTGATGCACAGCTTTTGCTTTATCTATTAAACTGCCTTTATCTCAACCACTGAGTTTTTGGATTTTACCCTTCTGGTTCTCTTCCCCATCCCACTTGGGGGACATGTAGTGAGCGGCTGCATGGTGCTTAGCTGCCTACGCGGGTTAACTGACAACAAGAGCTAACCGCGTCCGTTATGAGAAACTGCTTTCTGGTATGTGAGAAAAATTACTTAATCTTTTTACAGTTAGAATGTTGCTTTTCCTCCAGCCTGGTTTTCCAGGCCTTGGTGAAAACATCCATGCTTACACACAATCAGGACATCACACACAGCATCTTACTTTGTCCACGTCATGGTTGGCTCAGGAAAGCCATCAGCATCACATGCTAAGGTGACAGACTGGCTCAGGTTGGCAGTGGCATTCATAGTGCTCTGCCTGGCACGCACAGAAGGAGGTACTAGAAGAGAAGAAATCCATGCTCAAGTTAGAAAGGACAGGAGATGTGAGCAAAAGTGAGCCCTGAAAGGCTCACCGTAAAATCTCTGCAATACACACAGATGTCACTAGTAATTCAAACCCTTATGCCATCACCTGCAGGTTTCAATCGACAGGTTTGAAGCATGAGGTCTCCAAAGCAATCAGCACAGGGCAGGAAGGGGGGGTGGGGGAGAGGGGGAGAAACACAGAAGATCAGTTTTGTGGACAAAATCACTTGTGAGTCCCAACAAGATGAATAGCTCATTAAGTCATAAGACACTTCAGGTTTCGCTTAACAGGATAATTTCCTGTAAACATCTGGTAAACACTCAGTCAATTTCATGGACATTTGCCTTTGACACAGCAGAGAAAGTTTAGTAAGATGATGGTAAATCATGAATGTGAGTCTACAGTAACATTTTCCACCAGCAGCCCGGAGTGCAGGTGCTACATACACTGCCCCCATACTGGCCTTACTCTAAGCTGCTTACCATTTACGATGACCTGAATATCTTTGAAGTTGATCTCCCCACGAGCCAAGATCCGACCCTCACAGCGGTATGTCCCTTCATCTGTTTTCTTGATTCCCCGTATCTGCAGGTAGTTGTTGGACAGGACTATAAATCGAACTAGAAAAGACAAAAGGAAAGGTCATCCAAGGATCCTCAGGAAAGCTCACTGCAGGTAACAGGTGTTTCTCCTCTCCTTGCCCTTTCTGAGTTGAGACAAGGCTTAGTGTAATAAAATTTCCCTTCCTATCATTTAGTGGAATGCTGCTGTAACTGGATCTGCCATTGCCAAGAAAGACACTAGATGCAGGTAGCAGGCAAACTGCTCTGGTGCTTTATTCCATAAGTACACACAGTGACATAAACAGATAAATACACACACACAAACACATTTACATTTAATTAGTATCAGACAACAAGCAATTTGAAACTTGCCCCTCTTCTCCAAGGCTGGCAGAGATCAAGTCTTACTCGAGCTCCCTTGTGCCTGCAACAAGCAGACATGGGAAACACAGCTGAGGCACGAATGCTCAACTGGAGTCAGGGCTCTGGAGTGCCCTCTGCCAGTAAAATGCTCCTCTGGGCACGACAGTCTGCAGTGTTTTGAGAGAAAGGGAAAGGTTCTTGCAAGGAGCTTTTAGCCCCTTTTCCTTAGGAAGACTGGAGAGTGTCACAACATGCAGCTTTTCTGTCTGATGGCATTTCTTTTATCTGAATTTTTTTCCTAGCGTTCCTTGGCCTATTCCAGTGTCAAAGCCTGGTGGCCATTTCTGTAGGAACATTATTGTCCTGCCACTGCCAAACCACAGCACCTTGAATAACTAAATTCACATCCTTAGATCCAGTGTTCGGTACAAATTGCTTCTCTCCTCCCTTGTGACCACCGCTATTTTGTTCTCCTGAACCCCTTGTATGAGTCTGATTGGAGCCCTGGTGGGAGATGGACATTTGATCCCTGAATGGACAAGCACAAGGCACACACACCTCTTGTGCCTTACCATCTTTTTTTAGGATAACATCCCTGCCTTTGTGCTTCCAGATGATGGTAGGAGGCAGTGAGCTGACCACATCGCACACAATCACAGCATCATCCCCTTCCTTGAATTCCTGAGGAGTGGGAGCATTCTTGAACATCAGCTTTTCTGAAAACAATGGAAGGAGAAAGTCACTGCAGCTTTCTCAGCACACCTCAAGCTGTGCCCCTGACTCAAGCCTGAGGAAAGCAAAGAAACCCCAGAGGACATGTTCTCTAGAAATCCTCACGTTCCCGAGGGAGGATGAAGACGTTCCTGACTCAGTGCACTGCACTGCAACACAGGAACCCCATTTTCTAGCCCTGCCTCCCAGGCATATCAGTGGGCCAAATCAATACTCTACCTAGCTCACCAATTTGTCTACACTGCAGAGAGAAAATGTGAACCTGGAACTGCTCAGCTTCCCAGCAGGACGGGGAGGAGCTGCTATCATGGCTCTGCTGGACAACATGCTGATGGCTTATTATAACTCTTCTGAATGTGTGATCCTCTTTACTGGAGAGTAGTCTTATCTCATAGCATGTCTGTCATCCGCAAAAGCTGCTGTCTCTGCTTACTCCTCCCAGACGTTTATGACGCGCTAGAATCTTCACCTTCCACCCCCTGCTCTCCTGTCTTTTGGGAGAATTTAAGCAGTAGATATGCTGGTAATGTTCTGACAGGCCAAGGTCCTAGTTCCCACTTTCCCCTCAAAACCAAGAAAGGAGAAGGCTGCATTTTCTTAACATCCCCTTTCTTTTCATCCTCCTTTTTCCCCTTTAAAAATAGCCTTTTCTAGAAAGTTAAAATGGTAGCCTCCCTCATCTTGCCTCATACATGTGCAAGGTAGACCAGAAAATAGTCTCGGAGCCGCTCTCTTACGGAAAATTTTCACATTGACGGTGGCCTCAGAGTCTCCCTCCTCCATGCTACTGACAACACATTTATAGATGCCAGCATCATCAATGTTGGCGTTGTAGATGGTGAGGGTGGAGGAGGTGTCATCATTTCGCACCACTGAGATGCGCTGTTGGTTCGGCGTCAGCTTCTCACCATTAGGGGAAAACCAGGAAATGTCTTTGTATTTGGCCTCCCCTGCCACTAGGGACAATAAAAGAAAACAGAGCAAATTGAAATGAGTTCCCAGCAAATATGCATAGAGGGAGTTAAATACAACCAGTAGCACTATGTGGAAGACTGACCCAGGGGAAGGGCTTCTGGTACCTGAGAAGCAAGCAAAGAAAATTCTCTCTCACAGCACTTTGAACGGTCAGCTGCTGTCCTGCAAAAATGATATTAGGTTGGTTTTATAATCTAAAGGGGTACACTTATTTTAGCCCAGAAGGGCCTTCTATGCATCCTGGGATCCCATGTCCCAGTCCCTCCACTATGCAGATCAGTCCAAGAAATAAAAGTCTCTTCCTGCTTAAGCTCCACCATGTTTTTGGTAAATACCCATATTTGTAGAGTGGGCTACTTTGCATACCAAAATGGTGACAATGTTGTAGCAGCAGTTCTAGCATTGATCAGCTTAAATCTCCTGCTGCATCCAGTGTAAATCAGAATTGTTATTAAGTGGTCCCAAGCTGTCTCTTTCTTGCAGCTTGCATCTCTGCATTCCTCAGTGTGGCTTTGTTATTTGGCACAAACTGGCTTTGTTATTTGGCACAAACTCCTATTATTGGAGGGGCTTTAACTGATCCCACAGTTTTCTGAATGCAAGTATCATCACAACAGCACTTGCTGGGCATATGCTTCCATTTTCAAAGCACTGGCATTAACAAATTACTCTGCAGTTAAGCACTCCTGGATCAGATGACCTCATTACTTGTCCCCATCAGTATGCTCCTGAGCAATTGTGGTCTTCTGATGGCATTTTGCTCCCAGAGCTCCTATAGCACCTATTTGCTCTATGTCATGCTTCAGGATGCTCTCATGTCAGTGCTTCAACATACTACTTCCTCCCACTAGAAACCAGGCCAGCTGCTTTCAGGTGAACCTCTGAAGAGGAGATGTGGATTCTAATTTGGAAAATGCCATAAAATTGTAGGACCCGCTTTGGGGCACATGGAGTTTGTCAGCACTGCACCACATTGTGCAGGAAAACAGCCTGGGGCAGTTGGTGGCCTGAACAAACAGTAAACTTGCATTTCATGTGACACAATTTTCAGCAGCATTAAAATCCTTAGTTGCAGAGGTAATAACTCTCAAGTCACCTAGGTCTCCTATTACTGCTGTTAGCAGTTTCTTAGAGAAGTAACTTGGAAAAACAAGCTTCATTCTAAATTCAAAAGATCAAAGAGCTGTGGAATGATGCAAAGTGCCATCGTGGTGGCTATTGCTCAAGCTTCGAGACAACACTTCAGTACCTGGTTTTTCATTTTAAAATCTGTTTGCTGGAGCAGTTTTCTGTCACCAGCTCTCAAGGGAGAATGCGTTTACTGTTTCTAGTAAACAGCATGTGTTGCCTTTGCTACTCAGTCTTATAAACCATAAGGACATATGAGAAAGAAAGAGCAAGTGATCTTGCAGCTAGACCTGGCACTGGAGCTTTTATCGCAGAGTTAATACATTGATTGACCTTCCCAGCAAACCCATACGGAGACAGCTGATGCCGTAAGCTCACTCACCTTGACATAAGAAGAACTTGGATTCTCCAACACTGATCTCCCCCTGGCTTGGAACAATGTCCACTTGAAGAGAGGCTGGAAAAGAAATGAGCATGCACAAGATGGTTAGATGGTAGGGGTGGTCTTCAACAAAAAAACTTTGCTAGCCTTCCAATCCCCGTGGCTCCTTTACTCATCGACTGCAAGAGCATAGGGTGGAGCGTCCTCAGCTTCATAAGTGTTGCTCTTTATCAGTATTTATCTGAATGTACAGTGCCATGGACCCCTGAAGACCCAAAAGAAGTCGCTAACAGTCAGAGTTGCTTCCAGCTCTTTATAAAACCACATGGAATGATACGGAAAGGGCTGATTTGCATTCAAATCTCTACAGCACTGCGACACTAGGGAGCACACTTGGTGCGCACACTAAAACATCAAGCACCCTGCAGGGACTCCTCTGAATTCAAACTGGAACTGGCTAAAAGACCTTTCCTGGCAGCAAATACAAGTTATCTTTGCTTTGGAGACTTCTTGTTGCTCTATAAGATACCATATTCATACAAGCCCCAGTTCCCAGCCATCAGAAATGCAGACTGGGAGTCACTGGCATACTCCAGGTCCTTAATCTTCCTTGATCTCCTGCTCTGATCTCCCAGTCAGAAAATTAGTCTAAACAGCCAGCAAATTGGAGAGGTTTATAGCAGAGCATACCTGGATTAGGAAGGAAATTTCCACCAGTATACGCTGACAATGACTGAGACTTGCTTCCAAGTTCATCCAGGCACGTTTCACCTAACTCACTTCTACTGCCGAGATGAAAATGCTAGCAATACTTTGGTCTCTTCCACTGTCTTCTCATGGAATATCATCAGTGCTTTGGCTTTTACGTTAGCACTTTTAGTTGTAGTTTTCACAGAATCACAGAATCATCAGAGTTGGAATTTCTCGAATTTTCTCGATTTTTTTGTTTATTTTATTTTATTTTTAAATAAGAGACTGAAGGTGTTTTGGCAGCAGAGATGGAACAGATGTTCCATGGACCTGAGTGAAGCATCTATTACATGCTTGTCTGGAATTGAAGGAGCCTGGAGTCAGTCAAAGACATTGTACCTTCTGTGCTCCCTACAACCGAATCCAGCACAGCCTCAAAGGAATCACTTAAAAATAATCCAAGTTAGATAATAATTCCAGAGAGGATATTTGAGGATACTCTTGCTGAAAGAAATCAAAATTATTCTCAGATGTTTTCAATCTCCGTTTGGCCGTCTTTAACTCCTGTCTTGTCTGAGGGTACTCTCTCACCTTCCTTTTACTTTTCAATGAAGTACGTGTTGCCCTTCTAGCTCCTGCATTCAGCCTATTTTACTTCTGGGTAATCTAATTTCTCTCAACTACACTACTTTAATATAATTCAGTCCCAAACAGAACTGCAAGTACAAAGAGCAAAATATAATGAAAGGCTAAAGGTTTATTAGATTTAATTGCAGCGAAGACTAAGTAGCCTACTTCTATTGGTTTTTTTTGTTGTTGTTGCTTTTCTGCAAATCTTTCCAACATCTCAATTTTACGCTTGGAATCATATTCTGGGGTGCTCTTCCTGGAAGGTCTCTGCTGTATGGAATGAATGCAAAGGTATACAAAGAGATCTTAAATGTCTCAAACCCAGACCTCTGAGATCCTCCAGATCAGATTTCTGCTTTGCACTACTATCTAAAACATTTGTCCTTCTGCATTACAATGGGACTAGATTTGAGCATAGGCAATATTACAAAGTCAATTAATGTCTTTGGGCAGCAGCTGCAGTGCTGTGCAGTGATGCAAATACTCCAGAACGACATTACAGTAGTTTCCAGTATGAAGACTCCAGAAGCTGGAGGTATCAGCAAAAGACAGGCACTTTTTAATAATGGGAGCTTTTTACTGTGTTTTCAAATTATCAATTAAACTGTCTTTTATGATCTTGTCTTCAGCATGTGAGTGATAGCTCTTGTTTAGAAATTAAATTTACAGAACCAAGAATCCTTAGTCTCACCCATGCGAGAATAGTTTATTAAAGACCATTTAGAGCTCCTGGACGAACAGTGAAACATTTGTTAGAGTTCAGAGGTTCCAATAATTGTTGCTGTAAAAGCCTTTTCAACTCCACTCAGGAAGTTAAAAAAAAAAAAAAGCCAACATTGACAACAGAAGTCCAAAGTTCAGGTTTTGAATCTGCATTTAGATATCTAAATTAAAAGTTGGGCTTTCAAGAATAACCAACCTATCCGAGCGGCTCTCTGCGTATGGCAAATCTCTTCCCTCAATACCTAAGCACAGCATAGAAGCCTACATTTGGAGTCTCACTACTGAAAAACATGGTAGTTTTTCCTCATTTGTTTATGAAAATGAAACTGATTAGCATTTAATGGACACAGGAGAAGGAACATACCATTTTGGAAGTGTCAACAGAAACCAAAACCAAAAAGTCAAAGATGCTGAATTTATTAAAACAATCCTGGTTTAGCACAGTAAAGGCAGAATCAGCAATCACTGCAAAGCAAGTTAGACAGCCAAGATGAAAGCTAACCAGATTTCTGGCCTGTGTTGTGTATAGTCCAGTATGACTGCTTAGTTTCTGATTCGAATTATATTGGTACTAAACAAGTGTGAACGGAAAGCAAATCTCCCCGTTTTCATGTTCGTTTACAATCAGCCTTCCACAATACATAACCAAGTATGCCCAGTGCTCCTTTCTCCCAGCAACATCCCTGCCTTCTTCATAGCATAAATTATGACCCATTAGGCAGAAAATATAATTGGATTCTAGCTTTCCTCCAGCTATAGCTTAATGCTACAACAACTCTGTGGACTAACAAGTCCGGGTCAAGTATGAGTTTCAAGAGGCCAAAATGAATAGGTTTTATTTCGAAACTGCAGGCATTAGCTTGCAGAAAACAATTATCTTAATCAAGCTATTCGTCCTCCCCGTGTAGCCAGGGCACTTCTCTGCAACATTACCGCAAATGCTTCATCTGTCACCTTCCGTGTTTTCATGCTGTAGTGCATGAAAACCCCGCTCCTAGAGCAGCTACTTTTACCTCCAGACCAGAGAGTCATTAGTTTTAGCTGCCAAACACACCTGGCTTTTTAAGAAGCATGCACTGCTTCAGAAATGAAAATCCGTTTGTGTATGTGCCAATGGCAACATTCCTTACAGTACTTGGGAAACAGACATACGGACTGTGGGGTTAGACATTAAGTATATAGTTATACACAGAATGAAGCAGCACTGCCTGCCATCATTAAAAAAGGACATAAGTAGTAGGATTTTCTGATAAGGAGTCTGAGGACATTTCTTTAGCCAGCAACCACTCTGACACCGCATTTCTCTTCATAAGTAAACTGCAAGCAATTAATCGGAGCCAGTGGAGCTCCTCAAAGGATAATAATACTGCAAGGTCCATGCCACTTTTCTAGTTTCACTATCACCCTATTTTAGCAGGCTAGACTGATAAATGTAGTACTCCATCTCAAAAGACTGGGATACAGCCATAAACAGAAACAACCCAGCCAAGATTCAACCGAAATCAGGACTTGCAAGTATTGTGTGTTCTAGTTCTGGCTAACATTTGCACATATGGCTGTACGTCTTGCCTAGCCAAGAGGCTTTCAGAAAGAGGAGACATTAAAGCATCCCTTGATCTCTTGAGTAACAGCAAGGGGCTTATTACAGACCCTCTTGGCCTGTCCAAGACACTCTTCAGAGCCCTGTACTTTTTATCAACTGGGAACATGATGAAATTGTAATATAATTCCCCACAGCACTGCCTTGGAAAACCAGCCCAGCCCAAGGAAGGGCATTTAGACTAGTCATCAACTTTCTACTCAGCCAAGCACTGCTGTCAAACAGTGGGGTGCTGGTAAAACAGCTTTGACCTAATTGCAATCTAATATAAATTCATACTACTACTATTTTTTTCCCCTCTTGTTTTTTGTAAAGCATTGAACTTTTCATCACGCCAGAATACAGCATCTGTGCTCTACCTTACATCTTTTTTAATGCGTGTCTGTGCCACAGTAGATGCAAAGAATAGGAGGAAATCACACAACCGGGAAACATCTTACTATAAATACAGCCGAAAGGCCAGGCAAGAGATGTGAGCCCAGGCAACAATGTCCAGCTCTCCAGATTCTCCAGTGTTTCTTTCTACAGACTCAGCTCCTTCTTTGCATATCTTTCTGAAGAGATCTTAATCCAATATTCGTGTATTTCAACTTCATAAACATCAGCATCCTTTCCTGTAACATGATGTCAGCATAGAAAAGAAGCAATTTCCACTTGCACATAGACGGTGTCCTGTCAGTGCAAGGCCATTCTGAGAAGCTCCCAATATGACTATATTGAAGTGTCAGCTTGCAGCTTTGGTGTTGGGAACATCAAGGAGAAGGCAGTGACAAGCACGATAAATTCATCTGCACTCACAAGATACAGCTATTACACGGGAACACCTCACAAGGGAAGTGTTAATTGCCGGCTGGGTTGGGCTCCAGAGATGACCTTGCACTCTCTCCTGCACCACAGCCCAGTGCCCTGGCTGAAGTCAGAGCGGCAAGGTGACGTTACGCTTGCACTTTCAATGAGATTATGACTACATGAGAAATACTCGGTGACAGCCAGGATGGGTTCATGGTGTCCCAGCCAAATGAATCAAACCTCTCTTTTTTCTTTTTACCTTTTTTTCTTCCCCTCTTCAATACTGTAAGGTTTTTTTAAAATGTATTGACTTTTTTTGAATGGGAGAACTTGTATGACCAGACTGCGGCCTCTCTGCTTGCACTGGGTGGAGTATTCCTTTCTGTCAAAGCACTTTTACAAAATCAGCTTTGGCAAACAGGTTAAGGACAGGAGACTCAGCCTCAGTTGAAAGCAGGCCACCCCCCTGAAGAAATGCAGTAGTACAAATAGATCTTTTGGAGATAGATGGTGAAAAAGGAACGGGCCCAGACTAAAAAAAGGACACACCTTGAGCTCATCCCATTTAGAGAAGCACAACAAAAAAGTCATCTGTACCAGAAAAAGCCCTAGCTTGGTCATTTCTTCCCCGGAGTCCACTGACAGCGCAGAGCCACCCTGACACATGCTGCAGCCCTACTCTGTCCTCGGAATAGCATAAACACACGCCAGCCAGGCGCTTGCAGGGCAGAATGCCACATCACCTGCCACATGCTTACACCTTAATATACCAAACCCAAATAATTTAGATGCTGCTTCTGTTGCTGCCTGTAAGATATCACAGGTGTTCACGATCAGGAAAAGAGACCCTGGCATTCCTATGCAGCTCAACCCCCTCATCCATTTAAGGGAGGCGGAAATTACCTGCCTGGGTCTGGCTTGTGATCATTTGCACTCCAGTCTGATCGATTAGAAGCTGTCACAGTTGTCATGCATGCATTAGGTAACTCCATTGCCTTTTTCCACCCCCTCTTACCATAAGAATTCTTCCCATGCTGAGGGCTAAAGCACAATGATCAAAACGTAACTGCTGTCTCAGGTGCTATTTTGCTCCAGTTTCCACTGGGATAGGAAACTCCTGGGGCTCATATATGCTGAAATACACCAAGGGGAATCTGCTGGACTAGAAAACTGAGTAAAAGCGCTCCAGGCTAGCTGCATCTCATTACTTCCCAGTCAGTCTGCCTGCGCTCATCTGTGTCTTCTCAACCTTTACTTGTCTTTAGGCAGCAACCACAGCATTTCTTTTGCGTTTATATTGTGCCTAACACAAGGGAATCCAAGATACCGCACTATTCTAAGAAACAGCCATAAGAGCCTTAATGTCTGGCAGCCGTGCCTTTATTTATATCCAGTCAGCAATCACTCCCTGCAGAAAGACTTCTGATTGTTAATCACTAGGTGGAGCGAGCAATCATCTCGTAGTTGTTAAAGGCACGAAACATACTGTAAGAAATCTCAACATTTCCGTTCTGCCATAGATGTTGAGAAGCAAAATTATACCTGGCTTCCTTCAGTCTCTTGTGTTTTTCTCTGGTGGTGGTTCTCTTTAGGAGCCAAGATAACAGGTTGGATAGGCTGCGGGCCTGCTCCAGTCTAGAACCTGCCCTGCTTTTTCTTCACAATGTGTTTGCAAACAATGTTAAGGCTTTCTCCTACAAACTGAGTTAACAAAGGGCTGGGAGGCAGACCCCTGGTGATGAAATTAGGCACAAAAGAGCCCAGCTGTGTTTGTCCAGCAGCCTTTAGTCTGGGAAATTGAAGATCACTTCTGAAAATCAGGTATCATTCGAGAAAAAATGTTCCTCAAAATTATTCACATCAAGCTCATGTGTAGTTATTTTACACCAGGGATAGCTCAACCCTAATTCTTTCAACCAGCCTTCATCGGCAGAACAATTTTCTGACATCGTAACCTGGATAAACAGGTTCATCGTAACAATGAACTGTGGCTTAAATTACACAAACAATTGCTCCCTACTTGCTACACTTTATTGCTCAGTATATGATCAAATTGACAAACGCAGCACTGCCATGGTTTTTAATCACTACTTAATCGTTATTTTTGCTTTGCAGTTCAGGGAAACGGAGACTATTTTTTCCACTCTTCATTTAATAGACACTGTGAGCCCATTTGTATTCTCCTTCCAACTTCAAGCAATAAAGGCCTTTTTAGCATCACATAATAACTGCATTAGAAGGCCTCTTCATAATCACACAATAAGACTTTTTATAGCTCTACCCTCCCCCACATCTTTTATCTGGTTACAAAGTTCCCCAGCCCCCAAATAATGCTGAATAACTCCCCATTGATTTGAAAAAACTCTGCTAATGCAACATCCCGTTCATCTGTAGTTAAGTATAATTAGTTTTGCATTTCAACAAAAGAAGTGAGCTCAAATTAAGCCATGATTTTGGTAATAGGCAGGGAGGATGTCTCCCTGCTGGGCTAAGACTGAGGCTAACACAGCAGGCTTTACCTGTTAGGTAAATAACAAGCCACTTTAAGTAGAGGAAAGTGTGTTAATTGCTGGGTATTGGTTCTGTATCTGTCTAAATTCAAAAGGACTGAAGTGAAGCAGAGTGTGAATGAACTGCAGGCACGCTTCCACATTAGAAGCAGGAAGGCTAATGTACACACTGCTCTTGAAGATCTATCTGGAGCCATGCAAACAGAATGTCTCGGAACACTACATACACTTAACTACAGATTTGCATTACCGCAAATGCATTATGGAGTTATACGCATCGTGGCTCTCTAGGATAAATGTGAGTTCACCCCCACCCCCCATTCTTCCTTTCCCATAAAACCATTACTCCTTTTGCCTTCCACCGCTTTGTCACTGACCCTCATGGTTCTGATTCGAACCTCAGAACTAAATAAAGACCTAAAGTCTTTTGACTTCACAGAATGAATTGTTATCATGTTCGGCATGTGCTACATGACACATCTACCATTTCTTTGTAGCTGAAAGAAGTGGGCAGGAATCTACAGCAGGACACTCTTGCACATACAGGTAGTCTGCCCCTCTCTGCATTTCTGGAGAGGCTCTTGCCAGAACAATTTCTTACCTTTGTATTTGCTGTTGGAAAGATGTAAACCCTCCAGCTTCAGGACAGGTCATCTCAAGCAAAGACACGAGACACCAACTGCAACCTGGGACCTGGTTAAGCCAGTATCAGCAGAACTTTTCACCCTTCTCTGACAGAGCTTGTTTGTCTATCTTCTCAACAAGACTGAGGGCTGAAAACCAAAGGTCTGGCTTTTCTGCTTTATCCAGCTGCCATCTTTGTTATACAAGAATTTGTCAACGGGTTTGGAAAATCCACACTGGAAATTACTCTTTTGTGGGTATCTGTAGAAAACTAACCTCATCAAACACTGGTAGATTCTACATGAATTTTCTGCCTTTTCTCTATTAACCTTAAATCAACGCTTGTTAACCACATAACTTAGCTTTAGGGTAATGAAAAACAGGGAGAGGAATCGTCTCGGCCTCCTTCCGAATGTTCACTCTTAACATTCTCTTAGCATAATAATATTACATATTGAAACACTTACTGACCCATATTTCATTTCTAATCTGATCTGAAATGTCTCTGCTTATTATCACTTCAAGTCTCAGGTTAGTCCAGAGACATGCCTCCACTCATCCAAAAGCTCACTCTAAATATGGCAGGATTTTCAGTCTTTTGGCCACTGAGAAAAATACTATAGACAGGAGTGAGAAATGAAACAAAACAAAACTTGACCTTGGCAATGAAACCCCAGCTGTGCCTACGCAGCTGTGCCTCAGGAAGTAGTGCAAACTGAGACAGTACTCACAATACAATGGCAGTCTGGTTTAACGTCTTCAGGGCTGGAGATCAGAGAGGAAGGATATAGCACATCATGATCAGATGCCCTCAAGAAGAAACAACACACAGTGTTCATCAATTCAGTTGTGTGTCTCAGCACAAAAGCACGACACCTTCTATAGTGACAAACACTTATTTTTCATATAACACTTGATATGTCTGAGTGAACACTGACCAAGTGTTCTCTGTACCACGAGCTGAGTGCGCAACTTAAAATGACTGCAGAGTGCACAGTAACAGCACAGCTATCTAAAGACATCCCATTCCTACTCACATGATCATACCTAATTCTCTTACCTCTCTCTGGAAATGATGCCTTTCAAGACCTAAATTTTAAGTCTTTCTGACCTTCCTAGCATGGAGACAAATTTACCTTTTTTTTAGCACTTAGTGCTGGCTGCGCCTATTCTGTTTACATCCCATAAAGTCTCCTTTATGGTGCTACGCTGTAGCACACCCCCCTTTCTGACTCCAGTGTTTCAAAAGAGTATAGACATCTGAAACCTTGCTCAATGGTCTGCGTATTACCGACACATTTTCTAGCTCATGCCAGCAGATTTATGACCTACGCATTTGTGTGGTGCTTCCACAAGATCTCCTGTTACCAGGATATTCTCAAACAACAGGCCAGAGTAACACCAGCCTAAAGAGAAACCAGGGGAGGGGTGGGGGTGGGGTGGTGCAAAAGGATGAAGGTGTCTGAGGAAGGAGCATAAAGGGACATTCAAACCTTCATACCAGCTGAGTAGTCTCTAAATGCTCTCTTAGGTACAGAATATTGATTCTTTCAGTGAATAAGTTTCTGAGGAGAATGTCCTCTGTTGATTTGACAGGAAGAACCCAACGTCTCTATGGTCCAGACCAGAGAGTAGTGCTTGTGTAGCTGGTTAGGAGAAAGGAAAACTCAGTCCTAAACCCAGCTGGGATAGATATATAACGACGCTGTGTTTCCTTGCCAAGGCTACTCAGATTTCCTTAGCAGTCTATCTACCTTTTCATAGCGTTCTAGGGTTGAATGAATTACAAAGATAGGGATGTGGCTATATTACAGTAATGGTGCTTTCAGGAGATTAGAGAAATAGGAAACAGTGACACATGCAATACTGAAGAACAGCAAGGAGGAATATAACACAGCAAGAAAAGGAAAGACCTACACAAAACAGAAATAAAAGAAAGAAAACAACAACGAGTAGGACTGCATCTACTGCAAGATGTAAAACTTGCAATGAGAGGAAAAGGGAAGGCAGCTATCCTACTCAACATTTGATCATCTCGCTCTGGCACTAGGGGTCATTTAAGATTCTTGATAGACAGCTATCTGTGAAGAGCTGAGAGCATTTCATCTATTTGTTTATCTTTTAAGTCCCGTTAATAGCTAAACATCCCAGTTCCCAATGCTCTGATATTCACTACTTTTGACTTTGAATACAGTCAGTAAACTTGGACCGTATTTGCCTTTGAGGCAACAGGGCTTCTCCAGCAGTAGGAATCCCTATCCTCATGCCACTTCTATCATAGGTAACCTTCTGACAGCAGCAGTATATTTCTTTCTCCCCAAACTAGCAATCAGCCCCTAAGATCTATTGTAGCAACTCTCTGAAGGTCCAGGCCTTCTACAAACAGCCATTACCTAGCATGTTATGAATTCACAATATGAATGAGCTGTGACTAAGACTAGAATGGCAAATAAACATAATATGGAACAGCCTTCAAAGAAATTCTTGTGGGATTAGTACCTCACTACCATTTCTGCCTTTGAAAGCCTACCATCTATTCTTTACAAAAAAGTGGCTAGACGATGTCCCCCTAAGTATGCAGGTAATATATACATATGCAAAGAGACCGAGTGTAACAGAGTATTAGCCTATGGTCAAATTCCTGGGCTACCCCCAACTCCAACTAATGTTATGCTAGACATGTCACAGCTTCTTTCCAGGAGCCACAGTATGCCAGCATCTATTAGTCTACCTCTTCTGGCTTGGATCCAGTGCAAACACTTGCAAACACCAAAAGCAACATTTTCCCTTTCTGTCATTGATACGCTCGGGACAACTGTCACAACAAAGCAACCAGTCTTTCACAAGATGTACACCATTCACTGTCACCACAACACAAGAGGAACCACAGCAAACAAAGGCCTGCTTTCAATAAAATGGAAAGAGATTTGAGACAGGCTCGAAGAATACAGCTGTGAATCCACACATGAAACAATACGCCTCCTGAACAGAGGTATTGGGAAGCAGCCTAGAGCTCCAACAGTTGTTAGAGGTTAACTAAGCTCTTGAGTTTTCCTTCCCAGATATTAGTCAAAGGGCAGTGAACCCAAATACAGAGCCATCCAAATATGAAACCATCTGTTAGTTACATTTCCTGAACGGCCTTAGGAAAAGAAATCGTAAAAGAATAATCCTTGGATAAGAAATTTTCACATCCTGGTGCTATGCTTATGTCATTGGCTACTTCTTTTTTGAATCAGAGGAAAACATCCCCCAACCCTTCTTAAAAGGGACTAAGGCCATAAATCTCAGTCACACTGATTGCTTTCACGACAGCAAGCACAGAACAAAGCATCACCTGTGCCACACCTTTGACAAGAATCCAGCTTTTATTCCCACAGATAAAGAATTATTGGGATCAGCTGGACCTAAACAGCTTTCAGCACCTTCAAGCTCCATTAAACAATCCCCCCAAAGCTTGGGATGCTAGTCTGTCTTGGTGTAGTGACTCTAACAATAGCCCAATAAAGCAGACTAACGGGGCACTTTGTATTTAGAAGAGAGTCACCGTGGCTGCAGCAAGCTGAAGCGGGTAGAGAAAAGGACATAAAGAAAACTAGACTCATACCTTTATACAAATACAGCAAGCAGGACTGCAAAGAACAAGCCTGGACCCTTGCAACTATGAGATAAACAGAATCGCCACTTGTAAGAATCTGCCACTCGTGCTCTTTCACTGGAGGTCGTCCATTTCTCAATGCCCCCAAGAAGCATCACCAAGCAGACGACTGCTGCAACTGTTTAGGAGAAAAAACCTTTGTATAAAGAGTACCAAAAATACTTTCCAAAACACTGTCCTTACTATCTTGTAGCTTTCTCAAAGGGAGTCTTAAATAAATATATTTGAGTTACTGTTTTGAGGAGATAGGGGAGAAGGAAAGTAAGTACAGAGCAATAAATAACAGCCAACACACGTCTATTTCCAGCTGTCTGAATTCTCTGATCCAAATCTGCATCCAACCTACAGCAGAACAGCTGGCAAAAGCCTGACTGAAACAGTACCAGAAGGATGTCTTGGTTTATGGCCTCAGTGCAGAGGAACGAGTTTAATTTCTGAGGCCTGGAGGTCAGACTGTGCTATCTCCTGGCATCAAGGTTGTGGAATCTGAATTCTGCACCCAGTTTTTATATATTTAAAGGCAGCCCTAGATATGCGCAGCTAGAACTGGGTGGAGAAGGATTCAGCATCCACTCAGGTACTGACATAAGGACTGGGTTTTCAGAGGAGCTCACCCTGCCCGCTGACACTGTCTTTGACACCTGGAAACAAATGGAATTTATGCAAGTCAGTGGAAAGAAATACAGGCTAAAAGTTAAAGTCGAGACGCAAACATGCTAACAGCACAAATTTTGAGTTTTATGTTCCCACTGCTTTTCCTTTGGATTACATTCCTCTGCAACATGCAAGTAAAGCTAAGAGAAAATGCATCACCTTTTGGCAAATAAAACCCAATGTGGATAAAATGAGTTTTAAAGGCAGAATGCTAGGTTAACTTCTTAAAGACCGTACCTTTAATTTCATTCAATTCTAGCAACAGTTCCCCAATTAAACTCAGCAGCGCATGCTAAATTCCAGAAAGAAACAAAATTGACCAGGAAAAAATATCTACTGGGTCTAATGCGCACAGCTCTCTGAATAAGGGTAGGATTTGTAAAGCTTGTGAGTTCAGCAGATTATGGTGGAAGCCCTCAGGATTTAATATACAACAAAGGCTTAACAAGACAAAGACATGCCCCCTGTACACGGTCACTTTATTAAAAATACGCTGACTGCTCAGGAGTAGGCAAGCAGCTAGGATTGATCTCAGCTGGTCTGCAGATCCAATGCCTCCCTGTCACCATGGTAACCGCTCAGTAATTCTGCCATGAATTGGCGCAGGGGATTGCAGATACCTTTGGGGAGTATCAGAACATAAAGATTCAGAGAGGAATCAAACAACAGCTTATGACAGTGCCACGACAAAACGCAATGAGAAAGACATGACCAAAGCAACATTTAGAGGAGAAAAAAAAACAACCCCAAAAAACCCAACCCAAACCATAGGCTAGCGGCCTGAGGTGATCTGCAGCTGATGTGTGTGGGGATGCTCTTCACCCTGTTGCTAAACATGCCACACTGCAGTCAACACGAACAGGTAACACTACACGCTGCATAGAGGGCATAAGCCCTGCCAACCACAGCAGCATCCCACTTCTAGTTCAGCACAGTGCTCCCAACCACAGGTTTTTGAAATGACTGAAACAGCAGTGGCTCTTGCAGAGCATGCAAAAGGCAGGGGCAGCCCTCATCCTGTGCAGTGCCTCTGGCTGCAGGCCCTTTTCTTCCCCAGCCAGCTCCAGTGCCCAACACAGTCTTCCCTGACTACCCTGGCCTCAGCTGGATGGTACCCATAGTAGGTCTAAGATGGATTTATAGGATGAAAAACACCATTTGCAAAATGACTTGGGGGCTGCTGGGGGTGGGAGAAGGCTAACTCACTTGTCGCTTTAAGAAAACCAGATGTTGTCCTCTTTTAAGTAAAAAAAATGCTTCAAATCGTTATATAAAAAATAGTGTAAGCTTGCCATTGAAACACCTGCCTGCCTGTGGGTCTGGGTATAGGCCCACGATACACTCTTTCAAGGGGCAAAGCTATGAATCTGAGGTGAAAGCCTTGTCCGCTAGTCCATCCGCCATTCTGCAAATGTCTGTAGATTATTTAAGATCGCACCCTGCCAGAGAAAGATATGCTTGCTTGCAGCTGAGATCAGTGAGCCAGCCAGCCTGCGTAACCACAAAAACACAAACAAGGAATTCAGAAAGATTTTTCTATGCTTAATTTAAGTCAAAAATATTTTGATCGTGGACAAAGTGACAATCCCAAGTTGATATAGGCAATCTATGCAGAAAAGAGGGAATGATTCATATTGTGCCCAGACCTCTTGCCCAGCTTGTGACCCCATCCTTTGTATGTACAGGATCTTTGCAAACATTGCTCAGAGATGCTTTTAATTTTTGAAGTGACCACAAGATACACACACACAAACACACAAAAGATACCTCTAACACCTTTTTCTACAGAAAATTATAAATCAAAGTAAAGCTTCTCAGACATACCAGTAGTTTTGCAAGGAACACAGTTTTACGCCTCTTCTGATGACATTCTTGTTAAAAGCTTTATATTGCTATGGATCATAAAACTAATAGCCCTATTTACCACAGCAAATATTTTCATTTACCTGAGGCAGAGTCAGCCAAGAAGCTTTATGGAGCCATTAAATCAGAGTATGGACAATTTTAATTAAAAACTAAGGAAGCTACAATCTTCTGCTGAAAAAGAAAAGTGGGTGAGCGACACTGCATTGTGAGTATATTAAAAGGAAAAAACAGGATTTGTAAAAGCTCATGATTCAACTCTAATCTTGCTGCAGCTAGTTTATCTTGGCAGTTTGCTGAGCAGCACGCACACATACTGCACTGTTTTGTGGAACAGAACTATTGCTTCACTTGCAATGCAGCTGTAGCTAACAGCCCTGCAGGAGCTGAAGCTCTTGGGATGTCTGTGTCATTCCTAAAATGAAGCAACCTGTATAACCTGTAAGCTTCATTTCCCCTACAGTCTATCATTTACTCTTAGTGAATGCAGTAGCAATGTTAGCATAAGATTTTATTTTAAAGCCTTGAAAAATAATTATTTCTCAACCTTTTTCATATGGTGAATTAGCTTTGGGACATATTTTTAGCAACAGTTAAAGTCGGACTAGCTGAAAAGCTTGAAATTAAGTATTTACTTCATAGAAATTATTAACTTCAGTATAACATTCTCATCACTGCAGTTACTAGATTCACTCAAGGAATCCGTATTCTAGGTCTAGCTCATTCATTCCATGAGTAGACTGTTCTCCCAAATTGTATAATAATTTCTCTCTTTGCCTGATCTATCATGGGTTCACACCAGAATGTCTCAGGAGACAAAGAAACCTTTTTCTCGTACTTCAGTTAACTGCAAGAAGAAATAAAACATGGAATGCAGTTGCTCTCTCTTCTCTCTTTTTCTAAAGAGGTCAAATTACAGGCAGAAGCAAAGCTCTGTAATTCTTAAATGGGTGTTTATGAAGTATCATTGGGTGTAAAAGCCTTGACGAATTTTGGTCTCACTGATCAAGCTGAAGCACGGCAAGTGAAAGTCACTGACATTAGCGAGAATGGGACTTGGCTTCTCCTGCTTCCTCCTAGGTTTAGCAGCTTCTGCTTAAGATCATACCTCTTCCTAAAGTACTTAGACATCAAGGTAACAGAAACAATACAGTCCTCATCAATGGACCTGATATGGCAGAGCAGACATCCAGGCTCCCCTTCCCACAAAAGGTTCAACCAGATGATCTTTCAAGGTCCTTTCTAACTTGGGCTGTTCTATGATCCTGTGAGATCTTTTGCACTATAGACTATATGTTTATTTCTTACAGCTCACTGTTTCTGCTCAAAATTAATGAGAAGTGGTTGTAACAGTATGTAAGAGGTCATGTCAAAATCAATTCTATCACTTGGGCAGCATTGTTACATTGCCATAAATCAAGCAATCCCACAGTACAGTAGCTCTGATTTGCTGACAGCGGCCTGGAAGACTAGCTGAACACACAGCCATTTCTATCTCATAAGTCATACGCTTATTAGCTGTGAGCCTGTCCTGAGGCAGCTCAGGGGAAGACAAAAGCAATCAAAGTGTTGAAGGGATAAGAAAAAGAATCAAAATTTGGATGCCCCTTCTAAGCTGCTTCAAGGAACCCAACTTGAGGCAGGTGTTCTGCACTTAAAAATACCAGGATCTGCAAAAGTTTCTCACAAACATCCAAATCCAAGGCACCCTGAAGACTTCCTACCTGAGTTTATACCAATTTTATTTCCCAAGGAAAGTGAACCAGCTTCAACACTGCCCTCCACGTATGGGGTTTGTGTCTGTCATCAGCCAGGGTAATCGCAAGTTTCAGTCAGCTGGGACAACGCAGAAACAGTCTCAAAGAAAAACATGCTCTTCAGAGATTAATTGGAAAGCACAGAGAAACCTTATTACTGCCCCTGGTGAACAACAGGCTGGAAGGTAAGCTTACTTGGCATTAGAGAAGTCTCACCAACCACAAGTGTCACCTGTGGGAAAAGCTCTGCTCGGTGACCACAATCAGTCCAGAGACAGGACAACATACTTGACAAGCTATGGCACTCCGAATCTGGATCCCAGCCTCAATGGAGGAAGGCTCTTTCCACCTTTGGAAAACCCTGTTCAGTACAGATTTCACACGCACACAGAATGCCCAGTTCTAGCAATGCAGTCCAACTTGTGGCAATTAATTGGAGATGATTAATCAATTATTTACTTACTAGACAATGACTTCTAAACCTCTAAGTCATACTTTATGTCAATCCATCATTTTGTATTACCAGCACTGACCCAACAGCCCTCTTTTGTTATTTGTCTAGGAAAGGATTTCACAACACTGGCATCCAAGTCCTTAAGTATTCCACATGCAGTTCAGAGATGTACTGCCTCTCATAAATTGTGGCTCACAAACAGGCTTCAGAGAGATTACTATCTATTTTAATAGTTTAAATTCATATCTGGAACCATCTTTTGTCAAGTACAAAGTGCCAGAAATCAATGCTTTATTTTATGTGTAAATTAATCTTTCATACCTAGTGGGACTTGGGCATTCTCTGATGGCCGAATATCACTATAGAGTTTAGAAAGAGCTAAAAATCATAGACTTGGAAAGAAAACATAACACTTGCCAAATTTTAGTAGCAATAATAATAAATATGCAGTTACTGCTACTCAGCAAACACCAGGAAAAAAATCCTAGTCTAAGTTTAGTTTCAGTATGAATCTTTGAAGTATCCTACCTTTAGGTACCATCAGAGTTGCATAGCTGGAAGAAAATAATCTTCTTGTGCTTGAGTACACAGTAAGACTTGTCAATCGTACAGGAGATTGGGGAAGGACTTTTTACAAGGGCATGTAGTGATAGGACGAGGGGGAATGGCTTCAAACTGGAAGAGGGTAGATTTAGATGAGATATTAGGAAGAAATTTTTCACTCTGAGGGTGGTGAGGCACTGGAGCAGGTTGCCCAGAGAAGCTGTGGAAGCTCCATCCCTCGAGGAGTTTAAGGCCAGGCTGGATGGGGCTTTGAGCAAACCGGTCTGGAGGGAGGTGTCCCTGCCCAGAGCAGGGGGGATGGAACTAGGTCATCTTCAAGGTCCCTTCCAACCTAAACCATTCTACAATTCTATGATCTGTGAATACCTACAAAGCCAATGGTCTGGTGCTGGTGAAAATAAATAAAACGCGCAACTTGTTCTCAAAGGATTTGCAGTCTGATGAATACAGGTACAGGGACCTCTTCAGTGCATGACACGTCTGATGAGAGACTTTCAAGAAGTTTGGCCTATTCAGTAGCCTTGTCAGATTAACAGTACTGAAATGTAGTAGATGCTCTAAGTAGCAAAGAAGCTTTTATAGAAACATGAAATGATACCTTTCTATGAAAATGTAATTTTCAGTGAAAAGGCTTAAATCAGAGAAGAGAAACATGGCTAGGAAAAGACTGCCCACTTTCCCATTCAGCCTAAAATTTTAAAATTAAGTCTGCTGGGTTTTGCTGACATTATTCAAAAGCTGTTACACAGTGTCATGATCGGAGCAGTTCTTTTGCGATGAAGATTAAAAAAATCAGCATCAGCTACAATAGAGACGGAACTATTCTTATGCAGACCCTGACATTCACACTGCAATAAGCCTATATGCTTAAAGGCAGTGTTCACCAACAGCCTCGATGCAGTGCACAATGGTTATTACAGGCTCAATTACCTCATCCTGTGTAACACTTAACTCCTCCATTATCATCCAAGTCTTGGAAATGGTTGCCAGCAAGCTGATTATTAAGGGCAATGAATGTTAAGAAGATCAACAATCACATCTCTCAGTACAGCCTCTAGGAATTCTTTGTACTCGGTACTCTGTCTGTAACCACAAAACAGAAGAATAACTCTGGCTATATATGATTATCTCTGATAATCCTGTCACTCACTTTCCTGAAGTGTTTAGCTTTAGGCAACAAGCACTTTCCAGGACTTACACCTTTGTTCAGTGCTTTACGCGCTTCCAGAGGAAAGGCAGCATTGACAACACACGGGAAAAGATCAGAAAACAGCCGAAAGATTCATGAGGCTTCTGCTCCTAATGAAATAGCTGCAACTTCCTGGAACTTTAGGCCAGAAGTGATTTGTCAGCCCCTGCCTCATGCACTGCCTTTCAATATAGCGTACAAATGATTTTCCAGTACAAGGACGCAGGAAGCCAAAGGAGTACGGCTTTGGGTATGTTAGGGTATAGCAATGTATTCTGCATAGACAGTGACGGTTGTCATATGCCCCCATTCTTTGCAGAAACATGTTCTGACTATGAAGTAAGAACACAAGAAACAAGTTTTTTAACTGAAGTTAGTTCACCACTGAATTGAAGAAATAACAACTGATCATTTAGCTTCTCCCTTTCTCCTGGTCCCATCTTCAGGTAGGATCAGGAGAGCTATATCTTCCACATTATTTGGAAAAAAGCAGAGACAGAAGCATTTTGGGTCCAAAAGGCCTTTTCCACATCAGCTGATAAAAAAAAAAAATCTCACACCGTTACTGATTTGGCAATCAAGAAAAATTAGTTTCTTCTTACCATATGTTATAATTACACAATAAGACAAACAGCAGGGCTGTATTTGCCTGACATTCAAGCATGCACTGTTCACCACATACTGTCGCATACATTCTTGCAGTTTTTCTTATTTCAGAGCAATGTCAAGAGTGTTCTCTGGGTTTTTTTTTGCTTTATAGAAACTGACAATAAGATTAGGAAACATAGTTAAAACAGAAAGTAAAGCATGCCTATGAAAAGAAAGTTTACAAAATTTCTCTCCTGTTGCCAAACTAAATAACAAACACATGCTTCCATCAAGAAGTCAGGCAAAACATTGGTGGTACTGCACACAATGTCACAATGAAAACATCCAGTTGGAGCTCTTTCACTATCTGTTTTGCAAGCTACTTTGAGTATACGCTCAAAACTGTCATTCTGTGGAAGATGCTACAAACAGTGAGAATCGAATCATTTCATAGGTCTCACGCTCTTAAGCGAAACGTAATTTTTGGGTGCAGCTGCTTTCCAGCACCAGGGCAAAATGCTACAGAAACTGCATAAGCTGCAGATGATGGATGACAGAATCAGTAACAGTGTTTGGAAACACTCCTAGTCGAGGGCAAGTATGTATAGCAGCAATAAGGTACATTCTACAATGCCTTCCTTTTAAACAACAGATCAGGCCACAGGAGCTCATAAGCTGCTATCATTCCATAAGGATAACAAACCTTTAGGGTGGAGAGCTGAAAACACTTTGAAAGTTAGTGATATGCAAGAAACTGATGCTCCACCTGACCCTCCCAAGAAGCCTTCTCATTGAGGGCTGCTAGTTTTGGAGGAGCCTTGATTAACATGGGTCTATTCATGCCGCATTCAGGAATCTGCGCAGGTTGTGCTGACTGACCTGAACATCTGGACACTCTGTTGGCATGTTTTTGTAATATTCTTTGCATCTGGAACACAGAGTTTCTCTCAACAGCTCCTTCCAGCAGAACATTCCCCTCGCCCCCAAGTGCAGAGCTGGCATAATAAGCTAGGAGACATGCGAGACGGTCTTTCTTTTCTTTCAGCTGCTGAACACAATAGGAGTGTTTCATTTACCTACTCTCTCCTGCACATTCTCCCTGGCTTGTCACTTGCTTTGCTACTTGCAAGACACAAAAGAACAATGCAACCTGCCCAGCTCTGCCCTGTTGACAATATAGATGTATTTTTCAAGTGTTTCATTTGTTGCAAAGTAGCCTTTTCATCCAAGCAGCACCTCAGATTGAGGCTTCTTCTTGAGTTTAATTTCCTTACTACAATTTCCTGTAGAATTCTAATTACTTGTGTAACATCCACCTCCACCGTTATCAGAAATGTATCCTGTGGATCTATAACAAGTATAATACAGAAATGGAGTCCGAAATTCTGAGGCTAGAACTCTCCCATATCCCTCTGATATTTAAAGGATAGACTGAGCAGAGATAAGCCTTCTTTGTATCCCTGTCAGGAGTCTTTCTTGCTTACTGTAATATTGGTACGAAGACCCTGGATTTAACAGCAGGATCGTGCCTGGAATACGCTGAACTCCAGTTACCTTTCTGCTTCCCAGAGACCGTAAGAATTGAAAAGCTAGTATAGCCAGAGGCTACTCAACTTAACATTGGAGCATGGAAGCACATGCACAGCCATACAATGTCAGAAGGGCAAAGCATTTTTAATTTAAAAATCACTTTCCTTTCACTACTCCCATCCCAAATACAGAAAAAAAACAGAAGACTTAGGCCAAGGACAATTACACTGGCTGATATCTGTGTCACCATCAGAGGAAATGCTTCTGGTGTGACAGCTGTGAGCTGGCATCTCCATAGTCTTTCGATTGTGAGGAATAGTCCCTACAAGAGAAAACCGACTCAAAACCAGCTGTTACTGTTGAGACCCTAGCCTGCAGTTTTTCCCTAGAAAATACACCCTTTGCACTACACAATCATCTCTTCTCAAACACAAGCTATCTGCTGTATATATAAAGAGATAAAAAACAGAAAAGCCTGTGGGCTAGAGATCTGCCTGTTCATAGCTTCTGTGACTGAGAAAATAGATAAAACAAATATAATAGAATTATAGAATGGTTTGGGTTGGAAGAGAAAGGTCATCTAATCCCACCCCTCTGCCATGAGCAGGGACATCTTCCACTAGGTCAGGTTGCTCAGAGCCCCATCCAACCTGACCTTGAACGCTTCCAAGGGATGGGGCATCTACTACCTCTCTGGGCAACCTGGGCCAGTGTTTCACCACCCTCATTTTAAGAAATTTCTTCCTTATATCTAGTCTGAATCTACCTTATTTTAGTTTAAAATCATTACCCCTTGTCCTATTGCTACAGGCCCTTATAGGTCACCTTAAACTGTGTGTCCAATAAGAAGAAAGGGAGGGAGTAGAAGTCCACGGGCAGCTCCTAAGCAAAGCTACAGCTATGCCACATACCACCTCCATGCACCTTATAAAGGAAAATCTTGATGACTCAAAGGTGTTACTGGGCTTCTCAATCAAGTCTTATCTGAGTTTGCCCAGCTCTTGCTGAGCAGCTTTCAGATCACTGCCATAATCAGGTATATCCAAGATTTGCTAGACTCAAACCCTTAAAGACAGACAAACCTATTCCAGGCAGACAGGTGTCCAAACAGAGCCCTCGAACCAAGAGATCTTACTGATATGGCCCAATTCTCTCATCCTCTATCCTCTTGTCCCCTCTGGTAATTTACTCCATATAAGCATCAAGAGAACCTTCAGTGCACTCTAAATGCAATTGGATTTTCACACCTCTCCCTGTGCAGTAAAATACAGGATAATGAGGAACTAGAGTCCTGCTGCTCTTGCTGAGTGCTTCACATGACACTGCATTTGTAACAGCCCCCTGGAAAAAAAAAAAAACAACAAACAAAATAAACAAGTCACACACACATACAGATTCATCTTCTGACTCTACTGTGCAACTCCACTACACAGATCCTAACATATTAAGCACAAATACACATAAAAGTTAGTTATCTTTATTCATTTAGTACTGTACTCTGATTTACGCCTCCCCAGTACATCGGTCTGTCTGGGTGGAGTTAGAATGACTTAACTCAGAGTAGTGCCTTCAGGCATCAGGTGTTCAGCATGTATAAATTTTTACTGCACACATAACATAACCCATAAAAAATGAACTCTCTACTATAGCAGTTTTGATGGGAAGCAAAATAACAGGTGAAGCTTGTAAATTATGAGAGCTCAGCCTAAGCCATAGCTAATCACCAAGGTTACAAAGAGGCAGCCTTGTATTAAAACCATAAAGGATTTATAAAACAGGACTATCTAATCTGTGCTAAAACCACTCTAACTCTACCAAAGTTACTGATCAAAATGTAAGCACAAATGTATAATCCTAGGGAAGCAAAATCAGCCTGGTCAAGCCACACATATTAATCCATCACTTTTATTTTCTTCTAGCTTTCCACTCAGCTGCATGCACATTTTTTGTTCAGTCTCAAGTCTACTCCAGAACCTCTCTTCACAGGAGGGTAATATCTGAACAGTTTGCCCTGTGAAGTTCACTGCCTGTCACAAGCAATAAAGTCCCTCTGTGTTCTGCACAACACTCACACACAATGCCACTATGCTTCTCTGCCCATTGTCCTCCCTGAAGTAGGCTACTTTCATTCCCTGCACGACTCCAAGTATTTTCCAAGATGCAGCATTTGTTTCCATAGTAATGTCAGTTGCTTACCCTCCGTCTTCATTGATTTTGACCAAGGAATGGCTCTGCCTTGCCTAAACTTTATCTCCTCAGTGTAATAAAATCAGCAGGTGAAGCGCGTCTGCAATATCTTGATTACTGCGATACTGCGAGGCCTGTGGTGTTCTTAATGAAGCTGGCTTATACTTTTATTTAGTGGCTGATTACTCCATCTGAATAAAGACGGTGAGAATCCAGCCTCAATCTTTTATAAGATATAACATTTGCTTTCAAAAAAGCTATGTCTCACACGCAGGAAAACCAAGAACAGTTATCAGGTCCTTTTCAGTAACTCGTGAAAATTCAGTTGGCTGTCAGCTATAATTGCTGCCCCGTCTGATGGCAAAAGCTTGCAAATAGTGGTAATATAATTAAACGTAAAAAGCTAAAATACTGGAGTGGTAACTATGATTTTCAGAATATTTGGACTTCAATTAAGGATCATGCATAGGCAGGTTTTCTCTAAAGAAGCTTTTCTCCTTCAGGCTCCATGAAAAAAATCTCAAACCCCGAATCCTTATTTAGATTTACAAAGCGGCCTGATATTCAGCACTGAACACCTAATGTCAAGATGTGTTTGATGTCTGCTCTGCACTTTCAAAAAGCAGATATTTTTATTTTCCCTAAATGGGAAAATAGGAACTGTCACAAGGGATTATACAGACTGGAACTGCAGCTGAACTCTTTGGGGTAGTGACTATTGTTTTGTTTACGATTTAAAGAGCACTCAGCACAACAGTGCCTTCGTCTATAACTGCAGCCCTTACACTCTCCCACAACGTAGTTGAGTCAGGTGCAATAGCCGGTCTTGAACAATAGTCAGTACCAGTGTTTGAAAAAGAAGTAGGCAAGGTTAATCCCTAGGATAACGTATATCCAGGGACAGACTCCACCTGACCCCTATTTACTAACGGTTGGGGATGGAGCATACTCTGCAGCCTAAGGATTTATGTGTCTTCTAAAGCTTCCTTGTATATATTGATTTGCTTAATTCTATCAAGCACTCATGGGCATAACTTTTGCTAAGAGATCTACAAGTTCCAAAATCTAGAGATGATTGTTGAACACAGATGTATCTTTTTTCTTGTTCACAGAGCAGTTATTCAGGCGTACAGTAACAAGCTACTCATCTTGCAGTCCTCGGATGGATCCACTGTCAACATACTGGGGAGCACATGAAGCCTCTGAGTCTATTCTAATGCTTTCCTACCCCTGCCTGTGCATCTCTTGAACCACTCACTCACGTCTTACTGAAATCTACTCTTCACCACATCTTACTGAAATCAATCAGATGTCAGTGCAATACAGACTTCACCACCTCACTTTCAATCTGTTTCGATTCTCTGACTGTAAAATGGGGACTGTATTGTCTTTTTCTTAGCTTGTCTTACTTGTTTACAACTGGGGACAGTCTTTCTCTATATCTCTGTATCACACAAACCTTGCACGCAGCAATCAGGGCTAATGCAGTTAGGTTTACCACATTCGTATTGTTTGTATTTGTTTACCAATGTCTGTATTGCAACTGTAGCGTAGGAACCGAAAGACAGTGGAGAGGGGAAGGCTGAGGAAGAATGCTCAGCTACAGTGTTCTGCACAAGCTGGCTGCTGTGATCTGCGAGGGCAAAGACTTTTGGGCCACCTGAGGATTCCTGCTATACACCTTTCCTTCCACAGCCCCTCCTACTTTCCAGGGTGTGAAACAATAGCATAAAAACCCCACCACTGTTATGTAATATGTAACGGCAGAAGAGAAAATGCAGAAGGAATAAGAAAAATGTCCTCAGAGTACAACAAGAACAAAAGTGTCCTCAAACTGAAAAGAAGAGACACACACACAGTGCAATCAATGTAAAGGCTTGCTGAAAGATTAAAGCCAAGTATCATTGTAGTGCCATGATTAAAAATAGCAAAAGATAATGTACCACTAAAAACTCTTTCAGAATCACCGCTACCATTAATTGCTCTTTACTATAATAAGTCCCCAGGGAACAGTGAAATGTGCAAGTGTCTGAATCTCCCAGATATCATATCCTGCCTTTTATCTCCATCATCAAGAGCCAATATTTGTTTTTACAGCAATAGTACCAGTACTACATTTCCTAACCTTACCCAGATCCACAGCTATGCAAATAATCACCAGCAACATGAGTCAAAAATTAACACCGGTGAGTTTACCCATCCAATTTTCGCATTCATTTCAACTGTTTCTCAGTCTGAACAGGAAAGTGCAAAAAGAGCCTTCCGGGAACTATAGGGCTGAAGGGGTCTAACAGTCTATCACAAAGCTTTGAGGATGATGTACTACATAAAAATTAAATGGATACAACAAACTTGTCAGAGGTGATCAATAATGCCCATTACCAATCGTTAGCACGTCTGGGCAGCTAACTGAGCCGTCCGTGCAATAAGGCCAGTTCTTAGGGTCCAAGCGGTTTCTACTTCCCATCCAGAAACTGTGTCATATGACCCACACAGCTCCATGGATGTTTCCAGTGATGTACAAAGAGAGAAGGGACCTATCTCATGTAGGGAGTTGCGAGGATAGATAAGTGTATGGAAACAATTACTCTATCACTGAAACGATGTGAGATAAATAACTAAAACAAGCATGGGATATCTTTGTGCAGGAGCTATTATTTCACCATAGTCTACATCTAGCACTAGGAGGCTTTTTGGTCTACCACATAAACAAATAACCTTGCTAGATGTTAGCTGCAAAGGATGGACAAAAATCTTGCCTAAAGGACTGCCCTATACCACTGTAACACCAGAAAAAGCCACGCGGTAGTTCTCTGCTAAGGATCCCACCATAATCGCTACATTCTACACCTAAGTCTTTTGTGCTAAGTGTTGGCAGTGAAATGAGAAAACATCAGAAACCTTAATTCTGCTCTCCATGAAGCTTTTTTAGTCAAGTTAAACCAAACAAGAATAAGCCTTCTAGTATCAGCTAAAGCAGATATATTTCTCAGAGCCTTGGACCAATGCAAGTATCACACATGAAGATTAAATAAATATTGTAAGCACCAGCTTCCGCGGGTGTTGCAATTCTAGTCCTTGAGACCATTTACTTAAAAAACAATCTGAATAGCACACTACAAAACTTATATTGGTACAACACAATGTTGCCAGACAGCAAAATGTAGTCAGACTCTCCTCAGCATACATATGAAGACAGGCAGTATGAAGATTAGCCTTGGTAAAAGCTTCCGGATGTGCTTAAGAGCATGTATAACACTGGAACACCTTGTTTCCAACAATTTCCATCTGGAAATGGAACAAGGCATGTTCTTCAACATCTACAGTCCTTTGGTTATTTGCAAGGCCCTTTTCTCGTCCCCCCCAAAAAACACAGTTCAGGTCGAAAGGCTTCTGTCCTGTCAACAATGTTTATCACTTGTAAGCTGTTTCTGACAAGACTGACGTGTCTACAACTGCCATCTCCTACCCAGGTCCACCAAACTTACTCCTTCATCTGTATTTCACAATGACAAGGGATCCAAAAATCAAGGGATTCGGCTTATCTTCATTAGCTTAGCTTCATTATATTCTCTTACATTCCCATAAAGATTCACACAGTCCTACTCTTCAATCTCCTCGTCCATCTTTCAGGATAGCAACAAGAGCTAAGTACAGGCTTCGCCATGCTAACTTAACCAGGGTGCCAGTGAGTTTTCATGGTCGCTGCTTTGGAATCCAAAAGGGAGCAAGACAGACCTTAGCAATTCCAGCTGCACAGGACACAGGCAGATGACATACATTCCATTTCAGCTTCCACAAAAGCAATGAATATGCAACTGCCTAAACCAATCCCATGACTATGCAGAAAAAAAAAAAGCAACCAACAACCAACATCGCTGAGTGCAGAGAGACGTGCATTTCTTGTTGTGCATTAATCACTATTCTGTTAAGTATCCCCAACCCACCTTTTCCCCGAGAGAACTTGGCTATAAACAAACTGCCCGATCAAGACAGACCAATGATTCATCCAGCAGAGCAAGTCATCTGATAGGAGACAAGTAAAATAACTGCATCAGATGAAGGTATAAAATCTCAGTGTTCTGCACTCACACACATTGGAGCTTCTCAGTTTACCAAACAACCAAATAAATACTGTAAGAATACCCGAGAACAAACATAACCTTTGGAGAAGGTTGTGAAGCCTGGTTAACTACAGCTTGTACATTTCACCCTTAAGTAATGTAATACAGCACATTTGCAGAGTAGCACAATAATAAGGCTCAGCTCACGGGACTACAACTTAGAAGTTGGTAGTTTTTGAACACAGAAAGCAATCTACCTGAACCAAGAGGGTTCCACAGGGAGTGCAGTACAGTCCACATCTTTTATTGTTCTGATTAGAAGTATTCTCATCATTATAAATTTCCAGGTCTAAGCAGCAACGGCTGACACCTCTACAGAGAAACTATTTTACTCAGTTCTCTACTACGCATAACTTTAACTGGGTAGTTAGTGCAGCAGCTGCCTCCCACTGAGAATCACTGAATGAAAGTGTCTCTACCATATGCATACAAGACATCAGTACGGATCAAACAACAATCTCTTCAGAAAAGTTTTCAGAAACATACAGCATATAAAATGCATTTCATTGTGGGCACCAGAAATTATTTTAGCAGGAGCCAAAGAAATGATATAAAAATTTTCCTTGCAAGAAGTTAAGAAAAAGAATCAACCATCTACTTTGCTCATTTGTTTGAACGAACAGTAAAAGGTAAATGCAATTACTTATTTGATTTGCACTTTAAAACAAACAAACAAAAAATCTCTATCAGTAGTATATAATTACATCCACTAAAGCTCATCCACTACTGAAATGCAGTGTGCTAATCAATGGGCTGCCACTCTGCAATGAAAACTTTGCATCACTGACTGGCTGGATGACTTCTCTTTCAGCACTGTGATGGAACGAGAAGTGTTACCGCTCTTAGGCAGCGCCATCCTGAATAAGCCACGAGAGGGAGTATGTAACCTATGGCACAGGAGAGCCTGATGAGTGGACTGCTGAGACAGGCATGGGCAGGAATCATAGAATCATGGTATGGTTAGACTTGGAAGGGACCTTGAAGATCATCTCGTTCCAACCCCCCTGCCATGGGCAGGGACATGTCCCCCCAGCCCAGGTTGCTCCAAGCCCCCGTCCAACCTGGCCTTGGACACCTCCTGGGATGGAGCAGCCACAGCTTCTCTGGGCAACCTGGGACAGTGTCTCACCACCTTTACAGAGTAAAGAATTTCTTCCTAATATCTCATCTAAATCTCCCCTCTTTCAGTTTAAAACTGTTACCCCTCATCCTATCACTACACTCCCTTATAGAGTCCCTCCCCAGCTTTCCTGTAGGCCCCCTTTAGGTACTGGAAGGCTGCAATAAGGTCTCCCCGGAGCCTTCTCTTCTTCAGGCTGAACAACCCCAACTCTCTCAGCCTGTCTTCACAGGAGAGGTGTTCCAGCCCTTGAAGCATCTTCACGGCCCTTCTCTGGACTCACTCCAAGAGGTTGATGTTCATGTTGGGGGCCCCAGCGGTGGACACAGTACTCCAGGTGAGGCCTCACCAGAGCAGAACAAAGGGGGAGAACCACCTCCCTCAACCTGCTGGCCATGCTTCTTTTGATGCAGTGCAGGATGCGGTTGTCTTTCTGGGCTGCGAGTGCACATTGCTGGGTCATGTTGAGCTTCTCATCAACCAACATCCCCAAGTCCTTCTCCCCAGGGCTGCTCTCAATCCACTCTTGGCTCAGCCTGTACTTGTGCATGGGATTGCCCCGGCCCAGGTGCCAGACCTTGCACTTGGCCTGGTTGAACTTCATGAGGTTTGCAGAGGCCCACCTCTCCCGACTGTCCAGGTCCCTCTGGACAGCATCCCACCCCTCCAGCATGTCTACCTCGCCACACAGCTTGGTATTATCAGCAAACTTGCTGAGAGTGCACTCAATCCCCCTGTCCATGTCACCAACAAAGATGTTGAACAGCACGGGTCCCAGTACCAACCCATGAGAAATGCCAGTTGTCACTGCTCACCACTTGGACATCAAGCCGTTGACCACAACTCTTTGAGTGCAGCCATCCAGCCAGTTCCTTATCCATCAAGTAGTCCATCTGTCAAATCCATGTATCTCCAATTTAGAAAAAAAGAATGTCATGTGGTATAGTGTCAAACGTTTTGCACAAGTCCAGGTAGATGACATCTGTTGCTCTCCCCTTAACCACTGATGCTATGACGCTTTCGTAGGCAGCCACCAAATTTGTCAGGCACGATTTGCCCTTAGTGAAGCCATGTTGGCTGTTACCAATCACCTCCTTATTTTCCACATGCCTTAGCATAGTTTCCAGGAGGACCTGCACCATGACCTTGCCAGGCACAGAAGTGCTGGGCACTACCAGCCTGTAGTTCCCCAGGTCTTCCTTTTTTCCCTTTTTGAAAATGGGGGTTATGTTTCCCCTTTTCCAGTCAGAAGAAAGGTCACATTGGAGGACACTGTTAGAACTGGAGGCATAATAAGGCTGGGGAAAACTGTGGGGCAAGGTAAGGCCAGAAAGGAACTAGAAAGCAGAAAGAGCATATCTAGGCTATAGAAGAAAATGTTGACAGGATGAGCAATGTTGCAGGAGTTCTTTAGTGGCAATAAACGCAGAGAACTGAACATTCCTTATGGCAAGTCCCCATTCACTCTGTTACTAAGACAGTACCAAAAAAACCCCAGACAAACAAAAAAAAACCCACAAACAACCAACCAAAAACCCCCACCCACAAACAACAAAATCAACTGCAAGCCACCCCAATAACACGTGCTGGAAGTGTTCCTTCAACAAAGCTCTTAAGCTATAATAAATGTCTTTCAACCCTCATATCTACAGTTGCAGCTGTGTGATGTACTCCTCAGAGCTTGCAAGTAACATTAATTAAATGTGTCTGGACCTTTCTGTTTTAAAATGAGTCCCTAGTATCACAATGTATGTCCTGTTACAATTGAGAGGATGTTGCAAGCTCCACAAACCGTACTGAAACAAAAAGAGCCATAGTAACATTTGCCTCAAGAGCATGGAATGTACAGTGTTCCCAATCAATAGATTAGAATTCAACTCATCTAGTTTAGCACTACAGTTTGCTATTTTGTATTTCCTGTGAAGTATTTTTATTTTATGCCAGTCATAAAGAATAGGTTTTCAGAGCCTCGGCAGAAAACTATTACAAAAACATCAGTGCCAATAACACATAGCAAGAAAAAAATTCCCATGGAAAGGAAAACGTGTATTCAGACATCTTTGCCTCGTCCCTTGCCCACCAAGCACATGAAATAATCCTTTGTCACTTCCCATGAAAACTGGACCTCATGCCAATTTCCTGGATTACACCTAGAAAGATTATATGATGGGTTTTTTTTCCTTCTAAACCCAAAGATTTTAAGGTCAGAAAGGACCACTATGCTTATCTCCTCGTTTGAAGGAACTAAGAAGGAGGAAAGGCAAAATCAGTCAGGAATAGCTTAGTTCGGCCACAACATTATTAACTGTGGTTAGTCTGGATCTAATGTACAAAGATACAGTAATTTGTTTCCTAGGCTGCAATCAGTGATTACCTGTGGACTTCTGAGCCAAAGGTGAGGGGGGGACCCAAAAAATCCAAGCTGCACATCCCCTTGATTATTAGAATGAATAAATACTTCATCTGGGAGGGGAACACTTAATATCAGTTTCACAAATGGCTGCTTCTGCTTTCCAGCACTGCTTTTTTTTTTTTTTTTTTTTTTCCTTCATCGATGGTGCCTCAGCCAGCTGTTTCACAGACACATCCTTAATTCCTTCAGACACTGAGACACCTGAGTAATATGTCATAAATCACTCTGACAATAGCAGCCTTGCTTCCGTTTCATTTCACACTCAGAAGCCACCTGCTCACAGATTATGCCGTTCGGATACTGCATGACAGAAAAAGAAACCACTCTTATCTCAATGAACTTAAACGTAATTTCTCTGTGCCTACAAGTCCGCCACTCATAACATACGTACCCTGCAGATGGACTGACTTGCTGTCTGTATTACAAAGGGATCTCATTCACGATTATACCATCACACTTCCACGTCCTTGCAAACTAGGATCAGAGATGATATGACACAGACTGTAAGTAAAGACAGTAAAGCATTTCCTTAAATATCTGCATGGTGTAAAGCTGTACAGTACTTAAAGCATATGCAGTTATTACTTGGGAGGACTCTTGCGTTTCATTCAGTGTGACTGCCATGCAACCAACAACAGCTGCTTTCATCTCTGCATCAGGGTTTCATCCCATAACACCTGTAAATTTCAATCTGGCACTAGACTGTTTCTGCTGAAAGGACACTGGAGCGCTTCTGAAGCACTCTCAGCTCCCCAAATGACCTGTTTTAGTAGTTAAGGATCTGCCCTTTATGCTTCATTTATCTAATGAAACCTTGGATGGTAGATCATGAATTCATTGGCGATGAAATCAGCAGGAGTCTACCTGTTTTCCAAAATGGCAATATGACAACATCACCAGTATTTCATTTGGACTGCCTGCCATTTAGGGAAAGGCACATGGCTAGAACGCCTTTCTGCATTCTAGAATGAGGAAACATGAAGAGTCTCTTTCAGAGGCTGTTTCCACCTATTCCATTCCTTATTCTCTTTTCACTTCTTCTCAATCCATTCCAACCCTGCCCTCTTTTGCTTCAACAGAAATTAAGATCTCCAAAAGCATCACCTGTTATTTTTATCATATGTTCACATAACACTTCATATACTAAGACCCTAATCCTTGCATGGCATGCATTTCTAAGCAAAAAATCAAAGCTCAGGATGGTAACAGACTTGAAAGCATCTATCTCCTGGGATTCCAAGTATAAACACATACCATCCATTACAAACACACACCAAGGCATTATCGCTGCAGTCAAGGATGAGCATACTTTCCACTATAACTCAGATAGGGATTTGACTCAGTGAGACAACAGAAGGTTAATAGCCATGGAAGGCCAAAAAAGGACCTTACATTCCCATTTTCCACTGTCTCAAGATGCCTTCATGTGGAAGGAAGAATTGACATCAAAGCCAATTCAGTATAATGAAAAAGTAATATTAATTTGCTCCTACTGGAAGCAAAAGGTTTGAGATGCCCAATTCCATCAGAATGCCTTAAAAACTTGAGTGTAAGATATCAGGGTTTACAAACTTTCTGGTTCAACTGCCCCTCATCCCATTTGACTGGTTCTACTACAATTAATCACAGCTGTAGTACAGAATTTGTGTTACAAAACTAGAAAAATTGGAAAAGAAAGTTATGCCTCATACACTGCTGCTGTCAGTCTGTGACTTTCATATGAAAGCAAGGCAAATGAGTTTCAAATTCTTCTCATTCTCTTATGCCTTAAATTATACCACTTCTGTAGTGGTGAAAAATGTTCCATTAAAACTCCCACCAGATCTGCTTGGGTATATCTTATGACCAGGCATTTCAAAAAATTCAGTAGCAGACAACTAACCTGTACATTTCATCTGCAGAAACAGGACGGAACCTATGCTGCTGGCTACTGCACTGAACGCTGCACGGGCTTAAAGAGATCCATTGCTGCTTGGTTTCCCAGGACTGCAGCTATGCAATGTACTTTCCTACAGCTCATGTTTCATACAGCATTCAGGGTATAAATAAGAATCCACATTCTTAGTAGGAAAAAAAGAGAGGAAGAGGAAAAAGTGCAGAATCTCTGACCCCTCCTTAAATGCTCACTTCACATTGTGGAGAAAGGGAGCGAGGGGAAGTGGCAGCAGACAACTGCTGGGACTCACCCCCTGATCTACACTACACAACTGCATCTGCCTGCCACTTTTGCATTTCCCCCCCCACCCCCCACCCCCCTCATGTTTTATTAGAAACAGATGGCCCCCTTGGCTAGTATATTATCAAGTCCCCCTACGCAGCTGCACAATTCTGAAATTGCAGAAATAGCAATCTCCTGAATAAATTTCTCCTTCCACTAACAACTGCTTTCTTTGCTGTAATGAAGACCATAGTGGGTCTGGAAAGCTTTCTTCCAGCGTCAAGAGTCATGTATCGTTTTATTTTGAGCCACAATGTATTTCTGTATTCCACAATGAAATTCTGTGAACGTATGCCAGATGACACCCCCCTCCCCAGAAGTCACAGGGAAAAGCAGCTAGTACAGTCTGCAAGAAGCACGAAGACAAGGCAGACCAGAGAAGTGAAATAATAAACACTTCTTAACCAAGAGTCATTTGATGGGAAAGAAAAGCATGCCCACTAATCCTAAATTGCTTCTGTTCTGCTTGGGTCAATCCAATAAGAAGCCTATGCCCAACAAGAAGTTTCCAAAGCAGGATGTAAAGCTGCAGTGATTTTCACCAACAACAGTGGGCACTTAAAGCTCTTCAGCCAGTACTCTCCATGTAGCGGCCTTATCTTGGACATGGTGATTCCAATAATGCCAGAGCAGATTTTTGTCAAAAACTGGAAACAGATCTACAGTTGCAATATCAGATAAAAAAGGAAAAAAAACCAACCCAAAACCAGGTGGAACTACAGGACTACATTCACTGCTGTATGTGCCTATTAATTTTTTGCTGTGATCACAAACATAGGTGAGGCCCTTTGCCTACTCTCGAGATACCGTTGAGAGAGTGAGCCCCCTTTTGTACCACCCTATAAGCCAACAAAATGACTTCTAATTTCCTGATAGGAAAACTGTCCCTATTATTCCAGACAAATAAAACTCTGTCACTAACTCATCATTACCAAGAGATATTTTTGGGTTTGAAGCCTTCTTTCCTGTACCCATAGGGAAAGCATTCAAAATTTGCCCTAAGGTATGACACAAGGCCCTTCCTCCTTGAGCTTAGGAAGCAGCAGATATGATACTAATGCAGACTCATTGGTCCTTCAAAAAACAGATTGCACATTTCATTTCAGGGCATTCTGCCCTGCTTAGCATCACTCTGCATAAATGAGATTCACTGTGGCTCCTCAGTAGATGAGGCAACAATAAAGGAAGTCACTGGTAAGTGAAAACTTTATACAGATGTCTGCTTATTTGTGCAGAACATAACTTGGAAAGAAAATTTTTAACACCAAGTTCAAGTTATGGGCAAGCCACCTTGAGGTAAGTTTCAGTGTGACCAAAAACCAAAGGCTTAGTATTAGGTGAATAAACCTGCAATCCCTAGTTCTGTCTTTCAGTGACTCTTCCCCACTCTACCCAATAAAACTAGGAAACCAATGACAGTTCTTTGTTCAAAGAAATTTGGCCAATGTGCTTTCATGAATGCACAAGCAACCATCCAAGTGTTATCTTTCACATTTAGTAGTTCATTCGTATCAACAGGTACAAGATGCTCGTCAGAAAGGAACCTCAAAGGAAGAGCTTAGCCAAGTTTCTGTAAAACTGCCTGTTCAACCTCAGTAAGCCTTCAACATGCAGCAAACCTTTTCAGCCAATAGCTCTTTGCTGTCCTGGGCACTAAAAAGGTGCTAGAAACCAAGCCTCATGAATTCCTGATTCTCACCACAGATTTGCAGACTGACAGCTCGCAATTGCCCGGAGTCTCATTTTGAATGTAGGGGTCCTCTTTTCCCAGCCTATACTCTCAAGGTTATCTACAATTACTTACTCAGCATCAGGGTTGCAAGCCTCCCTACAGGTGACACACACTGAAAGACATCCTAAAGAATGAACGATCTGAAATAGTAACACATGTTGTTGGCTTCTCTGACATCACAGATCAGCTCACGGGCATAGGCAGGAGCAGAAGTTGACTTCCAAACAATGGTCGTAGTACTTTATACACTTACCTAAGATCCTTAAAGACAGCTGCTAGCTCAGATTTCCATACAGACATCTCTAGCACACCCAAGTGAGAACTAGGAGGAGGAGCCAGATAATACCTGATCTACATTTGGATGTCAGCAGGCTTTGTCTGGCAGCTCAGCCAGCTGGTGTCTACGCAGACATGCTTAGCCAGGGGCACAGCAAGTATCTAACAGCAGGATATCCAATGCCAGCAGGGTTCCCGTTTCCCTGATAAGAGAACAGATTTTGATCCTAAGAACAAAGCACGCTTGCCTATCTTCATGTGTAGTATGTTTTCCATATAGGTAAATTACAAACCTAAACCCTCGGAGCCTACTCACACTGTCTCCTCCTGCACTGATACTATTTCAGACATAAACCAAAGCTTTGCTAGAACCCCTGGAAATTACCTGCATCACACAGCGGAAATCAGTAATATGTAGCAGACAATGCAATTACGTTCTGCAAATTAAGACTGTGCAAACTATACCTGCGCTATGAAAGTTGGGCTGCCTTATTTTCACTGCAGATCTCTCCCCTATGATCTAGGAGTGCTGTGAGGCCCCAGATTCAACCTGTTTACTAAGTCCAGCCTTTTTTTGAAATATCCACAGAATCTCTTCTCTCATGGGTGATCTATGCAGTTTCACCTCTAAGAAGAAAAGGTAGTGCAAGGAAATGTGTTAACTGTGCAGTGCTCAAAATGATTCCACAGTAACAAACAAACAACTTAAAGAAACAAACCAGTGTCTGTGAACAATGAGGGAAGGGAGTGGATGGAATTCTCACAAAGAAACAGACCATTTAGGAGCTTACAACAGGAAATATGTCTGAAAACAATGAAACAAAACCTTCACGGAATCTTCTTAAGGATAATGCTAACAATCATGCTTAATATTATAACATCAAATTATTTATTCACCTGCATGTGACAGTGTTAATGCAAACTGCAGCTGCAGAAACGCCTACCCACTTTGCTTTCTGGGCCCTTCCCTTCCCAGCGCAAAACAAAGGCAGTAAAACAACCCATGCTCCATGTAAGCATGTATTAAGCCAGAGAGTCAGGTAACTGAATGATCTGCCCTATGAAGAAAGCATGAAAAAGAGTAGAGGTCTCATTGGGATGTTAATGAATGCAGCGTCATTAGCACTAAATTACTGGCTGCAAGTTAAACACAGAATGTAAACAGACTTTGAACCAAGCCAAGCAAGCTAACGGTTGCATCAAACAACGAGGTCAACCATTCTACTGCCCCAATTATTAAACTGGGAATTCTTGTTGTTATAGGATGGCATTAAAAGGAATTTACTGTTGCTTTTATGTTTTACATTCACTCTTGGAGTGCTACAGTTATTCAAACTATTTGGCATGCTGAGTTTACAGCCGCAAAGGATGTTTTGTTTCTGGTAAAGCAAAGGACAAGACAGACAAGGACAGATAAAAAGAGGAAGAGAGAGAGACAGAAGTTGACAACGCAATGCAACTGTAATGCTGCATTGAAGGGAGCATCACACAAGATTTGAGTGGAAAAAGTTCTTAAAACAATGGTAAGTGCCACAGACCACTAAGCAAAAGAATTACATTGCCAAGGGTAATTCCATTACTTTTCAGCATGCTTATACTGTATGCCAAGCATAATAAGCAGGAATAGGCCAGAAAGACATTTTCAGCCCAACCCTCTGGGTTGTCTCTGTGCTGCACTACCACACCATGTTTCACAAATATGTTCTGAAAAAAAACCCTACATTTGCATCTTTTACTTTGAAGCTAATCCAAATAAAGGCTGGATACAATTTCAGAAAAATAGTGTAACGCTCAAGATTGGGAGCTGGATCCAATACAAACCTGATCATGATTAAAGGAGAAAAAAAAAAAAAAAAAAAAAAAAAAGGATTCTATTGCTTCTTCCCCACTCCAGTTTTGGGCTTTTTTCAGGCAGCACTTTCTCTATTGTGCAAGTTCCTTTCCTTTACTAACATGGATCTGTACACTTTCTGCAATAAAACAGCTTCCGTGAGAGGCACCTGTGTAATTTTTTTTACAAACAGACTAATCAGTAAAGGCAGTCACCAACTAAACAAGGTATAACTGGATTCCACTATTGCATTCTCACTGGAGACTGGTAGCCAGCCCAGCCTTCCTCCACCACACATAATCACCGGCTGGTAGAGAAAAGGCAGATCCCACAGAAGAAAAAAGAAAGAAAGAAAAAAAAAGCGGGGGGTGGGGGGGGGGGGGTGGGGGGGACAGGGGACAGACGGGACGACGACAAAGGAAACTCCAAAATAGGAAGCCAGTTCCAGAGCCCATAGCAGGGAGCAGTCTGCGAGTCATACCCTCGTCTTATCACCACCGATGCTTAGGAGACCCTGCTGGCTACCTGTGTGCCATCTTTTCAGCAGTGCTCACTGTGAATAGAGATGTCATTCATGACAGCTTATGGTGACCATCACACGCCTCCTGAGGGAGTTCATGAGCAAGATCCTAGTTCAGTCCAACCAGCGCTTTGTTCTTGAAATATTTCCAAGAGGGGAACCTCAGAGGAACAGGGAAGGCTGTGCAGCCCTAACTGCCTCACTCTTCTTACAATGAGATGTAATACCATGTTTCCTGCAAAAACGATTCCTGGGCTTTCCACAGTAACCCCCTGTTGGACAAAACATTCTGAGAGGAGGCAGTGGCAGGAGTAATGAAAGTGGAAGAAGCCCCATATTGTGCTATATGCTACAAGCTTCCTGCCAAATACCCCTATAAAAAGATTTTCCTGCAAGAAGTCCAACAGGCTCCAATGTGTGTTTTAGTTAGCAGTCTTACAGAATAAGCCAGATCTTGTGCTGTACTCGGTGCTTTTGGGCATCACCTGCATTACCGAGTTTATTCTGTAGTTAACCCAACAGCGTCCTCATGAAAAAATAAAGGCTTATGGGGTTTTGCGTGTTCAGCACAAGAAAAAAAAAAAAATAGAAGAGGCCCCTTGATTTAAGCAGCATTCTCTATGAAACAGCACCCTACAAAATATCTGTTAAAGAAAATTTAAAAATCTCTAGCTCCAAAGTAAAACTCTGAACATGTTCTGTTTAAGTCTACCATTAAATGCCACAAGATGTACAAAATTCCAGCAAAGAGACAAGGACAGCAGGTGCATGTCAAAAATGCTACAAGGGGAAGGATGGAGTCAAGCAATGGGGGAACCGAGTTGCATACCCCCTTGTCTTCTTAGATAAAGGTCTACTAAGCAGCTCTGTGCTCTTGAATATATTTCCCCTGGTAACAGAAATGGCTTGAGCAACTGAGCTGGACCACACATCCCGAATTTTCTGAAGAAAAATTATTATTTCCTAAGAATGCTGAGAAGCAAGTTGTGACAGTCATAATTTTGGAGTCTGTCCACAAGCCTCTAATGCTGACTGGGCCTTTCCACTCCATACCCTCCACCATCACTTGAGATAAGAAAATCTACAATAAAGTTATGTAATGGCTAACTAAAAAAAAAAAAAAACAAACCCACACCTGTCCCCCTTCTTCACTCAATGAAAAGCAAAAGAATTCAGCATCTAGGGCAATGAAAACTATAAACAGGCAAACCAAAACTACCTAGTCCTGTAATCACACCCAGTAACTCCACTGACCACCACTGTGAGGTGATGTGACACCAGCCCATCCCTCACATATACAGCAGTAGGTTAGCATAACTAAAGCACCCAGAGGAGGCACAAAAAAACAACAACAACAAAAAAAACCCCAAACTGCTAGCTGTCAATGAGAGCACTCAGGCACTCAGGTCACTGCAGTAAATCACAGCCCTTAATTTCATGTGAAAGAAGGGAATGTTAGACTACCATAGGACTCTCAAAGAGCCCTTTGTTAGGATGGAGGCCTGTGCATAAATACGTTTCAGAAGTCTAGAGAAAGGAGGTTTAGAAAGGAAAATGCCTCTGGATTTTATTTTTTTTTTGGCCTTATTTTATCACCTTTCAGAAAGTAAAGAAGTTGAAAATCAAGCAGAGATAGAACTGACAATTAACCCACTAGCACACACAAGTAACCATTTAATTTGCACTATTTCAGTAGCAAAGAGCTCCTCCAAAAAGCCCTGTTACACCTTTGAAGTCACAAGAACATAGGAGAAGCAGAATAAAAGCACAAACCAGAAGAAATTCTGTCTTTATTAATACCACAGTTCACACGGTCACTGGTACTATGGATCAATACAGCTAAAAACCCCTGCCACGCTATTCTGCCAGATAAATCTCATAATTAGCCTAAGATAACAGCTGAGTACTGTACTACTGTTATATCTGCTGATTATTGCCTCCTCCCACCCCCATCTCAGAACTGCTATTTTATAGTGGTTTTGGTAGCACTACACATCTTGTCTTGCATATGAACTGTTACATTTAGTGAGACTAAGCTAGAAATTTCCATGCGAATGTCTGCAGTAAATTGGGGAATGCTAGCAAAGATCCTCAGACAGGCTGTCGTGGAAAGTGACTTATCTCTTGACACTTGATCTTGAGCTTCCCATTACTTAATTGAGAACATCCTGAAAGGTCATATGTGACCAAAAGCTAAGCCAAGCACCACAGCTGGAACTTCCTCAAGATTAGTGCCGTATTCTCCATGGAACTACAACTATCAAAAGAGTCTTGAAAAAAGCTTTCACAACACGATAGTCAAAAAGCCAGAGGTATTAGAATGGAGCTCAAAGAAATTATTTAAAACCCCATGGATGGACCATTCAAATAAACGGTGTACGTTTACAACCAATGAACACAAGCAGTTGAGCAGGGAAAACAATCTGCTGCACAATAGTACGTTGTTTGCAGAATTGATATGTGCTTTATTTCTATCAAGAATTCTGACAAAGACAACGTGCACTGCCTCCACTGCACTATTCCAAAATGGATTTCACATCTGACAGCTTTTTTCTCTCTTTTTCCCTAAAAATGAATATTTACGTGGGAAGGGGAACATTTCTAATAAGAAATGAATTACCTTGATCTCCAACACAACACGATGGGGTCTATAATTAAAGACCTTCAAAATGGATGCAGCAGTTTTCTAAAACTGAATCCCACATTAATTATACCCTCCCGAGACGATCCTGCATTGTTATGAGTTATAAATGGAATGGCTATCAGAACATGATGTGACTGGTCATTAAATCACGTGGGAATAAAAGTAGCTGAACTTGTATTCCATAGGCATATCCTCTGGGCTTCTTCCCAAAGGAAAGAGACCATGCTCAGACAGAAGCTGGCAAACATTTTATCATGAGCTTAGACTGTTAGCAGACATGTCAGACTGCAAGTCAGACAATAAGAATATTCTCAGCCACCCTTAGCCTTTATCAGATACACTACCGAATGCTGGTGTTAGCCATTTGAATACAGCAATGCTTTCCCAGCTGTGAACCGTTTGCCTGTAGGAAACCTTTAGCACTTAAGCTACCGCAACTGCCTGCTGCTTCAGGGATGAATTCCACTGTCAAGCCCTTAGACTCATACCATAAAGTTAAACAAATGTTTGCTCCATTAAAAGGGCAGCACCTGCAGATGACAAGTAGCATCCTTCTGAATGCCCACCATTTCCCTGCTTGCCCAAAGATCAGAAACAACATGGTGGTGCAGGGGTAACAGCGCATCTAAGTTTTTTTAAAAGTATCTCAGATATACGTGGGCCCTTTTCTCATACTTCCTCCATTGCAATTCCATTTCTCTTTAACAAAAAAGACCAGCAATATGCGTTAGTGTATGAAGTATTAAAACATGGTAGCTATCCCTACAGAGTCAAGGAGCTCCTTTGGCTTCAATGAAGACTGCAGTCCTAAAAGACCATCACCAGTTCAGGGTGAATTCCTCAGAGCAGGTGCCAGGAAGTGTCGCAAGCCGGAGTTTCTTCTTCACATTGTGGAGTTGGGACTGAAATCTTCTCAGAGGGCAAGTTAAAAAAGTTAAAAACCAGGATTGCTGTGACTGCAACGTATAGCCCTGAGGCACAAAGCAAACAGAAATGCTAACCTGATTCAGACAGCAGGTCCCAGCCAGCCTCTGGAATACCCTTATCTGGAAGATGGATCAGAGTTGCAGAGATGCTGGACTGCATTGGAAGAAATCCAGCCCAAAACCATCTGAAAGATTTTCTCAGTCTACCAATAATCTAGCAAGAAACGTGCAAGTAAACAGGTGACCCTGGTCCAAGCTCCTTGTCTTTGCATGCTCGTTATGTGTTAAACTCCAGAGATTTACTGAAAATGGAAGTGGTTCTATAGCCGGACAGTTTTGGGGTACCATTTGTAAGACACATCCTAAGAAAAGTGGCGAACCACCCATTTTTAACAGAAGTTTGAGTTGAACCTCCTATGGCCTAATTGTTCACCATTGCCCGTGATGGCTCACTGAGAGCTCAGAAAGGTTTGCTGAATTAACACGGTGTTATGGAATGTAGTGCTTTGCTGTGTAGAACAGGAGGGAAAAAACTCAATTTCCTTATGCCCTACTAATTTCCTTTCTTTCCAAATATTTTTCCTCATGCCTCATATAGCAAAGTTTTTTCTAAGGACCTGTTAGGTGATGGAGTGTGACAGACGGTCTGCAGTTCTGAAAAAGGCCGAGTGAGAATCTTCACAACAGCATGTGAGAGACTCCATTTCATTGTTTCCAAGATGTAGAGTCCATGAGGGTATGCTGAGGATCCAACCACCCATTTAATAATTTCAAACCAACTCCAGAAGACTGTACATCATTGGATGGAATCTTTCCAGGCTTCCCAAGTCTCTCGTGCAGAACCTGATTTTCCTTGCACAACATTAAAACCTATGTATATTTTCTAAAGAAAAAATGCTCTCACTTAATTTGCAGTTTAGTTTCTGAAGAGAAAAGCCCAAAAGATCCAAACTTGCAGACTTTGCTCATAGTTATGAGTCAGATTTAATACACAGCCTGGAGAAGGCAGATGCCCTTCTGTGCTTCAACTTAAAAACAATAGGAATGTAACCACAATAAAAAGATGCCATGATGTTACTCAACTACTATAGGAATATTTCGACTGGAGAAATCAGTCCCTCTTTCATATGATTCCCCTAAGTGAATGTTTTCTTTACTTGATCAAAAACAATGTTCATATGCAACATACAGAGAATAAAGTAAAATAAGCATTTAATCAGTTGCCCAAAGTCAAGAGGGCTTCTGGTCATGTGATGTTTACTTACCAACATGTTCCATCAGACAGCAAGTTTAAATCAATATGTTAATTATTAGGGTACCAGTACAGGGTTGAAAAAAACAAGGAGAAGCAAATTAATTGGTAGTTGTCCTTCTTTCAATCTGCTTTACATTTCTTTTTCCTTTTATCAAGATACCCTAATGTAACGCAGAGTTCGGATCAATAGCAAGTCATTGACAGATTGCATAGACTGCATTATCTCCATCTAAATTACAGAACAGGCCCCTTATTATGGAAGAGGACATAATACCTGCTGCTGTTATTACTGAGCTTCATTCATACATTTAGCCAATAAAATGTGACAGCTAAGCGTCCTCATATCTCCAAATGGGGAATGAAGAATTGTATACTTCCTTACTGAGTGTCAAAAACATGCTGTGATGTCCCTTTCCATCCCAAGGAAAGGCCGCCTCCATATTCATCATTCTTCCCCCGTTTATGAAAGCTATGTCAAAGTTAATCAAAGCTAGACCAAAAGACATAATAAACAGTGAGTCATGACATTTGTTTTATCAACAACTACATTTCAGAAGAGTAATGACTAGATTTTCATGATCAAATTAGCCTTTGAAGATGTTAAAGCAGAATGAAGAATCATGACTAAAAGCTTAATTTTGAAATATCAACAATACACATTAAATGTATTTCTTATAAACAGCTCTCAGTTTATGGGATATTATGCAACTGACTACAGTCCCTATCTGAGGTTGCAAGGCATGTTTTACTTAGTATAGACTGATGAAGATTGCTTCGTATTCTAACATAGTTCAATGTATGCAGAATCGTTATTTATGTGTACTATGAAATAACAGTCTGCTGTCCTCCTAATAAGGCATTGCAAATTTGTGGAACCCACAATTGGTCAAATTCTCAACAGAAGTAAATTCAGTGCCAAGAAGTCATGGGCTTATGTACTATGTGTAAACAAGCACAATAAACCCTTAGAAAGGGCAAGAAGTAAAAACCAAGCATTAACTTACTGTGAATGTAGTGATGTGGCAGAAATAGAAAAGAATGGGAAATGAAAGGCTGGCCTACCTGAACAATAAAATCAGAACAAACAGTGTTATCAATGAGCAGTCAGAACCAATCTGCAGAACACAGGTTCTTGCTGTACAGACACATCACGCTTGGCCCTAACACAGTTGACAAGCCATTAAATACAATTGTGTCTCAAAACTAATAAACACCTACCCTCAGTCACATAAAAACAATGAAAAAATTCTATGTGTTAATGGCAGCCAACTCTTGTAAACAAGAGCACTAGAACTGGCATAATTCCAGACCCAAAATTGTGCTTTCAATAAGAGGCAAAATTGGAACTCAACTGTTGAGTATGCTGAAGAAATAGCTGGAACAAGTTTGTTATCATGGAATTAAAACAATGCTAATTTATTTTACAGGAAATGCAAAAAACCTGCTCCTTGTAAACATTCAGAGGGATGAATGGATAGCTGGACAGACAGTTGGAAAAAAAATTAAGAATAGACGTATGGTAGCGAACAGTCTTTCAAAAGTCCACAAGGAATGGATTATACATGGCTTACACGGTCTAATCCACCTTACTTCCAACAGGTTCCATTTAAACAAGGCTGGAATGCATGTTAAATAAAAGCCGCATGAAATTTTGTTCAAAAGAAATATGCAGTTACAGAAGCTAATCTTCTAAATGAAATAATTTCACAAGTGGCAAATTTCACAAAGCCAGAGACAGTTTGGTACAGAAATCACGAAATAACCTTATTTAATGAAAGTAAGCAGAGATGGCAATTTCTATACAGGCAAGAATTCAGACATGCAGCGTTATTGCACTGAATTTTTAAGACTCACGTTACTAGTTGTCTGTAAGTGTGAAGGAACAAGACATGCTGGGAAGAATTTGAATTCCCACTTTAAGAGAAAATCATGCTGAGTAGGTATGCAGTTCCATAAGAAAAAAAAAAGGTGACTGACAGATCAAACACACAGTCAAACCAGCACAGATTCCAAGGCAAATCAAACTTCCATTACACCTCCTCTAAGTCCTGATATATTTTGCCAAATTCTATCACATGACAGAAATATGTCTTGAGCTACTTCAGCTAACTGATAAGATCTGACTAAACAACACAAATCCGAAAGTGAAAAGAAAAGCGAACAACTGTCCCTTTACTCTGCCTGCATTCTCAAATCAACATAACCAGTCTATAGGAAGTCCATCATTTCAGTAATTGCTAGATGTTAAAGATAGATTTCTTTGGGATTATTTGATTCTTAAGAGCAGCAAAATCTGTCTTTAAAACAATAGGTAGTGAAGATAAACACCCATTTAAATACAGAAAGTTGAAATATCTTTCCTAAAAGCAGGAGCTCGGCCTGGGGATTCCACTACGAATATACCCCACCCTATGTATAAACACCACCCCACATTTAAAACATTATTTCCAGTACTTTTCCTTTAACGTGTTCTCTTTATCTGTACTGAACTGTAGCATTTTACATTTTAAAAACAGACATTGAATTTGACCATCCTTCTCAGATAACAATCTCTGAAGGTAGCACGAGGATTGTTTCTAGGGTGAACCAATACAAAACAGATGGAGTACGTTCTTCTAGACCAGATTACTGAAAGTATGAGTATGTTCTGAACTCTGCCACTGACATTCTGCTTTACATTAGGCAAAACACCTAACATCTTTGTGTGTCTCCTATTATTCTTTAGCTTGACTTATTTTTATATATCCTTAAGTTAGTGACGAGTTCAATAGGGCACCTTTCTTGCCAGGATATTGGAGATTACTGTCATACAAATAATTGTAATTATTAACAAAAACAAGAGGCATACCACAGTGACACAAAGAATCCTACGTCCCTCAGCTTTCAAGTACATGTCTATACACTGCCATTTCCTTGATTATTGAAATGAATACACAGAAACTAAATCTTGCTGCATTTCTGACAGGTCATCAATATAAATAAAATTTACTTGCATCAAAGTCACTAGGCAGTTATAAAAATTTAGAAGCACTTTTTCAAAGGGCTGTGTGCCACCCTTGTTAAAATCCAACAAATGCAAGACTAGATTTTGCCACAAGGTAAAACAAGATTAGCTAAAAAACCTCAGTCTCATTTCAGGGCTCAGCTACTTCCTATGACTGTATCCAACTCTATCAGTAGAAAGAAGAACCACCTAAACAGTATTAGATGGGGTCAGTCAATTTGATCTCGAGTACCCTTCCAACCTAGATGATTCTGTGATTCTGTATTAATGCTTTATAATTTCTCCAAAATTTTATTTCAGTGTATAGGTGCATTTAAACATTAAGATTGCTACTGCCTACTTTCCAGTGTTTCTCTACCCTTACTTGTATATAGACACAGTCAGAGCTTACTTTCACATGCATTTCATGTCTCACCCCTTAAAAGAGAAAAAAGACCGCTTTTCAAGACAGCTGTACTTTGGTTCAGACTGATAAAGGAACAACAGGCCTCATGATCGAACACGAACCCGTGGGCGTAATAGCCCCCAGACCATGGACAAGAACATGAAACTAGTTTAAACCAGATTATCAGAGACCTCTGCCATGGTTTAACCCCAGCTGGCGACTAAGCACCTCACAGCCACTCACTCACACCCCAGCCCAATGGGTGGGATGGGGGAGAGGATCAGAAGGGTAAAAGGGAAAAAACCCACGGGCCGAAATAAAGACAGTTTAATGGGAAAGACAAAAGTTGCACACGCAGGCAACGCAAAACAAGGAATTAATTCACGTCTTCCCAGCTGCAGGCAGATGTTCAGCCATCTCCAGGAAAGCAGCACTCCATCAAAGCATAACGGTTACTTGGGAAGACAAACACCATCACTCGGAACATCCCCCTTCCTCCTACTTTCCTCAGCATTTAGTGCTAAGTATGACATCATATGGTATGGAATATCCCTTCGGTCAGTTGGGGTCAGCTGTTCCAGCTGTGTCCCCTCCCACCTTCTAGTGCACCCCCAGCCTACTCACAGGCAGGGTGGTGTGAGGAACAGAAAACACATGGATGCTGTGTAAGCACTCCTCAGCAATAACTAAAACATCCCTGTATTATCAAGACTATTTTAAGCACAAATCCAAAACATACCCCCATACAAGCTACTACGAAGAAAATTAACTCTATCCCAGCCAAAACCAGTACAAAAAAGGATGCATATACTTGTGGTTTGACTAGCAGCCAGCTACTTCAAACTATAAATATTAGCAGCCTTAATGAGACCTTGAGGTCTCCCTCCACAGCAGCTGGCTGCACAGCGGTCACCTCCCCCTGAGTAGAGATGCCTCTGAAGATCAGCCCTCAGGCTGAGAGATCCCTTACCTGGCACCAGATATCAGGGGGTTGGTGAGTGACATTTTTCTGCACACATGTAACATTTAGATAGGTATAGTAAGCTTATGTGATAACCTTTGAATCCCATACCAACTTTGTGTAGCAAATAGTAGAGTATTGACCACCAGCCTGTCTGTACTTACTAAGTATTTTACACACCTAAATTTACTGATTAGAACCTAATAAACTAGCTACTAAATCAGACCTGTATGAGTGTACTCCAACAACATCAAAACATCTCATTTTTCCCATCACTTCATGGAAAAAGAACTTGAATACAGCCTTCATAGTCTCAGAATTTTTTATGTTTCTTGGGTAGCATTTTAATGAAAATTATGCAGTACAAAATACATATTAAGTTCAGACTCTACCTAGCTTTCTTTAATCACCTCTGTCCCATACACATCAGCAGCAGATCGTAATGTGAATATTGTAAAACAAGTACATATGTGTTTATTGAAAATGCTGATGTGTTCTAGAAAATACTTGGCTACATATAACAAGAGTCTTTATCTAGAGGAAATGAGCAGTTTACTTCATAGTTAGATGTACTTTTGTATTACTCTGAAATCTGTCTTCACAACAGGGAGGGGGAGACACACTGTTATCTGCCTTAATATACAATCATAAATTGATGCTACCACAAAAAACATTCACATATGCCTCAAGCCAACCAGGAGTATTACAACAATGAAAGAGAGGGGGGGGGGGAGAAATACAATGATAAATTAGATTAGTCTTTTGTTCACTGTGTCACATCAGATTCTCTTGAAACAACTTAAGAAAATGAATGTGTCATGAAATTGTACCGTTAATCAGTTCAGCAAACTGAAACACCAAAGGAACTAGACAAACAGTATAATTTTTTTTCCCCTCTAACATGCAAGACAATTGCAGTAAATCACGTGTTTCATTTGTTAATTATTTTGATTAGGGAACAAATAACCAAGATTGAAACTCTAAGAAAAAAAATTGGGCTGCAATAAGATGAAGTGAGAAGGAAAAATGCTATGCATAAGCGGTACTACACGGGCATTTGATTTCACTTGCTGATAAAATTTGATTCTGTCTGATCCTACTAATGATCCATATCTAGACCTCCCAAGCAGATTCTCTAACACCTGCAAAACTAGCTTGCTACCTGTTCCTTTCTAAACAAAAAAGAATCAACAAAAAGAGACTACATTCAATTGCCTTCATGTTGCAAGGGCCAACAACACTGCCTCCAGAGCTTAGTTCTTGACAATCATATGTTTTCATTGTATTTACCAGACAAGTAAATATAGTAGAGATCTTCACCTGCACCTATGACAAATAGGCAGCAACACAATGTGGCAGAGCACATTTTGTTGCTGCTTTGAAAAAAAAAAATTCAATGCACCTTCCACAAGCTCACAAATGTTCCTGCCAGAAACGTATCCTCTATCTGGGTTTGGAGCTGTTAAAACCTAAAGCAGCTTTGGATTGCTCTCAGGGCACTTTTTTGTATTCTTTACCCACAATAGTAAATAATAACATAGTTATGTTTGTTTTTCAATGAATCCCATTAAGAAAAATCATTTCAGAAAGCAGATTTTTCACAGAGAAGCCGTAAGGTTACAGTTAAGCCAGCTCTACATTGATGCAGCTACCAGGCAAGGCTGCCATACTAACCAAATTGAGAGAGGAAAGTGTCTTTCTTTTTTACTACCTCAACAGAAACACAATTAGCAAAAGATGGGTAATTTCCAACAGCTGTGCCTCTGCTGCAAAACCTTCAGCTTCCTTCCTCATAGCTGTAACTATGCAGCTTCCTCATATGCCTTGAAGACCAGCCAACTATATCTTCACTGGCTGCATTTGTCAGAGCCTTTAACAACTTCAATCATTCAATATTCAGCAGACAAGGTACCTCTGTTTGCCGCAAGAGTATTAGAAGTGTTATTAGCTTGAATACAAAATGCATGCATCTGAATGATCTGAACAGTATAAAACAAAGACTTGTTTTGCCAACAATACAAGGCTTCCATTCACCAGCCAAGGGAGCTCACAAGCAAAACTGTTCAGGATGGCTGCAGGAGCAGGTTTACATGAGTTCCTGGTGACAGACTGCTTCCCAGCCTCCTTTAAACATATGAAAGCTAACCTGAAGTTAGCTTCTTTCAGGTACGCAGTGAATGCAACAGGGTACTGTACACAGCGTTTCAAGGGCACCGTCCTCTTATCATTTCTGGGAGCTATGCTTCTGTCAAAGATACAAAAAGACACTAGTGCCAGAGACAAGTGACAACAGAAACTGTGACAAGTCCCAGGAAAGAAACAAACAAGCAGAACCCCCCCACACAAACAAAAACTGCCCTACCACCTCGATTTCCCTACTCCTCTGCTTCCTTAACCAGTGGTCAATGCAGAAGAGCTAATCCAAGATAGCCACTCATGCCAATAACACAGTTCCAATCTTTTTTGCAACACCAGAGCATTTAAGATACAAAGACATTATATTCTTTAAACATGTTATGTATATCTTGGGAGTGACCAAAAAAGGGAGAGCCTACAATTTATAAACCCGGAAAAAGGAAATCAAGGAAAAGTCAAACATCTCAAATATGTTTTGAGACAAGAAGCGAAACCAATTTATTTATTTTCCATATTGTTTCTGTAAGAAAATTATGAATAGCTTTCTTGTTCATTCTGTAGCATCATGAAGCACAAGCTTCTAGCCAAATCCTTCACCAAGCTAGGGAAGCTTCAACGGAGGATGAACAACAAGGAAATAGGGTTTTTCTTTGTGTTACACTGCCACTTTCATTAGAGTCACAGTCACAATACTGCTGCTAATTACAAGTCTATGAACTCCACCCTCCCCAAGTACTCAAATGAGTTTCCTTCCAAGCAGATGTGCACAGAATTCACAACATTTTGTTGAGCAACAGTTATTAAAAAGAGAAACTAGATACAGATTAGTATGAATGACTTGAGAATTATTGTATTATTTATGTATAAAACATACTATCTATAATTCCTGAAGACCGTGAGATAACAACAGGGCTCAGTGACAATACTATCAATGTGGAGAACTCCCTTCAATACCTATTGCTATGACAGGCTGAACTAATGATACTATACTCCTTATAAAAGAAAGGAAATACCTTTTGCATGATGCTAAATTAAGTAAGAGCAAAGAAATCCACAGGAAGCTCAAGTGGCACGGTAAGAAAGATATTTTAAATACAACACAAACCCTATGAGTACTCCATACAGACACAGAGGCCACTATCTACAACAATTAAAAATAAATCAGAAAACCAAACACTTGAATTATACCACTGAGAACAGACATGTTCTGTTCCTTAAACAGAATCCTTTCTTCTGTCAAAGGTCAATGGTTATTTTGTTTCTACCCATAATTTTAAAATGACTATTTACACATTTCTCTTTGGTAGAACTCAGACATCAAAGAAAGCCTATGCAGACTCTCCTACGCTTCGCAACCAACTTCTTCCAGGATTGCACTGTCCCCAGCTCGCTCCCCGGTGGCTGCATACAACAGCCAGCCATAGAACAGAGAAAACAGTGCTTCCAGTAACCAGCTTGCATTACTGTCTAATCGCTCAGGAATGTGCCTTTCAGCAGAGAAAAGTGGATAAAATCAGCTGTTCCTCCAATTATAAAAATTTAAGTCTGCGTATTGTCACAAGAGACTTCTGCAATCTTCTTGGAAGCCAGCTGTAAAACCAAAATGCTGCAGTGGTCCTTCCCAGAATAACAGGGGCACTGGAAGGGGTATCTCCACTGCAGCGGGCTCACTTGCCTCCCCATTATATTCATTAGAGCAAAGCCATAATCTTTTGTCAGTTATATTAGTAGAACTGTGTGTTTCCAACCCCTTCAACTACACCATTTGGACTGGTTTTCAATAAAGATATACAAGGACTAGCTTTCCCACTCATGGAAAAACCTAGTATCATCACACCGTTAAGAAAATCACAGCACTGACAATATCTTACCCACAGCTGAAAATTCACATGTTTTTAGGCAGCTCACATCAAATGGAAAAGACCTTGTGTACATAGTTTAGACAAGCCTTAAAACAAAGAAAACTCTTACTAAATTTCCACAGGAGATGATCATTTAAATGAATTTAAAAATAAAAATCAAACAACTGCTGCCAAGTTAAGTCTTGGCTCTAACTTTTTCTGGAAGTGCTTTGTGGGTAGACAGCTGAATGGATCGCTATACAGCTTGTGCTGCTGGCATCTAATTATTTCCGTTTTTCTGTTCTTTGGCTGCATATGATAGTTTTGCTTGCACGAGAAATGTCAGTTCTGTAAAAGGGCATCTGTACTGAACAGTGTTTTAATGTTCACTTTGTATCATCTGCGCAGATTTAAGAAAATACATCTTTTAGTAAAGCTTCCGCAACTGCAAGCTAGAGAAGACAAAAACCTGGTCATAGACTCTAGGTTCCATAGTGGGAAGGTTATTTACTTGACTGCTGTGGCTTTCTGGGCGACTAATCCATTTCACTGAAATTCAAATACTGTAAAACCAACTTTTCCAGGTTTGGTCTACAGTCTGAGGGATAATTAGTTCTCCGAAGAGTTTTGAAGAAGCTCCTGAAGGTGAAGCAATAACTATAAAGATGGTAATAGCTTCTTTATACAAACTTTATCCTTGGGGAGAAATGGTTGAGTTCACGGATAGGCAAACCTTTGTCTGAATGCCAGTTATCCAGAGCTACTGCTAGGATATGAATAGCAAATATTAAATAATGTGAAATTAAGACAACTTGTCATCTAAAGGAATGATTTAGTATCAACTCAGCTTTCTTAATGTCTTCCACCTTGTCACATATGCTATGGAACAGTGGACAAATACACAGATGGTGATATCCACCTACAGCTTTCAACTGTCTGTCCACAGACAAAGGCACAGAGAAGCACCAAACTAAAACACTCTTAATCCCCTTTTAAAGTACGTGCATATGAAATATCTAGTTGGTCGAAACTTAGGCAATGTGAGTACTTCTCAGCAAAATACTGGCTTCATTAGAAACCAGGCACTCTGTGAAAATGGAGGTGACTGATAAAGTTACATGTATTTACAGCTCTTCTGAATCAAACCTGTCTCTGAAAGTGGAATCTAATATTACAGGGCTCAAGAGAGCTCTGGAATCGAATTAGGAAGGCTGGGGTTTAGAATTATTTTCTTTGGGAAAAGCTCTAAACAATCTTGTGACACAGAAGGCCCAAGAGACATGACTCATCATTTGCTCTTTACATCACAAAAAAAAAATAATCATCATCTGTCTCTCCTGAAGGTGACAGTAGTTCTCTTCAAAGCAATGGAAGACCTCACACATCCTTTTGTCTTACAAAATTTTAGGTGTGCTAGGAAAAAAGGACCTTCCTTTGGTGTTCCACTCAAACATTAGTAGAAACAGTTAAAAAACCAAAGCAAAACAACCAAAACCCTATGGAGCTTTGAGAGCAACAGAGGAGTCTGACAAGAACCAAACAAGGTATTCTGTTTGAGGGTGTGCCGTTGATTAGAAGACTGATGTTTAAATATTGTCATTACTTTATCTTGTTCTTTTTACACGTTGGGGGCATGCTTGCTTTAACTGTAACTGCATAAAATTTTCTATTGTCTGATACAGCTTTTACTTTGTTTCTGTAGGTAGTTGAGTTTTTCCTCTGTCTTGTTTCTCTAGTGAAATGAATATGCATTAAGCTACGTAATAGTTCTTGATCACATTTTCTGTCAAACATACAGATAAGAAATAACAGGGTTTAGAAATGAAAATAACTACAGCCTTAAAGATTCTGTCTGACAAAAGCTTGAAGGCTAGGATTATCTGTTTAATAGTTACGATGAACAGAGCAATACAGAATAACATAAAATATAGAGAAAATGTTATGAAAAGGTTATTAGCTGTGTCTAACGAGCAAAAAGGTATCAAAGGACAGAGAAAAATACATTTAATGCTCATAAGAACATGGTTAGTATTCCAACATCAGTCTTTGCAGAACACATAATAAATGCCCAGAATGCACTAAGTTGCAGAACAGAATTATACTTTTACAGTGATACTGACAACATCCTCTACAAGATGTTTCCAGTTGTATTTTTTTTTTTTCCAGAGCAGAAAATCCACCAAGAACCACTGTAGGTAGAAACTGCCCCTACTGGAAAATCATGTTTTTATCATCTAAGACAAGTCACCTCAAGCCAGCGGCAGCCAGATACAGGAAAAGTGGACTGGATGGTTGACAGATCTAGTTAGGCATAGCAATTCAGATGTGACAAAGTTACTTCTTTGTATCACACTAAATCAAGACATGGATGTCATCTCCAAACACGTTGAGGAACAGGAAGTTATTGGAAGTGGTCAACATGGATTTACCAAGGGTAAATCATGCTTGACCAATCTGATAGCTTTCTATGATGTTATAACTGGTTGGCTGGATGAAGGGAGAGTTGTGGATGTCATCTACCTTGACTTTAGCAAGGCTTTTGACACTGTCTCCCATAACATCCTCATTAGGAAGCTGAGGAAGTATGGGCTAGATGAGGTAGACAGTAAATTATCCATGGCCCAGCAATGTGCCCTTGTTGCCAAAAAGGCCAATGGCATCCTGGGCTGCATAGGGAAGAGTGTGGCCAGTAGGTCGAGGGAGGTCATTCTCCCCCTCTACTCTGCACTGGGGAGGCCACAACTGGAATACTGTGTCCAGTTTTGGGCTCCCCAGTTCAAGAGGGACAGGGAACTGCTGGAGCGAGTCCAGCGAAGGGCAACTAAGATGATGAACGGCTTGGAGCATCTGCCTTATGAGGAAAGGCTGAGAGAGCTGGGACTCTTCAGCCTGGAGAAGAGAGGGCTGAGGGGAGACCTTATTATGGCGTACAAGTACCTAAAGGGTGGGCTGAAGGAGGATGGAGCCAGGCTCTTGTCAATGGTTCCCAGTGACAGGACGAGGGGCAATGGGCACAAGTTAGAACACAGGAAGTTCCGTTCAAATACACGGAAAAACTTCTTTACGGTTCGGGTGACAGAGCACTGGAACAGGCTGCCCAGGGAGGTTGTGGAGTCCCCTTCTCTGGAGATGTTCAAGACCCGCTGGATGCAGTCCTGAGGGATGTGCTCTGGGCAGTCTGGCTTTGGCAGGGGAGTTGGACTAGATGATCTCTAGAGGTCCCTTCCAACTCTGAAAATTCTGTGATTCTGTGAAGACAGGCTGTGGTAGTAGTGTATTTTCACACCTTTAAGAAATTACCTCGAAGAACTATTCTTTCAAGAACAGCCACTGTAAGTTACTTAAAACCACTGATGCACAATAAGGACAGCAGCAGTACAGGATGCTTAGCACCTTTCAGTATCAGATCCTTGGTACATTTACTGAAGATGCTCTGGAAAGCTACCTTAGGACTGAGTAACACTGCAGTGTTACAGAAACTACAGAGGAATAATGGGTCTTGACAACCTTTTTGTCTTTCCTTTATTAGAGACCTAATAAAATTCCACAGACTATATGGTTTCCGTATTGAGACCACCCAGTGAGGAGTTGTAAGCATTTTTTTTTAATTTCTTTTTTTTAAACAATTACACATTGTTCATTATTTTCCTTTAACTAATGCTTTTACATATCACCTCTTGCACTTTAGTAACGCTCAGTTTGTTAAGCTTTAACATATTGCTACCAGCCAGGTCTATTTTCCCCAGACTGCAATAGAAGCTGTCACTGTTAGATTGGTTTAATTCTTGTACCCATGTCATTCCAACAGCTTACTAACATTCTGGCAAATACTATCACCCTTAAGGCTAGTCAAGTTAAAACCAAAATAAACAGAAGGCACACAATATACATAGCAATATTAACAAAGACTACTAATACTGTGCAGAATTGAAATTTTCTTTAAACAAATGGATTAGCCAATGGATTTGGAGGCAATTAGAAACACTCTACAAAAGACACTCAGCACAACTAATAACTTCTTACACAAAGCAGAACATCCAGAGCTTGATATGACAATCACAGATAGTTATTTCTCATGTATCTGGACAAATGCTGATGCATCCATTATGCAAGAAGTATAATATGAAGAACTTCCAGACTGCTCTTCCCTGAAGGTTTCAAAAATATGTGAATGAGGTCATTCATAACTCATAATAAATGTATTTATTACTCCTTTGCGGGGGCGGGGGGGGGGAGGATAAAAATTAAAACTATAGTAAGACAAAAGACTTTAGGGTATACTGGGGGCCAGGGAGATACGTCTGAAACCAGAGCCCCAATAGTCACCACATTATAAATCCAGACCCACACGTCTAAACAGAGTGGAATTGTTTGCCAGATTTTAGAGACAGAATTCCTAAAAAGACACCTCATGAGTTTTTGAGCTCTCTCTCTAGTTGCCACTCTCTCCAGCAGGCATAATCACTCACACGGGGCTACCCGGAAGCTAAATTTTGTGCATTCCGTTTAAACTGAAAAGAAAAACAGTATCTGTAAAAACAGCAAAAACAAGACACTAAAGTACCATAAAGGGAGTATTTCAGGTACAGGATGGTTCAAGACTAGACATTTTCCGCAATCTCAATTTACCTGTGTGTACAAAAGCCTTTTTAGCAATACTCAGTTGATGTGCTAGATCCAGCAGTGCAATGTTGATATGAAGCAGAACTTCATGTCCAAGGACAAAATTGCTTAGGTTCTGACATAAACAGCAAGTCTTAAAGTTCTGACAAGTCTTAAACAGAAATGCCTTCCAACTGAGAATATTCTATTCTATTTAGCAAGTAAATCAGAGGCTATTCACACTCACAGCTTAACAGCCACCAGAGTAAGGGTACAAAGCAAAGTGTGAATATCACTGCTTCTCAACCACAAGTATGAACATACATCATACTCACAGGCCCATGACAAAGCTCTGTCCTCCCCTATATTCCAGTTGCTAAGTTGGACAAACAAATTAGATTTTGTTCAATATACCATTGTTTTATACAACACCACATGAGAAATGTCAACAAGAAACTAAAACTGAGCAACCCATGTGAGCAGTACTATTCAGCCGAGATCAATCTGCTCCTGTTTAAGACTTACACACCATTCCAATTTTAACTACCTAGGAACAAGGACAGATGCCAACACAGGAACAGACAAAAATATGAACTTGAACCATGGAAGCATAAATCAATTTAACATCTAGCCTTAACAGATTCTTGTGTTTAATGCATATGCACTTCGGCTGCCATAAAATAAGGGGGAAAAAAAATATTTGGTGCATAAGTTAGTAGGCTCAGAGAATCTCAATTGTAGGTAGAATTTGTCTGCTAAAGATTTGTAACAGAAAAAGATAAAAATCAAAGCTTGCTAATTAAATATTTGGAAAAAAAAGTCTCCCATAACAATCGAGGACAAAATTTGCTCTACAGAAACAAGAGCTGTAGGCATGATAATCAGCTGTTAGGAACCGTGCTTAACACAGCTACACCAAAAGACATCCACCACTCATCTGACTCTAGGTGCCTTATAGCAGTGAAGGCAAACCATAAGTGAGGGCAAGCAGGGTAGTAACTTTGTCCTCTAAATAAAGCCCTGCCTACAGAATCGCTTGGGAAGACACTGGACAAGATCATGCCATTGACACTTATAGGGATGAAGGACTCAATTCCTGACTGCATTTCTTTGGTAAATAAACATCCTTTACCAAGGACTGCATATTTGTACCAGAATCTGTGTCTCTCTCAGTGTGCAGAGAAGAAAGTAAGAACTACAGTTACAAGAGAAACCGGATAAAGAGTAAACATTTTATTTACACACTTCTGCCTTCAATCATGCACTGTAACATGCAATGCAGCTGCACAGTTATAAATATCCACAGTAACCAAAGACAATTTAAACTCTGGAGTAATATGTACGTACTTCACGTCCAATCAAACTTATTCCTAAAATCAGTACTGACTCATAAATGACAGGGCATTTGAGTTTTGTTGAGAAGCGTTTTCTTCTCTTGTGAGAAAAACACTAAGCCTTGTTTATTCTTGTTTCGATTATACTTCCTCAAAAGTCTGTTTCAAACACTGTCTGTATCAAACAATAAAGCAAAAACTTTATACCGCTAACACATAAATAATTAAGTGTATCTTAATGATTTTTTTCCTTTTGTATCTATTGAAGAAAAAGCCAAAACCAAATGACAATCACCACAGCAAGCAAAACATTTTGTCCAATCAGAGAGCTCCAAAACAGTACAAGCTAACAATTGTTTGTGTAAAGAACAATGTATCTTTCTACTGTGTAAGCTCATTGCAAATGCACTCAGGAGGCCTGTTTCTGAATCAGAACTAACACGCAAGGTGATTGTGTTATCAGCCAGTACCTCCTGGGAGATCCTAATCCTTTACTTCATCAGAACAGAGATAATGAGCTGCAAGTACAGCAACAAACAATTAAAAAAAAAAAAAAAAAACAAAAAAACAAAACACAACAACAAAAAAACCCCAAACACAAACTGAAAAGGTTAACGATAGTGTAAATATAGTGAGTGATCTGCAGTTTTTGTTGGAATATTTTTTGAGTAAAATCATCTCCTGTGAGAGGCTGATGAATGATACTAAAAAGCCAAACCAGATACTTGGCCTTTTCTGATCATTACACTAACAAGGAAGTGCATACAATACTTTGCATCACTGGAGTCCCACTTGCGTTTTATTTTTAATCACCTGGTCTATTTCCCCTGCTCTATCTAAAATTGCTGCAAACTGGTAAAAACAATCTCACAAAGTTTGGTAACAGATGGTAAGAGAAATGTGGTATCTCATATATGCATGAAAGCATGGATTTAGTCAGTTCTGTCATTTAGTTAAACAACAACAAAAACTCTGAGAGAACATGACTCACTATGATTCTGAAAAAAATTATTACTGTTGAAAATATAAATGAGAATGTCTCTTTAAGCTTCCTTGAAACCTAACAGTCAGATACAACTGTCCAATCCCATATAGAAATCCCTGAATATAAGGCAGAGACGCCTTGCAGAGGTATGCGGAGCATTGTGCAATCATCAATGGCATGAAATGTAACAAGAACAAATGCCGGATTCTGCACCTGGGACAGAGTAACATCGGGCACAAGACTAAACTGGGAGAGGAGTGGCTGGAGAGCAGCCCTGCAGAAAGGGATCTGGGGGTGCTGGTTGGCAGCAGGCTCAGGTCGAGTCAGCAGCGTGCCCTGGCAGCCAAGAGGACAAACAGCATCCTGGGGGGCAAACACAGAATAAAGGTGATTATCCTGCTGCAGTTAAGAGTTGGTGCGGCCTCACCTTCAATACCATGTGCAGTTCTGGCCCCACCATTTAGGGAGGATGTGAAGGTCCTTGAATGCATCCAGAGGAGGGCGACAAAGCTGGTGAAAGGGTTGGAAGGAGTGTCCTCCGAGGAGCGGTCGAGGACTTCGGGTTTGTCTGGTTTGGAGAGAAGGAGGCTGAGGGGCGAGACCCCACGGGTCTCTACAGCTTCCTGAGGAGGGGACGTGGAGAGGGAGGTGCTGAGCTCTTCTCCCTGGGATCTGGTGACAGGACACATGGCAATGGTTCAAAGCTGCACCAGGGGAGGTTCAGACTGGACACAAAGAAGCATTTCTTTACCGAGAGGGTGGTGAAACATTCAAACGGGCTTCCTAGAGAGCTGGTCGATGCCCCAGGCCTGTCAGTGTTGGCGTTTGGACAATGCCCTTAGTAACATTCTTTAACTGTTGGTCAGTCCTGAAGTGGTCAGTCAGTTGGACTAGGTGATTGTTGGAGGTCCCTTCCAACTGAACTATTCCATTCTACTATGCTTTTGGGGAATAAAGTAACAGTACTTTAAACCTCTGTGTAAGAAGATAACCACAAAGTGGTCAGTCATTGCATTCTGAAGTTTCTTCTTGCTATCCATGTTTTACATTCCACGTTTACATCCTTTTTCAGAATTCAAGCAGTCTATTTTACTAACTGCAGCACCTGAAGACCACTACCAGAATCACTTCCTCGTACTGCCAGTACGGGGAACAGACAAACGTAATAGAATAAAAGCAATCCTCAACTAGTACGTAGATATTCCACTGCTGTTTTTAAATACAGGATAATTGTTATCTTTGCAACCATTTAAGGGATACAGATCAGGACTTCACACCTCAAGCCACTGTTTCTGAAAGCTGACAGCCACTGTTACTTTTGATTATACTGTCTATCCATACACCCCAGCATGCCAGAGATATACTTATTTTATTCAATCTCTTCTCTTTCAGGCACTCAAACCCAAAATCTTTCCAATCTATCCTTGCTGAGTCCAGCCTTCAGCAGGCATCTACCACAATTTTTGGACATATTAGACAAATAAGGAGACCATTTCGTGAGAAAGGAAGAAGAAAAATCTTCTAGTGTTATTGCACACCAACTCCAAACCTTAACCCAAACCACTGTGATAGTGCTTCTGTTATTCCCTACCCATCCCTCTCAGATGCAATTGCTTCCCCTTTCTTATAAACACGTAGTTAACTGATAGATCCATTATCTGCGGCTTCTTGCTGTTTTTTAAAGCACCTAACTTTGAGTGCAAGAAATAATTTTCTGCATAGAGACACCCCTTCACATGCACAAATCAGGAGTGAATTACCCTGTTCTCTCCATGCATTCTGGCCTGTCCACTTTGTAAAATACCATAGGAAAGCACATGCACATTCTCTGAAATACCAGACAGAAATAGCTAAATTTTATCTATGCTTAAGCAATGCCACTCCAATTAGAACTTTTCCAGAAACATAACTCTCAGCACTCTCTATCCATACCAGAAGGTTCTCCCCTCTTGAGTACACTTCCCTCTGAATTAAGCTGGATTTTTTTCCCCTCTTCAAGAAGGACAATTTTTCCCTTTCATTCTCATTTATTTGTTAGAATTAAAAGTCTGCTGATTTTAAAATGCATCTCTGCTAAAATTCTGACATAGTACTGAAGTTTAAGTGATAGGATTTCTAAGCAATTCCCTGCCAGAGATTTATATCAAATGTTCTCCCTTGCATCTTATGCAATACCATAAACTTAACACTAAACAAAGAAAACAGCAAGGAAAAGCAGTTTGAATTTAGAACAGTGATCCCACTGTCTCTCCAAGACATCAAAGCACATGATGCAGCTGTTCATAATGGGCAAGCACTCAAGGGAACATCTGAGCTTACGCCTGAATTTGATTAATTGGAAATGACATCAGAATTTATAACACAATTTTCCAATTCTAAAGCAGTAATCTATAATTAATTAGACAAGGCTCATGTAGGACCTGCTTAGCTTTTAATCGGAAATAACTACATTGTAATCTTTACCCTTTTCTGCTTTTTCCATGCAAAAGCAGAAGAAATAAAGGAAAGAAGAAAAAAGAAAATGTGACCTCATGATAGAAAATGGAAAGAATAAGTTGGAGCTTCAGAGGTTAAAATTAACACTCAAATGATGAAAATATACTATAAATAAGAATGATAGATTACAAGTGGTTGATATCGAAGCCTTCCATTAAAATGGAAATGCATTGTAAATGCATGACAACATAGATTTTTCCACTTCATCTATTGTTAACATTCATGCTATGCTTTTTTTTAATTAGAAGGAAAAAACAAAACCAAACAAACATAAACCTGAATTGCCTCCAGAGTTGTAAATTGAAATCTTGAAGTCAAACTTGTACTCATCGTCTGTGTCCTGTGTCCCACCCCCCCCCCCATGTCTCTACCCAACTCCATCGTCAGTCCTGATTGATTACCCCAACAGAACAAATCAAACAGACCTAGATACGCTTCAGTAAATTTCCCCTTTTTAGGCCGATTTACAATTAGTTTTGTGATATGTCCATAGAACAACAGGCATTCGGTCCTCATCAGCCTCAGAAGACAGACAGAGGCTATTCCCAAGCACTTGACATGATAAAAGTATTAACAATGCCTTTATATAGTCATATATGAAATGGTAATATCAAAACTTCAAATTGCTAAGCAATATGCAGGAAACAGGACACGGAAATTGTGAAGAAAAGAATAAAAGGCAGTGGAAAAAAGTCACTAGGAAATATATTGATTATAACCCAGAACAGTTAAGTATTTTCAAAAACTCTGTAAAATCTTTATTCGGTAATGTATTCCTGAATAAGATCACAGTGTGCTATGCCTCGTGAAAGATAACTACAATTATGTATTAGGAGCCAGACTAACAATTGCATCTACATTTTGAGATGGAAAAAAACCCAAAACAACAACAAACTCTAAACCAGATGAAGAATATCAGACATAAATCAAACAACATAAATGCCTAAAGGCAGATTGCCAACTATACGAAAATGTATTCAATTTCCTCACGTGCATCACGGTAGTGTCTTGCCTGATGAAGCAACTGTCCGTGCAAACATCTTGATTCAGTGTTTGAGGAGCAACAACCTTGTCGTTTGGTTTTTAAAACTGCCCTTGCCCGCTCTCATGAATAACTTCAAGCAAAGAGCCAGCTGGCACTGGAGTAAGATTTGAGATCCTGAAAACTGGTTTCAGACATGAAACTCATTTTTCAGTACTATGGAAAACCCTCATGCCAGACAGGAGGAGGCAAAGCCACCAACTGTTGGAAAAGTGCATTGACCTATCCCTACAGCACAGCAAGCCCCTGGGGAAATACACAGTTCAGTGGGTAGCTGCCATAAGTTCTACACAAAACTCCAAAAAAAAAAAAAAGTACAACTGAAGGACCAGAAGCTTGACAGTATATATCATTCAACATCTACAACATCGATAAATGGCTTAAGATTTTATACTTCTCTGAGATTCCAGGTTCTCCCGAAAAAATTCATCCCTTCAAATACAGGCCAGACAGAAAGCAGATATTGTCAATGGCAAAATGGGGAGCCTGTTTTCTTTGGCAGACCACTTACTTGCAAATCACTTGCCCGGAAGACAGAGGAAATACATAGCCTTTACTTGATTGAGGGATGGAGACTGAAGATGGACTTGTACATACTCTGTAAGCACAAGAGCAAGAGCTCTTGAGTTCAAACAAAAATCCTAAGAGAAGCTCCGTTTCTTTTGTGCAGCACCAGATTAAAACACCCACCAGTTCTGGATGTCAATAGAGGCAGAACTGCAACACTGTTTATAGCTCCCCATCAGCTTGATGGAAAACAAGAAAATAAGATACTGTTTGGTAAGACAAAGCCTTATTCAAAATTTATTCTCATATAGCATCCTAAAAATCTCCCCTACTGGCTTGAAACCAAGGTCCATGAGAGACTCATGCTTTCACAGCACCATCAAAGGCAGTATTTGATGGCACAGACAATGCAGAAAAAAAGACAAGAGAGATTAAGTTACTGCATGCCCTCCTCCAGCACTAGCTCTACAGAGCTAACTAGCTAATTTTCTACCCTGTCGCAACTGTAATCAGCAAAACACCTACAGCTTTTGCAGACAAAGTTCTCTGATATACAGCTATACAGCCTACCAACTGCAAAAGGAAATTTCTTCCCAGCAAGCTGAAAACAGTCAACTCTTAACTGAGTCAAAGAATGCTTCAAATGTCCTCCTCAGAATAACCTTTCCAAGGACGGCAAGGGAACATACCAGTCTAGCTCCTCTGATTAGGCTGTCAGCTTTGTACAGTGCACATAGAGCTTGGCTCAGCACAATACAGAGGATCTTTGTTGAGAACTCTTTGTGTATCAGCTTTACAAAAATAACTGCCACAAGCATTTCTACCCTTAATGCTAGAATAAAATATGCTCAAGTCGTATCCAAAGCCCTTCAGCACTACTGCGTTGAGATAATTTTGATGGTATCCAAAGCTAGTATTTGTATGATCATAATCCACCAGAAATACTTTCCCCCTCCTTATCAGACCAAGCTTCTGAATGCTGAGATGTTTTGAGATGCAATTATGGAAAACCCGGCTGTCCATCAAATGCTGCCTGCACCAATCCATCAGACCAGTTTGTCTTTAACATCAGCAGAAGATGTTTAAGCAAGGAGGATTAAAAAAAAAACCTAGGCAAGTATTTCTTCTGATATATCTTCCCAGTTCTACGCATTTAAAAAATATGCATGTAATTTGCCTATCCCATCCAAAATATCAGTTCATCACTCCACTTCAAAAGCACGGGGTCATGATCCTTTATATGTATACACAAGACAAATAGGTAAATATTACTGATCTTTGCCATTTTATTTATGCTTCCCATTCCAAAAGTAAAAACCTCCCACAACAATTCACAAACTGCATTTGGTGTTTCTTCCAGAGAAAGCAACTTTACAACAAAACGATAAATTAGTGCCACCTAGTGGAGTTCAAAATGTTAACCTGGACCAGAGCTTTCAAATCATACCTGTCTTTAATTTATGACCTCTATAAATATCTAAATGACATGAAAGCAGAAACAACTCGATAGAACTTCCCTGCACTGCACAGCTGATCAATCAAATACATCAGTATAACACGCACTTCAGTCTTCCTCAACTTCTAGAAATCTGCAGAAGCAACAAATGATGACTAATACATGTCTTCAACGTCACCAGAAACTCACCTTTAGAGCTAGAGAACATGCAGCAGATAGCTCTGCAGTTAGAATATATATGGGTCAAAAACTAACAGAAATGTTCAGTATAAAGGAAAAAAAAAATGGCATCAATTTATAACCATTTTTCCAGCAGTTTTGAAAATAAGAATGCACAGGGAGGTTTAACACAGCGATATCACTGCACCTTATTAAAAAAAAATAAATTACTATTACTGTGTGATTATGTATTTCTCCATTTCATCCCCTCTGCAAGGGCATCAAGATCATTTATCTGCTATATGAAAGTAAAAACTACTACCATTAATCCACCCATCTGTGAGTTAATCCAAGCAACATTTACATGAGCTTCCCTATTTCTTTTAAAATTTAGGATTGTTGCTATATGCCCAGCAGACTGAGAATGCTAAGTAAAACTGCAACATTATCTTTGTTAACACTTATGTTCAGAATGGGTTTGAAACATGTACAAAGAAATATCGTTACCCCACGTTCATAACGCATGAGGAATGCAAGGCGACCAGCCTCACCCAATATTCTTCACGGAGGACATGAAAGAAATACAATGCATAAGAAAACCTCAAACCGTTCCAGGTCTTCTTGCCTTACTTCTCTTAACAATCGACTCTTAAAAACCAAACACATCTCAAACCATTATATAATTTCTAAGGCTAGCTGCACAAAAACATCCTATAGTATGCAAATATCATGTCCCAAAGGAGGAAACAGTAAATCAGATGATGTAATGTAGCCTTCCAATGTCTAATACGATATATAAAGCAGCAGCATAACCAAAGCTACCCCCATTTCACCAGACTTGCTTCTGATTCTTGTAACTGTAAGCAAGACAGGAATCTGGTATTAGATATGTTGTCCACAGTATCCTGTAAGGTAACAAGAGCAGATCTCACCTATAAAAATGGAATGCAATCACAATGGCATTTGTCTAGCAACCAAAGATGAAAGTGCTTTTCTGTCTCAGGACTAACAAACTGAACACAGTCCAAACAAAACAGGAGCACATACCACAATTCAAAAAAGATCACCATTTCTGGTAATGAAATGCCAGGCTTTTACATAAGCACTAAACAGGATTACTTCACTTTCCATTGTTAAAATACCATTTCTGGGTTTTATGCTATTGTAAGCGGGAGTACACCTCAAGCCATAATGCAGTGTTAACACACCATCATTTAATAAAAATAGGAGCTGTGGGTGAATTAGTTAGCATTAGACTTGATCAGCAAGATAAAAAATTATTTAGAGAGAAATGCAAAAATAACGGTAATTTCCTTGAGAAGAACCCATGTAACCAACCACCCATTCCTTCCTACTGGTGTAAGCTATTCATTCTTTTCTCACATCCCCACATTTTACTCATTTTGCAAAGGTATGGAAGACTACAAACTGAGAGCAGAAGTACTTCAAGACAGTAAGTACAATGCGGTTACATGTGAAATAGTAAGATATGATCAACATACTGAAAGATACCATACCATCCCAAAGTTAAAAAAGGAGGCTAATTCTTGTTAAGGCTTCCACGTATCCAAGAAGTGAATTATGTGTCCTGTATGTAACAAAGATTACATTTTCTTTCTGAAATGCTTGTTCTATGGGCTACCATTTTAGAAATATACACATTAATTTTACAATTATGTCCAACATTCAGATGTTCCAATAAGAATACTGATTCCCAGAGAGCTCACATTTGCAATGCTATCATTTAGCTCAAATGTGGCAATCTTTTTAAATTTACATCAACTATGTAAATGCAGATACTTTAAAATGCTTCCAGATCTGATGCAACGTCAGGCAGGGATATTTTTAGTCCTAATCCATTTAAAGTGCTAAATTCCAAGGGAATCAGCAGCATTGCTTTCACTCACCACTTCAACTGAATTCTTCTGGTCCCACTACTCACTACAATCTTCAAGAAAAAGGAGATAAGATAAAACCATTCACCTCATAAGAAAATATCTTTATCCTGTGTGTTTTAATAATTGCAGGTACTACTCATTGTCCCAATAAATAATAAATCATAACTGCAACACAAAAGACACTGCAGAAATATATAAATAATGCAGTGCCTTAACACATGAAGTAAGTTAGTGGGGGATTTGCTATTTTTATCTCAAGTCTTATTTGCAGGTAGCAGTTTAGGTTCATGAGAAACAACTACTAGGAATCACAAAAGCTTCTGAAAAGGGCACTGATCATTCTCTAGACCTGACACAGTGACTGCAGCTAGCTACAAAGCCACAAGAAAACAGAATCTTAAGTTCATGGATAACTGCAACAAAACCAGTCAATGACCTGGTACACGTTTGGTTTGTGATTTCATTTAAATCTAGATCCATTCTCCTAAAACAAGTATTCTCCATATACAGACAGTTTATTTTAACCAAAATAAGTTTTGAAATCAGAATACACTAGGACTTTCATCTATAGATAATTGGCATATTCAGTCTTGTCCCTGGGGATTAACATTTTCAAAAGGTAGACAGTAACTAAAACAGAGACAGGTTATCAGAAACCTAAGTGTACATATTAAGAAGAAAGTGACTGCTTTCATTTATCGTTGTTCTGAGAACAGTATAGCATTTGGAGTTTTCTCATTTACTGCAAGTCATTATTTTAGCAATAAAGCGATGCAAGTGCAAAAATAATAAGCTTGTGTCTAACAAGCTTATTTCTACTGTTGTTGTATAAGCAAACACAAACCATTTATATTGCTCAAAAAAGAAATATTTGAAGTGGGTTTGGCCTGTGACTATGCACAGCCTATAGGAAAAATACAAGGTAAACATACTTCAGATACAGTTTCAACAGCTTTTTCTCCAAGTATAAAGGGCATCTTTTAACTTGAACACGCAATGTCTATTTAGCAAAATAACGGAAACATAACTGCTTCAGAAAACATATATTTTAAAAAACAGTCAAATTAAAACGCTTCAGTATACTGCAAGTTACCTTCTGGCAGAGAGACAAAGAATAAATCAGACAGGTATGAGTTTGTTTAATTAAATACTTGATGATGTTCAGGTTTGCTAGTGATAAGTGAAGAGGAAGATTTTCATTCTTACAACAGAACAGACTAAGAGTGAAATACTATGAAATGTTGACAGACTAAGTGTTTTAAATACTAACAGTACTACCGTTTAAAAGAGCTGAGAGCATCTAGCAAGGAAAAGATGACCATATACATTCTGTATACTTTTTCCTAACCACCCACAGCAAACCATTACTGGAAACAGCAGGTCAAACGAATTTTAGTGTGAGCAGTAAGGCAGGACCTGTCAAAAAAAACGCCTCCTCATAAGGCTACTTTTTTCCTCTTTCAATTAAATCGCTGTTTTTTTTTCCAGCAGGTGTAAGAAAGATTACCACAAATCACTTCAACTCACAGGAATTCCCACTTACTTGAAAAGCAGAGTCTTTGGCCAGTCTGCAGATTTACATTCATCTTTACTCAAGTACTCACTCTGAACCTTCTGCAGTAATCACATTGACAGGGTGCCCACTTGATGTGATACCTCAGTACAGTAACTCAGAACAGGTGAGGCAGGTTCCTTCCCAGCTATTACGTATCACTGATGTGGGTAACAGCTTCGCACACATGCCTAAGCGTGGGATTTACCTCCTAATGACTGATACCTTGCAAAAGCAAACTGAACGAGAGCATGACCATAAAAACAAACTTCTTTGCTACGGATAAAAGCATCCTACCACAGAAATGCCCATTTTCAAGTACCAAGACAAAATAACTTTTATTCTATTAAACAGAAACATTTTGCAGTATAGCCTTAATCTAGAGCTAACATTCATGCTAGCTTGAAGCAGATAATTACAGTCTTCTCCTAGACACAAACACAAGCATACACTGCAGCACTTCATTCTTTACATTATTTTTGTCCGTAAAGCACAAGCTACTCTAAATTTGCCTGTACAAGTGAAGTATTTAATGAAATATTCATTTTAAGGAGAAATGGAGAAAAATGATAGAGCTGACTGGCCAAAGCCCACCCGCAAAAAAAAAAAAACAAACCACAACTGCAAAACTAAGAAGTGAATCGATATAAAATTAAATCTCTACTCCATATGCCATTCCTCTTCTTACAGGCCAATGAGTTCTCTTAAGCAAAACTCAGATTAAAGACCAGAGCTGAAAAAATTCTGCAGCCAATCAGCTTTTAAACTGTAGATACAAAATCCCTACAATAACAAACAAGCAATCGCTACAAAACTGAGAGATCACCAATGTTCTTTCTTTTTCTTGTAGACGTATCCAGTTGCGGAAAGACAAAACCTAGACCAGAAAAAAATCCTAGCGAGCTGAACACAGCTAGAGAAGCTTTGTAGATATGAAACAAGGTATATATCTAGCTACAGTTCAATCACGACAGAAGGGACAGAGAAATGACCACCCAGAATTCTGCTGGTGACAATAGGGAGAAAAGCTAAATATGATTCATACCTCTTCATAGTATTCATTAAGATTTTCACTTATGACAGCTTTCTTAGTATCTGTTAGCTCTTGCAGACTAAGTGCCCATAATACATATACACATAGTATTTTCTTAACAGTACTCCAATATGCCTGGGTTTTTCTCTAACAAATACCAACCACTAGGGAGTATATAATAAATGCTTAATGCCTTCGAGTTCAGATCAGGAAGAGATTAAACTCCAAAAGGATTTAGGGGACTATGGAGTAATTCTATATGTCTGTTCTATATGTCTGTTCACAGCGCCTAAAAGCATGTTATACTTCTAAGGGATTATCTTTTGAAAACACTATAACTGAAATATGTTTACAGTAGTCTGTTCTTCGGAATTTTGCAGGCTTATAATTATTTAATGTTACTTGGACAAACCACTGTTGATTATATTTTTCTAAAATGGTATACACAAGTGTCTGATGACTGTTTCAGTATTAACATATTCAAAAACACAAAATGAAGTACTTGAAAAATTATAATTAGCCAATACTGTGAGCATGCATCTTGCATGCTAGATCCTGAACTGCACAAAATGAATGTTTTACGCACATTGATAAGTGTTACTTATACCCACAGCTAGAGAGAAATTTTTTAAAAGGGTTATTTATAAGGCTTTCAAAGTAGACATGGGAGTGCACTGTTTAAGTGCATTGTTTTATTATAACAATGCCACAGCTTGCACAACAATTCACTGACTAAATATTAAGGCAGCTGTCATTAAAATGCATCACAGATGGAAATAAAACATCAATGTTAGTTGTATATATTGTTTGCTACTACACCTAACCTCTGAAAACTGAAAGCGCAACGTGCTTTATATAAACATATGAAGAAAAATGTGCAAAGTAATGGAAAGTATACTGCATAGATGGTTTGGGGTTTTTTTTCTCCTGACTGAAGATGTGGTAACCGCAATGACATACAGGCAAAGCTTTGATATGTTATGAAAATCTTTCCATTTCAACCTCAGAACGTACGCACTTGCAAACCGTTCTCATTAAAATACAAAAAAAAAATGTTAACATTTATCAGAAGAATGCTCTTCCTGTCTTCTTGCATTTGTAGCATTACCAAATTTACACAAAAATTCTTCATATTCACTCTAAAAGGCCCCACACGCTGTTCAGCTGAGAAGATATTCTGTAGTACAGATGGCAACAATAAAAACACCAAAAGCTCCATTCCTGTGATTAATTTCTGGAAAGACTTTTTCCAGTCACAATCAACCTTGCCCCAGCCAGAACATCAACACTCAAGATTTTTCTGCTGTCTTTAGTTCATAGGACAACTGTTTCTAAAACTCCTACTGGTTTAGGTTACTTCACTCGGAACCTTGTGAATTTCACATTAAAAGGAAACTATCTGGTATTTTGCTAGCAGAACAAAACCAACTTATTTCAGTGTAAGAAAATATGCCCAAGTAGTTGATAATGCAAGGATAAGCAAACAAAATAAGATACCAAGGACTTGAGCAAATAGTAGAGCTCAAGATTATTGATTAAACACAAACATATGATAACATCATTGGATTTGGGAAGTACAGTGATTACATTAGTTGTCTGAGCTGCAGTTTCTCCCTCCAACAGATGTCTTTATTTCTCCATTGCCTTCAGCAGAAACATTACCACAGGAATAGCTTGGGTTTCACCTGTACTTCCAACAGAAGCTGTTGATAATGCTGCTCATAACCCCCACAATCACAGAGCCAATTTGCAGGCCAATACTCTTACTCATTGTGTCATAGCTCCTTTCCCAGTATAGCGTAGTGTATATATATACATACACACACCCCCCTTTTATCTGTACATCTCATTTAGGATACCAAGCAAAATAGTTCTGATGAGTGATAGCTCTCAAACACCTTTACCATTTGCTAAAGTTCATGTTTCAAAATCTCAGAATAAAAAGTTTTGAGGGTTTTTTTGAGACTCTCAGACACATTCCTCGCTTATACAAAGACGTCTAACATAAAAGTAACAGAAGAGCTCACCTTTCCTGGATTTGCAGCCAGAACAGAAAGAGTACAGACAAAGGTAGCAAGACTCATTAACATGTCACCCCACATTGCTCCAAAGGAACAGCCGAAGTAACATAAAACCACATTACCAGAGGAGTGATGGAGGCCTAAAAAATCTTGTTATTCCAAAACCTACGCAACCTGAAAATTTCCCTAATCTTTACATCTTCCACATGTTTTCCAAAGGTAACAAGGCCTACAGCTTTGGCTGCCGTATTGGTAAAAGGCAAACACTAAACATTTCACCAATATTTTATTTAAAATCCTAATTGCCCTATAATCCACAGAATATTTATACATTTAATTGAGAGCATCTTGCACCCTGTAGATTACATCATACAATGATGAGTCACTCCCCTCTTAACCCTACCCCCAGTGTTCAGACTCCTTACAAGCCAGGACTGCTCCACATGAAATGCAATGACCAAATGGGACTGTTCTTCCACAAAACACTGCGCTAATTCTCCTGCATTCAGTCTTTCCACTTGAATGGAATAAAAACCCTTTTGAGAACAACAATTCCAATTCCCCCCCCCCCTTTTTTTTTCTCAGGCACACTATGGGACTCCTCAGTGCATGCACAATGCAAATAAGGCAAACTTCCTTTGAAAGACTGATTAATATGCAAAGACAGCCTGCTTTTTAGTGGGATGTGAAGAACCACCACCAAGCATTTCCAAATTCTGAGGTTTCTTCAATTATTTTCAGTGTTTATTTTAAACATAAGATTATGCAATAATACCACACATTAAGACCAATTTGCCAATATTGTGTAAACAACACCAAATTGGCTGTTCATCCTTTGTATCATATTTAAATGCAGCCTTGAATATCCTAGATATGAAAGCACTGATTTAAATTTTTGAATCTTTAATGTATATCAATCTTCATGTTAAAAAGACTGCATTTAAAACCCACTGTAAATAACTGCACCTTTTTTAAAGAAATGTTTAGTTGTTTTAAATAAAACAAGCAAGTTTACAATATTACAAACTATTTTCAGTGGCAATTAACTAACTTCTGTATGAATATATCGCAGTTCCAGGAACATTTAAAGTATTTTTTTTTTATGTAGTTGCTTTTGGACCAAGAGCTCCTACAATACATGACACATCCAGAAAAGCCCATTCAGACTTGGAAACACCGATTTTCTATTTCCATTGTATAAAATTTTCATTGTTATTTTTCATCATTTATCACCGGGTCAACTACACTTCCTATGTACAACTCAGCAAGGACACTCCTATGGAAAGAACCTTTCAAGTGCCGATATACTATACTCTGCCCACAATTAGCTCAAAATGTAGTCCGAGTATGATGACTGACTCATTTCTTATTCTAACCCTTTATTTCACTCAGGTTTGAACACTCCCTCTCACATCTTTGGAAAGCCATTTCAAGTTAACCAACATGGTAAATTATTATTAAACGTAAACCAGTAACCAATAATTAACATTATTGTTTACCTTAAAGATTTCGTGGTTGATACTCATCACTAATAGAAACAAAAAAATTAAAAAGTAAATTAAATATTTAAATAAGTGTCTATTATAACTATTTTTATAGCAGTAGCTGTACTAAAATCACGGAATCATCGAGGTTGGAAAGGATCTCTCAAGATCATCTAGTCCAACATGGGGAGGCAGCTACAGCAGGTTACCCAGATGAGTTTTGAATGCCTCCATGGATGGAGGTTCTCAATCTCTCTGGGCAACCTGCTCCAGGATTCAACTACCACCCTCACAATAAAAAAAAGAAAAAAAAAAAAAAGGGTGTGTGTGTGTGTGTGTGTGTGTTTGTTTTCTTACATTTCGACAGGATTTCCTGTATTCCAACTTGTGCCTGTTGCTTCTTGTCCTGTCGCTGGGCATCACTGAAAAAGGCCTGGCTTCCTTCTTCATGCCCTCCCATCAGGTATTTATTGACTTTGATTAAGATCCCCTCAAGTCTTCTCTTTCCCAGTCTTAACAATCTCAGCTTTTCTCAGTCTCTCCTCGCACAAAAGATGCTCCCAGTTCCTTCATCATCTTTGTGGCCCTTCACTGGACTCACTCCAATAAGTCCATATCTTTTTTGTACTGGAGAGACCAGAATTGGACACAGCACTCCAAGTGCAGCCTCATCAGTACTGAGTAGATGGATTTTAAGGAAATTAACCTGTCTTGCGTACTTTTAAAATCAGTAACAAACTGTGTAAAGTACCGATCCTCATTTACAAAGACCCAAATGTTGTAACAGTTTTAAAAACTTATCTATAAAGAAAATAAACAAATTTTTATTCAAGACATTATGAGACTGACAATCCTGGAACCCTTAGACCGTTAAGAATTTCTTTATATGCACTCTGTCCTGGCAAATAATAACCTGATAAGGTAATGGATATTTGCTTTAACTCAGAATAAAACAAATTGTCTCTCCATTCTAAGAAATTAACCATTTCAATGGATTTTCAAATTATTTTCCACATCATTCTACCAAGTTTGTACTCAATCAGGCAACTTCCAGTTTTCACAACACACCCTGCAGATCTCTGTATCTGTCTTGTCATAAGATCTAGGATGCAAATAACTAAGGCATCAGGTTCGACACGTATCACATTACTGCCTCTAGCCCAAACTTAATTTTCTTTGCATCAGATTGACAGACTTCATCCCTGGGCTTCATCCCTGCCATTACAAACTGCTAGCAGAAATAGTTGTAGGATCAGTTTCTGTCATTCCCTGGTTTTGGGTCCCTCTGTACCTGGCTTTAAGGCAACTGATGCCGAGTTTACTACTGACTTCTGTGGATAGTCAGAGCCTTACAGACCTCTAGTACCCTAGTTACCTGGACAGGGAAGAAACACAGAACCTGCACTGTAGAAAAGTGAACAATTATAGACTTGGGCTGAAAATATCTCTCCCTTATTTTTAAATCGAAGGTCTAATTTTGAACATATGGCAGAAAGTTGAGACATTAATCTTCAGGCGCAAGCACCTTATTTTCTTCGAATGTAACATGGCTCCCCTGTTTCTGCCGCAAATATGCAGGTCTAAATGATTACTAGATATCCATATCAATTATTCTCTTTTCAAGTGTGACAGCTTAAGAATGTGGATAACTCATCCAGCTACTAAGCACAGTACTATGTGAATATACCCCACAGCTGCTGCTTCTTCAGAGAAGGACTCTGGTATCTTAAAGTAATTTGTACTTGCTTAGCAGGATAAACCTTCTGTTACTAGCTATTCCCCCAAAAGCTTTTCCATCAGCAGCTGCCTAAAGTTCTAAAGTTATAAGGACTGAGGCTATCGATAGACTACACTTGTCCAAACCACAGTTTTGCCAAAGTACCTGTAATACATATATTGCTTGTGATAAAACAAAAGCAGATGCCAAACCCCATAACGAGGTAATGGAAGCTGTCAGGTAGCCTTGGTCATTGTCAGATACATGTTTTGGTGCAAGCTTTTCTTTCATTTATCCTTGGAAGGTTTAGAAGCTGCAAGTATGATTCACTATATGGATAGCAATTTTCTGCCTTATCATCATCACCTTAGACAGATACAGTAGAAGCTATTGGACTTGAACTGAAAGTGAAAAAATTATTTTAATATGAAGTTTATCCCTGATTTCTATCCCATTTTCTTTAGGTACCTATATTGTAAACTAAAAACCACAGAAAAATCTCATTCCGGTACTTAGTGGTTGACTGCCTCAGACACTTATAAATGCAATGTATCAAAAAGGCCTGAAAGCTCCTGAAAGCTTGCCATTTGGCTCTCAGGGTAACTTCAAAAGGCAATGTTCCTAATGAGCAGCTGCAGTGGGGAAGCTGCATTTCAACACCATGAACTGAAAGGGCATAATGACACTACCGCCAAACCCACCTAATTTACATCCCTTTGCATCAGCAAGGGCTTTAAACGATGGTGATGTGTTTTCCTAAACAGAAGAAGCCAGAGCCAGCATAGATCTGACCTTCAAATTTGCTTCTGTGATTTTCACGCCTCAAAGTCTATTTGCCTGGTGGCTCTTTTTTTTCTCCTCCAGGACTTGAGAGTGTTGTGATGAAAACCATCAAGTCCTATACAAACATGCACAAAGGACATCATTCAGGAAAGTGGAGGTGCCTGGGAGCTGTAGTTCCCTTCACAGACAGACCCTCAGCCAAGTTACTCCCAGACATTCTCCCTGTTATAGAAAGCTATTGTAGGAAGACAATCACAATTTTGTTTCCTGATTGTTTTCAAACTTTTATATTTACAATTGAATTGCTTTACTTATTTTATGTCACACTTCAGATATTTGCAAGGCTACAGAATTGGGAAAACAACAAGGACACCATCTTTTCACTGCACCTGAAAAACACTGTAATGGGCTCCTACCTGAATTCTACTGATACTTCCCTTCATAAATGCTATGATACACACTTCCAAAGATGACAGCTTCTCCATGTCTGCTTACACAGACGTTTTGGGAAGTTCATGATATCGGTCTTACAATTTGCAAGTTGTAAGTTAGAGTACAACAGAACTGTTATTGACAGATCAAATCATACTGAAGTATACTGCCCTGCAAAACCAATGCTTCAAAAGCCACACAAGAAAACTAACAAAAAAACCCCACCCCTAGAATTGTGCATTATCTATATAAACAGTATCACCACATGCGTTAAAAAATGAGCAAAAATGCAGGATGGCCTTGAAAAGAGAAAATAAAATGTGCTTTTGTCTCTCACTAAAGCTATTTTCCTGTTCCTTGCAGACTGATGGCAGCAGATGCAGTATCCCCTCCTCCTCCCCCATCAATTGGTTCTGCTTTCCTAACAGCCAATCAAGGCAAACCCATGGCATTGCCCCACAAAACCACCCCAAAACAAACAAACCAACCAATCCACCCCCCAAAAAACCATGCCATTCTCTATCAACAAGAAACCAATCACTTGCAACCAATGGCAGAAAAGTCTATTGTTAAAATATGTTTCTGGAGATGAGCCAAGAAAAGTGAAGGCACTTTCAGTCTGGAGAGGAGCCACAATCTTTAACACTTAAAAACTGCATATTTATTAAATTACTATTACATTAAGTGCCCTAAAAAAAAATTTCAAACCAAGCAACCAAAAAACAACACACAAAAAACCCCACCCCCGAAAAATCCAGCAGTCATGTCAGGACTTTTCAAGTTCATACGTCAAGAGGATAAAGTTTATACAAAATATTCTCTATTACTTAAGAAAGCATAGTTCTCATGGTGTAAATGAAAGGAGATGAGCCGTCTGCTGTGTCTATAAATCAACTTTTAAATTATAAGAGAATGTTCTATCACAGGCCACAGGAATACATACAAAATGTGGAATTATTCCGAAGGATGAAAAGCCATGCTTTTGCTCTGAAACTACCACATAACTGTTGCTCAGACAACAGTCTCTTCAAGGGTTCTTCAGTAAGAAGCATCTCTTGCCTCCTCTTACATTGAAGGTACTGTAAAGCTGCAGTCAGGGTTTCTTTATTAGCATCATCATAGCTGCTCCCCCTCTTTCACTGCTATCTCCTTCAACATCATAGCTTCCAAAGCAATAGCTTTTCTCCTCCCATCACAGACTGTGGTGAGGTCAGCCAGGGAAAAAAAAGAAGGTACAAGCTTTAGCAGACCAAAGCATCCTTTAGCATGGAAAGCATAACTGATGTGCTGGGTGCTGCTTTTACCATAAACAGTGCTGCTGCTTTGTTCTAGCTTTTTAATATTTTATTTGGTTTTTGTGTTCTCCATTTTATGCTGATTTAACACTCCCATTCCAGCTGTGCAGCTCCCTAGGCACTCTACGCATTCATAATTATTATTATTGGATAAACACGTATTTGAGTGGGGCAACAGATGATATGCAGATAATTTTTCTTTGCTTACTCCCGTTTATTTCCCCTGAAAAAATGCTTTATTCTCCCCTCCCACAGCTGAGAAAGCCTGCGTGAATGTGTCAGAGAGGCGATAGCTATGGAATCACAGATAGTAGTCTGGCATCTCATAATGGTTGAGATCAAGAATTTATGCAGAGATGGTGATTAGAGGGCGTGGCTGAGCCAGATGCAGAGCTGGCTACAGGGAAGGACTGTGCTGGAAATGGAAAAACAACCTCCCTTCCTATTCATTACATATATACTCCAACAAGCAATAATATATAGTTTTTAAATTATAATAAAGGAAAGCTATATAGTAGTGCTTATGACACAGGAGAGATGTGCATCGTCAAGAATGGGCATTGTGCTGATGTTAAACAGGTGGCTTGATTTGGCAACAGACTTGAGCACACTGGTGGCAATGGTCCGCCATGATGGGAGCTGGAATTGAGCCACAATAAGATAGCAAACAGAGCTACAGCAGAAGAAATTGCTTAAGGAGATAAGGAATCATCAGCATGGGAATGAGGCAAAGAGGAGTTACAGTAGTTAAGGACAGCACTGAAGCAAGGGGTGAAAAGAAGACGTTCAGCGAGGTCTGTAATTGCAGTGATAGCAACGAGTACATTGCAAGGACACAAATAGGTACAGGAGCTACCCCAAGAGAACAGGGACCTAGACAGAGAGCGAGCTTTACTGAGATGACAGCAGCAGCGATTGAGAAGTAGCGATGAAACAATGAGCTGAGAAGGGGCTGCAAGAAGTAAAGGCAATGACAGTTTTGAGGTAAAGACAGCAGGGACAATCCGTGTGGGCGCTTTAGGCCACGATGCTGGGGGGGGGGGGGGGGGGGAAGAGTGGGTAAGCGGTAGGACAGGCCAGGGAGGAACCTTAACATAGCCAAGAGTGGGCGCGGAAAGCTCTAAGGAGGGCTTCCCAGTGAGCGTGGAGAAGGACAGCGCAGAGCCAGGGCTTTGGGGCGACGAGGCTCGCTGAAGGATGCCAAGAGGAACGCGGCACGTCGGGGCGAAGAGTACGGACCCGCTGGCGGAGAGGGCGGTGTCAGCACAGGCGTGGCCGTAACCGCACCCAACCAACCTGCCGCCCCCCGGGGCGAGCGGCCCGGGCCAGGGCAGGCAGCCGGGGCACCGGGCCGTTACGGACGTTGGCGACCCAAGCGGGTAACGGCCGCTCCCGCTCGGCGCCGCCCAGTCCTCATTGGCCGCCGCCGTCGACCCCTCCCGTCCGTTCCCCCCCCACGCCGCGAGCAGGGGCGCTCGCGCCCGGCTGCCGCTCCCTTCTTAACGGCAGCGGCGCGCGGCCCGCGCCCTCCGCGTCCCCCCCCCCCCCCCGCCGGCCGTCCTGCGCCCCTCCGCCTTTTTTTATTTTGTTAGGTTTTTTTTTTTTTTTTACAGCTGCTCTAATCCCCACCTTTGATTGCCATCGCATCTCTTCCCTCCCCGCGCTCGCCGCAATTGCCGCCCCGCACATACACCGCTTGCGAGCAGGAGGGCGGGCGGGGCGGACCCGCCGCGTAGCGCAGTAGCATCCCCGAAATAGACAATGAAATTGACGCGACAACGAAAATCCACCGCCTCCCCGCGCGGCGACACCATTAACACAGCGCACGTAGCATCCTCTCCGCTTCGCTCGCCCCCTCTCTGCCCATCTCCATTGTCTGGGATTCACCGCGCATCGAAACCCCAGCCCGGGGGAGGTGGGCTCCCGCGGGGGCGGGGAGCGATTCCTCCTGTCGCACCCGCGGACAGCAGCGCCACAGCGCAGAAGCAGCCGCTCGCTCACACCCTTCTCACCTACAACCCCCCCTCCGCTTTCTCCTGTCAAATTCGCACAGCCCGAGCCATCTTTCTCCTCCGGCTCCCACGACAGCGAACAATGTGCGCGAACCAGCCACCCCGTCATGCACACCGGGCGCGGCTGAGAGGAGGGGGGGACCCCACCACGGGCTGTCCCCCCCTCCCCAAGCTCGGCGGCAGCGCAGCGGCGGCAGGGTCCGCCCGACCCCATTGTTCGCCCCACCAGGTCCCGGCACCACCCCGCCCCGGCCCCGGGCAGCGCCCCACCGCCGCGGCCCCGCGCGTACCTGCAGCTCCAAGCAAAAACAACGTCCAGGGCAGCACGGTGGCTAGCAGCATCGCAGCCGGCTGGGGGACAGGGAGCTGCTCGTGAAATAGCCTTTTCCTGCAATTCGGAAGAAACGCAACCCGCTTCTTTTATATATATATGTGTGTGTGTATTTTTCTTTTTTTCCCCACCCCGCGTCTTCCTTCGCCGCTTCTCCCCGCTGCCGGCCGCGCTCCGGCTCCGTTACCGCGCGTACTCCCGCACCGCCTTCTGCCGGCTGCGCCCCGGCCGCGTCCCGGCGCCGCCGCGCTGACTGACAGGCGGCCTCAGCACCGCGGCCCGGATCCCTGCGCCGCCGGCCTCGCGCGGCGGCTGGCACCGCCGTGTTCTTCCACCCGCGCCCGCCTCAAATAGTACAGCGCAGCCCGCGCAGAGGGGGACTGGAGGCGCCGAGGGGCGCTCCCGGCCGCCTGCGAAACGCGGCGCGGATCGCGGAGCCGGCTCGGTGGCGGCCCCGGGGCAGGGCGGCATCCCCTTCGGGGGGAGTTTATTGCCAGAAAAATTAAATTAACGAATTAACCGGCGTGCAGGAATTTGGGAAGGGATTTCCTCGCGGGTTTGGCCGGCGCCTGCCCAAAGGCAGGTGGGAAACAAAAAGAGCAACGGGGGGGGAACCATTTAATCAATGCCCTACCCTTGGGCAGGCTCTTCTGCTATTTCTGCGGGGGAAGCAGAATTTGCTCGGGAGAGACAGGGCCAGGAGCTTTTACAGGGACCATTTTGCCACGGCTAAGACTTGCGGCAAAAGCTGGGGGGAAAGCTGTGGGTGAAGAGATGCTCCATGGAGACCCAGCTCTGAAGGAAGTAGGTTGCCCACCTTCTGAACAGTTTCTGCCAGGCCTCCCTTCACATGGCTCCACACCAACCCTCCAGCCACCCCCCACTTGCACAGACGGGACAGCAAAGCTGTTCTAATGCATTAAGTGTTTGGTTGTGCGTACATACAGAACATCTTGTCATTCAACTTGTTGTCTGCACCAACACCCACAGCACCAACTCTTCTTCCTTCAAGATCTGAGAGGTGGTGGGCACTCAGGCACAGTACCAAAAATAACACAGATTTAGTATTGGGCATACAGAAAGATGGTGAAGAATTGTGAACCAGACTTATGCTACGATCAACAAAGCCTGTCTTTTTCAGATTATCATGTCTTAACAGTACTCCTCCATCACCTCCCCAAACTAGGAACTGCTAAGAGCCGTCATTACTTGCTTTGGGATCGAACTTTAAGGGAGAGAAAGATCTTAGGAAAAACATCAAAATCTAAGCATTTGTTTTATTCAGGTGTAGCCTACTGTCTGTGTTTTCATTTCATTCGTATTAGAGAAAAGCACTTCAACTGAAGTAGACCTTTGTCATAACATGCAAAATAATTTGGCTTAGTTAGCTAATTGTAGTTGCTATTTTAAAATGAAATTGAAACTACCTAGAGTAGTTGTGAACACATAAGGACTTCTAATGACACAGAGACTTTATTAGCAGAAAATTGCCAAGTAGAAACGATTTAGGCAGAAGATAGCTGGCTTAGATAAAGAAACAATACCCTTTGAATACAATCTGACACCAGTATTTCAACAGTATTTTTATATAGTAAATCCATTCCAGTATTTTGCTCTTAGTGGTCTAAAGGATCATTCCAGGCCAGATCATATTCTTTTATTTTATCCTTTTCTGTTTGAAAAAATCCCTTCCCCCTTCCCATTTTATAAAAATCCTTCTCTAAAAGAAACAACAAAATTGCTTATTGCACTGTGATTGAAAACATGCCTTCTCTGCTCCTTTGGTCTGCCTAGCCCATGGCTCATATTGGATTGATTATCTGTGCAGAGCAACCTTGCTCAACCATACCACGTGCTATTACTCCACTCCTTCTTGCTCTCCCAGTTCACACCGATCCCCACTACCCTGCAGACGTGCATTCTTGGATCCTGTATGCCTCCCGCTCCCTTAATATAAGGTCTCTCATCCAGGAACACGCCAATATTAATTTAAAGTTTTTCAGGTCATACAGATGCTCAGCTCAGACCCTTTTGAATAGAAAGCCAACCTCTCACGAGGAGTATTTGGGATAAAAGCCCTCAGAAGAAACAGTATCCTTTATCCTGAAAACAGTAAACCAATTTCTGGATACACATTAGATACTTTTATCATAAAGAATACACTGAGTTTACACTGATTATTAGACAACTTTCCCAGATTAAATCAACTAGTGGCTGTAGAGGAGAGAGGCAGGATCTCCATCATCCATCAAACTAGAACATCTTGCAAGACTCCCACCTTGTTTCTCCCTCCTTTCAACTGCTGGTTGACGAATGTGGATAAACATAGTGGCAAGCCATCTGCTCCTCCTTAGGTCTCCCCTCCTCTCTGCCATCAACTCTCTCAATGAGCTTGCCCCATAAAAAGTGACCCCAAAGGATAACAAACATGGTTTTATGAGATGTGGTCTTCCCCCCCCCCCCCCCCCCCCCACCAGCTCCACCAGCCGGATTTCTGGCACTAGGAAATTTCTGAGTCTCTACTCTGAGCACTTAGATAAATTCTTTTGCATTCAGCCAGATTAGTGCCCAATCATTTCCTATGGAGAAAAGACTGAGTTGTCATACTGTTATTAGCACTGTCAAAAATAGTTTGTAAAATTAGTTCTAGTTCCAGAAGCCTTACACAAGTGTCTATTTCTTTCCATTCACTACAAAGAACGTCTAGACAGACAGTTACCTTGCAAAACTACATTTATAGCATTCATAATAAGAGATTGTGGGAGTGCATAGGTCATTATATATTGAATGAGGAAGCTATAACACCAACATATACAATGCAACTGTCCATTTTTATAAACTGCAACTGAAATTTTTCTATGAAATCTCAGTCTTCTCCACAAAAAAAAAAAAAAAAACACCAACACAACAGCAAACCACTTGCAAAACAGTGGTATTTGTATGTGTCAAACTATAGTCTTGTACAGAATATTAAATCAATTAAGGCAGCTCTTTTCCCCAAAAGCTGACATTGCATAAAATTGGAACAGAAAGATATGTGAAGAAAGACTGTACATACAACAAATAGCATAAATTGTTCTACACTGTCAGTTGTTTGCGTTAGAGAGATCTAGTATATCTTTATTCCTATTAAGCAATACCTTAATCTATGACATAGTAGTATTAATTCTCAGGGGAAGTACAGGGAAGTACTCACATGGAAGTCAGCAATGTCAGAATCATCCCAACCCCTCTCCAACTCAATAATGGAGCAGAATAAAGGAGAAGCAGGGGGCACCATTTAATTTGTAGCAGACTTCCAGAAATATGAGGGTTCTCCTCCCCTCCCCCCCCCCAAAAAAAAAAGATTTGACACAGCAAAGATGTCAAATGAGGGGTCTAAATATAAGCTTCTAAAGTAATTTAAACAACAAAATTGTGGATTTTGATGATATTATTTTATGAGGATTTTATGAAATTAATGCTACTTCTACTGTGCAAATATGAGAACATGTGAACTAGAGTTTTAACTATACAGGCGTTTTTACAGTGTAGGTGCAGCTTCAGCATCACAGAAAGATTGCAGAATAACACTTTCTATAGCCAGCATTCCCCTTTTCCTGACGTAACTGTTCACTGGTTGGTATTTGAGGCAGGATGCACTGGAAATTCTCTGTGACATTAAAGTATCATGTGGGGTCAAGAGAGGACTTTCGCTGTCAAACTAAAAAGAAACAACATAACAGTTATGCTTTGTAGTCAGCCTTTGAGAAGAAAAGTTTGCAATCTAAAACTGCTACTGAGGTCAAATCTCAAGATTCAAACCTGATGCAACAGGACAGTAATAACCATTGCTATAATGACAGACGTCGTATGTTGCTGATCATTGAAAAGCAACCGAAGTCGTTTTCATCAACATGGCCCTTATGCTAGCATCATTAAGGAGAGGTAGTCTGCAAAGAATTGTGGACCTATTACTTATTTGTAGTCTACAAAATATAGGCATACATTAGTGGCACACTGAGGGAATGCACTTCAGTAGTCTCTCTGCTCAAAGTGTTATTCTATTCTGTGTAGGTATTTATTATGATGGATAACACCACTATGCAAAATGCATCTGAAATCAATATTCTTCCTCAAAGATAGGCAAGACAAGTAGAAATAGTACCTTAAAATATCCTTCTGTCACAGATTAATTTGTAAGGAAGTCTTCATAAAGAAAAAAAAAAAAAAGTGTCTCCCTTCCTCCCTTAGGCAATATTGCTTCCAAAACTAACTATTAAGGCTCTTCTGGTGATGTCATAAACCACAAGAATGAAGATGAAGTCATCAGAATCTGAAAGATAAAATTACAATCCAGAAATTCAGCATCTTGGCATTAAAAACATATATGTTTTATCTCCATACCTGGAACAAACTCCAATGTTGATCTCAGCCTTTGTTCTGTTCTGGGATTTTGCTCACTGCATCTGTGCAAATAGGTAATTGTTCTGTGCATAGAGCTAAGAAAATATGCACATGGCTGCTGTTAAACTATCAATGAAAATATCCAGGGAAAGAAACTTCATGAAGATAGCCTGTCAGTCTGACTCACAATGGAAACGGCATTGACAATCTAATGGCATTCCTAGAAGTTACCTGGCAGTTACTTTCCGTGTGGTTTTGGAAAGAAAAGAAATCTTCCATCTTTGAAGTCAAAACTTGAAATTTAATGTGTGTGCTTCCATGTATAAAACCATTACACTTAACAGTGTGCAGTACATGTCTCATTTTAATCTTTTTAATCTATCCAGTCAACCCCGACGTTTCAATTCAGAAGAGAGCTTCTGTTCTTCCTTATGACAAGAGTGGTACCTGTTCCTTTTGGAAGAGGGCAACGGTAGCTCCTTTCAAGTCAAGGCTCCGGAAGATGGATCTTGCCGCTTTTTCCATTTCTGCAGAATAAAATTGTACAACTAGGTGACATTGTAAAGAGTATAATGCTATGGGTGGAGCGGGGTGCAAGTTATAAATAAACTGCAAACATCTGTCTTCATCAGAGGGAGAAAGTAAAAGGAGAGAGAATAAACAGAGATTTAAAAATATTGTAGTATAAAGGAAATACAACATTAAAGAAGCAATAATAGCAGTGCAAACAGTTTTCATATTGTTTCATAACAGGCACACAGTGCGTATTTTCTGTATTTTGGAGAAGACCCATCTGCACTGGAGCCTGAGAAGACTGCCAATTGCTGGGGATTTTTCCCAGTCGAAGACTTAGTGCTAAGAAGCTTCATACTCAAAATCCTCTCCATCCGGCCAGAAAGAGGGTTCTTCAGCTTCCTACTAGGAGTCTTTGCTGTTCCCCTTCGTTTCTATTACTTACACCCTGCTCTGAAACGGTAATCAGGAGGCTTTGTCCTCTGCTATCCCACAAACTGTACAGTTGTATCACCAGCGAAAGAATTGCAACCACCCCTGAAGACAAGTTCTCTGAAACAACTGAAGCAGTACTGTGCTTTAAACTTTCCTCTAGCTGAACGGCGACTGAATAGGATTATGCTGATTGCATAAAAAAAACACACAGGTAGACAGTCACTCAAACAGAAAAAGGAAGAATTCCATTAAAAAAAAAAAAAAATCAGCCCAGAGCATAGTTTAAGGCAACATGCAGCATTTTCACCTGCCTTTCAGAGTTACCTTCTGTTTCCTCAACATTTTCAGTTGCAACTAGATTTAAGACATAGAAGAATAAGGCTAGTAACAGAATCTCAGCCTTACATCTCTCTAAAAATATTGTAGAGAGGATAAAACTATGAGGAAAGCAGTGCTCCTATTTTTGCATAATGGTCTTAAGATGGTGCTGAAATGCAGTGAGAAAGAAAAGATCCTAAAAATTCTTGCTGTTGAGGCAGAATCACTGTTCTTGAACTGCGTATATTCTCTGCTTTATTACCAAGACTGGATCTAGGCTCTGGGATACATAATATCCTGGAAGCAGATCAGGTTGTTTTGAGGCAACTACCCAGGCACATCTGGGTAGTGGCCTCATTCGGGATGTTAAAATTCAACTGTAAAATCTTTTGGCACTATATTAGTAATTTAATCTTTGCCATAACCAGCCTGGTAGCATACACAGGGGCCAAATTCACTGTGAGAGTCACCAAGTGATGCCAATACAGCTGTTGCCCATTCAATCCAGATTATGATTTTCAAAGGTTTGTCTGATAAATCTCTCCTTGATTTTTGAAGTCAGTTCTTATCACTGCTCTTGTACTGTAAATCTGCAATCCACATTAATGTAGAATTAAATAATCTCTGGAACCCTAAATGGTAGAACGTAGACAAGGACTTCATGGCTTTGCAAGGCATTGTCTGTTATATAAAGCATTTCACAGTAATAGATGTGGCAGTTTGTATCTACACATATAGCTAAAAGGTCTTAGGCTAGCAAAAATGCTAATCAAACCGTCAAAATAGGATTAGGGTGATGTCTTGGATGCGTGGCATTAGCTTTCTTCACAGAAGGAACTTTCATCTCTTAACAAGGTAGCTATTAGGTAACACAGGAATGGCTCTGTGCCTATGGTGATAACGTGAGCAATACCAGATGAGGTAAGATAATGCATTTCTTTTGCAGATGTCTACCATCTGCACAGCAGCACCGGCTTTTTTTGGAGAAGGGCTGTGCTCATTATGGCTGGGAAAAAAAAAAAAAAAAAAAAAAAAAAAGAGAAGACTTGCTAACAATCAGGATCCTCTTAGAAGATTTTGAGATCTTAGTCAGGTAGGACAATCAGAGGAAGACACTGCATCTGGCAGTCAGTTTGTCCCTAGGGTATAAAACTTATTTTGATAAATCTCATGCAGATAAACATATCATTACACGTAAATACAACTCACATTGTGTAAATTTCACTGCACTCCATTAGCAGTACTGGCAAGATAGTGTAATTTAACATCCTCCTCTCTATTATTTCATATCTCTAGTTTACTCTTGGTGAAGATAGGGAAACCAAATTTTGTATTGGCAAAGTCATTATTTTAGTGGAGCGCTTAGGAGAACCAAACTCAGTAATTTTTAAAAGCACAGTATAAAACAGTCCTTGCTCAGGGCAGCACACAGCCTAAATAGAGGAAACCTTAAGTTTTCAGGAAACTTAAGGAAACTACGGAAACCTAAGTCACCTTAGCCAAACATATTCAGAAATTAGATTTAGTGATGTGCCTGGTGCTTCCCTATAGGAAATCTGTGGCCAACAGGAAACTGAAAACACATCTCCCAAGCTTCAGTTTAAACCATTAACAAAAAGGCCAATATTGAAAGCAGTAGGATGGAATTAAAAGCAAGAACAACAAAAGATTATTTCCCCTCCCCCTCATCCACTTTGCAGAAAGCTCTATTACAATGATGTGAGTAATTAAGAGGCTGACAGCAGAGCAACTGGAGTCACATAAGGGAAGGCAGGCTCCCTGATTTCCCTACTACCCACTACCCTTTCCTGGTCTATGTGCTCACCAACTTTTGCAATTGGGAATAGGGTACAACAGTATCTGCTGTGGTCTGATCTAGATCAAGGAGGTTTTTTGGTTTTAAGTATTTGTTGGATCACCACTTTTAAGCATGACTACTTGTTTTCAGCAGCCTAGTAAGAACCATAAGCAATCTAGCCAATTTCTCTGACAGCATCTGTGAAACAATTTTCCATCATCCTTTATTTTCTTATGTATAGAGTCAAAAGTTTTATTTTCATTCATAGAACAATTAGAACACATTATAACAGGGTCCGCATGACATTCTCCTTGTCTGTGAAAAGTAATTCCTGAGGGGGAGCAGCAGCGCAGAACATAGTAGCTGTCCTGATGGTACCAGATCAAACTGTATTTAAGCCTATTAAATATCATATTTCATGCAGCAACTAAATCTAAACTGTGGGGGTTTTTTGGTGTGTTGTTTTTTTTTTTTCCCCCTTTCAAGTGTATTTAATGTTACAAAGCCTTTGGAAATATGGTATCTTGCTCTCTTTTGCCATTTTTAGTTTTGTTTCTTATTATTCCAGTTCCATATTAGAAGGGATGTAAATCCTTTTCTTCTCAAAGCCAAGCTATCCTGTAAAGTTGTTTTCTGAATGAAATTCATTGCCATTCTACAGGGCACACTCCTTTTCTATTTCAATTTTTTAAGCCTAAAACAGCCCCTTGGGCATCCTAACCTTCATTGGCACAAGCATTATATCAGTGGAAATGACTCATAATTACACTAGTAATCAATATCTACAATGCATTTCTTTCACAGTATTACTAAGAGTCAGATATGTCCATATAACCAGGCCATTAAATATAGCCATTTGTAATGTGCTTATGTTTGATGTCAGCATTTGCCTTATAAAAGGTAAAATGGTTATGAAAGTTGTTGCACTGGGCAAGGAAATCACACTGCCAATTTTGCAAATTTCCGTCTTATGTTTCTGACCGAGCTTCATTTCTGAAATAACCCCACCACAAAACAGTCTCCTGATCCTGAAGACAGCCAAAAGACTATGTACCTGGGGTCAGGTTGATATTTCCTTAGCAGTATTTGACTTTAAATGTGCATGTGCATGCTTAAAGTGTTAACAAATCAGCAGCCGTGTATTAGCAAATACTAAAGGGCCACATTTACACAGTCAAAATTCCAACTAAGCCAGCGTTCTCCAGGGCACTTACCCACTTCACATAGTCCCTCTGAGTTGCTCCTTAAAGTTAACTGGAGACCTGTATAAAAACAAAGAAATTGTTGAAGTCCACCTGAAATTACTGCCTGGCTTTCAAAATGTTCAAAATGAGACCCCACCTGGAGTACTGCATCCAGCTCTGAAGTCCCCAACGTAAGAAGGACATGGACCTGCTGGAGCGTGTCCAGAGGAGAGCCACGAGGATGATCTGAGGGCTGGAGCACCTCTCCTATGAGGAGAGGCTGAAAGAGTTGGGGCTGTTCAGCCTGGAGAAGAGAAGGCTCTGGGGAGATCTTATTGGGGCCTTCCAGTCCCTAAAGGGGGCCTACAGGAGAGCTGGGGAAGGACGTTTTACTAGGGCATGTAGCGATAGGATGAGGGGGAATGGCTTTAAACTGGAAGAGGGCAGGTTCAGATTGAACATTAGGAAGAAGTTTTTCCCTGTGAGGGTGGTGAGGCACTGGAACAGGTTACCCGGGGAGGTTGTTGAGGCCCCATCCCTGGAGGTGTTCAAAGCCAGGCTGGACATGGCCTTGGGCAACCTGGGCTGGTGGGAGGTGTCCCTGCCTACGGCAGGGGTGTTGGAACTCGATGGTCTTCAACGTCCTTTCCAATCTAAACCATTCTATGATTCTGTGTTGCAATTGCATCCCTGGTATTATACTACAGAGCATTGTGGATAACATGTGACATGACTAAAGGGTTCATACAATCTTTCCAAAGATGCATCTACTTCAGCCTGCAAATGTTTAGCCAAATTCCACTTGCAGATTTCAGTGCAGTCATTCACTAATGGCTGAGTGATAAGCCTATAATAGGGGTGGACAAGACAGGGACTTTTTATAGTAGCCAGTACTCCCCAAACTCTTTTGGAACAACTCAGCTATCAGCAAGCTGATTATTTTCTCTGTCTTTGCTTTCCCCATGAGTTGGAGTAACTATTTGTATAATGAGAAAATATGAAGAACCCCTCCAAAATATAAAGTCTGGAATGTCTTATCAGGAGGAAGAAAATAACTGCCTCAATTCCATTCTCTAATAGAGTCATAGAATGGTTTAGGTTGGAAGGGACCTTGAAGATCATCAAGTTCCAACCCCCTGCCCTGGGCAGGGCCACCTCCCCCCAGCCCAGGTTGCTCCAAGCCCCGTCCGACCTGGCCTTGAACACCTCCAGGGATGGGGCAGCCACAGCATCTCTGCGCAACCTGCGCCAGGGGCTCACCACCCTCGCAGCCAAGAATTTCTTCCTAATATCTAATCTAAATCAGTTTAAAGCCATTCCCCCTCATCCTATCACTACTCGCCCTAGTAAAAAGTCTCTCCCCAGCTTTTCTGTAGGCCTCCTTTAGGTACTGGAAGGGATTATAAGGTGTTCCCGGTGCCTTCTCTTCTCCAGACTGAACAACCCCAACTCTCTCAACTCATCATCATAGGAGAGGTGCTCCAGCCCTCTGATCCTCTTCGTGGCCCTCCTCTGGACCTACTCCAACAGGTCCATGTCTTTCCTATGCTGGAGACTCCAGATGTGGACGCAGTACTCCAGGTGGGGTCTCACCAGAGCAGAGCAAAGTGGGAGAATCACCTCCCTTGACCTGTTGGCCACACTTCTTCTGATGCAGCTCAGGATGCGGTTGGCTTTCTGGGTTGCGATCACACGTTGCCGGCTCACGGTGAGCTTCTCGTCAATCGGGACCCCCAGGTCCTTCTCCTCCAGGCTGCTCTCAGTCCTCTCTACCCATCAGCACACCTTAATATGGGAACAATTCTGAAAACTATTGAGTCACAGTGAGGAAGGATTAATCTGTCCAGAGTTGCATCATTAAGAAATAGCTTACCAACTGAGGTCAGGGACTGTTACATTTTTGCCTTTGCTATAGACAGCGATCCTGACAACTTCAAAACCAAGATGGATTTTAAATCCTGCATGACTCACTAAAGTACTCACTTCTAGTCTACAGCTGCTGCTGAGAGCAGGAGGAACAGCTGCAGTATGACTAACTTCTCCAAGAAAACTCTTCCCTGGGGCCTGCAAGAAAATATCCTGTAGAGGTGCTCTAAAGCACAGGGGACACTGTGATTCTGCGACTGACAAAGATTTTCTACCCAGAGTTTTGTAGAGCAGCAGCAGGAAATTTGAAGTTGCCTTGTTTCACTTGGCCTTAATTGCACTTTAAGGTGCTGGAGGAAAGCTCAGGACCCCGGTGATTTTCTAAAACTATTCCCAGTATTTGGCTTACCTCATGTTCTTGCTCTCCCCTTGTTATCAACATGGCTCTTTACAGACACTTGTTTGTCGACTGTTGTTCTCCACATTTCTCCAGACATGAGTGCCAAAGCAGCAGACATAGGCTGAAACAGTTGCATGATCTTACATAATTTTTCTGTATAGGGAGTAACTACCAGGCAGTGTTAGGAAGAGGAGCTGAGCGAGAGCTGGCATTTAAATAGAGGAATATCAGTCCTTAGTGGAGCACACTAAGGGTGGGATTCATTTCAGCTGGGCTAATCTCATTCTAGAGCAGATGTCAACAATAGGTCAAATAGAGACACCTGTCAGATGAGCTGTGATGAAGTAGCATATGTGTAAATATCTTCATTGTAGAGTTTCAAGTTTTGGATCGCTTCAGTCTGAGCTTTCAGATACAGCTTGGCTTTTATCACTGTGCAGGTTTATCCAGAAGCTGGTATTTTAAAAAGCAGGCCATGTCTTTACTCTGGAAAATTATCCAGACATTTAGCATCAATAGAAATATATTTTCAGCTTCCTTATATGATTAATTTCTGCGCTTAATCAAGGATAGTGGTATTTGAAGACGGTGGATGCTGTCATTCATGGTCTGTGGCCTGGATTCAGTTCACCAAGGTTTATGTAATTTACTGAGGCAGTAAAGTCAGGCACTTATCTCTGCCTTACTCTGAATGGAGGGAGAGGAACGTCAGAAGACTATTTATACCCCCTAAAGTCTGAATTTATTTTTTTTTCCTCAGAAATTATATAAATTACTGCTTTTTTTTTTTTCTAAAGTACTTTCTATTATGCAATCAAAAATATTTCAAAATTTGTAAATCCACATGAAACAGGAAATCCAGTTTAATCACAGATCCATTTTCTGCCCAGTACGCCAATTCATGGTTTAATAGCATGGACAGAGTTGCAAAATAATTCATCTTGCTGTAAGAGAGTCAAAGAACATTGTGTGGTCTTGTTTCTAGCACAATACAATCTTCCAAATTGCATTCTCCATATAAATCACAAAACGAATTGAGGAAATAAAAGAAAAATACAACAGTGGAAGACTCTGTTTTGCATTTCTGTGGTCTGGTTCCAGTTGACATCTATTCAGCTTGAAAACAAGACTAAGGCCATACCTACACCCTAGCAAATGGGTGCCCTGCATGTGGTCAAACTCTTGCTATTTGTGTATTTCTGATACTTGTGGCATTTTATTTACAGATGACATTGTATGCTATAGTGCTCATCACAAACGGCATTAACTTCAAAAACTAGACTCACAAGACAAAATGAAAGTTGATCATGCAGAAGTTCTTCGTTTCTGTTTTTAACAAATCCGTTGAGGATGAACAGCACAAGATAAACAGACTATTCCTTCAAGATAAGCTTCGCTTTCTTGCCATGTGAGATTCTCTTGTAGCCAGTGAGATGAACATCTATTAAAATGTCAATAAATAGTAATTCATAAAAGATAAGAATTTTCTACCTCTGAGTTAGCATGCCCTCCACGAGTTATTTTTGGACAGATGTTGCTGAAGTATGAAGTACTGAGTCCTGTTGTTGAGGTACTGCTTTGTCCCTGGTGTCTTTTACACTCAGAGCATGAAATTACGACAGAATCTGTAAAGCAATAATATTAAGGGAATGATACAGACGAACTAATAGTGGGAAATTCAGAAGTGATGTCTAAGCCTCTGGCCTCGAGTGGCTGTTCTTTTTCATTCTACTTATGATTATCGCTGTTATCTCGTGGTTCTTGTGGTTTAGTGATTTGGTCTTATGGTATACATACCATACACTGCAGGAACCACATTTTGACTGGTGTTTGGAGTATTTAATAAAATGGTTTACTGATAGAAGCCTTTAGATATTACAACACCACGAATATTAGCTAATTAACAGAGAACACCCATCTGTAACTTGAGATGGATAGAAGATCTTTACACTATGTTGATTTGCATTCTGATATTAATTGGTCATTAAATATTTTGGTGATACACAGAGTTAGGTGTGGTAGGCTGACATTTAGACACTTTTCTAGAACTGGAAAATTATCAAATTTATGATTAGCCAAATGACAAAATTGTTAGCTGAGACTATTTTTTTTTCCTCTCTCTTTTCACACTTTGTGACACAAAAATCATTTTCAGATCATTTTCAGCAATAATTTCTGGAGTTTGTCCCAGGACTTTATCTTGGAATTTTAGTTTGAAATCAGTTTCATGAGAAACTTAGGCTAAAAGTACAACTCATCATATTTTTTTTTGTAATGCAGCCACAAGTGTTTGCCCTAGCTTTTTTTTTTTTTTATTTTTTTGCATGGCTTATGATCACGTGTACATCTAGACTGAGTTTCACTTTCTTAGTTGACCTCAGAAAAGAAATAGTTTTGTGTTTCTGGATGTCTTTGAAGATACTAGTTTTAAATTGGTGCTTATATATGAATACAGGCATCACTTCCCTTGCTGCCCTCCCCCATCCCCAGCATTACAAAGAGCACTTGTCAGCTGTTTGGTCAGCGCTTGCCGTAAACAATCACAGATGAGTGCTTCCACACATTTCTCCCTTGAATACTGATCTTTAAGCAAAGATGTCATTTGAAATCAAACATGTTTCTATAAACAAGGAAAGGGAACAAGCCTTAAAGGCATCACGCTTGTCTTTGGGGTAGCTTGCAAGGATATTGATAGCTAACAGCTCCTAACAGCATTGCCACAGAAGAAATGCTCAAGCCGCTGCCCCCGCAGAGCAAATCGAGGGAGGCAGGGGATAATTACCTGGCTTGAGCCTTTACCAAGAGAATTATGTCAACACTGTACTTGTCGTATATAACATTATGGGATCTTTAATATTACTAATTTATTATAGTCACTTAGTAGGATAAGAACACAGGGTTTCCTCTTCATCTGTAGGCTGATACCTCCAGCCTCATCAGGGTGGCAGCAGGTCAACATATGGCAACCAAATGTGCTATTCACATCACTGCCAATATACTTTGCACCGTCTGAGAAAGATTCCCTCCTTCTGATATGAGCTTCATCTGACTGTTCAACCTGCAAGAGTGGACAGGGTCACAACTCAAAACACCCTGCTGTCAGTGGGCAGGAGTGTATTCAGGCTGTGCTGCTTATAGAAAGACAGTTTTTTTCTGTAAACTGGTTAACATATTATTCCCACCAGTTTACTGAAGGAGGGAGATTGCCGTGTGGGCTGCCCATCTGTCTCCCTGTCTCCCTGCACATCTAGGATGCTGCTAGTAGCATTCACTGCTTCAGTGGCTGACCGGTGTAAATTCTTCACAGTGAACTCGTGACATTCAGATCAGTAAAAACCAGAGCCCTTGAAGTGGTCTAGCCATGGCATTTGCTTCCCGCATTATGTCTATTATGTAAAGGAAAATAAAGTAGGATGCACTGTGAATAGCAATAGTAGCACTCGCTGCTGCTGGAACTGGCTGTTCCATTCTGCAGTGCAGCATTCCAGGCTTACAGCACAGGGATGTGCTGCTGGAAGGAAACAGCAGCTTGCTCTCTGCTCAGGAAAATGCTCCATGAAGGTCGTGCGAACAGAAGGGAAACTCCAAGTCGGTCTTCTGCAATGACTTGTACAAGCATTATATGATCGCTGCAGGTGAGGCGTGGAAGAAAAAGACCCGTGTTTCATACTTGCATTTCTGAAATGTATTGTTCTGAGCCAATTGACCCAGGGGTTTTATGGAAAGTGGTTTTGCTGTGCGTTTACACAGAATCTAATGCAGTTGGTTCTCAGGCATGACTGGCAGCCATGGAAGCCACTTCAGAGAGAACAATTTTTATAGTCTTCATCACCATCCTAATTAGTTTTCACTTTTATTTTACATACTTACAGGTGAAAAAAAGGCACTAGAGCGCTCAGGAGCCTCAAGTTTCTTGACTTCAGAAGCAGCGCAATCCTGTGGCTGAGCTGAACAGACCTGCTGAGTTCCTGTGTTCACCAATCCATTGCCTGCCGCCTTCTGCTGTAACCTTCTGCAGTACATCACAGTGCTTCAGCCTGTGAATTTTTCCCATTCTAATTAGCCAAAGTATTTAATAAGGAATGTGAATATTGCGAGGAATTTAGCATCTCATTAATGCTGTACTGTATTAATGCGTGTATCCCTGAAATCAACCATTAATTCAGACAACAAATTTTCTGGCATTGGAAAGATAATGGCTTCCAATTTTCATTGGTTTAGCCTCTTGCAAATCTGCAAGACTTTCTGTAAGACTAAATTGTGTCAGAGTGTATCCTGACTAAGTTGTCTTGACTTCCCAGAGAAACAAATAAAACACAATGAAAAAAGAACAGAATTAAAAAATGGGAAGTTTCACTCTCTGCAGAAAGTGACATAGGCCAACTTCGAAAAGTTCAGAATTTGTTACAAGCAGACTGCATTCTGGAAGGCTAGTAAAATGCAATTCCAGACAATTGGCAACTCCACCGGAGCCAGAATTTTGCAGTGTTATTATAGGGGTGCTCAAAGCGTAAAATTTGTGAGATTGGCTATAGACATAGAAGAAGTTACTGAAACCATCTGCATCTGTTGTTTCTGCCATTCCAGTATTACATCAAGTAAAACTGAGAGTTGGGATAGCACGAGCTCACATCCAGCTCTTGGAGCACTGTATATCTGATGTTCTTAACACCGCATCTAATATGGGGCTAGTCCACAGTTCACTGAAGAAAACAAAAGGATTCCCACTGACTCGCTGGAGTTCTGGGCTCCATCTAAAGCCGCTGAGATGCCCTGCTGCAAAAGCAGTGAGGAATGCTGCTTCTGAAGACTTCTCATGAAGGTACTGAAATAATTGCCCATCCTTCCTATTTGCTGCAGAGCCATTTTTAGGACTCACGTTTTGCCTTTTCTATATTGCTGTTCCTGATTAATGCCCTGGCATTTCTATGCATCCCCGAACAGGTGCTTTCTCCTGGAAAATAGCTTGAAGCCCTTTGGAATAAGAATCTCTGTACACATTAGCTTACGTCATTCTTGGGGAAGGACTAACCAGAGCATGACACTACAGTCTTTTCTACTTGCGATCCTGCATGCAGCGCCAGGTGGTACAGCCTGCCAGCAGTTCACTGTGGCATGTAGGCAGGAAAGCGCCTCAGCCCTGAGTATCTGCAGGCTCTGAAGGTGCAAACCCACGTGAGTTTATAAGATACTGAGCTTGTTTTAAATGCAACAACAGAGAAATGGCGAGAGGCAAAATTGTGAATATGGTGTGAATTTTGCTACTATTTTTGAGTAAGATTTGCTTTGAGGGTGAATGAGTACTGCTGGAAGGCTTAGGGTCTCTCCTGTGGCTGTGATTTTCCAATTCAGCTCTCAACTGGTGAGAAACACTTGCCTGGTGTTTGTACCTTTGCTTTCAGAAACATCTTACCGATATCTCTCTGCCACTAGCTGTGACATCTCAAAACGAAAATCGTGATTCGTCCTCGCTCAGTGACCCCACACATGAAATGGTATAGCCAGGGGCATGCTGGTGATGTGGTCAGGGGCTAGATCTTTCTCTGCATACATGATTTGAAACTGTGTCTTGCAGGAAGGTCAATGACAAAACCTTTTAAGCAGCAGTTTGAAAACTGAAAAAGAAATATGCTTGTCAGCTACAGACGCTGCATGGGTTAAGGGACCCTTTTGACTGAGGCTTTAGCTATTAGCACCCATAGTTGCTGCGAAAAGAGGTCACTGCTGAGCATGCTGAGACAGAGCCAGGTTCTGCTGCTTTGCAGCCAGCCGCATTGTTATCCTCAGCTCTACTCACTGTCTGAAGCGTGCTCGTGGCTAGAGCAAGAGCAGAAATTGCTTTTGTAGACCGAATCTCTGGCCATGTCCTTAGCAATTGTGGAGCCACTTTTCTTCCTTATTCTTGTTTTGGTGTCCCTCTGCCCTTCACCTGTGAGAGGAAAGTTTCTTATGACTGACAGATACCTTGCAATGATCTGGAGACACTCTGGAGTGTTTCAGCTCAGCTTCATCTGGCGCATATTACGAAGCATGGGTTTGGGTGAATATGGATGGGCATACACGTTGCAAGTCCCTTCACCGTCAGCCTGTGGTTTACACACTTGTCTGCACTGAGCCCTTGAGAGTTCTGCTCTTGGTTTGGGCTGGCATGTGGCAGCTATGGAAATTTTAACACCTGAAGAAACACTGCCAGCCTGCATATAGAGCTGGGGTGGGGTGGGGGTGGGACTGGGCATTAACAGAAGAATGGCCCTCGCTCCCTTACCAGCCCGTGCTAAGGACACACTGGTGTTCACTGGTGTTAGCCAGGGATCATTCTAACGATCACACATCGTGCCTCTCTCTGCCAACTTGGCAAGGTGGTGACATTTTTGTTTCAGTGTTTGCCAAATATATCGGTGCTGCTCTGTGGGCTTTTTGGAGTGTTTCTGAGGATTGGTTGTTCCAGGCTTTTGGCTTCCTGGAGAGTCACAGCACCATCTTCTGCCTACTGCTCCTGTTAGTTCCCCCATCTTTTCTTGCTTTTACACTCTAAGCTTTTCTACATGAACCTGTCACTCATGTTTTCAGAGTTCCTGAGGACATTCCTTGCATTTTCCCCGGAATTAATTAAGTCATTGTATCACAGCTCTGCCTAAGTCAAATTCACCTTAACACAAGCATAGGCTCATCCATCAGTGTATGGATTCCGAGATGTGTATGATAATCTTGCATAAGGGTAGGGTCCTAAACCGGGGGAAAGAGAGCAGTCTGATAAGCTGTGCAGAGACAAAGGTCGTTTTTGTTTTGCCCTGGAAATCTATTATTTCCAAAGTCCCTTGGCAGGTAAGGGTATTTATGATTTACAGCATCATGGTGACATCCAATTCCCTGCAGGGGTACAGATATTTGGGCTCAAATGTCAGCTTTCCTGCGTTGTTGCTTTAATCCTGGTCCTACTATGCTACTTGCTGTATTTCTCCCAAGAGGAACGTAAGTGAAAGAAGGAAACTGGGGCTTTACAGTACATTTCTGCTTCTGTCCTAATTTGTTGAATCCTGACTGAGCTACTCTGATCGCAAAGTTTTTTGCTTGCTGCTGTGGCCACTAGTTCTGAATATTTACTCTGAGGTATACGGGGTTCTATGACAAGACAGTACTCCAGCTATGGTCACAGTAACTCAAAATCTCCCTTCCCCAAATCTGGGCATCTGGAAAAAACACAATAGCTGAAACTTAGTTGCTACATAGTGGAAAGAAGAAGAAAAAATAAAAAAAAAGAAGAAGATCATTCAAAAGAACTTTTTGAAACAAAATGGTTAGTTAAAGAGTAGTTCTTTAATGCATTAGGAATAGATATCTGAATAGAAGCTGTTCTCGGTGATTCCCTGGTATGTGAATAAATCAATGATTTTGGTGAAGAGAATGTAACGGCAGACCTTAAATCCAGTTATTAAACCTATTTTTCTGTGCAATAGCTGTCTTCATCTCTCCTAGTCCCTCTCCAACCATAAAGAGCTTTCTCTCTTTGCTACATTTTGCTGGTATGGAGTTTTGCCAAACCACATACCAAGGGGTTGACAAGACACGAGCCCTGTTGGTTAGTCCAGTGATCCTCTGGATATTGATTGCTGGTGCTGACAGCTTCTGTTACTGTGATCAAGCAAAACTCCTGGGAAATTCCATGCTTGGCAGGCAGCCCATATCTATACCTAGTGCATAGTCTGTAGTCTAACATTAACGTATATCTAAAGCTCCTAAGAAGATGCATTCCTTGCACAAAAAAAGCAGACAGTACAGATTGTTCTTCAGCAGTGCTGAAAAAGGTCGCAATGCTGTTCAAAGGTCGCGATGCTGTTCAAAGGTCTTATTCTTCTGTATGCTCTCTGGCCGTCGTCTCTTCTCCTACTTTAAGTTCTGCTGGTGTTACTGAAAGACTGTTTTTGCTTTAAAAACCCCTTGCTAGGAAGCCCAGATGTGAGTGGTCAGCAGCAACTTTCTTCACATGCCAGGTAGTTTAAACTGAAAGCAAGATCCCTGGTTGCAATCTAACATATGTATTGTTTTGGGAATGCAGAATGGGCTCTGTTACTTTAGAAGAGTGTGCACAAACATAAACAGGGAAGCTGGACAAAGTCACCATTTTAAGGCAATTTGGCTTTCCTCTCCTAGGTGAAATATCAAGGGCTAAAAGATGAGTTTAGTAAACAGATTCGATTAATTGTTCCTTCAAAGAGAATTCCCCTAAGAACAAGGAACATACCCAAGGCCTGTAACCTAGCTTAAATCCCAGTTTCCCTCAGGACTATGAGTCTTGTGTTAACCAAAAATACAGGGCTGAATTTCACCCCCAGTTCCTGAGCAACTCCAGTCCTTCTGAAACCCACACACTATTTGGGCTAAAAAGAGATGGGGAATACTACATTCTGACAGATTAGTAAAAACTCTTAGAGAAGGGAAATAGAAGAAATGACTTACCCTTTCTATCAGTGTTTCCTTAATGAAAGTTGGGCATGGCAGATAAGAATTTTGCCTGAAAAAGCCTTAAATTTCTTTAGACAAAACAGTGCTTTCAAGCCAAGTGACATCAATGGGAACCTTACCCACATTGTTACAGGTGACTTGTAGGAAGAACAGGTCCTCCTGACTCACATGTGCCATCCTCTTTCCCTCTTGGTGTAAAAACCTCTCTGCTTTAAGTCCAAAAATGGATGCAACCCTTTCTAAAAGCAATGGACATCGATACAAAGCCAAGAGGTGCTGTAGAAAATCTGGAGCTTTTAAGACAGATCAACACAATCCTGATGCGTTTTCTTTCAGAGAGAAATCAAAACTGCCAAAAATAAAATGCTCAGGTTGGGATCTGTCTTCTGCTGTTTCAGTTGATGTTGGTTTTGACAGGGATGTTTTTGAATCATAATTAGACTCACAAAGCACTATTAGAAAAACAGTTCAGTGGCCAGATGTGACTATATCTATGGGCCATTGTGTCCTTGTTATTATCTGTAATGAAAAAAATCTACTACAATTTGGAGTTGGAATATAAATAAGTGTAATTATATTTCTTGATACCAACAGCAAACTTCCTACAAAGTTTTAATGTTGTTTTGGTGCTGGGGATATTTGATAGCGTCAAAAAATAAAACTAAAATAAAGCAACCATAACTGATAAAACACAGACTTTCCCTTTCTGCTGCTACCAAACATTTAGGAATCAAGACTGTAAACTTCGACAAGGAGACAAAATATTTGGTTCAGTGCAGGTTTGAACTTTATAAAAGACAACAGCTGAAAGTTGTTGTGTTTGAGTGTGAGTGGTGATTATGTCCTGGCTACTTTGTAACAACTATGTCAGTAAACACAGCCTTTCTTCTGATTGGAGCCTGACAAAACACTGTACTTCCATGAAAATCAGATTCCTGAGATTTAAGATGGACGGGGCCAGATTTCCCACCCTGTTAATAATCTAGAAGCACCTGCAAACTAGAAAATGGGTCTTCTCTTGAGGAAAACACCCCAGCGCCACCTGGGCCCTAGGTTCTCTCAGAGAATATTTTTTATATTTGCTTTTCAGTTGTGGTTTCTTTTGATGAGTTCATTTGCCTTTGTGTGGTTTGTCTGATTGCAAGGTGTCCCTCCACAGAAATAACAAAAATATTTACATAGTGTCTTACATCAGAAATCTTTTTTATAGTGAGATTTCATCGTTTACCGGCTGCAGGTAAAACTTGCAAGTAACTGCAATGGGTTGCTGGCATCAGCATCCAAGACGTATCAACTTCACAGGGTCTGATGTCACAATGATTGTAGGGTTTTTTAATGTGCATCTCAAGAAAACATGTAGCCTCCCTATTGTTAAAGGGCAATTTGGGGCCAAATTTCTAATTGAACATATCAGCTTCTGATCAGCCAGTGAAACAATAGAAAAGTGAGCTCTGTAAATTGTCCCTCTTGTATTAACTTTGATTCGGTTACAAATAAGCGTGGCAGCTGATGGCACAAGGCACTCACCTGCACGAACTCATCCCTGGGGAATCAACACACTTCTGAGGGAGACGGTGAGCTTCAAATCCTGCTAGCTCCAATTACTACGCTTTGTTTCACAAGAAAAACACTTGTGCGTGACGACGAGAGTTTCATCCTTGCTCAGACCTTCTGAAGTGAATCGCAAGTTACATGAGGAATTTTTTTTAAAGAAAGTCCAAAGCTTACAGTGAGCAAGGTACCACTGTGCAAATGACACCTTAGCGATAGGAGTGTGCAGGACTGTCAGGGAGAGGCACAGGTTATCTATCTTCCTTAATACCTGCCACGCGCTGCTTCTCCAAATATCTTTCTTTCCCTACCTATGGTCCCTATCCCATCTTATTTTCCATACATTTTTGGCTTTGGTGACAAAGTGATGGCTTAAACCACCAAAGATGAAGGGTAGAAAGCAGTCAGCAGCCTTTCTAGCGCAGGTCTTCCTGTTGCTATGGCAATGTGTCCCAGGAGGCATTGGTCTCAGAAATAAAAGTTGAGCTCAGTCCAGCTAAGTCTGGGTTTTCTTTGTTCCGATTGTTATCCACTGGTGACAAAGCCTGTTGAATCTTCTTGTGAGGGCCGGTTCCTCCTTGGATGGCTGTTTGCCAAGGAGTAGCAGGAAGGACAACCACCGCTGAAGACATCAACAGTTTCACTGCATCCTTTCTCTTCACGGGGTGATTCTGTAGTTAGTGTATCTATAATTTATTATGCTGATCTTTATTAATTTTAGTGGTATTCAGGCACACATTCTGGTAATTCAGTTGCTTCTATTTTTTATTTGATACACTAATAAGACTACAGGTACAGCTGGTTTGAGGCAAAGCAGGGAAGATTCCAGCGGTATCTTTTCTTACCATTCCAATGCTTTGCCGTAGTTTTTGTGCTGGGTTGTGATCGCATTGTGTGCAATGCTAGTGATGCTTCAGTAAACATTGACTGATAGTATGTTTTGGAAAACTGTCATCAGCTCTACTAAGCACATTTCCTTCTTGAGGTCTTTCTCTTCAGGGAGTGTTCTTGATGAGAGGTTTCCCCGCAGGCTCCCTACCCTGTTGGATCTGACATTGCTGCAACATGTTGGTGAAGCTAAGACTTCCCAAACATGGAGATGAACCTGTCCTCCAATGAAGTAAGGAGTCAGGATTCCCCTCCAGTGCTGAAATAAAACTATATTACGCATCTAGTTTCTGGCTAACAGACAACGCTGCTTTTCATTGCCCTTTGGATCATGAAACTCCAAATTCCCACAGGCACAGCCACCCTTACAGATGTGGTCACGGCACAACTCTTGCAGAGTGCTCTCTTGCTGAACCATGACTCCCTGAAAGCAGACTTCCTCCTTCCCACAGTCTCTGACCAGTGAACTGTAGTGAAAGGATGGCTGGGCCTGGATTTCCTCCCTGCTTGTGGGAAGACGTATTGGCCCAGGCAGTCTTGCAGACGCTGCACAGCTGACATGTAGCCGTTAGTGTAAACCAGCCTTTATAGTTGCAAATCTAGAAGAGGTGAAGTAAACACGGTCTACCTGCTATCCCCTCAAAGGATTGACAGGCAAGTATACAGTATTTATTATTAAAAATATTTAATTATTAAATTGAAAAGCTGTTGACTCATACAACTGAGCGTTTAAGGGTCAAAACTTGAAAAACTTAAAAATCCCAGCCAAGCACTGCCTGCCTCTCCCTTCCAGGCCCCCTCCCTGTGGGATACACCAGTCTTCTCCTTGGGCTGGTCCTGTCATACGCATCTGTCTTGTGAATGGAAGCAGCAGAGCTTCTGTCACTCCCTGAAGTTTACTGCCCTGCTCGAGTACCTCCGCTGCTTCCCTCTGGTGCAGTGTGGTTCTCCCGAGGCCTCCTGCTTCTAAAATATAATTTCCTTTGCTTGGCTGAAGCCAGTTGTTTCTGGTAGCCTGTTCTCTTGAGCCTTCTGGCCCCACAAGCCGCTGTGTAAAACACGATCCCCTCCACTCCCTCATGCTAGAGATAAAGGAAGCCTGTTTGCACAAAGTGCTGTATTTTCAAATAGAAAGTTCGCTCGGAACCCAGCAAGAGGTGCGGGGAGGCTGTCAAGTCACTTTTCACTAGAGTTCAAATACGGGCTAACAAATGAGCACGTGGGCCTTTCCAGCACGCATCATGCTGAATTACAGTGACACGTAGATGCATGCTCATGCTGTGAAGAGGGCTTTATTCTTCTCCCTCCCTTCAGGACTCTGTGCATTTCAGCCCCTTATCACTTTGTGTCTTCTTCAGAGAGTGCACTGAATTTCCTGTCTGCCAGTTCAGGTTTAAAGTGCTCTACATGTTTCCTCTCCCTCAGGACAAGGGAGTGTTAGTGGGACAAGGAGTCAGAAAGACTAGAAACCCCCCTGAGAAATTCACGGTGCTGGAATCAAGCAGGTTTCCAAACTTGGAAAGGGCTTGGGGAACCGATAAGTTTCTCCTTGCTAGCCACCCACCCGCCCTCCGAGGCAAAGAGGATCCAATACCATGTGGGTGTGCTTTCTGGGAGGAATGAGCGACCATAAAAACAAACATGGTCTAGTGATTAAAGTACACACTGAAGTGAACTGCAGAGAGCAGGAGGAAGAGGGGTCTGAGAAGGGAAGTGGGAGCTGGCTTCTGTTCCTGGCCACTGATCTGCTGTGTGCCCTGGAGCGAATCCCATCTCCTTTCTCTGCCTGCTTTTTCTTTTAATGTCAAGTGGGAGGGTGTCCCTTACCTAGTTCCCAGGCAAGGGAGAAAGGCAGACTCATTACTATTTCCCATATTACAGTTACTCTTGGCAGCCACATAGAGGTCAGACCCCTTTTACTGGAACATCTACATGATGAGAGCCCTTGTCCTGAACATTAGGCAGGCAGAGGAAGGAGCCGTGCCACGTTACAAAAGGGGAGAGGAACTGGATGCTTTACCAAGAGTCTTTGCAGAAGCCAGTGGCAGAGCTAGGAATGGGACTGTTGACATATCCATCACCACCCAGCCTTTTGAAGAATTCCTCCCCTCAGAGGCAGTATCACTTGCTGCCAGCTGTGGATTTTATGTTATTACCAGTTTATTGGTCACTTCAGGCTGTGGGACAGAGGCTAATCTGTAGAGAAGCGGCAGAAATTCTTAGAATGTCATGGCACATGTGCAGGGGTTGATGTCCTTACATGAGACCTTTAAAAAGTGTTTGAGAGCACCAGCGAAGTGTTCCGACCCAACAAGCGCAATGCTATGACATGATTGTTCCTCTTTTCTGCCAGATCTAAGGTGCCTTCATGGTATGCTGGGAAAACATACCTGAAGTGCAGTAGACACCCTTTGGAGCTACCTATTTGCAGCTGTTATCAAGGAAGTGACAGCTTGTCCAAAAACGTCTCTGTTTCTTACTGCAGAGCATTTGTAACTGCCGGGATCAGAAACAGCCAGGTGCCTTCTAAAATAATGTGGCCACTGCAACAAGAATGGGCTGAACACATTTTAGAATGAGGCGCTGACAGTAGGAGTGGAGGGAATGAAAAGTATTTGCTGTTTTGGAGCAAGAAAAACAGCAGGGCTTGGGTAAGAAACCCAGCTTACTGACATCAAGATACAGCTCCAAAGGGAACGCTTTTGTTTACATACACGTGATGGGATGGGCGGTGTTCAAAATAGTCTCACCTCCACTCTCATCCTGGCTTGCAGGGCCTTTTCTGTCAGGCTGTGGATTTAACTGTTCTTTGCAGTCTCGGATGAGGAGTTCCTCACTGTAGGTATCGCAAGGATTAGTTCACTTGCCAAAATCTGCTGGTGCTTTGAAATCCTGCCTGAGTCAGAGCTGAAGTGCCATTTCAAGCTGCAACAGCTGCAGCAGCAATGGGGGAGGTAGAAAGGTACCCGGGAGTTTTATAATGGTGAGGATAATGCTGTTGGCAAACCAGATGGTGAGAAATTACGATTGGTTTAAAGAATCAAAGAATCTTTGTTTACAAGCAAATAAGCATAGAAGTAACTAGCAGAGCTGTATAGGACCTAGAGGAACACGTGTCCTGCTTGTCCCCTCTCAGACAACAAACTGTTGGACAATACCCCCAAAGCTGTAGATGGTAGAATAGACTTTATTGAACTGGAAGATGCTTACTAGTGCCGACCTTTGTAAGAAATACCTGTGAAAGCAGGAGAAAGATCAGCGGACAAGACAGAGAGTTGGGAGTGTTCAGCCTTGTGTTGACTACCCAGTTAATCCTCCACACCTTAAACATTTCAAATATTTTACAAATTACTCTCCACACCTTTCAGGCTTGGGCTTTTTTCATCTGCACAGAGACATGCTGATCTAATAAAGCTTTATTTTCTTATGCCTGGTGAATAGTTACCATGGGAAAATAGTATAGCTGTCTTTTGCAAGTTCAGATGGGTATAACCATTTCAGACCCATGACAGTGTTAGGTAGTTCTGTGTACCTGGCTACCAGTTATGCCTACTGTACGATGCTTAGTGCTTTCTTCATTATCGGTCTCAGCAAAGAAACTACAGAGCCACAGTATCTTCTAGCGGCTTGAAGAAACCGGTGGAGGACTCTAGTCCAATCTCTCACAAGACTGGATGGGGCAAGATTCACATTACCCAAGCCAGGCAGAAATTATCCTATCACTAAGCAATTCGACTTCTGTCTTTACCAGAATGTACTTTTGGAGTTGAAGTTGAGAACACATTTACACAGAGAAAGTGATAGAGCAGATAGAAATCCTCTGCATGGGCACAGTAGGTCCTTTCCCTATTTGTATCTGGGAATTACGGTCATGATACATACATCGCACTTCAACTGTAATGAAGGGGCACTTACTGAGTGAAGTGCCAGTGTCTCCATGTGGCTTGTGCAACTATAAATTCTCCTTAATCCATCCTCTAGCGTGGATTTATGAAGCAAACGCAGTTGTACAAAGTGACTCAAAGCCCTGTATCTCTCTCAATCTATATGCTGCATGCATGCCTTCAGGCAGGCAGAAAGCTGTACCTCACCGGGCTTTAATTTATCTCCATAAAACCAGCGAAGTCAGAAGAGACGTGGCAACAATAGTTCATTGTTTTTTCTTTAGTCATTTCATGGCATACCCTGTTGCGGAGCTCATAAATTCATGAGCAGGGATCACGGGACATGATTCCCTGCTGTAGCAAGACTTGATGACTGTAGAAGCCCCTTTCTGGTGTATATTTGTAATTCAAATAATTTAAAATCACATTAAGAAGAGGCTTTGGGCAGGAGGTTTCTTCCCCAAAATAAATATGAGCATGGGAGTTACTTCTCTGGTTTACTTTGGGTGTTTTGTTTGTTTGTTTGTTTTTTTGTTGGGTTGTGGGTTTGTGTGCTTTTTGGTGTTTTTTGTTTGTTTATTCTGAGCTAAAAATAAGCTTTATAGAGCACCACTTCTATTTGGGAAGGGGTGTGTTTTATTATGGTGGATAATCTCATCCTAATCTGTCACTTTCGTATTTGAATTACGATACATGAGAGTAAGCCTCTTCGTAGTAGTTTATACATGAGGGAACATACGCTCTGATACCTTCTGTGTGCAGCTCTTAAACCAACCATTGTTCCATGTGAACAAACAGGTGGAAATTACCCAGCACTACACTGGAGAGATCACGCTGTCCAGGCAGCGAGGGTCTGCACCGAGATTTGTGAAAGAAGAACTCTTTTTCTGCATATCCTGACTTCAACCAACTCCTCAAAGCCTTCAGTCCTGTTTTGTCTTTCATATTTTTTAGTACTTAGGGTGGAGACTGTATATTCTACGAAGCCACAGTAATAAGCACGATGGACTTTAAACTCAGCTGGGACCTCTGTGGGTTAATGAAAACTGAATTTATTATGAACACTTAGGCCTTTCCTCAGTGGCAGAGATGAGCCTGCAGATTTAATCTTGCAACCTTTAGCTGGAAATACTGTACACCCAGTTGTTCGTCTCCCGGTTGGCAGTGATATCCCATGCCATGTTCTTTTCTGGGTTAAGCAGCGTTCACGCATGGGATGCCGGGCCCCAGGACTCAACAGCCCTGTCTCTGCCCGTGCGAGCAGACCAAGAGCAGGAGTACAGAGCACCTCTCTTCTTTACTCTCCTGCCTGAGGAAGCAGCAGAGGCCTATATCTTGTCTTCTGCTTAGCTGTGTTTTATAGGATGACTACTCACCTCTTTCTAGATGTATTTTAATTGCTTCTACAACCATATGCTAAAGCTGAGAGAATCAATTCAGAGAGAAAAAGAAAGGACTAGCAATAAAGCTGGCATTTTCTAATGTATTTTTCCTCACACAGACTTCTGGTGATATACTGGCCTGCATGAACTCATCTTTCAGTGCGGGGAAGATTTGAAAGCATTCAGATCATGCACACCTTATCTGTTATGCAAGTAATAAATGATAATAATAATTTGCAATGACTTCCTAATGCTATTTAGTTTTTAAAGAAGAGCTCAAAGTAACCTTCCTTTTTCCTAAAGTGGCTATGACACAGGCCCCAGTGGGGCTGATAAGGATTTAATTGTGGCACCAAGTAATTTATTTGATGTAGAACACTAGGAACTGAAGTGGAGCAGGTTAGCAGAATGACTATCACATTATCTCAAGACCTTTGCTGACATTCAGCTGTTGTGAGAATAATTGTAAAACAGGAAGGTGACTTTTTGCCTTTCAGGTCTAGCCTTCACCATTTTGAGCTCTGGACTTTGTGGGACAGTTTCACCCTTAAGGTACCCATAGTATTGAAAGCACAAAGCTTTCAGATTTTCTTGGTGATGTAGGTTGATTTAAATTTGCAGGGAGTTAATGAATCTCTCCTCAGTAATTCTGGCAGTACTTCAGAAGTTTTCCATATTCCTATATACTTCACGATCCCCAGGGAATGAACAATAAGCTGCTTTGTTGCAAAGATGCGGCACCTTTAGCATGAATTAGATGGTAATATTTACAATAATGGCCATGCTAATTCCCTTACACTGTATCCGATAAAGGAGGGCCCCTGCGGTACTTGCTGGACAGTGAAGGAAAAGGTCTACTGCAATGTCCCTGGGATAGATTATTTCCGGTTTCAGCTTTGCAGAATGCAAATGGTGGTTTAATCGTGCAGTTCCAGTTCTGCCAGCTTCATACGGTCAAATCCTATGGGCCAGGTCCGTGGACAGTGCCTGGAGGCTACCTCCAGAACCTCAAGCAACACATTCAGGGACACAGCTGACACCTCAAATCACTCAAACGGATGCACCAAAGCAGAAGCAATGCCAGTTGCAAAGATGTGTGGTAGGGCAGTTTGATCACCAGCTCATAGATTGCAGTTTGATACAAACATGAAAGAAAATAGAAACACTCATATAGATCTCTAGTGTCAGTTACTCTAAACAACAAGCCTCTAACTCAGGCCACCCAAGCATTTTCCATGTCCAAGTGTCCTTGCAGAGAGCAGACTTCGATGAAAACATGCACAAAATTGCATGTTAGTATGCCCTTGTCAGGTCAGAGCAAAGCTCCATCTAGCACGGTTTCCTCCCTCTGGTAGTGGCCAGTAGCAAATCGCCTTTTATCTGCCTTTTGAAAATGAATTAAGCAGGTGCTATGTTATATGACATTTGAGGCAAGTTTGGGGGAGGAAGTGGCTTCCCGCGCCTTTGTTTTATACTTTCCTATTCAGCAGAGGTAGCAGAATAGGCCTTTGAAACAGTAAAACCTACAAGACACGATATGTAGTACTAAAATGGCACTAACAGTTACTACTTGATCCCTATCTTGAACCAAATTTGGGGTTTGGCTTATATACTGAGTCAGAAATAAGGAAGGGCGTGTAGGGCCACCATATCACATGCCATTCCTTTTAGATGATTAGATGGATGCATCCAACAGGGCTGTCTGATTTAAGGCCACTGACTTTTCTTTTTCTAATTTCTCAACATGGGTGCAGCAGAGACACTTGTGAAACACTTTTTTTTACACACGGCAAGCAAAGGTAACCATGCAGCCAAATCCTCTTCCCCTTCAGCCCCGGGAAGGTTGGGAAAGTCAGTGGTAGAGACTTCAAATATCAGTGCAAGCCCATTCTGGATGTTTACTAAATCTCTAAAATACTAAGTCATCATTAACATTTGTGAAGTTCTTACCTCTCCCAGAAACTAACAAACTTTGCCTGTTGAATGTTACATTGACTTGGTTTAGTGAAGGAGGCACTTGACACAATGGCTCGGTTAGAGATTAATAGTCACTGAGTAACTCTAGTTAGGAAAATACTTCAAACTGCTGCAAGTGATATCTAAAAGAAATAAAGCCAGAGCTATCGTCCAGAAGACAAGCCAGTGGAGAAATCCATGGTGTGTAAAACAAACTTTAGAGACTAGAGGGAGTGATTTAATAAACCAGAGAAATTGTCAGGTCCCTTATCCCATTCTTGGAGAGACAAGATGACCTAAGCAAAGTCACTGGAACTTAGAAGTTCTATGTCAAATTAAACATGTGCTTGGGGGGAGGAAGTCTCATAGGGAGAAAGGGGGCCTGTGATGCTGAAGATATTGTTCCCCTGTGGTCCAGGTGCTGGATGAAGGGCGAACAGAGAAAGGAGACAGGATTACTATCTTTTAGGGGCTTTCCTTTCCCTGTGGGCGCATGCTTTTCGGACTTACTCTGTGTCCTCTGTTTGCTCTCCTGTGCCATTAGGGCCTTGAAACAATTTCAGAAAAACTTCCAAAGCAAGGCAAACTCTACCCTCCCCCCTTCCCTTTCTTTTTAAGTTTGAGAAGCGTCTCCTGAATGTTGTCTCTTCTGCTAACAGCTCAGAATTGGGTCCCTGGTGAAGTATTGTTTGTGTTTGAAGTTTGACAGATTAACTTGTGTCTGCGTTTTTCAGTCCTGAGGACAAATTGTACAAACTGCAGAGTAAATAATTCTTTCTGCCTTCACAGCCTCGTAAAAGCTTCTAGCTGCCATCACACATTATACCCCAGACAATGCAAGGATTCTGTTAATCTTTGACATCATATTTTTTTTTATTCATGCTTACAGGATAGAAAGGTGGAAGAGCACCAGTTAAACTGGACTACCAAAAACTGGGGAGGAGACAGACATGACGAGTAAATTCTACAACCACCTCTTTCATGCAAATACTCAGTCCTTTCTTCAGGGCCATCACAGATCTTGACTGTTTAGCAGCTTGCTACAGATACAGGCTTTCGTTGACAGATGATTACGGTTCAATTTCTGGGCTAGCTGAGACTCTGCTGACCTACACCAGTTGAAAATGCGAGCCAGCTGTTACTACTGCCTCTGACTTTTTGCACTCCAAAATGAAGGCTCTCCTCTCTGCTGTATTAGTCCCTCAGCCCCATCCACATCCTTACCAGCTACTTTGTTTCCTCAGTCTTCCCATGATTCTCCTGTCACTGCTTTGTGGCCCAGTTTGCAGAACTATTTTTGTTAGCAAACAGTCCTCCACTCCCACGTTGCAGTGGATTAAGAGCTTGTACTTGCTGTTGCTTTAAACTCCTAGTTAAAGAGCTGGTCAAAGCAGGTTTAATCAAGACAGCAGCAGCTGCCTGTCTACAGAAAGGCTCCCGGTATTGCCAACAAGCAGTGGGAGTTTTTAAGAATATATCCCTGGTACCTGCAGGGCCTAGGGCCTTTCAGGGCAGGCTAGATGTGCGTAAAACAAGCCACTGCTCCCCATAGGCCTTCTTGTGGGATCCTGAGGTAGTGGTGGTGGGTTTTTTTTTCCATACACTTCACTCTCACCACTGAGATCTCCTTGTGAGCAGAAGCCAGCAGCTCATCAGCATCACACCATGTGCTCAGTCCAGGCTGTATCAACACACAGCAGACCTGATTGCGTGCACTCAGACTCCACAGACAAGGGGTTTGGCCACAAACACTCCTTCAGATTTTTCTGAAAAAAGAAAAAAAAAAAATCTCATCCTAAATATGCATCTGAGGGATTTTAACATCTCCTATTTCTCACTTTTGCACTGAGTTTCTCCTTCACACGGCTGCTTCCCTGCCTCTGCTGCCAGAGCAGGGAGGGACTGTGCAAACTTCCCCAGCAGTCTTGCTAGCAGCATTCAACAAATTCCTCCATGGAGAGCCTTTAATAGCAGTCGCCCACAACTCCTCATTGTGCTTGTTCACTCCTCTCCCAGCTGCTGCCAACGCAGAGCCTGCTGACCCACTTCCTCTGCGAGCCTCTTTCATCTTGGGTTAATTCCCAATGCCTCACAAAAAGTGGGAAACCAAGCTATCCATAGCATTTGTGCATAGAAGGGAGCACATCCATGTGAACACACAGCAGGAGCTGAGATTGACTGTTGATGCAACATAACTGTAAGTGCAATGTAAACACTGAGGCAGCAGACGATCCGATGCTGAACGAGGCAGGTTGTTCAGTTATAACTGAAATGCAATTCATTAGTCACAAGGGTTGCTGTAGCAAGCTCAAATGGAGAGAGAGGCAGGGGATGGGAGAAGAGAAGGGAGAGCTAGTCTGTTTTTCCAATGATTACTAGCAGGGGGATGCAGGCTGGATGCTCTTCAGGTCCCTCCCTTGCTTGCTCCTTTCCCTGCAAGGACTTTTTGGCAAGTCTTCAGAAGGGCAAAGAGAAGTTCAGTTGCAATCAGGATTTGTAATTTTAATTCTTGCCAGTATCTGCCTAGTTATTGTTATTGAACGTCTGTCTCCAAAGTAACCCTCGGTTTCCGTGTGGCTCAAAATCGAAGTTGCTTGGCTGGCGATATGCTGCCTGAGCCTGAAAGTCCCAGGAATCTTTGTTACTTTCTTTATGGAAGAGCACAGCGAGGAAATTCAAAATTCTCAGCTGTAGATGGAAATATTGTTTTCACACAGTATGCAAATAAACTCTGGAACACACAGCAAGTCCAGAACATGGCAAGGGAGCAGAATCTGCACTTGTCAGAAATAATCCCACATTTGAGGAGGGGTATTTAGTGTCCTGTTTAAAAACATTGCCTAACTTCTAGCAGCTATGAACAGACCTGACATGCAGCATCCGTTAACTCACATCCTTCTAAAGTGAGGATCCTTGTACTTGTCTTTGGAGCAGAGGACATAGGCTGGGCTGGCCTCAGAGGTTCTTTTGTTTTACACCCCACTCCCACCTTTCCCCTCAAACAAAAATTTACTATTGCTTCAAACAATGTTCTATTTTTGTAGGATAAAATGCACTGATAGCATGGCCTGCACGGTCAGTGATGAATACTCTGCACAGCCCTGTGGAAAGCTAATGTTTAGGGATCAATTAACCTGTCACACCAGAAGCACCATCGTTTTCAATGAAATCATGCCTGATTTACCCCAGTATGACAGAAGAATTCCATTTCTTAGTGGTGGGAAGCTGACATGACCCAAATGTTACAGAAAAAGAACATCTGAGAAACAGACTCTAGGACTCAGAAGAAAAGCTGCATTTCTTCTACCCCTTTTGCATAAACCCATTGAGATGATTTTAATCACAAAAAAGATAAATATGGGATGATGTAATTCTTTACACTCAGATTTCAGTGCTATGCGAGGTCTGTGCCAAGATGTTCATGTCTCCCTCTGAGTTTCTTGGGACACCCCATGACCTGGGAAATTCTGAATAGGATAGAGGAAGCAGTTGTAGGGGTACTCCCCTAGGCTTTAAAATCTGTCATCTGGTGGTTTCGGAAAGAGCAAGGTGAAGACACACTGGAGAGCTCTAACAAGGTGATGAGACATGCCCCAAAACTTCACATCAGTTTTTGTTGTGGTTGATTTTCTTCCACAGTAGCTATCTATTTATGCCAATAACAAACTCGTCAAAACATTAATTGAGTCTCAGTAATTGAGACTGCCATGAAAGATTTTTGAGGAGAGAGAAATTTGTTTGGAACAATGCGATCTTAATTTTAAGATTTTGAAATTAGATTTCTTTAAGTGGACAACCATTATTGTTAGATGTTGCACATAAAGTTATTTTTCTTCCCTAGCCCTGTTTACTTTTCTCCCTCCCTCTCTCCCTTCCTGATCTCATTTGCTGATGCAGATCTCAAATCAGCACAGATCAGAAGCTCCTTTGAAAGATAAAGTGCATTTTCAGTGTCTGAATATATTCTGGTAAACAGTGAGGCATATCTTAAGCAGGGAAGTAGGGAGCATCTCATCGATGAAACTGCTTATGGGAGAAAATGCTGAAGGGCAAAAGAAAGAGACTTTAAGCTAATGACAAAGGCACACAGACACACAGACTGCGTCCAGAAGAATCCTACCTACAGACCTTATGTAGATGGACTTTCAAGCTTCTGTGTTCAGGGATGGGAGAGATGCAGCAGTCATCACATGGTAACAGCCAGGTATGCTCAGCTTGAGGGGCTTTTTTCTGCACTAACTTCTTCTTTATTGAGTTTAAACAAATTGAGCTGACCTCATGTGCTACACCTTCGGATGTGCCCATTGGAATAGTAAATCAACGAGGGAGAACTGCTCTCTCCAGACTGAGATCTGATGCTCAGCATTTGAGTTGCAGGTAAACAAAAAAAAGTTATGCTACATCTAATAGCTGGTATTTTTCAAAGCAGGATGACAAGTAAGGACTACGTGACTATGCGACCAGATCCCAATTGACGGCCTCCTTGGCTCTCATGGTATTAATCAAATATATTTAAGAGTTATCAGGAGAGAAACAGCCTCCAGCAGAGATACCCCTGTCACCTGAACTTGTCTAGAGTTTTGCTGCAATGAACCAATTTGCATTTCCACTTGTCTTACACTTTCAAAGTAACGTGCTTTTTCACCAACCGGAGCAGCCTCCGAGCAGAGCCTCAACGGGTTAAGGGACATTCAGGAGGAACTAACTCTTAAAGGCCGATTACTGGGTAAAAAAAAAAAAAAAAAAAAAAAAAGCTTCAAGAAATATCAAGAGAAGCAGGCAACACTTACTACAGCAATGATTCTGGCTTTCTGCTAGTCAAAACCTTTCTCATTCAGCACAATACAGATCAAACACTTGGTGAATTTCTGGCTAAAACGCTGTTAGTTTCTCTCTGGAAGAAATCCTGTCTTAGCTGCAAGTATTGTTTAGATTATGAACACAGTCTGCCTTTGAAGCAGTCTACAGTCTTCCTGGTTTGGAAGGATGGGGATCGAAATATTCTCTAATTAACCTATTAGTTTTAATTAGATACCACAGCCACTTATTTTCTAATCTGGAAAATGAGCATTCCAGATGCAAAGGGGAGGATTTCTTTCTTTCTCCCTTCCTTTAATTTTTTTTTTTCTGCTTAGCAAAATGTTTAAATGCCTTGTCAACACAGAAGAGACACAGAAAAAAAGTGACACTTGATGAAAGATTAAGGAAAATGGGGAAGATTAACAAAGCTTGATAGGCAGGCAATTAAAATAGAAGTGAAGGATCGTTAGTATTCATTACTAGAAAACACAGGCAGGGAGGACCGTGCAGCTGTTGGAAATCCCCAGTATCTGACTGCAGAGAAGTCATTCCAAAATACAACTTGCTCTTTTTGCTGGTGAAGTTTCCACCAGCGGTTAAGTGGATTAGCTGCTTTTTGTTGCCTCTTCACCCTTCAAGTCTTATCTGGACTAAAGGCTGTTTGAAAGGCCTTTGAAATGTGGCACTACTAGGTTCTTGTCAAGGAAGCTCTTGCTTTCAGGAAGGTGAAATGGCTAATAACTCCCAGCAATAGTGACATGTCCTGATTAAATCAAAGTCCAGTGAGGAACAAGCAGCAGTAGAGGTGCCAGAGAGTAGGTCTTAGAAAAGCAAGCAACCAGTAGGTAAACATGGGGCTCAAGTCTCCCTTTGTCCCAGTTTCTCTCTCTGTTTTCTCTAATGAGAAGTTTCTACAAAAAAGGAAAGGAAAGAAGGGATATACAAGGTGATAAGGGTTAAGTCTGCACTTGTGCAATTATTTCAGGCTTAAAGGAAGACAAGGTTACTGCAGTCTGCAAACAAAATTTGTGACAGGGAAACCAGGACTGGATCGGAAGGTGATGTCTGCAGCAGGATTGCTCTAAAGCAATGACAGATGCCAGAGAAGAGTCAGATTGTTGCAGGCAGGGACAGGATCCTACACTCAAACAGATCCCAGGAGCACAACCCACTTCATTGCAGTGCGGGAGAGGAACAATAATTTCCATCACTACAGTGCAGAAATGCTGGTGCATAATCCAAAGCTAGAGTTAAAACAAGACACCTTGAACATGGGGCCTCGGGTGCTAGAAGACCTTTCAGTATATCTTGAAAGCAGAGCAATGTTGTTTCCATGCAACATCCCCCAAGGTACCACAAGATAGAAGATTCAGAAACTTTGAATTGCATCTTTCTGAGGGAGGAAAACTTATCTGATCTGTTCCTCAAGGACAACTGAAGTACATTAATTGATCCTTTGGGCTTTTTTTTTTTTTTTTTTTTTTTTTTTTTTTTTTTGAGATGACTAATGAAAAAGCATTCCTGTAGATTCCTGAAAGTCTCTGGATAAGAAAAGTGTTGTGGGTATTTTTTTTTTTCCTGGAATAGTCATGGGTATGAAGAGAACAGGAATTTCCATCTAGCATCACCTTTATCCCTAGGACACTAACACCGGTCTTCCTGGCACCCATTTAGCTTAAGCAAACTTGTTAATCAAAAAACAAGCTGATAATTGCATACAGCACAGAGTGCTAAACTCACAGATATGAACGTGGGATAGAAAATGAGCCAGAAAGCAGTGGGAAGTCTCTCCTGCTAGAGAATAACTTGGAGCCCTGAACAGCAAGAACCGCAAACAAACGTCAGGAATTGCACTGGCTGTATCTGGCCAGATCCTCTGCGGGCAGAGGTCAGCTTGGCTCCCCGAGTGCCAGCGGGGGCTGTGGCGTTACACCTGTTGTGAATTACACCTGATCTGCTTCACTGAATGTGCTAATAAGGGCTTCTTTTCTAGTTCCTTTTGCTAAAGAGGAAAAGGTATTTTCTTCAGGAAACCTTTCCTTCAAGAAAAGCGAGCTGGAGCATGTCTCAAGGAGGAGGGTGTAGGTGGGGTTGTGGAGGGCAGCCCTGGGCTCTGCAAGAGAGCCCATCGCGCTTCAAATTATTCCCATGCCTTTGTGGCTGTGGATGTTTCTTCTCTATCAATGACTTGTTAAACCTCTGGTTCTGAAAATACCTTGTCTAATGCTTTCTGTGTCACTACAGTGGCAGCCATTGTGAACGAGCACCAGGTTAAACCCTGGGTGGACTAACTGAGCAGTTTTGCTTACACCAGTGCTGCCAAACTCCTTCCTGCTAAGTGAGGCTCTTGCTTCAGACTTCCCCTGTTTTTTCACTGTTTGTGGCCTCATGACTCTTCTGCTGAGAGAGCACACAAATCCTTCCTTCTGCCACGGAGAAAAAAAAAAAAAAACAAAAACAACATTGCAGGAACTGCCCGCTTGCCCCTCACTTCCAGTCTTTGAAGTCAGGACCTTTCTGACGATGCTGTCAGTCCCAGCGTAACCCCGACGTGCCTGAGCTTTCCCCGTCTTTAATTCTGGAGTCTTTCAGCCCAAGCATTGATTTGCTTCCGGGTAGCTTCAGGCTCATCACTTTCATGTTCCATAATCTGTGATCTGACAGATCAGGGGGATTATTTAGGGCTAGATCCCAAATTAACACTGTTACTGGCAGGCAGGAAAGAAATTAAAACTACCCCTGGCTTTTCATCTTCCTGTTGTAAACACAAACTTTGTACTAGAACATATCTTGTACAGCATTTGAATGGAAACACAGCCAGAGCTTGTTGGACCAACTCCTGGAGTTGATAGTACAAAGCTAAGATCAAAACATATGTGCACAGGGGGGCCTGTGCGCACACTGTGTGTCTATATCAACAGACAGACGGAACTTTCTGTGCACATGCTGCGCTATATGGCTCTGGGCACAGCCCAATTCACTGGCTACAGCTTTCATTGCCTTTCTGGTCCCCCACTGAACCGAATCAGCTTTCCCCTGTCAGTAATAGGTCCAAGCTGAAAACAGGTGCTGAAGACCATTGGTGCTGGCTCAGGGTAGCTCTGCAAGACTCTACTGCGTACAAAGGGCAGTAGTTGCCACTCAGACCAGGCCAGAAAGGCCCCTGTTTGCAGAAAGAATTTTGCTTTGTGCTCATCTCATCTGGCTAGCCTAGGGGAGCATGGATGAACGTCCACAAAAGATGAAAGAGCCTCTAAGTTCCTTGTAAACCCTGTAGTTTGCTACTCACTTCCCCGACACAAGTACAATAAGAGCCACTAAACATTTTGCCAGGCCAGCAGCAGCGCAGGTGCCAGGCAAACCGGCTATTTTGCGTTCTGTGCTGGAGGGATGAGAGGGCCGGGGGTCATCACTTCACACTGTGCAGTCTGCTACCCTGTCAGTGGCTGCTCAGAGCCTCTCCTGATCCGGTCCTGCTGCATCAGCTGTCTTTTTGTCAAGGCTCTGGGCCCCGACATAGCTGCGATGGAGAGATGCAAATGCAGATGGGTGTTAGGAAAGGACATTATCAGCATGTAGCTGCAAGGAAAGATTTGTTGCTCAGGAATCTTCTTTCCCATACTTGGGAATCTTGTAAACAGCTCCTTTTCCTGAAACTCTAATCAGCTTGACAGTCTTCTGGTTTGTGTCTGAGCAGGACTGTGGGCTGGTACCCGAGTCACGTTTTCTCTCTTCAGAGCTGGTCGGGCTTGTTTTTAAGGTTCAATAACATTTGTTCTTTTCCCCAAGTGAACACAAGGACAGCTATTCCAGCAGATCCAGTACACATCAGTTAAGCAATCAGCTTTGGTCTTTGTTTCACCCTGAAGTGTTCAGGTAACAGGAGAACAAGCAGGTATAAGTAAAGCTTCCCTCGCGTATCCTGTCCCACAGACTTCTCTGGTATTCCCAAGTTGGGTTTGGACCCTTCTCTTCGCACTTGTTTGTAAAACAGGGCTTTAAGTAGGATTCCGCCGTTTTAGGAGAAAAGCTGTTCCTGCCCTGGACTTTGCCGCAGGATCTCTATCCTAACACTCCAGTCCTCACCGGACCCCTGTTCAAGCCTGAGCTGCCAGTTGTATGAGAAGAGCCGGCCGGTCTGCTCCCCATGCAGCAGCTCACCGCAGACTCAGGCAGAGTCCCCCCAACTTTGTGGCTGCCAGCGTGTGTGGGGTGAGAAAACTCTTGACTAGAAAGAGAGGCCTGGAGAGCCACGTGCAGGCCTATCTTCCCAACTCCCCCCTGTGCCTCCCATTGCACAGATCCAGTCAAATCAGGCAGAGAGGTCATTCCCTGCCACCTGCTAGTGCTCAAACAAGGCAGCATTTGGTTTTAGTTTGGTGGGTGGGCCCTTTCATCATGAGAAAGGAAGGGGGAAAAGGTTGCTTTCCAGAGGGAGGTACATGCTGTACTTGACTGGATACTTTATTAGGAATGAGCTGAGCCGGTAAATGTCTACTTTCTATTCTTTAATTCGTTCCAGTTTGTTGGAGACCTCCAGAAATGCTCTACATATAGACAGTGCCTGCAGAAGGTGCTAAATTAGAAGGCTACTTCAGGGGGACTTTAAGGTATTTTTGGCCAGGGGGCACTACTGTAGCTCATACAGAAATTGAGCTTTAAATATGGAAAAAGACAACAACCTAGCTTCAAGTGAGGCTGATAAACCTCCATTTGTTCCACAGGGCATTGAATCTTCAAAGAAGCACGAATACATGGCAGCTGCGCCTGCCTGTGAACTATGCACTATATAGGTTCATGGAAGAAAGATTTATCAACTTATTTGCTGCTTCTTTTGGAGTTTTGAAAGAAAAAATAAGGCTCAGTCTATCCGTTTCTTTAGGGAGACTTCTCCTTTTATGTCCACCTGGTACCCTAGGGAGCCGCTGTCTGATTTGCAGCCTAGAGTCACACAACACTAATGAGAAATAGATCCTATGAAAGATATAATCAAAGTAACTCAGTCTGAAACAAGACACAGGACTTCACACAACACTTTCAGATACTTCCTAATCAATAACAGCAATGAGCAGCCCTGCTAGCAATACAGAAAGAAGGACCTCGTGGTTGAAACAACAGACCAGGAATCAAAACCAGCACACACTATTTCTGGCACAAAGTTTCTGCAAACTTGCAGACCTTTGGATACAGCAGTTATCTCTATTCACAAGGAACAAAACGTTTGCTCCAAAAGGGCATTGGGAACCTTTATAGATATTTATGAACTGTAAGCATATGATGAAAGGCTCTGGAAGAGAAGCAGGTTGAAGTACCACAAAGTGGACACAAAGAATCTGCATTATTTTTGCTTACCATTGATGCTACTCTTCCACTGCTCCACCTCTCTTTTCCAGGAATGCTCTTTGAAGCAGAGGTGAAGGGGTCTGGGACTCACCTTTTATATAAGCACTTCCAGCTTGTCTGTCAGGAAGGTTATAACAAAGGGCAGGGCGTAAGCCCAGCTTTTCCAGCTTAGGTTTGTTTGGGGTTTTTCTTTTGGGCTTCTAACATTTCAGAAGTCATGTGTGAGCGTAAGTGTAACCCAGCTGCAGCCCGCCAGAAGCTGAGTAACCTTGCAGCGGCCTTGCTATTAGCTGCCTTTGCTTCAGAGCCAGGTGGCTTCAGGTGACTCATGCTTCTAATTAATGCCCTCGCCTGTCTAAATGAAGCAGTGCTTTGAAGCTGGGGCCAAACAAATTGGTCCCTAGAGAAGAGAATGATGTGTGGTGACCCTAGTTGCATCATCCAAACAGCTAGACCACTCCGCTTGGCGCAGCACGGGCTTTTGTGAAAGGAAACTGAAAACAAAGGGAGCCCCTGGGGACCAGGGACATAATACACCTGTGAGAGTGCACCATTAAAGCACTACCACTTCTGCGTTGCTGGAGAGGCTTGCTAGGGCTTTTTCTCTATGTAGTTTGTGATTTGAAACCTCTTCCATTTCAAAACTGGTCAGGCTAAAACGATATTGAATACACTGCAGCCTGAGTAAAAAGTTCAGGCAAGAGGGGAATGTGAAAACGTTTTAAAATTGCAAAGCTGCCAAAAAGATTCCTTAAATACTTGAAGGCCAGTATTAAAGCAAATATCCTTCCCCCTGCTGACTTTGGTGCCTGGTTGTCAGACAGCTGTGGACGAGATCAGTTTCCCAAGGTTAGAGGCTCACTGGAGGCTGTGCTGATAACGCACAGTCAGTACAAACCTGTCTGCTATTCCCTAGCCCCAGACCACGTGTCTGTTGCTTCATTTCTGAGATGAAGAGAAAATGCTGTAATTATTTTATTTGTTTGCAGTGGTATTAATCATTTAGCATGTCACTTCACAGCAGGCTGTTGTTACTTTTTTTCACAGCTTTATCAGAAGGCTGGTGTCTGGCGAAGGTCTTGAGCTGGGCCTTAGGAGAGCAGTGTTCTTTTTGTGTGTCCATCACAAAGTTTCCATAAGAGACAGGGCAAGTTATTTTGTGTGTCTGCACCTCAGTTTCTTATCAGTAAAATGGGGATAATTACTTTCCTTCTGTCCAGTTTGGCTGAAAACACTTGAGAACAAGATCCTCCTTAAACATGCCTGTCCTTGAACAGGGCTGAATGCAGCAGGGTTCAACGGAATCATCTGAATCCCAGCTGCATCAAAATGTATCACAAGTAACATAGTAAGGAATTTTCCCTCGGGAAAATGGTGGGAAAGTGTGGCAGGAGGCAATGGCAAGCTATCCCTGTACATTGCTAGCTCCTGTGCTCCGTCAACTTTGAACGGATTATGTTCCGGTGTATGATCTGCCTTATTTTGTCCATGTCCCTTGCCTCGGTGGGCTGCATATCAGCCGTGGGCTTCTTTTGACATTCACCCGATTAAAGTCTGACTAACAGCTTTTCACTCCCAACTAGGCCTGTCTAGCAGTGAATGGAGTATTTATTTGCCTAACCACAAGCAAAGACGATGAGAAGGATGTCATCCTGCTGTCTTGTGGTTCAAAGGCAATATTCCCCTGTGCCCCTGAACAGCCAAAGCAACATCTTCACATTGCTTGTGTCTCCAGAGATCTTGTGCTTTCCTCATGGATAATCAAACCTTCCTCACCCCCAGCGTCACGTACCAGCTCCAGACTGCCTACTTTTGTCTTTTACCTGCAAAGAAGGCGAGACCTGTGGGATCTCACTTGCCCATGTTTTCATAAGTTGCTTTTTTCATCAGAAACATTTCACTCCAGGAACCTTTGCTGGAGACACTGAGAATAACCCATTATTATAATTTGTGGAGTTCATTGCTTTGTATTTTCCACCACTTTGTCATCAGACTTTAGAAAAGTTATGAACTAATGGCGGCACTTTGGTGCTAGGCACTGGTGACATCTCCCTTGTCCTTCATGCAATGACTTCACTAGTGTTTTCTTTTTTTCCCTATCTATACTTCTAGATGACCTAGAGCTTTTTGTATCTGTCATGGACCAGCAAGGTTCAAGATTTTTCCAGAGTATCTGTTGATGTAAGTAACCTAAATAATCGTGCCTGACTGTACTATTATTGGGAAACAAATTACCCATGATTGTTTTGTGTCATACAAAGCATCAAACCAGTTAATTCCCATCCTTGACAAATGTGAATTATACTCTGCGTGGTAGCTGAAAGTTATTTAGGGCCACTATTGGAAATAGCCAGACACCTTCAAATCTGTTATCCTCCACAGTGTGATGTAAACAAATGTACCCGTCAAAAAAAATGCCACCCTAGTGATAGAAAAGCTTTCGGCTCTCCTTTCTCCCAATTCCCCCGTCTTTAATGCAAGATGTTAGGAAAGCTGCAGACATCTTCCCTTCCCAGCTTTTCTGGAACATCTTATACTTTCTAAAATCCTTTCATTAATCTGAAGAGATCTGACTAGCCTCAGATAATGAAATGCATTATTAAACGTTATTAAATGCACTAATCAACTGCGTTTACTGAACTATGGTAGCAGACAATATAGAGTTTTTTAGCAGCTCCCGAATATTTAAGAAGATTCTCTAGGTGGAAGTTTAGGTTCTTGGGACATACAGTGTTGTAGATGACTGTAGATGTGCTTGGTCAAAGAAACATGTGGCCCCCATTTAAAATGATGATGCTATGCTTATTTTCACTCACTGACTGCCTGGTCAGCGCAGCGGGATCCAGACAGGCAGCAGGAGATTAGTTGGAGTCTGGCGAGCCTTGAAAATATTCCAAAGTGCCACTAACCAGCGTTGCCAATGTGAATGACACGACATGACATCTCATGCCAGCCAGCCAGCAGCTGGCTATGTCGGTGATATGTTAATGCTGACTGGTATTTGGGGAGGGAAGGGGCCTCAGCTGCTCTTGTGTTGGAATGCAGGGCTGAAGGATGTTTGAGGGACGGATAAAGAGCAATATTTTGCAGTAAGGCCACTTGTTCAGGTAAAGCCACCTGATGTCTCTGTCACAATAGGCTGCTGACTAGAAGAAGAGAGAAACACAGACTGGGAGCTGGAAACAGAGAGATGGGGGAAAAATTGCAGTGGGGGAACCAAGGAGATGGTATTTGAGGGTAGGAACTGAATTTGCCCCCAGGGGTGGAAATGCTGAAGATTCTTGCCCTTGTGCATCACATAGATGAGCAATATTTGGATGTGTGCCCTTTCTGAAAACTAAAGGCTGATGGTGATTAGCCACGAGAACAATCTGAGCTGTGTTCAGGTTAATTCCACTCCACATTTGCAAGCGTGAAAGTTTAATGAATAGAGAGAGAAAGTGCAGGACTTCCATTTTGTTCAGTGTTTACTGCCTTCCCCAGTTGCTGCCAGGGCTGATTTGATAAGGAAGAGAACCAGCAGCAGCTATAAACGTTGTGAAAGCCTGAACTTGGTCCTTCTGCCATCCCTTCCCACTTGCCAAAACCCACTGCTTTTAGCTCTCTTGAAGAATGTTGCTATTTTCCATATCTTTTTGCTTCCTGCTAAAATCCACATGGCTGTCTTTCCGGATTATCACCAGGACGTGCAATCCAAATCCTTCTTGCTCCACAGATGGAGAGGGAAACCTACAGCCAGAAGAGGTGTAAGAATGGCTTAGCTTCCCACAGTTGCTGGTGCTTTTTTTGCACTATGTTTGCAGAGTTGATGCCTTCACTGTTATTTGTTCAGTGTATTAATTCTGTCCATATTCCCTGGGCCTAGTGGAGAACTCTCTGACAAGGTAACCTATGCTTTTGTCCCTTTGATAAATGGTGTACCGTTTTTAGAGTATCTTCTTGCTATCTCTTTCATGGCCCAAAGCAACCAACACATCTCTTTTTAATATCCAGGGTGAACTCCTTTCAGGGTTGACCATCTCCAATCATAACATTTTCTCGTTCGTCAGTTTCAGTTGTTGCTCCATCTGGAAATGACATCCTAATATTTGCAACTACGCCTTGCTGTCTGTGCTGCTAAGCTCCTTGCTCATATTGGTCACTTTATCACAAATGACATCTCTGTGGATGAGGTGAAGCAATCAATCAGTGCTGGACAACGGCTGCATGAAGCTTTGAGCCCTGTGGTTCACAGCTCATGGTTTGCATGTTGGGATAGCCAAGTGGATTTTCAGTTTGAGCTTCTTTGGAGATTGGCTGGGTCTGGAACAGCTTTCATTAGTTTCTGTATAATTCTGAATCAGTGGATGACTTTTTCCACAGACCAGTGGAATCTAAAAGAAGCATGTGCACGGGCTTCTTGGTATCTGGGGTAGTAGCTGATTTTTCTACTGCTTTCAAAACTAACTGGAATTTTGTAAAATGCCCTCTTCCCTCTAGCTCTTTCCTTTGTGAATGTTATACGGGGAAGGAAAATTTCTAATGGCACGCGAGAGTTCTAAATCCCTGGGTTTAAATGGCACTCTACTCAATACTTCTGATTTCCTGTTCCAAAGAGGGAGGGTAACGCTCCTTATACAGTAAACACAGAAGACAAGGTAAAGTTTAGGTTATCTGAATATGGCCTCAGGTATATCCTAAGGCCATATAGGAACCTTGGAACCTTGGTGGCACTCTGTACATCCTCTACACCTAAGTGTTTTCAAACCACAGAGCATCTGTCACGACCACCTGTTGTCCCCCTTCCTGAGCTCAGCCTTATAGAAGGGCTTTGGAAAGAATGCATTTTGAATCACTTGGCCATTTGCTTTTGCTAGTATGACTTGCTGGCTCAGGGAAACCCAGGAGCCATTCACATGCAACAAAACTCCTCTTTATCTTGAGAGGGATCTTCTCTGCCAGCTCATCCACTTACTGCCAGAAACATCATCTGATTCATGAGCAATTACTGCAAAATGGAGCAATGAACCAATTCTTGACTGTAAATCAGAAACTGGGACACTTCCCACAAATGTTAAAACTCTTTGCAAGGGCTGTCTTCAGATATAAGCGCTGTATTACGTCGTGCCTGCCCTCAGGATGGTGTCTGCTCTATAACTGTGCCACTCCAAAAAGACGTCTAACATCACGTGCCTTAAAGACCAGTGAGATCTCTGGCAGGTTGAATTCAGGCTGCTTACATGGGAAACATGAAACGTGTGAAGTTAGTTCTTGCAAGCACTTTGATTCTGGACTGATCCTGAAACCAGCTACCTGAGGTCCAGGCTAAGTCAGCCTTCATGATTAATTTTTCATTTGTGAATTGAGAAAACCGGTTAAAACCAGAAACTTGGCAGCAATGGAGCAGAATAAACATCCCTTAAACTGAAAAGACGAGAATTGTAGTGTAAGTTATAAAGACGGTATCTTTCTCTTGCAATTGCATGTGATGTTTATTCCAAAGTTTTCCCTGCAATAGAACAAGATGGAAAGAGAAGAACAAGTTCTAACAGAGCACTTGTGTCACAGAAGCAGCCTCTTCTGGTGCAATACTCGTCCATCTGTGAAATTAAGAACATTAGAGGTATTCTCACTGGAGCTCACTGACTCTTCCTAAGCTTACAGGAATGCTGAGGTGGGAAATATTTCTTCCCAGAGCCTGTTGATTGAATCCATGTGGAAATCTCTACCTGACAATTAGGCTCACATGCCTGAACCGGAGCACAGTTTCCCAGTGAGTTGCTGCTCTGGAAATTTAACTCTTGGAATAAGTGTTTGCTCTTTTCTTAGAGGCACCCTTCTTTCAAATATTCTGGACAAAATAAAACCTGTGTTTTATGGAAGATGTGACACAGGAGAAGACCAGAGATAAAGATAACATTCACCATGGCTTACTCTTACTGTGTCATTTCACTCAAGGTCCCATGTAAAAGATGGACATGGACTGTGCTCTTGCAGGTGACAAGTAAGAAACGGATGAGGGTACGCTTGAACTGCAGGCAATTTGCACTTTGATGTCTCTCTGAATGAATGCTGGGCTCATCCAAGCCTCCAAGCAATACAAAAACAAGTAAATGTCTCTTTGGAGCAATGAGAGGATTTGCCACTAAAATGTTTCAGTGAGATGAATCTACAGGACTAGGAAACCTGGCAATATTCTGTGACTAAGAGAAGGTCCAGAACTAGTAAAAGGCTTGGTTTGGATCCTCTCGTTTGGATAACAAAGAGAGCCCTGAGATCTACACTTGAGTCTGTGGCAGAGCGATTTCAGTCTCCTAAAAATAAAGGCTGTAGCATCATCTTAGATTGCACATTAGGAAAAATTTCTTCACTGAAAGGGTTGTCAAGCACTGGAACAGGCTGCCCCAGGGAAGCGGTTGAGTCGCCATCCCTGGAGGTATTTAAAAGACGTGTAGATGTAGTGCTGAGGGACATGGTTTAGTAGTAACTTGGCAGTGCTAGGTTAACGGTTGGACTGGATGATCTTAAAGGTCTCTTCCAAACATAGGATTCTGTGATTCTATGATTCTCTCATATAGTGCTAGTCTCTTATATCAGAATTATGCAATAGAAGCCAATAGGACAGGAACCAGCAGCTGGCTGAAAATTCAGAATGAGACCGTAGAAGTAGTTCATCTGTCCTCAACAAGAAAACTGCTTTTGCAGCTCCAGTTCTCTCTAATCTTTGCCTTGCTCTCCATCCTAACCATACCCCCGAATATACAACAATCAGCCACAAATGACTGCGAATTCAGAAGATGGTCTTGGGAGGAACGAGCTCTCAGCCCTCAGCTTATCTCTTATTTCATGGTGGACTTGGTTCCTCAGCTACTATTCCTACAATCCCTGTCTCAGTTCTCACCCTTTATTTTTAACTTAAACACTTCTGCCTCAGAGTAATCCTATTTATTGTAGCCCTGTCACAGTTGCTTTTTTTCCTCTTGAGATTCCATAATGTTGCATTTCTCTAATGGAAATGGGATGGATTTTCAGCCGATGTAGATTGGGTGAACTGTTATAATATCAACAGAGCTGTGATATTTTACATTGTCTCAGTTCTGACAAACATGAGTAGCTACAATAACTTACAGTTTCATGTCTGCTGGAGTGTTTTGTGGCCATCGCTTTGCATCCATTGCTTTTATAAGGTAAAGAATGTGCTTTCAGCTAGTTACACTTTGGTTAAATTTCTGGTAGCATGACTGCCGTGTAATGGAGATATGCAGAGGTGAATCACACCGCAGCTATTTCAGCCTGAAAACTGATCCTTGTGGTGACACACACTCACTGACACTGAGGGAGTCATCACTGGAGCAGGTGGTTTGGGTCTCTGCAGGGCCAAGCTGGTAGTATTCAAGAGAGACTACTATCTTTACACGAGCAACCATTTCCATGCAGCGTGAGAGGAAACAATCCCCTTCTCTCCCGTTTCAAGCCTCGCCCCAGAGAAGGTGCCATTCAAGCCTCTCTGAGAAGCATTAGGAGGGAGCTCTATGTCTGGAAAAGGGGGGGCTCTGATCCTGGCCTCCTGCTGCCCCCTTGATTTATCAATCCCATTTCTTTGACCTTGAGATAACGGCCATTTTGAAGCTAAGCCTAGTCTCTTTGCCAAGCCATCTGTTAAATATTGGGGAAATGTTCAAAGTGAACAACATATTTATCCTTTCAAAGCAAATGATAGGCTTAGTTCAAACCAAGCCCCATTCCGCTGTGATTTATTCTTGTAGTCTGTATCTCTCTTTCCTTTTTTAAAAACGTATCGAATGTAGGTGATGTATTTTTGACATGATTGATTTAGACCCGACTGTGCCTGAGCTAAATGAATCAACATTGCCAATTTCCTCTGCCTGTGACTAAAGAACAGCCAAGTTGATAAGGGCATTCTTCTTTCATTTGAAATGCTATAGCAATAGCCCTTGTTTTCCAGCTGAGGAGTCACCTGTATCCTATCCAACTACACTCTGTGAAATGGTGGAAATTTCTTAGAGAAAAACTAGGGATGTCATATTTCCTTTGGATTCAGCTTTCACCTGTTCCAAGGCAGTTTAGTCCAGGCTAAAAAAGAAAGTCAGGTGGATTGATACTGGCTACTTTCACCCCTTACAGCTGTCACTCTGAGCTTCTAGGAGACAGGCTGCTCATGAGTATTTCCATCTGAGTCTGGAGGCACCGGCCTTTTTGTGAGAAATTTTGTTGCCTTACAACACTTTCACCTTTGTATTGCAGCCTACAGAGGCTCAGTTAAACAACTCAACTTACTGTTGCTTCTCTGAGCTAAGATCCTTGGGGATTTTGTTTCCTGGCAGACAGCTGCACCTTGGGAATGCAAGGTTCCCAGATTAAGAGTAGGTGCCTAGGACACAATCAGTGCTGTTTGCTCAGTTTTTAAGCAGAAGGAGGGGAATAATCTGGGACCTGTACTGGTATTGAGCCACATGAGAACTGTAAGTACTCTTCTGTATATGGCCCAAGTCTTTGCTAATGGGAGGAAGAGGTGTTTGGAATCTGTGTCCCTTGGGCTAATACAGAAGTGAAGACTGCCTTCCTCCCTAGGCTTTGGGCTGACCTACTCTTCCCACCTCATTGCTGATAAAGACCCCCCTAGGGCTGAAATTTTTCTTTTTCCGTTGCTGATAAAGCTATATGGGAACTGCAGTGTGCCTGGTTATAATACACACTTGTGGATTTTTCATTTCCCAGCTGCTACCTACTTTTCTTCCACTTTTTGCTGCTTCTTCAAGTATACAGGTCACTCCCTGTCTCCCAGTAGCTCTTACTGGTGATGCAGAGGCTGTAAACGAGCAGATCTCTTCTCGGATCCTATCACTCCTTGCTGCTTGTTTTACTTCTGTACAAATTTTATGTGTCAGGTCCCAATACCACTTAGTTCAGTCCATTCTGCTCTGCAGAGCGAACATTAAGCTGCTTGCCTCTGCATCCTGTGACTTAAGTACACAAAGGAAACTAACCGCATGTTTCTATAGAGGAGTTTATCAAGCAATTGTAAAGTGAGGTTTCCAAAGGTGAGAATGTTTTTGCAGGAAAACAGCTTCTGGAGCCAGCCACTGGAGGGAGCTACTGGAAGTAGGCTGGACTTGGGCAACACCAGTTAAAGCGCAACTCAAACCACCTTGCGACTCACAGTCGCTCCTTTCTGCAAACAGGCAGGTCCACGAGTTGAAGAGGGATATAAATATGCAAGGAGAGAGAACCTTAAAACCTGCAGTCTTCTCACAGGGAAAGCCCAGTTAATGAAAATCATCTTCTCGGACACCTCAGGGTGAAAAGCAGCTCAGGTCTAGTTCAGAGAATTTGCCCCTAATATGGAAACACACAGTGGCTTTGACAAAGCCAAGGGGAAGAAAGAGGTGGTAAGTATTCAGGTAAAGAAGAAGTGTAAAGCAAGTGAAGACCGAGCGTTAGTGGCAAGAGGAAACTGGAGAAACTGTCAGCAAGGTGCCAGACGTGCCGCTCTCTGGGCTTATAAGGGGTTAATGCTTCATAATGGTTTTACGGGAAGGCTATTCAGTTCTTCCTAGTGTCATCCGATGATGTAAAGAGAAACTGGAACCCAGGGGAACATGGGGAGCAACAGAAGGAGATACAAGCGCGTCACTTTGCAGGAGGAGGGGGCCCTCTCAAGCACATGCAGCTCTCTGGAGCAGGTTAGGGCAGTCACCGCCGCTGAGCCGTACGGCCCACAGCTGAGCAGCACCTCCACAGCCCCCTTCACCTTATCTATGGCCCCCACCTGCCACATTCTCTCAGAAGGTGCTTTCATCTTTGCCTGGGATCCTGGAGGTGCGTTTGGATCAACAGTAATAATACTAGTGGCCCTAGTTACTCCCTTCTACCTTATTCTGGGGAGAGTCAACCACAGCGACGCAACTGTATTTTCTACTCTGTTGTTTCTCAGTCGGGGTATCTTATATTTCTGGGAAGTTTCTCACTTCCCATTTCAGACACTGCTACTGAAGCCCAGTGAGACTAATTTATGTGCAATGAGACAGAGATGTTAAAGTGTAAATGCAGGTCAAAAGCGTAAAAGCTTCTTTAACATCCTTTCACTTCTGTGCTGCACTCTGGTGCTGTGAAACTGACCCAGCCCTGGGTTTTAGCTTGGCAAACCAAACCCCAGAAGGCATGGCTTTGCAAATGTTTTAAAAGGCAGCACTCGTTTTTGCCTCTTCTGACTGTGTCCACTACTGGCAGATGGAAATTTCTCTTTCTCCCTTTCCACGTAACTCCTCTGCTTGAGCTGGAGATGAGCCCCTGCAGGGATTCAATATTGCTGTAGCACCCGCCATAAATAAAGTCTGCTTTCAAGGAGAACAAAGGCGGCCGTGTAGGGTGGAGGAGCAGCCCAGGCGAGGCTAAAGCAGGCTGGACAACGGGGCAGACGCAGCTACATCTGGCGAGTGGCTGGCCAGTTCAGGGTGGGCCCCATGGGCTTGGCAGAGGGACACCTGGCTCAGACAAGGGCTGCCCAGTATTGATTTCACACCAGGGACGCACAGATGCACATTTGCTTAAACTAATTAACAGGGTAAAAGCTACCTCCTCATCTGGCTTTGCTGATGGCTGGCACAAGCTCATTTTTGTATCGGTTTATTAGCCCTGGTCGCTGATCTTATCTGATGGAATTATCTCCTAACGATGACTGCACTTTGTATACGCATTAGGAAAAAGGCAACTAGAAACCCATGTCACTTAGCTTTTCTGAAAAGAGAAGAGAAGAGAAGAGAAGAGAAGAGAAGAGAAGAGAAGAGAAGAGAAGAGAAGAGAAGAGAAGAGAAGAGAAGAGAAGAGAAGAGAAGAGAAGAGAAGAGAATCTTGGTCTGTTTCTGTTAACTTTGGCAATGTGTTATTAGGGAATTCGAGGGCCTGGGTTCAGGGCAAATGACATGGAGAAAAAATTAGTGGGAATTCAGGCCAGGATGCAAGAGCCAACTCAGACTGAGAGCTGAGTTATCTTCTAAAGTGGACGACGAAAGGAATGATTGAGGAACAGTGACAATAACAATAGACCTTTTCAGGCAAAGGGCTGCAAAGCCAGGATGGCTGCAATGGCATGGGACTGAGCTGTTGGTGTCTAGATGTTTACAGAACAGATGCCTCCACCTGAGCTACTTGTCTGGACTCTCTTTATTTTCAGTTGAGAGAAGCAGTTGTTTCTGAGATGGATTTCATCCAATCTGAAAGCATCTAAATTACGCCAAAAACATTCCTCTGTGTCTATTTCTTTCTGCTGACTGTAGAGGGAATCTTGTTAAGCAGCTTAGGTGCAGATTTGTTAGGGTGGGATGATTCTTACTGAGGAAGGGTTTGGATTTGTGGAGAAGGTCTCCATGTGGTTTCTGATGAAAAACAAGGTATCTTTTGTTTCAACCATGTTGTAAGACCAGCTGGGCTGATCTCCTCACATTCTTAATGGTTTTACAGTTAGGTGGTCAAAAAGCTCGTAAGTCTGTTACTTTGACCTCACAATATATAAAACAAAGAAAATGCATTCTCGAGAAGACAGACTGATAAGGAGAAGTGCTGGCATCTAAACCCTGGAGAATGAAAAAGGCTGTCAAATGTCGTGCCTGGAGGATTTTAAGAGGGGTGAGAAAGAGCTGCAGCGTTGCCCCATGAATATTTGTTATTCTCACATAGGTGGAACTTGCCTATATTGCTAGACATATGATGGGTAGCATTTTGGCGCTAGACAAGAGTAGGCAAGAGAAGTACTCGATAGAGATTTTTCTTCCACATATGTCATGCACACACGAGATGTCACCAGCATCTTCCTCTGTTGTTCCTGTTAATCAACTTGTCCAGTGCTTGCCTTGGAGAACTGCTTGTGATCCCCTGGCAAATGAAGCCAGAAGGAAGGAAGGTTCTTCCAACATCAGCGAACTTCCCCTATACTATCATCTAAAGCACTTAGTATTTACAAGCAAATGAAACAGAAAAGCAATGCTGAAGGCAAAATTAAAACAGGAATCAGCTGGGAATGGAGCATAATGTTATGATTAGCTTTGCTAGGCATGGAGAAATATTTATTTCAAGCCTCAGGGATATAACAGGGGGCACATAATTAACCAGCATCAGCAATGAAGGCCACTGTTTTCATGCATTTCTGATCCCAGGGATCAGCTGCAGCAACTGAGGAAGCAGGAGCTGGAAACACTGGCTATGTTCTCTCTCTTTTTTTTTTTTTTTTTTTTTGGCATAGTTGCACCAATACAGAGTCACAGAATGGCAGGGGTTGGAAGCGACCTTCAGAGATCATGTAGTCCAAGCCCCCTGCTAAAGTAAGTTCACCTGGAGCAGGCTTGACAGGAGGGTTTGGAGTATCTCCAGAGAAGGAGACTCCACAGCCTCTCTGGGCAGCCTGTGCCAGTGCTCTGTCACCCTCAAAGTAAAGCAGTTTTTCCTTATGTTCAGACGGAATTTCCCATGTTCCAGTTTGTGCCCGTTGCCCTTTGTCCTGTCACTGGGCACCGCCAAAAAGAGTCTTGTCCCATCCTCTTGCCACCCCCCTTTTGGTATTGATAAGCATTGATGAGATCCCCTCTCAGTCTCTCCTGGCTGAACAGCCCCAGGGCTCTCAGCACGGCTGGTTTGAGACTGGCACTGTCGGCCTAAAGCAGAACAAATGTCACTACTTGGGATTTCTTAAGGACTTTCTCTGTGTGTAGCCTCAAGGCTAGGAGGATACTAGTTTGAAACTGGAATGATCAGTCTAGTGGTGAATGTTCATCTAAGTCAGACGTTTAGATGAATTTCTCTTTGATTTCTAAGGTCTTTAGGTGTGTGGGTATGTTTGAACTTGAAGATTGAACTGCTGAGAAGTGACAAAACATAATGTGACAGTTCGTGACAGGAGGGAGAGGAGGAAACAGAGAGAGGTGATAAGAACGCCATGTGAGAGCAGAGATTGCAGCATTGTCAGGCTGGGAAAAAAATGCCAGTTCCCATACTGAAAGGGAAATAACTGTCAGGACCAGAAAAACCCCAAACCCAACCCACCATAAAACCATAAATAAATTCTCCGTCTGACTTTCAAGTAAACCCTGATGATTTCATTTAATTCCTACTTGGAGCAGCTAATGCCAGGGAAGCACTAACTGTGACTGAGAACTCGGACATCAGTTTGCTTTAAGAAGGGAATGCTACCATCCTGACAAAATGTAGAGAGCACAGGGACTGCAGCTTCCAGGAAGGTAACTCGTGTAGGCTGGAGGGGGTGGGACGCCCATGAAACTGGGGGCGCTATTCCCCAGCTTCTGGGGGACGGGGGCCTGTGCTCTCAAGGGTTACGTGGCATTCCTGTAGCATGTGTTAATCCCTGTACATCTCAGTTCCTCGGCTGAAAAAGCAGAGAGCACAGCACTTCCTTCCGCACAGTCTTGCTTGATTTTCCTAATTGCACGCTATGTTCTTTTAGGAGCAGAGACTGTCTCTTATTATGTAAATGCACAGCACCCAGCACAGTTTGAATTTTCTGTGGTAACTGAACAGACTTTTTGGTCTGTACATATCTAAGGAAATGTCAGCTTTCCCGATTTCTTTTAAAGCTTCCCAAATGATGCTCGGGTGCTAACATATTATGCGGTTGCTGAGTCATGCCAGAAAACAAATAAAAAAAAGGGGAGAGGGGAGGAGAGCAGAGAAGAGAAAACAAAGACATTTCCTGGAGATATGGTAGCTGCTTTTCTATGGGCCATTTGGACCATCCTCCAAAATTATTCAGAGAATGAAATCTTTGGCAAATTCATCAATATCTTTTAAAAAAACCCCAAACACTAGAAGGGATTGTATTGTTTCTAGTTAACATTTTTATTTCCATTCTGGGACCTTTCCTGGTTCCCCTTCCTGCCTTCTCCTATTCGTACTATAGCATTTTTCCTGTAATAGGGCAGGTAGGTGAATGAAGAATTTTTCTTTACTCAGGACAGCTCTCTGCATCAAGCATTTAGCACAGAGTGCGCACTGTCTTCCCAAGACCTTCCCGCACCCCAGGACAGGCCGTCTGGAGCAGCGATACTCTTATTTGTATGTGGCTATATTTCTATTTGTTGTCGGAGTCCCTGCACAGCCCACTGCAGCCTGGCCCCAGTATTGCTATAGAAACAAGAAGGCACAAGAGATGTGCTGGATTCTCTGTACGTGACTGAAAATAGCTCCTACCTACCCGGCGTGCTGGAGCCTTTAACAGCCTGACCTTTCCACTGGAGCCTCCTGTGCTTTGTAGCAGAGACACAATTAGCTCTCATTTGGCCCCATTAAATCTCGCCTCTGCAGCCAGCCATTGTGCTGCCAGCTGGATTCCTGAGGTGGCTGCTTGGAGGGGTGGTAAATGAGGAGAGTGTGCTGGACCATATCCCAAGAGATACTGTCCTTCCTCCCGCTTGCTGAGTGCCTCTGACCTCAGTCCAGGAATGAAAAAGATATGTCTCAGCCAGAGGATATCAAAGGACAGTGCAAGGGACCAATCCCAAGTATGAGCTGCTCTCCGCACCCCTCCCCAGTAACAGGATAGGAGCAATCCTGCCTCCTCTTAAGGCGTCTGGGTATGCCTGTGTATCTGCATACATCGGAGTGGTAACACCACAGACTTTGCAGCAGAGAGCTGGCCATTCCCAGCGCTCTCGACTTGTTCACTGAACGCAGCTGGGCTCACATTGCTGCCCGTCACCATGGCATCAGGTGTCACCCAAATGTAAGAGCAGCATCCCTGCTGGACGCCCTGTAACCAGAAGGAAAGAGGTCCATCATTGAAGCCTCTGGGGAAACAGCCCTTCCAAGGAAGCCCGTGCCTCCTGGGCCTTGGCAGGATTCAGGTCTCCCAGGCTATGGATAGTGGCTCTCTGGGAATTGCAGCACTGTACCACTGGTAAAAAATACCTTGGTATTTCTGAAGCATATGTCAGACAACAGCAGGATCTGAGAGCGCCCTGTGCTAGTTTCTATTCCTAGGACAGCCTGAGTCATGGAACCTGTGAGACAGAGCCACATTATGTGCCCCACCAGGGGCTTTCCTTTGGTCTACATTGGGATGACAAGCTCAAAGTCTCTAAGAAAAGAGAGGTGGGACTTCATCGTTGCCTCTTGTCCATTCACCAGCTGCTGCCTTCCGTGATGGGTGGGCCTGGCTTCATGAGAGTCAGCCCTTTTTCTCCCAGGCTCCCACTGTGGAGAAACACTGCTCCAAAACGCACTCTCCAGCCCTGCATTCTCCTCTCTGTCACCTCAGAGGCTCCTCTCAAACTCTTCTAGCTTCTCCCAAAGAGCACCCGGACCTCTGCCTTTGCAGCAGCCACCCTCATCGATGCTCCATCCCCATAGCACCTCTGGTATCCCTAGGCACAGCGCTGGCTGCTCCAAAACCTGCTTCCCTGCATGGCCCAGGCCAGCTGCGAGGCGAGCGCCTCATCTAGCAGCAACAGCAGTAGCAGCATGGGCAGTCTAGGTTTAAATGTCTCCCTGAAGCTGAGAGCTAGAGAAGATTTGGAGAAATAATTTATAAACAGCCACCAGATTTACGTCTGATACCCCATAAAGCTGTTTTTTCTTTTCCTCTGGCTTTCAGAATCAGATGGATTTCTTCATCCATCAGCGAGAAGACAGAGGAACGTTCGTGCCTGCCTCCAGTGTAATTTCTTTAGGGCCCAGTAATGTCAGCTGTCACAGGACTGCTTTCCCTTGCGTAGGAGGGGCAGGCAGGCACCCACGCGCAGAAGGACAGACCGTGTGTTTACAGAAACCTTGCTGCTTGAAGAAGGCAGGTTGAACATTTCATTAAAAGAAGATGACCTCTGTTTTGACATAATTTTGCCTTTTTAAAATTATTCAATTTTTTTTGATGATAAGTCAATCTCTCTTTGGACTGCAGGGATGCTTCCCTCCCTGCCCCACCCCCACCCCCACCCCCCCTCCCTCACCACTCCTCTCCCTCACAGCCCACTGAAAGAACTGGGAAATTGGTGCAAGGTTTTTTCCTAAAAAAGAGTTGACTTAAAACCTTCTCAGCAGTGGAGATGAAAAATACTTTCCCTCTCTTGCCCAGCTGTAATTGCAACAGTGTGCGAGTGGACAATGCCTAGGGAGCCACAGCAATGGCCACAGCAATCACAGCCTTAATCAGTAACTGACAGTAAAAACAGGCCGGTGTTTATGACAGGCTTTATTCTGTGGGAATAGAGCTTTCACTTGTTATCTCCCGAAAATCCTCACTGCCAAATCCTGCCCTGTGTATTGAGAGTGCTACCTTCCTTCTAAGCCAAATACTCCCTGGACACGTTAGGGCAAGTTGATGAGAGCTAATGAGGCTAGGCTGATTTATTGAAACCAGCTTGCTTGTCTTTCCTCTCTCTAGGGCAGCTATAAACAAGGGGCAAATGCACTGACGTCACTGGTGTGAGTCTGATGTAAAGCCAGGGAAAGGAGCGGCAAACACACACTGTTTAATCAGATGCTCTGGCTGCAGATCTGCTTGGCATCCCCTAGCTGTTTCGCTTGTCTCAAAATCGGAATTGCCAGCACTTTGCTAAATGCAGTGGAAATTCCTTTTCTTCCAGCGCTGGGGCTGTACAATCTCCTTGAGCTTTCTCTGTTACACGGCTTCTGAAACATCCCCCGAAATGCTCCTGGAAAAAGCGTATCAGCAAGCTCTCTCCCCTTTCCGGCAGCAATAGCGTGCGAGAGGGACCTTTTCTCTTCTTTCTCGCCGCGGTGGAGATTTCCCAGGCTGCTGCCCAGAGCTCTGTGCCTCCTTGCACTGTTGCTGCTTTGCCCAAGGTCTGTAAGCCCTTCCAGTTGGGCCAGGGGCCGAATCCACCACTTTGCAGTCCCTCTCTTAGACTTCCAGCCAGAACTTTAAGGAAGTAACAATGGGGTTTGCAGCTACAGCTATTTGAAGCGCCTCCAAGTTGGCTGGCTGGTGGCTTGTATAATTTATATTGCATGTGCAGCAGTAGTCCTCTTGGGAATCTTACAACTTTAAGTCCCTGATAGAGCCATTCTGACACATGCTTTGCGTAGGTGTTTTCTTTCACCACTTAATCTGGAAACGGTTGATCTCTTGTACATATTTCAGCCAAAGTGTGATACAGTTGGACCTAGATAGACAGGGTCATCTTGGTGACTCAGTCCAGCAGAAACAGAAACACATTATAAATTCTCCACTGTTTAGTACTGCAGCCGTCTTTACGCTGTGCATGTTTGGTACATTGCACAACAGGAATCTATCTCTGTTTTCAGCTTTCAAGGTCTTTGGTAATATAAATAAATTGTCTCATAAAATAGAAAAAAAAGGACAGAAAAAGAGTTTTCCTATAATGAAGACTCCAATAGAATATTTCATCCTGAAACCTGCTCACTGCTAGTCTGTGGTGGCCCTCACAAAGTTTCAATGGGAAAACAAATTATTTCTATTGGATCAGCGCATCTGTCATTAAAAGGTGGCACTAAAAAGCTGGATTTCCAAATTAGTTGCTTAAAGAGCCTTACAACGTACTTATATTGGAAGCAAAGCACAGGAGGTAACAGCTTGTTTTATGTGTCTCTGAAGTGCCATATACATTCCTGGTGGCATATAAATAATAAATAATAATAAATATGCAGATGCAGAGATACAGAGAGCCTTGATCACAAAACATGTATGTAGATTTGCAGCACAATACAGGGGGCCCATTCTTCAAAACCTGCCCCAAAGCTGCAGTATTAAAAACAAGCATCAGGGTTTTTTATAGCCATTACTCCTCTTGGGGTTTTTAAACACTGACTTGTCTCCCACCTCCTTTCCATCTGAGCCAAGACCTGCTTCTGGTGGCTCCTGATGTAACACACTTCCAATTGGAAAACAGTGAGCAAGCACTGCATCTCTTGTGCCTGTGCCCACACAAAGAGTTGTATAGAGGCCTTTATAATAGAAATAACACCAGTATCTGCCCTACCTGGGTCATAAACCTATAGCATAAACTTTCATCAAACTTTCAACCCCAAAGCTTATATCTCTGCAAAGGCTCAGGCTATGCCGTTCTGGGCAAGAAGAGGAAGTGTAGCTGCCTGTGGTGGTAGTTTGCTATGCCCTGTGTTCCATCCGCGAGAGGGATGAAAGAGCTCCACAGTCTTGAGAAAGGGGTCATACATTTGCTTTCTCTCAAATCCGCCATTACGTCTCCCTTCAACATTATTGTCCCTGAGACCAAACTGCATTGCCAGTAGAAATTGTTTTAATAAATGATACATTGTGTGCAACCTAATTTTTGTGCTTTTTGAACAATGGAGATAGGAACTTAACAAAAAACAAGTTTTCAATGCCTCATACATTCTTTCTTCATAGGAATTAGACTCTTATTTAAATGGGTTTTTATTTGCCGATTACAAATAGTGCATTCACGCGTTCAAAGAAGGTACGCCTTGATTCTCAGCAGGCAGGAATCAACATGGGTTCCCTGACTCAAGACAGCTGTACTGATTTATGCCTGCTGAAGATATGACCCTTTTTCCCCATGCAACTCTGCCTTTCGCTAAGCAGTTTCCCAATTACGACTCTACCCAAAGAAAAAGAAGTTGATATATCTCCTGATTAACTCTACAGAAAGTGAGGAATTTTTGACTTGCAAAGGTACTTTAATTTCCTTGGTTTGATGACTAGCTCATAAAAGCTCCTCCTGACTGAAACTGGAACCTCAGTAAGAAAAATTAAGCACACTGGGCTCCAACTGGGGCATGGAAGTGAGAAGGCCGACATCCTGTTGTCCAGGTAAGTTCTGGGACAGTTGTAAGAACCCAGCCAGGATCCTTGAGATCATAGTACATTTCATATAAATCATTGCAGGCTTCTCTCCTCCCCCTTTCCCAATGACGTCTTGTTAGCACCAGCTCTGCAACTAAACCTACCCTATTTACAGGGATGATGTTAGGGCACATCCACTTAAGAATTTTAAACACCTCACATATTCAAGGGTTGTGGAGGTACCTCCTGAGAGAGAGCAAGATTCACCATGACATTGAGGACCCTTAACTTTAGTGGCTACAGGAAAATACAACTGAGAGACAAAATTGTCGAGGAAAGGGACTGTACAGCTCTTCTCACGCAAAGATACTTCCCAAAACTATAGGCAGAAAAAGCAAAATCAAGAGATGGTATTAAGCAGGCTTTATTTATTAATTTCACAGCAACAACTGAGTCATAGGCTAATTAATAAAAGCCCTTAGCTGCGACAGCTTCATGTTTAGCAAGCTCCTCTGCATTTCTTTTGCCACTCTGCATCAAAGCCAAGTGACCCCCGGGGCTGTTCTACAACCAGCTGCTTATATCTGCATCCAAAATCTGATCCTTTGAAGAGGGACCTTCTACGAGGGCTCCCTTAACCTATGAGTGATCTGATTCGATGTGGTGCTCCTACTCCCCCCATATGCTAATACTAACTTTTGTGTGGAGAAATTTCTTTCTTCTGCATTCTTCTCTTAAATGTTTTTTTGTTTTTTTTTTTTTTGCAAGGGAGCACCCATCATTGTGTGGCTGTTCCTGCTTCATTGGCGTTATTACTATTTGCCCTTCTGTTTGTAGTTTTATGTTTCATTTTCTGTCCTTTCTTGGTTTTAAAATGCCCTTTGGTGAGTTCAGCCAGTGTTCAACTTCATTTATTCCTACAACTGCAAAACCTATGTTTGAAGCCAGGCAGGAATGCTTCCACTTCATGGTCCAGTAACAAGCTCTATCCAAATTATGCTGCCTTGAGAGCATTCTTTTTAAGGAAAGACACACAGCCTCTGAATTGACCAGGTGTTTTAAAGTTTGATGGATTTAAACCTCAGCTTCTGCTAACTTAATCTTCAGTTAAACTCCTAGTTTTATTCAGCCCTGTAATGTCACATACTTGAGAGTCATTTCTCATTTCCTAGTAAATATGTAGCAGAATTTGCACCTTTCACACTTTCCTGACCTATGCTGTGACTAAATATCAAAGATTTGGGCACATGTCCGGCAACAACTTTCAATCCAAGCCTCACCGGTGGTGCTGCTTTATAATTTGATCTGCATAGACAGTCCACTCTGAATTCAGCCATGCCAGGAACTGGAGCTGCCAATTGCAATTTTTGGCTGGGGCAATCAGGCAACTTGCAGACATATGTTAAATTAAATTTGAAAATTAGCATTATTGGTCCCAACATAAACAGGAGGGAGAACAAGCTTTGCATTTTCTGCTTCATGGGGCTTGAGGTAGTAGGAAAATATTCCAACATATGACTGTTTACCAGAGTAGCAGTCCCAACATCTAACACACTCCAGATTTTTTAAAGCGTTTGTAATAACAGTGGTCCAGATCTATATCTTAGAGAAGCCAAAGAGAGCCTTTCAGTTGGATTCTTCTACTGAGCCATATCTTTAGCAGGCCTAAGTGGCCCAGGTCCAAAAAAATCAGCAGAGCTGCAAGCATTGACACCAACTAAGGATCTGGCCATATGTGGATTTGGATGAATTATTTGATTTTATATTTTCCAGGCATCATGCAAAACACTGGCTAATTGGCAGCATTTGTACTTAAAAGGCAGTTAAAATAGTAACTGTATTTATATATCCGTGTATAGAAAAAGAGATGCAGAGTGAGAGGAGAGAGCCTAATGGCGCCTAATGGGAATGAGGAAGCAAAAATTCAGTTTTAGGGCAGCAACAGATTCCCTTTGCAACCTCCTGTAGTTAAATTCCAGCCCATTTCTTTGCAGACCTTAGATTCCTCTGGGGACTTGTTTTTTCATATAGAACAAGTAATACACTGATCCTTGAAGAAAAGCCAAGTAGCTTTTAAGCCATGTATTTTTTTATTAACATTTCGGTCCACGCATTTTAGCAAGTTGGTATATCAAGACACTTATAGACCTGTTTTGCTGCTAACTTTTGCACAAAGAACCCAAACAAAGTGTAAGTCAACAGGCAGTGTGAGGAAGAGAGACATTTCTCTGAGGTACTCACATGTTCTCCCCATTTGAGGGGGAAAAAAAAAAACAACTAGGAGAAAAGCAAAAGCATCTTTGTCCTGGCTCAAAGATGAACGGGAGTATTTTGGAAACACTATTCTGGGCTGGTTGTTTCAGTCTTGCCCGTGTTCTATTTTTGTTCCCTGATTTATCATTGATATAGCACAGGAATTAACTGTATTCTTGACTTGCCTCAGACTCTGTTGCTATCTGTGCCTGCGTGAGGATATGAGGATACAAACTTGCAAGGTGAAGACGACAAGAGGTGGCACGATTTGTCTCGTTTCAAGAGTTGCTGCAGAAGCAGGCAAAATCACAAGTGAGATGGGCAAATATTTACTTTAGGTTTGTTTGTATGGAGCCCAATATGAATCCCCACACAGATCCAGCTACTTATCAAGTAAAAAACTATCCCATTATAAGTCCCTACTCCAAAACCAATATTTGATTTGAATATTATGTATACAGGCACTTGTAAAATAAACAGGCCTGTTTGCATCGGTAACTAGGCTCTTGGAGACTGTGAATCAGATACACTGTTTTGCTCATTTTTCCCTTTCCAGAACAAGATCATACAGAAGTTTTGGAAGAGAATAAGAATTGAACCATTAAGTACAAATCTTTATTTCAAGGCTGAGAAAGATGCGAAGCTCTGCATTTATGAAGAGACCTCTGGATTATATGAGTGATACAGACAAAGTAGTTGCCATTGCTTCAATCAGAGAAGACTGTCGATTTAACCGGCATTTCCCTCAGCAGTCATCCCCATGTGAAGAGTGCTTATTTCAATAAAGTTTCTTTTTTCAGGACTGCAGTGCCTTTACCCAAAGAAGTAAGCATAGGATAGAATACAGTATTTCAGTTGGAAGGGACCTCCAACAATCACCTAGTCCAACTGACTGACCACTTCAGGACTGACCAAAAGTTAAAGAATGTTACTAAGGGCATTGTCCAAACGCCAACACTGACAGGCCTGGGGCATCGACCAGCTCTCTAGGAAGCCCGTTTGAATGTTTCACCACCCTCTCGGTAAAGAAATGCTTCTTCGTGTCCAGTCTGAACCTCCCCTGGCGCAGCTTTGAACCATTGCCATGTGTCCTGTCACCAGATCCCAGGGAGAAGAGCTCAGCACCTCCCTCTCCACGTCCCCTCCTCAGGAAGCTGTAGAGACCCGTGGGGTCTCGCCCCTCAGCCTCCTTCTCTCCAAACCAGACAAACCCGAAGTCCTCGACCGCTCCTCGGAGGACACTCCTTCCAACCCTTTCACCAGCTTTGTCGCCCTCCTCTGGATGCATTCAAGGACCTTCACATCCTCCCTAAATGGTGGGGCCAGAACTGCACATGGTATTGAAGGTGAGGCCGCACCAACTCTTAACTGCAGCAGGATAATCACCTTTATACTGTGTTTGCCCCCCAGGATGCTGTTTGTCCTCTTGGCTGCCAGGGCACGCTGCTGACTCGACCTGAGCCTGCTGCCAACCAGCACCCCCAGATCCCTTTCTGCAGGGCTGCTCTCCAGCCACTCCTCTCCCAGTTTAGTCTTGTGCCCGATGTTACTCCCTTAAGTATAGTGCAACACCTCCACCTCGTCTGCCCTGCCCATCTCTCCTGACCAGCCTGTAGCCCTCCACCCCAGCACTCCAATCATGGGACTCAGTCCACCAAGTCTCCCTAATAATACCAATGATACCGTAGCTCTAGGAGCTGACCAATTCTTCCAGTTTATCCTGTTTGTTTCTCATACTGTGTTCATTGGTGTACAAGTATTTCAGAAACACCTCTGAGCCTCCGTGCTCCCAGGAGCAGTGTAAATGTTCCCACTAGCGTTGCCACCCTCAGGCAAGGCCATGCCAACCCTTGGCTTACCTACTGCAATCCTTTTGGTACCCTCTTCTCCCATTGATTCTAGTTTAAAGCTCTTACGATCAGTCCCTCCAGCTTACATCCAAAGACATGTTTTCCCCATCCCATCAGGCGCCAGCATACCTTGTGTCTCAAAGGCTCTTCCGTGGTTGAAAACCACAAAGTTTTGGTGGAGGCACCAGTCCTGGAGCCCAGACCAGCCCACGCTTGTCCCTCTCTGTCCCGACACCTCCTGCTGCCCCTCGTGCTGCTCTGGCAACCCTGGCAATCGACACAAACCAAAGACAACACAGAAACGAGGGTTCAAGGAGGCAATTTCTTCATAGAACTTGCTTTTCACACCAACTTCATCTCCACTGCGCATAGCTGGATTCAGCATCAGTTGGTTGCTTTCCGCTATCTGCGTACTATTCTTCCCACTGCTGCAGCAAGGTAGTGTCTTTCCTCTGCTTGCTTCCCAGGTACCGCTTGCTGCATGGCTGAGGGAACTACGGATGCTCTGGAACGCGTTATTGGGCATAGTCAGCGCTAAAGCTTTAAAGGTCACATATAAAATACACGTTTCCAAAAAGCCTTTCCAAAGAGATGCTTTGAACCAGGCAACTCTGACATGGCAAGCTTTGGCCTCCGTAAATGACCACGATGCAGTATAATTTTGCTCCTAATACCTTCTGAGTTCTTTTAAAGGTTTGTGAATTTCAAATAACCCTTTCAAGCTGATGGGTTTGGTCTTGTGCTGATCAGGATCCCAGGGAGAATCTAGCTTGTAATTTTCATTTCTTCCACAGACTTCACTTGCAGTTTATCATTTGCATCTGTAGGCTACAAGGCTCACTGCAGTCTGGACAGATGTTTTAAAAGATATAGAGAGAATGAGAGGAATAATCCAGCCGTGTCCTGCTGGACTCAGTGTCTCCTCTGCGTCATTCCTCTTTCACTCCCTGGGTCCCTCAGGGAAACTAATCAAATTCTGTTTGCTTTGACCAGACAAATGTTTCTTTTCCAGTAGTTTGAAATGCACTATTAGGATGCCTGTTTAGAGCCCTAATTAAGGTTTCTGCCACTTAAATCAAGTCAAACACCATGCAGACTACTGAGTAATAGGACCCTGCTCTCCACGGCAGCTTTTTTTCCTACATAAAGCAAAATAAATTACATTCACGCAACTCTCCAATCTGCTGTGTGTTTTCCAGCAGTGGTCTCTGATGCAGACTCCCAGGGTTTGAGCTCTTGCCTTTTCTGTGCCGGGGGACAGATAAAGGGGAGGAGTGAGACATACTGCCTCCTGCATGCCGAGATGAGGCACTTGAAAGAGGAAAGTCCTCATTTACATGCCAGAAAGGCTGTAGCAAGTGTGACCCAGGAAAGTCCTCCTTGCTCCCTAAAACTCCCATTCAACCTGCAAAACTTAACACGTTACCTGTATTTCAAACCCTACTTTGGATGCTCCTGCTGCAGGGATGTCCTTGCTATCTTCTGGCTGATATACAAGGTGGTCCTCAGAGTATGACCAAGGCCACACTGCTGTTGCCATGATGGAGGTGTATTTTTCAGCTGACTTGTCCGTAATTTCATTTCTTCTTTTTGTGGCTTGCAAGGAATTATCTTCTCTTGGCTTTTATCTTTCTGGAAAGCAGCAGGTGTTTTCAGTGTCTCTAATTCTTTGGGATAAATACATTTGTTGCTTCACCTATAGCTACTCCTTACTAGTACTCCTGTTTGTATTATGGCTGGGATGTGCTGATCTCCATCTGGTTTTATTTCCAGATTTCATTCCACTTGCTTACGTAAAGAAGAGCCAGTAAATCTCATTTCATCAGAATGTATTCATAAAGAATTCACATCCAAGCCTTTTTACAGACTTTTGGGTTTAGTTATTGTGTTTACACCTCCAAAGAAGCAAATTTTTTTCCTCTTGCACAAGAATAATGTTGTTTTCAAAGGATGTTAGAGCTCGATAGGATAACTGTAATAGTGCCTAGGAGAACTATTCGGTGAACCAAAGCTGGGCTGTGCATTCCCATCTTTTACTGTCCTGTGCCTTGCAAATGAAACCACTCTCTTTCTTCAGTGTGCCTATGTTTCTTTAGTGTCGTGATATTATAACTGAAATATTGCTTCTTCCCGGGCTCTAGTAAGCAAGCCTTCTTTGTGAAGCATTTCCCAGGTCACCAGTATTCAGCTCACGGCCTGCAGCTGGTACTGACTTTTCATTTTTCCCATTGATTTATTTGCAAACTTTAGTGTCTCTTTAGGTCTTCTCTGAACAACGTAAGTGGGTCGACGAGAGCTAAACTCTCCAAGCACCAGCGCCCTAATTAATATTCAAAATTAAATTACTAATTGGGAAATGGCATGCAATTCATCTGTCTCCATTCAAAAGCCCTTTATCAGCGTGCTTGAGGCATGTTTTTGCTTTGTTTTGAGGCTGCAAAGGGGGATTGCATGAACCTAATAAAATACAGAACTATGTTAGGGGGTACCAACATGTGCTGTGACAACACAGAGCTTAGTAGGTCAAACACTCCAACAGTGCTATGCGCTAGGGAAAATTATGCCTTTCACTGGCTCAGCTGTGGACTGAACAGCACTGCTCCTCCGGCCTTGGCCCATGGAGGCACAGTCGAATAGCACCAGTCCAAGGTGCCTTCGGGTGCTGATTTCTGGAGCGATGACTGACACCGGTAGGCTTCGCAAGCCAAGTACCAAGCAATGAAGTACAAGCTGCTTGATTGCCTGACTTGGGAATGGTGGGAGAGTTACTCTCCTTGCATTCACTACATAAGAGCAACGTGATTGCTTTCAAGTCTTGGAAACAGCGAGGCTAGGGAATTTATGGTCCTTTCTTCTTGCCCCAGCTAGTCTTGAAGACTGTTTTTCCCAATGACTCATCAAGTGCTTTGTATCATTTAATGCTTTCAGAGGTAAATAATCCATGACATCACCTAACAAAGAAAGCAACTGTAAAAGAAAATCAATTGTGCCTGGCTCCTATTGGGAACAGAAAACCTTTGGTGGCATATATTGAATTACATTCGTTGTTTTAGACCTTTTTTGGCTGATACTTGGTGCCAGAGAATTCCAGAGCATGAAATAATTTCTTCATGTGGTGCGTTAGTCAGGGATATCGGAGACTTCTGCATCAGCAGGACAATATACTGCACTTCCCTGTGAGTCATCAAGCCTATTCCCAGCTTTGTACTGTGACTTGTGTGACCTTGAGGAAATCATTCTGCCTTTATCTGCTATCCTATCCCTCACCCAGCTATTTTGCCCTTCTGGCTGTTTGTAGCGAGGCCTTTTCTTACACTTCACCCATAAATCATCTAGCACCACAGGACTAACCCTTGTTTGGCTCTAGACCTCTTTTATAGGCTTCTAGAGGATACAAACAATAACATCGAGGTATCGAATAGCAGCACAAACACAGTAACAATGAGATCTGCTAGAAAACAGAGATACCTCCTCAGCAAAGCCCAGCTTTGTGAGGTGTTAAATTAGATTAGGCTTTGGAGAATAATGAAGGAAATCCAAAGTATTGTGGGTCCTTTCCAGCACCTTACACTGAACTCCCAATATGCTGCTATCTCATCACAAAGGAGCTGATCTTTGGATCATCCTGGTTCCAAATACCCCCTCCCCTATCACAATATCCAGGAATTCAGAGAGAGGCCTCGCTGCTTATGAATCAGAAATATTTGGTAGGAAAGTATGTCCCTAAACAATAAGGTCCATAACCTTGGATCTGACATAACTGAATAGTACAGTCCCGGGCTCCTGAGAGCCTCTCTGCCCCAGCCCATCACTTATTCCTTTGAACAAAGCAACAGCCGCTTCCTAGGAGTTTTGGCACAAGCCTGCCTTGTCCTGGCACTGTAGGACTTTGCTTACATTCATTAGTGCTGTATTGCATTTGCATAAGCAATGTCTCAACAAGCATGGCCCTTTATCACTGTGATTCATGGAAATGACACAGTGGATGGTTGTGCTAACTTTGCCTTGAAATTAGGATGATTTATTCATTAGGGGGGTTCAACACGAAGTCATTGCCATTGCTGTTGTGTCTGCATACAATTAGAAACAAGGGTTGTGTAAGAGAGGTACAGAGTAGGATGAAAGGCTCCTGGGGTCCTCCCTTGTCTGTACTCTTCAAAGTGTGCAAGTAGAGGGCAGGAGAAGAGCAGAGCGTGCCTCAGATGCACTGACAAAAATTTGGGGGCACAGAGTCGATCATTATGAATTCTTGTGGTATCCACTCTAATCTCATTAGTTGTGATGGATTATGATGATGTCCATGTTGGAATTTCCATTGCTGTTCAGCATTAGTCCACTTAACGTTCACTTTCTGTGGAGTGTTTCTAAGCAATTAGTATTCTCATCTTTTATCCAAGGGGTCACAGGCTACAGTGCATTACTAAGAAGGATGGGCTGGAAGGAGGGAGCAGGGGGGCAGCATCTCTTCTGCAGAGAAAGAGGATAAAACACAACTCAGCTACAGAGAAAGTAATGTGCTGATGTCCCACCTGCTGAGCTCTACAGGGGTGACCTTTCTTTTTCAGATTAAATCCTAGCTCCACCTTCTAGTTTCTCTGAAAGACTGCTGTGGGAGAAAGACCTCAAAGCAATGTGGTGCGAGAGGTTTATTGCTATGTCTTTAACTGAAATTCACATTGTACCTTCTGGAACTGGGCTTTGAAGATCCAGGCCAAGATGGCTTCTATGGCAGTGGAATGTGTAACAGAGCCCTAGGTGGTCCCAAAACAGATGAAACTGTGTTTAATAGAGACACAGCTCAATTACTGCACTCCCTGAGCTACCTGTGCTTTGGTCTTCCTACCCCCAGGGACCATACTGGACCCAGAAATGCCCATTGACCTTCCCTAGTCCCTCTGCTTCTGAAGCAGGCCCTGGGTAAGTCCCCAAAGGCGTGATGTTGGCAGAAACCAGCAACATTGTCTGGCTCAGGGAGGCTGTAGGATCATTGCCACTTACACGCTAAAGCAGCCTGGAAATGCCTCCTACCCATCTGCAAACAGCAGATATGTCACCCTCTTCAACACTGTGGGATCTGTGGTGGTGTTGAAGCAGCAGTGATGTCTGGCTGCATGAGCCTGTCTTGGATGACACTTCCAATCTGATCACTTATTCACTCCTAGGGAGCCATGGGGTGATGCACACTCTGCTTTTTATAGCCCAGTGACATTAGAAATACATGCCATGGTTTGCACCTAAAAATCCCCGAGGAGAAGAGGGTGAGCAGTCATCTACCTTGCCCTCAGCAATGCCTGAAAATGTCAGGCGTTTTTTCCAAGGGTCTCAGTAATTAGCAAGCCCACGTGTTGCTTGGTTTTCCTTACTTTTGGAGTTTGAGCTGATGCCCTGTTTAATCCCCAGACTGTTTAGGGTGGTGGAGGAGAAGGCAAGTTTCCCGAGGACAGCCTGGGTGCGTTAGAGTAAGGTGATAATAACAGAAAAGACAGCCAGAGACTTCTGCACGCTTTCTTTGATCACTCCCATCACTTTTTTGCTTTTCAGGCACTAGCTCAACAGAGCAAAGCCAGACGCGTGGTTCCACGTGGAGCATATTAACTTTGTGGAACATGGTGCAAGTGCTCCCATGCTGAGCAAGGCGGGATGCTGAGCAGGGCTCCCACCAAGCTCCACCTGCGCCTGCATCCATTTAGGGACAAAAATCTCTGTTTTCAGTAACATGGATGGCATGGAGGTGGAAGAGATGAGGAGAGAGGCCTGTTTTCAGATCACCGGTGTGTGCACAGGAGCTTCCTACAAGCCTCAGTAAATCCCCTGCACACCGCTGGCAGGGGCTTATGCCAGGGCTGGAAAAGAGCGTGCTGCGCTTCCCCGTGCCATCTCGTTGGGCAGGGGGTGCAGGATGATTTTCGCAGTGTGCATAATCTTGTTGTGGGACACGTTACCTGAAACATCAGCTATTGTCTCCTATCAAGGGACCTCAGCCTGGCCTGATCTTTGCTCTGACCTACTACAGTGACTAGATCCTGGGAAGGGTGGTGTGCCACCAACTCCCGATAGGATTTTGCTATCGAAAGGAACAGCTTGCCAGGAGTATTTTAAAATGTCTGTTGGTGGAGAGGTTAAACCCAAATGTTCTTCGCATCCTCTCATTCAGGAATAAATTGTGTTGCTCTTCCAAATGCTCAGTCTGTTTCAGGGACAAAGTGTGAACAGTGCCATCAAAATGCAGCCTGACCTCTTTGAGTGCCAAAACACATTTATTTCTCTCCCAAGATCTGGTTACAATTTGACGGGAGAAAGTAAAACATTTCTTTCAGAGCAGAGTTTTACAAGAGGCTTAAAATAATTTTTTGCTCATGTGTTAATCGGCAGTTTCAGAAGCTGGCCCGAGTCTGGCAGCGTGCAGCTCCACAGAAGTGGAGCAGCGAGAGCCTCTCCCTGCATTTGCAAAAACACAGATTGAAAATAATTTCCGCACTCTCTCCTCTCTCTTTGGCAAGACGGTTTGCTTATTTCTCCCTCACGTGAATCCTTCTGGTGTAGAAGAGGGAGGCACGCTGCTTCCTCGATCTGCGAAGCTCTCTCACAGAAGGGGTCAGGGAATTGAGCTTGCCAGAAAAACAGCTTTGGGAAGTGCCCGCTAATCTCAGCTCCTGCTGTGCTGGGGCAGCACGAGCAATTGCTGGCCACATGTTCCAGGCTTACAGTGAAGACATCAGACTGCATATGCTACGTATATCCCAGGAGATCTGTCACACAGTCACGTGGTGGAGTTTCCTTGGGAACCCATCTTTCAACCTGGGGAAACCCTCACAGCTTTCCTTGTATTAATTCCTCTTTCATTCCCAGACCGCTCCGCCTCCCTCTGGCAAAGTACATCATACTTTCCTGAGCAGCTCACGGAGCCAGCGAATGGAGCCGATTCTGGTATCCATAATCTCAGCCTAGTCCTCCGGCAGCCCTCAGGAAAGCCAGTCCAGCCACATCTCCCTGCAAAGAGTTCCTCAGCCAGCAAGCCATGCTGCAACTGCCTTTGCAAACTGCAATCCGATTTCATTTCCTGGTGAACTCTGCCACTGTTTAATGCCGGCACGTGTCTTAACAGAATTAAGCAATATTTCTAGGCATCTATCAGATGATGTTGCCAGTAGGTATTTCAAATAATTTAGACATAAAGCAACCACACAAGGGACAAGGTTACCTAAAATTGCCATTAAACCATAAGGAAGCAAACACAGCCTTTGAAATTGCGTGCAATCTGCAGAACGGCAAACTAATCAGTGTCACTTGAATGTGACTGAATTGTATGAATCCTTTTGTCATATTTGGTTTGCGTACAGGACGATAATGAAAATTGATTCCGTTTCTTCACACAAATAGGCTTTGTTTATTTTAATAAGATGGATTTTTTTTTGTATATCCCTCCCCCAATTTGAGATGAAAGCGTAGATATGAAAGACTGATTTTTCTCAACGCTACTGCAAAACTCCTCCAGTAATCCCATTATTAGGAAAAAAAAGGATTTGTAAACGACAGCTCAAGTATTCTGTCTGACTGCAGAATTCAAGACTTTCGAATGGTTATTTAAAAGTATTTCAGTACCTAAGGATTCAGATAAGCCTTAGGTGAGTCTTTCACAGGCAACTCTGGGAATTAGATATCTAACTGTACCTAAATGTGTTTACAAAACTTTGACCACTCAGGCCCAATTAATTTTGACTAAGCTTAACACAGGATGGAAAGCCTTTTTAAAGGCATTGACTCCTGTTATCTCTGAACTGCCCTTGAGGTTCTGACGCTTGGGTGATCAGACACCACACAAGGAAATTATTTTTCTGGCAGGGGATGAGGTAGTGAGAAGGCTTAATACTGACACCTTATGATGAAGCCTACAGTAGCTATAAGACTCTGTTGTCCACTGTGGCTCCCCATCCACAACTTATTGATGGCCTGGATAGAAATGTCTGGCTCTGAGCCTGAAATTGTGAGTGAAGTTACTGTGTGCCTGGATGGACTGGTTTGCTTGAAGTGATGCAGACACATGGTAAATTGCACTTTTTTTTCCCTCCTTTCTTTCCTTAGAGTCAAAAAAAAAAAAAAAAAGACAAAAATGGATTTGTGCCCCCTCAAGCAGTTGACAGCATGCTGTCTGTGAGCCACTGAGGTGCTAGCTGCTGATGTGCTCTCTTTGCCATCTTTCCTGGGATGGGCAAGGCATCCCATGAAGAATTGCACCTTAAGGAAAAGATCACATTCAGATCGTTTCCTGGCCTGTTTAAAGTGCTCTAATGTAAAAGGAGGTTTACGAGATAATCAAGGTCATGATAATTGAAGTGGGTCTCTCCCCAGCAGTGGGAAATCCCAGGCAGATATTTTATACAGCACCTCTAGAAGAAGAGATTGTGGGTTTTTTTCCATCTACTTCCCTTCCCTTCTGTGCCCTGCATGGACAGCACAGCTTAATCAGCACTTCGAGGCCATGGAAAAATTGTGTTGAGGGAAACCCCCAAACTTCTTATTTCCCAGGCCTAGGAAGGCCACTCACCCAAAGGTGTTATTTTTGCAGATAAAGCAGATCTTTTGCTACCTTTGGGGAGCGTGCAGGGAAAAACAACCACTTACCCTCTAGGTAGACATGCCTTGATTCTTAACGTGCAGTAACTGTCTATAGTTGTATCTGTAAGGCACTGCCGCTGGGGTGAGGCAAAGAAGACAATCCTCAGGTTCTAAGATGCAACCTTTGCCCCTTGGCTCCCATTCTTTCTTTGGTGTCACTCAGAACACCACCAGTGGCAGATGCTGTTTGGTGGCCCGAGTCAGGCAGATGCTTCTCTCACCGCACTGAATCTGACTCATTCATCCAGATGAGTGGCTGCATGCATCAACTCAGGAACAGACGACGATGGTGGAAGGGAGGGCACACATCAGCTGCCTGAAGCCTTGGCATGAAGCGGGTTTTCTGTGTGCTCTGTTTCTTGCTAGTGGGCCAGAAATCCTGGTGTATAAACCCAGGTCCGATACACAGTAAATGCCCAGCCTGGCTCCTTCATTCGTGGGGATGTGGCCACTGGGACAGGGACCAGCAACAGCTTCAGCATGTGCTCATCTCATTAGCAATTCCTGATGAGTTCAGAAAGTAACTCCTGGCAAAGCACCTTATAGTGTCATCTTGGCAGCCATCTAATCTGTAGATGTCAGAAGAGATGAAATAAACTTGCTTACTACAGATTGGCCTGTCTCTCTCTACTGTATCTCCAGGTGATGGATGTCTGCTACTTGCGATCTTTGAGTAGCAGCCGTATCTTTCAGAGGTCTGACTACAGCCAGGAACTGTAAATGCTGCATTGCTTCACTGACAGAGCAACCCAGAAGAAATAACCTTTGCCTCCTGCAAAGGATAACCCCTTTTTATCTTCACAGGACAAAAGAGAGTCAGAAACAAAGCAGTTCCCAGGTCCATCAGCTGGTTTCCATTGTGAATGGATAGGCCCTATAGCAAGGGATGATGCCTTCAGAGCTAGAAAGGGCGGACTGATGCCCCATTCCAGAACTGGGTGCCTAATCCTCTTGCACGATGCCTCTATAAATAAGGTAGCAGAACCTGCAGCTGTCCTGCCAACTGGCTTCCCTGGACATCTCACTGACTTCTGCTGATGGCCCACTGAGTAGAGGGAAGAAAGCATTTGTTTTCATTATTGCTGGTGACAGAGCTGTTGCAAAGCAGGAAGAGTCGGACCGTGGAACGAGGAGAGCTTGCGAGGCATGCCTGGAGGATTAGCAGAAGGCTCTGAGGAGTGAAAAAGAAGAGATAAGAGTTGGAGAAGAAAGGAAAACAAGAATCCGTGTAGACTGATCTTTATCTTTCCCTTTGCTGATCACGGCTAGAGAACACTGATGCATGCTGTATATTAGAAACAACGCAGGGCTTAAGCACGGCTGCCTACCTGGGATGCAGAGCAGTGCTGTTTCAGTATGCAGGTGCTATTGTTGAGCTTTCTCAGTCCTCACTTGTTGCTTTAAAAGATGCCCTTCTCTCTTGCATTTTATTCTGTGCAAAATGTTGCCGTTCCCATTCTGTAGCACGTTAGATTGACTCAGTGCTAGAAGAAACACTAATGCAAACATATACCCTTCTGGAAGGTATGTGTGTGTGCACACTGCCAGGCTGATCGTGTGTCTGACAGACAATGGCTGTAAGGGGGATGTTTGGGTATGTGTAGGCTGTGTGTGGAGGAGAAAAGGAAATGGCATTTTGCAAAATGGTGGAATTAAGTGTAAAAATAGTTCAGCGTAACTGTTAATCCTGAGGACAAATTATTATAAAGTGCCACCAAATTGCTGGGATCCAAATTGCCCTGAATGCACATGGCTGGAGGGTCACATTTTGGACAACTGGCCAGATGTGATCACTCCTTTCTTGACAGCTTCCTCAATACTACTCTTCCAAAAATAATGTGTTCATATGCCCAGACTAGAACAGGCAGGGGCTGCGACCAGGCAACTAATGAAAAAAGTATTCCTTTTTGTTTCAAAAAATCATTTGGATCAGGTAACTGAATGGTTATGGACTGCTGATCTCCATTGCCACAGGTAGCAAAACAAAGAGAAAGCAAAGCAAAAGTAACTGAAATTCTGGTTTGGGCATCAAAGAAGATATCAAGATAAAAGCTATACCGAAAATGGGGACAAAGGCAGAGAAAATGGGGCAGAAAACCTGGAAGAATAAGAAAACATTGGCCTTTCCTTTTTCTCTGTTTGCCTTTTGATTGGGAAAAGCACCGGTACTAGGCGGGAATTATAGCCCATGAGATATATTTTCCATATGCTACCATGAGAAATGAGGGCCTTTTGTACTGTGGCCTGTGTGTATGCATGAATCTAGATAGTTCCTGCACTTTCAACATGGAGGACAGACAAAGGAAAGAGCATGATCGTCACTTTATAAATGAAATTAGAGGCACAGAGATTTTAAAGTAATAAATCTTCAAGGGAGTCTGCAGCAGATCTATGGATCAAACCACAACTTCCTCAGCAATAGCCCAGTGCTTTCCCAGATGTTCTCTTCCTCCATGCTCAAGCGCATACCTGAGACCTGTTGCAATGTGTAACAGGCTTGTGTTGAGTGGAAAGGGGGAGTCCAGCAGCAGCAGACCCTCCCTGGATGCGATCCAAAACGACCTGAAGGGAACAGGAATACTTGCCAGATTTAGCTGAGCCTTGCAGTGCCTGAACACCACAGCTGCTGTTTCCAAGCTGCCTGACATATCTTGGAGCACATCCTGAAGCCCAGAGACATACAAAATTTGTGTTCACACATGGGTGAATGCACAAGGTGCAGAAGCCAGCTAGCTCCAAACAGCCCCTCTCACCTGTGCTCTGCATCTTGTGCCACCATTTACTGCAGTGTAAGGCACAACTTGGGACACTTTTGGAATATCCCTCCATTGATATTCTTATTAACGACACGTACCATGTCTGTGTCTTGATCCTGGCAAATGTAAAAGCCATGCAGTTAGCCAAGCTTTAGACTGATCTCATAATTTGACAGCAATACAAATCCATGGCTGATCTGGATCAAGTAGTGTACAGATGCCAGAGCTGTGACCCAAGCGCCTTCATTAGGCATGCGGTTACTTGAGTTTCCCTCTCTTGTCAGTGCAGAGGAAGACAAAGAAAATCTCTTGCTTGTAAGTCTAGAGCAAGCTCAGTTCAATGCCTAAGTTAGGAAGAAAAAAATCCTCCAACAGAGGAGTCTAAGAATTATGGCAGGCAGAATCACTGGAACTTCTTAAAAAGCATAGCTCTTGGCTCTGATCGGTGAACTGAAGCCTTGTTTCTTTATTCAGAGCACAAGCGTTCATTTGCTACAATTCCCTTTTGCTGTGAATTAATTGCTTGTTTCTTTTTGAAATTCACCAAAACATTTGGAAAAACAAAACTTCCACACCTAATCCCCAAACAACCACGCAGCTTCTTGCTTCAACTACATAGAAGGAATTATGCATTCAGCACGGCAAAACCCCAACATAATTGCAGGTAAAAAACACAAACTGCTATTTAACTTTGGTTGCACTGTGTTGAAAGCTTGAACGCAATGAATCACAGGGTGATCTTGAGCTCCTGTAATTGCAAGTGATACACCAGAAGCGAGCATCAGCCGTAACGCTGCCTTGTTGTAATATCTGTTGGCCCTGGGGTGTCATCTCCCGGGTTCTGTGTTTGCCTGGGGAGACAAGATTCCCATGGAAACGCAAACACACCCTTGCAGGCTGCACCGTTATGACTGTATCGTTTTTAGTTAAAGTCCAGCCTGCTGATGCTCAAGAACTAGGGAACTAGGAGTCATTCTCTCCAGCTTCCCTACCGGAGCCTCTGCCTCTCCATAGATGCTTACGGCTCTCCACATCTTAACATTACTGAACCAAAAGCAGAAAGCAGAACAAGACCCTGTTTGACGCTGGAACTGTCTCTGCTGAGGCATGCAGTGTGATAACAGCGTGAATGACGGTGGTAGCAGTGGTTGTAACTTTTATGCCATCGTTCAGGCCTGCTTCCAGGAACTTGGTTTCTCTGAAGACTGCTCAACTGCTCTGGACACCAGAGCACTGGTTCTGTATTTCATCTCTGTATTAAAGGAAAGGAATATTAACCTCTTTGCCTTCAAATTTCCGATCCAGACCCTCACTAGCACAGACCAGTGTAACGCCACTGATTTTTAACTACGCAGTGCTGATTTACACCCTTGAGTTGTGGTCCTTTTTTGCTATGATCAGAAGTTGTTTTGATTGTTCCGTTTTCCTGCTGACAACTAGTCGTACCCAAGTGATCCAAATGCAGCTGGTGAGGTGACTGCCAGCTGTACTAGCTGCTGCTGCATCACCTACCTCTTCTGCTCAGGCCCTCAAGCAAAGCTTGCATCAGTAAGAGCACTACGTAGACTATAATTTAAAATCTATTAACTCTGAACATCAGTACAGCACATAAACTTAACTGGCCCTTGCAATACTGCAGTAAGTTTCTGTCCCTAGTTATTCCTATAAATCATCCCAGATAGGCTGGGACCTGATCGATGGGAAGAAATTATACCACAACATTAGATTTCATCATACGTGACTTGAACGATTACTTTTCTGTCTTGTGGTATGAAGAATCATGAAAATTAATAGTCTCTCTGTGCCCAAACGAAGTGTTTATGGGGCAGTATTGCCTACCCTGTATTTCTTACTTAAAACCATACATTAATTTCTTTGCACGGTCAATCATTTTATAAATTTGCTGTTGTATCAAAAATACTGAAACTTTATGGGACTATTTTTTTTATTGTTTTACAGCCTCCTTCTCCAAAAGCCTTTTAATGCCTCTTCTGTAAAAACATTATGTCCCACTAGACTTTGTCTTGTGCATCTGCACACAGACAATCAGGACAGCTCTGGCCAACAACTCTCATTTAACACTGTTTGCACCTGTGCAACCAGGTTGACGCTCAGAGCCAGGGGCAGGATGGGCATAGGTTGTATCAATGGGTCTGTTCTTGGGGCAAACGAATGTCTCCTTTCATGCTTCGGAGCTGTCAGTTTAGCAGGACCTAATGTGGACCATCCAAGAGAATGGATGAGAACGCTAGCCTCAAAAAGGAGACTGGGCTTAAACAGGTTTTACTAAACATTGAATTGTCTCAGATTTCGGTGGGGGCTTGGGGGGGGAGAACAGAATGAACAACTGTGGTTAGAAAAGAGCAAGACGTGCCTGTGGAGCACCAGGCCTGTGCACGTCCCACAAGGAGCTAGCTCTCTGCACATGCAGAGCTCCCACTTCTCCCTGAATAGCAGAAAAAACAAGAGGTGATGGTGGCCCCTTGGTCCTCACTGTAAGCTTTGCAGTCGATCCCTTCTAGGGATGAAAGGGACCTCTCAAACCACCTGCCGTTGTTGCAATAATGAACCAGGGAAGCCAATGACTGGCATTTCTGTAAAGCACATTGCTCCCCATCAGACTGGAGTTGGTGTGGTTTCCCTCAGTGCCTCTGATTAGATAGAAGGGTCGTCTTGTTTTTATCTGTAGCCTGAAGGTTATTGAGGCATAACAGCAAAGCAAGATTAATGCTTGGTTGGTTAAAACTGTGCACTTAAAAAGATCTGGTTCCATCTTTCAGCCTTTCTCTAGATTTTTGTGCAAGTCACAGGTAGGTTTCAGAGGTATTTTGATACCTGAAGATGCAATATTTTTGACCTTGGCATTCTTATAAAGAACATCACACACTTACCCGGTCTTAGGTAGCAAAATCTCTTTCTTACTTTCTTTGGTTCCCAGCTGTCAAGTATTTCTTTGCATCTTGGAAGCTCCAGAGATTAATTTGTTCACATAAATGGTATAGTCTGTGGTGTGAGACATAGGGAGGAAAACATCTTTAACAGCAGAGGATAGCTCAGAAGTTTTACACAAGAAATGTTTTTGGATGCAGTTACCTCCAGATCAGGGGAAGAGGGGAGAGGCTGATTTTCCGATTCCTTAGAAATGCTTTTTAAAAAACCTACCGTAACAAAGTTCAGACTGTCAAATGCTTCAAATTATTTTGGTGTTGAAAAAATGAATGTAATTTTGAAACAACTTTCTGAAATGAACCCCCAAACTACACTGAAAACGTCACAACAGCATGTTTTGACACTGAGGCACTTTGCCTCTATTGTGTATATGTGAAATGTTGTCAGAATTGACACATATTTTGAAAACACATCAGTTTCAAGAAAGACAGATGCTTTTGTCAGAGTACGCAGTAAAATGGAAAAAAACCCTAATCTCGGCCTCTTCACCCAGCTCACGTCGGAAGGAAGAGCACCGGAGGACACAGCGGCAGGGTCCGATGATGCATGTTGCAGCACCCAAGCAACTGCAGGAGGGAGCCCCCTCTCACTTGCCAGCATTAATGTTCACATCAGCCCTTCCTGTAACGCTTCCATCAGCTCTCTTCAGTATCAGGCCTCTGTGCGAGAGCCGAGACTGTGGGCACAGTCATCTTTGCCAGGGAGGTCACGATAACTAGTTCGAGACAGCCTAAAGAAGGCGAATTGCAAAATGCACGTGCGACCACTAGTGAGGTAGAGCAGTCCTGGGGGGTGGATGGGCGCAGTACCACGCCATCTGACCAGCCTCCCTGCTGGCGCTCAAACCCAATCAATTTGCAGCTAATGACAACCCCAAAGCAGAGCATTTGTGGCCAGTGAAAATCAATTGAGGGATACGTGACAGAATGGAAAATACTGTAGTGCATTCAGCATATTGCCTTTGGGCGAAGACTGCCCCAGCTCTCAGGCTCTGGGATCCGAGTCACAGTGAGCAGAGAGGACCGCTTCTCTGCTCATGCTTCCGTCCTGCACAGTCCCACCTGGACTGCTGACTCTTCAACCTAATATGAGCGCACACAATGTACTGGGAAAAGTAAGAGCTAGGATTCAGGACGGCCGTGTGCCACTACGCCCAGCCCCAGGCGAGGGCTGCTGCAGAAAGCCAGACGGGGCAGGCTTACCCCTTTGGAGCCGCTGCCGCTTGTGGGCAGCCACTCCGCAAGGCATGGCTCTTCCCTTGCGGCATGCTCGCTCTGGACAGCATTGTTAGTGGCACATACCTTAAACGAGGAGCAAATTAGAGTCTGCCTTGTTGCAGCTTTATATATACTTTGCTTTTTCTGTCTCTCAGTGGCTGTCCAGAGCAGGTCAGTGCCAGCATACTATGTACGTGGGTGGACAGTATGTCTGGCTGCACATGGAACTCTACCTGTTTCTCATCTTGTAAGACTTAATCCTTTCAGCTATTTGTAAAACACTCGTTTTCTTCTGTTTGGAAAATGGAAAACTAACGATAATTCTATAAACAGCAGTGACAGCATTTCCTGAGATGGTCTGCAGAACAAGAATTGCATATGAGGAATACTGGTGTGAGCTCAGCACCTTTGAACGTAGCTGCTTAATTTGTGCATTGGGGCAGGCTTATAATCTGGAACATGAGCAGCATGAGCTCACGTCTGCCTGCAAAACAGTGTGTAAATGTACTCGGTATATTTAGAAACTCAGCATAGTTTGACCTGAAATAGCCCCTTTTCTCAGGCTGTGACACCCAATGTTATTTCATCATGGCTTCTCATCATTACTTACTGTTAGGAACAGCAGAACCAAGCACATTTGTGCCACACAAAACTAGATCAACGCGCAGTCCATGGCCTGGGAGTCCTTCAGCAGAGAGCTCCCCAAGTGTATTCTGTGGAACTCAATGTCGTAAATTCTGTGCTGACTTCAGGACTTCGTGCTAAACCCTCATTTGACTTTCTACTTCATCTCCTCATTTTCCCACCCACTCTTTCCTCCTCCTTATGTCACATCTGTTTTACATTTAGTCGTTACAGAAACTTCAAGTTTTGCAAATGTAATAACAATTTCCCTCTAGAATATTGAGTTTCCCTTGGCAACTGCCTCAGCTCCTGGATTCAAAAATGTATTTTCTTGACCTCTAAATAGGCAAAAAAAGAGAGCAGCTGTAATGCAGATGAAATGTGTCCTCCATCATTTGGGATTCTCTTCCAAATCCTGGAAGCTACAAACAACTTCCCTTCTGTGTCTCTCTTCCCTTTTTTTTTTTTTACATTTTTGTTAAGAAGAGTTGAAATCTAGTACAATCACATGAGGAACTCCAGGAACCTGGACTCCAGGCACAGGTCTGTCATACCTAATACTTAATGTCACATATCAGTGCTCCCTTCAAACTTAGAAGCACTTTCTGTCATTTCAGCAAAGCAGGAACCTAAGGTATATCTTTTAGTCACCCTTCTTGGCATGAGTTTTGTCCATACCCTGGCTGCCTTGTGGGTTTGGAGGGAGAATGGCAGCAGCCTTTGCTGCTGTAACGAACCGATAGGAAGAAAACCTGCTTGACAGCACAAGGATCTCCCTGGCCATTAGTGGCACTATCAGCTGCTCTCTGTAAGCTCTTGAAAGTCACTCATGAGCAACGTACTCCAAAGAAAAAGACAACACTATGAGGGGAACACTTATGTTGGCATTAGGCTTAAAACCAGAAATAATCTCCTAAACCCACCGGAGCGTGCTCCATAATGAAGGCATCCCACATCTCCTCTGACTGCCTAGTCTCACTTGGGTGACAGAGCTATCAAGTAGTTGGACGGGAGGAGGTGATGATGTAGTGGCATTTCACTCATAACACCAAACAATCTATCCCAGCAATAAGGACATCACTGTGATTTCATCTCGCTATAAAACAGGTGCTGTCTGGGCTTACAAAACAAACAAGCAGCTCATTTCAATGGGAACCGAAAGAAGGGAGAGACAGAGGAAGATGGAAACTGTCATGCAGAGGATAGACTTGGAGCATTGCAATGCAGGTAAATCATTTTCATCTGACTGTTACTGCAACTACAGCTTCTTCCAGCCATGCAGATGATGTCCTACCCTATGGCCACAGCACCTTGGCTGCATCCCCAGGAGAACTCCTTCTCTAACACATCAAGTAGGGACTATGCTGAACATCTCTCATTCAAGCCATGCTGAAATTTCACATGCAAAGACCTGACAGTCCTGCCCGAGTCGGAAAGACTTAGTTGTTTTGTTTTGTTCTTTTTTTTTAACAGATGGAGGTTAATTTTTTTGTTACACGATTTAATAAGCTAGGAGTGACAGATAGTAACTACGTACAACCAAACAGGGTTATGTCCCAAATGATTATAACCTTGCCTAAGACACGAGGATAGAAGACAGTGAACTAAACCACCTCCTTAATTTGTGCAAGTCATGTTAGTTTAAACTGCCAGCTGCTTTCTAAAATGATGGGCTAGTTTAAAGTCATGGCACTCGAACCATGGCTTTTGAGCATTACTAACCTGTTTTCTTTGTGCCTTTGTAAATAAAACAGTTGAAAAAACCCTCCTGAGAATATTTTGTAATAGGCAGTTGACTCCCAATGAGCTCCCAGGTCAGAGCAGACGCATTATCTGCTCCTTGAATATAAACCCCAAAGCAACTGCGGGCCCAACAACAAAGCTGTGATAATACGGACCCAGTGTCACTCAAATGTGACAGTGCTTCAGAAAAGAAAACTCCCTCCCCTCTTGTCCATAAGCAGCGGAAGTTGGGAGAGCTAGGCAACGGGTTCACATTTAAGCACATTCTGCTCTGGTTTCATCCTGAATAACCAGCTTCCATGTTGAAGGACCACTATAAAAAGAATATCTTAAGTTGTCGTTTAATGGTTCTTGAGAATTTATTCTTATGATGAAAACAAACATTTTTCTTGCAGACCAGTAGGCTCTCCAGAGGCTGTCCATGTTTTCCTGAACGATGAGGGCAGGGTGGGTTTCAAGCATCGGGATGAACAAGGGGAACAACTTCCTGCGTCCTGGCCTGGAATCACTAGGAAGCCTCTTTGTGGCTGATAAAACTCAGCCCTTCAGCAAAATTAAAGTGACAGGAGGCTGATGATTTCATTCTTTCAATTACTAAACTGTAAATTCACTAAACATCCTGGGGTTTCATGACCCCTAATAGTTCTGACATTCTTTGACAACCTACCATACAATAAAGGTATCGTATCCTAAGTTTGCTTCATTACACTATATAATACAAAGAACAACAAAGGGATTTCAATAGGCAATGTAAATATTTTGGATTGCTTTGCAGCACTGTGCACTTTTTTTAGTTTTTTTCTGCAACCGAACAGATTCAGATTCCTGCCCTTGTGGTTCTGCTCAGCTTGCCAACAAGCGAGAATCACTGTCACTCCACTGAAGTCTGCGATTTGTGTCCAGTGAATGGTTGAGGGTTGGAGATTATCTAGTCCAAATCCTGCTCAGGCAGGGGCAGCTAGAGCTGGTTGCCCAGAATTGTGTCCAGCCAGGGTTTTCGTATCTCTAAGAATGGAACTCCACAAGCTCTCTGGGTGATCAACTACACTCATGGTAAATTAGTTATTTTTTTTTACCGCTCAGTCAGAATTTCCTGTGTTTGAGGTTTTTATCCATTTTGTCTTGTCCCATCACCGAGAAGAGTCTGGCTACACTTTCTTTGCACCCTCTCATCAGTGCAAAATCTTGTTCCCTCCTCAGCAAACCAGCACGCTAGCTACCTGCAGAGGAGAGGAAGGTGCTGCCAAGCGACAAGACAAGACATCCTGCTGGGATGAAGATGCTAGAGCTGGTACAGAAGTCTACTAGCTCTGACAGCTGGATACACCTGGGCTGTGCATAGATTATAGTTACTGATTAAGAAAATTAATTGGCAGTAAAAAGCCATGCTGGTTGGGACTGAGAAACCAGCGTGGGAGATTTCCTGAGGGTCCCACTTCGGTTCAGTTGCGTTGATGAGTTCAGAGGAATAACAGTGGTGCAGAGGTGGCCGAACGCAGCAGACAACCTTCTTGTCCACTTCAGAGACTGCTTCAGCTCTGCAGGCTGTACAACTTGGGCTTCTCCAAAGCCGTCTGTGCGGAGATAACAAAACTTTCACAATCTGCAGTACCAGTGTGTCTTTCTTTTCAAATTCCTCCTATAGCACAGAAAGAAGGCAGAGCCAAAGAAGATACATCTTATCAGGGAAGATAAAGCTCATCTCTGCGTGGCGGGTGTAGGAGGTGCGTTGGAGTTGCGAGCCTTTCTGAAGGCAGAAGTGAGCTGGAACACATGCAGCTTGCCACTTTGCCTTTGAATGTTAGCTGTCCCTACCCTGCAGAGTCAGCAGCGCAGAGATGAGGAAGCTGTCTGCAAGGGAGCTAGCTCTGCAGCCGTGACCTGGTCTAGCACTTACCCTAATAAACTCCAGAGAGAAGCGGCACTAATGAAACTGCACTGCTGCCGGGACCGATGGTGGTATCTCTGTAAGGGGCTGCACAGTGTTACGCAGACCTGTTTGCTTGGAAATATCTATACAACTCAAGCTGACAGCCCTGGGCAACACCAGACCGTGCGGGAAAAGCAACTGAGGAAAGCAAGCATAGCCAGCAGAGCATGTACAGAAACAGAGGCCACGTTAGCTGTTATGTGCATTCTTGGTAGTTACAAATCTCTGGCAGTAGGCAGTCTATTCGTCCTGCAGCTGTTGCAGGAATTGCACAACAGTTTAAGATGCTGCTGCTGCTGCTTCTGTGAGTTTCTTCCCTATCTCTCCCTCTTGTCCTCTTAACTGTGATGTAGGTTTCCTCCTTACACCCTGCCAGCCCCAGGCTGCTGGGCTTTCTCAGGTACTTGGGCAACATATCAGACACCTCACCTCCTTTCCTCTGTGCCCTCCTTTGCATGGGGTGGACTCCCTGAAAATAGACCCGACATGCCCTGCAGCTGGAGTGCTTTGTGCTAGCCGGTCCAGACCATAGTTTGCACAAGATAGGAAAAAACAATAATAGCTGCCTGCTGGTGGACAGGAGACTCAAACTAAGAAAAAATGTAGCTGAAACACACAGGAGAGGGGGAAAAATGGGGACACGCACAGTTACTCCGCTTATAAAGGTGGTACAGCTTTGAGAACTTCTGCTGTTCTAGAGGCCATAAATCAATCATAATTGCTCTGCTCAGCTCAGAGTCTCTATAATAGAAATCAAATACATCCAGGAGCTTTGGGTTCAAGTCACCATGGCAACCCAAGCCGAGAATGGCTGCCAATATTCCACCTTACCTTTTCCATTGATCCTTATCTTTTTGTGAACATCATTTACCTGGTGCTTCGTGACAGATGAAAACCAACTGTCCTTTCCCTTAACGTCTACTTGTTTGCAAATATAAATACGTGGAAGAGCATACTACCTTTGTGGTATTAGTCCAGTCAGAGTTTAACTGAGCACTTTATTTTGTGTGACGTTATTATTCAACGTGTGTATTAAAAATACGCAGTCAAGATTTACGCTTTTATAGCCCTTTTGATGCAAGAGGCATGAAGTTGTTGAGCGTATGTATGAATACAGGTGGATGGAAGCCAGAATTCCCCTTTCCATGGCAACTTTGAAATGTTAAAATAATATTAATTCCATCTGGAACTGAAAACACTGTTTGGGGAGTTTGCTGCTGAACTGGAGCTTTTCACTTGCAGATGTTAATAGGACATTCTGATTTCACTTTTTTGGGGGGGGGGGGGGGGGGGGGAGTTATTTTGTGGTGGGGTTTGTGGGTTGGGGGTTTTTCGTTTGGTTGGGGGTTTTTTTGTTTGTTTTAAATAAAGTACACCGATGAAGCACGGTTTAATGAAAAAAAAATTCTGGGATACTGAGAAACTGATAGCCCTGGCATTGTTATTTTGGCCTTGAATTCCTAAAGTTTTCAAGCTCCTATCCCTGCCTGAGCTGTGGATTATTCACAGGACACAAGACTAGTTTTCTATCAAACCCTGCTTAATTTCCATCATATTTAATGAGAGTTACCTATTTTAGGGCATTATTTCAAGACGAGAAGTTTAATGGAACAAAAATTAGTAAGAAATGCTCTGATGGGCTCATTAAACCTCATAAGAAAACCGCTTAGAAGTGGAATGATTAGCCACAGTTTCCAGAAGAGTATCCTTATTCATAGGGAAGTCTCCAAGAACATCCCGAAAAATGAGTTAATAGCTAAGCTGAAGTGACAGTCCTCAATTCCTCAAGTCCACTAATGGACTTTCTGTACCTCCCTTTTGTAAAGAGGATAAAAAGTGTCCTTACTACTTTCTGCCAGCCACACAATGTTTGCCATGGAGACACCTGGAAATTGAAAGGTGGTTAGATTTTTCTGAGAAATGTTTAAAGTAAGCATTGCCTTACATATAGCTTTTAATGCTAATGAAAGTTAGACATATTTTTGATATTTTCCTCTCTTGTGCCTTTTTTTTCTTTCCTGTTCAGTATTCCTTCATGGTTGCCTTTAACTGTACATTTCCCACCACTAAAAGCTACGTTTTAAAATAATCTTTTAAAGTTCAGTATAAATGGTTTAAAAATAAAACCCTGCTCTATGTGCATCTTAATCACAATCCCACTCCCTCAGACACTTGAAGGATGCCTTTCCCTCCACATAGTTACTGTTGCCAAAAGGTCTGTGAAGCTGTGTTATTTCTACTTTAGCAGTCCCTGTACTTGTGATGGACATTAAAAAACCAACAAAAACAAAGAAAACCCTAAAACAAACCACCACCACACCACCACCACCCCCCCCATACGTGAAGAGGGCTAATTGTCTTTCCACTGTTTGAAGAAACCTTCTTCTCAGGTGCAACATCACAGAATCATTTAGGTTGGAAAAGACATTTAAGATCATTGAGTCCAATCATTAACTTAAAACTGCCAAGTCCACCACTGAACCACCTCCCTAAGTCTTGTAAATACCTCCAGGAGCCGTGACTCAACCACTGCCCTGGGCAGCCTGTTCCAACGCTTGGTAACACTTTCAGTGAAGAACTTTTTTCCTAATAGCCAATCTAAACCTCCCCCGTTGCAACTTGGGGGCAAAAAAGACAAGCCAGGGAAAACTGGCTGCTGACACGCAGGTGGGGTATAAGCCCACCCAGGACAGGCTATCTGACACGCAGTCCTGGAGCAGGAAGATTTTTTTAAAAAAGAGCAACAGAGAAAAAAAGAAAGAACAGAGAAATATCCAGTGCACCCTGAGGGCAGAGGTAGTCACGCAGAAGCAGCACAGGGACACGGAGAAGAACAGGGCAAAAGACAGAGACTCCAAGGAAGAGATAAACACAGGCCTGGGGTAGTGCAGACAATGCAGCTACAGTGTCTTTGTGCAAATCACATTAGGGAGTTCATAGTGCTTTGTACGAGTAGCTCTCCAAAGAGTCAAGCATTTAGCACTTACTTTCCCGTGGGTATTTGCTGACTCTTCTTCAACTCATTGGAACAATTAACCTTTATGAAAACATAATTAGCTACAGTTAGAAACAAAAACATAGGGCATTACAAGAAAGGCGAGGCAGGAGCAGTTAAGGCGGAAGGCCATTCCCCCTATGGATTTCAGGGGAAGGGTTAGCTTCGGGGGGAACGGGGACACAGTTTACGCCTGTTCTTCATATCTTTGTGACTTATGGCTTGTCTATGTAATAGTTGGTTAGTCCTCCAGCTTTCAAAGGCAGGAGCTGATCTGCTTGCTGCACTTTTACTTAGTGACTCATATTGGCTGAGGGACGGAGGAGGAAGAAGCAGGTTGCCTGCAGATGACCTGCTAACCTCGATTTTAATTAGGTTTGGCAAGATAACAGACAGCAGATTTGATCTCTGAATGCTGAGCAATGCACAGAAGCAGTGCTGGAGAGTACAGTTCCCTGGGATCAGGAGGAACAAATGTGGTTCTGCTGATGAACCTTCAAGCAAATCGCTTGCAGGAGAAAATTTTCTTCCAATGGGCAATACTGGAACAGAGTGGTCAATAGTCTTCTATGGTGTCATTTGAGAAAGGACAATCTAGCACACCACGAATGAGCATCTCTAGCTGAGCAGTCCTGTCCATCTCTCCTCTGCCATTGCCTTTATCAAATACTCCCAGCACTTACTGTTAGCATTTATGTAACAGTTTCTCTTACACAAATTAAACTGCCAGCTTTCATTTATAAATAGTCAATAAAGAATTAAAAAGGATACTGCAGGCATGATTTGACCATTCTCTTGACATCTGCAAGTAGGTTACTAGGACGTTTTCAGATGCACACTTTAGAAGCACAGAAGCACACTTACCCGGCAGGGAAAGGTTAACGCACATCAAGCACAACTTTGACATTCCAGAACGATATTTGGTTCTGATTGCCATTGATAAGAAGGTATCTCTGAATGCTTTGTGCTCTCATCTGTAGTGTACCCATCTACCAGGCTCTTGGCCTCATGTGGCCGGCTAAGGGATCAGACAGGTGAAGCTGCCCACTTTCCTGTGGCCTTCAATAAAATCAAACTATCTTCATGGAACATCATGAGTGTATCAAATCACACTTCTGTGAAAAGGAGAGTCCTTCAGAGCATTTCCATTCCATTCTATGATCCATCAGACTTCCTACTAGGGGACTTTAAAAATGTCTTAGAATATCTTCAAATCACTTATATTTATATTCCTTTACAAATGATGTTTTAATACAAACTTGATTTCGGGGTATTTAGCCTTGGTTTTCAAAGGCGCTTCAGAGAGGTAAACAAAGAATATTAATGAAATCCGAGTCCTCCAAATACCTAGGTGTCTTTAGAAGACAAGCCTGAGCTGGTAAAATCCTCTAAAGCTTCTTGCTTTGATATAACTTAATAAAAAAGCAAGACTAGCTGTTCCAATTCAGGTGAGATGGACTTGTAATCTGTAGGTTCATCGGAAGGGAGTAAGACAATATTAAGCCTAAGTAAGAACACCTGAATCTGATCTTGAATTACCAAGGAGTCAATTGTTTTGGTGAGAACATGCAGTGATTCAGAATGAACTTGCGTGGAGGTTTGCACCAAATTCTGGGTTTGTGTCTTGTCATTTTCAGCATTTCCTGATATCATCTGAGATGGGAAGTAAGAGTCATAGTGTAAGCAGAAGCTGGAAAAACCCAGAACTCACTACAGAGGCTCATCTAACAGGAGCTAAGCTTCGAGAATCCCCCCAAAATTAAAAGGTATTACCCCTCAACAAATTGTCTGATACACACTGCTTAACCCGTGCCCTCCTCTCTCCCCTGGGAGAGCTCCTCAGAGCCAAACTACAGCTGTGTAATTGGCAGATTTGTGTAATGGGACCAGGATGGTCTTCATCTAGAGAATGAGTCCAGCTGTAAGAGCTACACCAACTTTTAGAAATTTTCTGATCTCTAACTAAGGAATTTGAGGCAAATACAGCAAAGCAAAGCATCCGCATTGTTGCAAATCCAAGGCAGACTGAAATTAGTTCTGAGCTTTTACTACAGAGGGTCCCATCAGCAGCCTGACCTTATTCTGGCAAGTAAAAAACAGGGCACAGCAGCTTAGCAATTTCTGGTCCCAGCTGGAAACGCGTGCCCTGACAAACCTGTGCTGGCTGTGCAGAAAGAGCTGACCTTTTGCCAGTTCCTAGAGGGGAAGGAGTAAATCCAGAAATCAAGGATTTCTGTTTTTCCTCAACAAGGCAAACATGAACAGTGGAACAACTTTGCAAGGCTATCAGCACATCAGGGAGACACAACTGCTTTCTTAAAGAAAATTAAAAGGGGGGGGGGGGGGGGGGGGGGAGAGGAGGGGGCAAGAAAGCGGCTGTATAAATCCTGTTGGATCAGCATCTGTACTTTCCCACAAATTATAGTCAGCCGATTTCAAGCGCCATCATCAAATGGAAGAATATTTGGTAGCCTATAGACCCACTGCCAGCATTTGTCTGGTAAAATGCTTTTGAGCTTCATAGTGAAATTTCTTTCTTTCTCCTTCCTCTGTTCTCCTACCAATTGCTAGTTGCAGGAAAGCTCCCGTACCCTCCTGCTAGAAACTGCGTCATCTCACACTTGTGACATCACACTTGTGACATCAGAAAACACTGATCTAAATTCTGAAAAGTGTTGAGAAGAGCTTGTTTTCTGACATAGTCTTATGATCTCACTTGTGTATTTCCAAGGATAGTACTCCTCTTAGCCTCAGACACGGATCATTCTGTTTCGTTTTCTTTTCATTATTGAGAGCCTGTAATCCCTAAAATTATGCATCTTGCCGATTCATTTATGAAAAATTAATTTCTTTTATCTTCAGCTTTATTGCATGGAAAATTACGAGCAAAGCTCTCTGAAACCAGAGGGTGAGGCTTGCAAGCACCTACTGCCTCACACTGTTGGCAGCTATGGAATTACAAATGTGGCAGGTCCAAAATACTTGCAGAAGATAGTTTTTTGTCTTTTGGCATAAAGTTTTCTTTGTTTTTAAGGAAATTTAACAGATTTTGATGATTTTTTTTTTTTGGTCGGTGGAAATCCCAAGTTTTCATCGGCTCCGAGTAGATGCACGGCACTGCTAATGTTTTTAAATGTCTCGGGCTGGCTGATAAAAGAACTGTTTATTAGCAACTTCTTATATATGTTTGAACAGCACCTTGCACAATGAGGCCTTAATCCCTGGCTCACACCTCCAGGTACCAGTGCAATAATAAAGACAACTGGAAATGAATTTGCTAAGCTTATTCCAGAAAATAAGTGTTACTCAGTAAATACCAAGCTACAGAATACAATAAGTTCTGAGATTATTTTCCTTGAAGTCACACTTAATGTTCTCCACAACTGAGCTTTATTAACTATCAGAAGGTAAACCAAGCCCCATTTATGCACACAAACGCCAAACCCCAATTTCTATCAAATTACTAGAGAAGTCTTTTCGGCAACGTATGAGGTAACCAGCAGGCTAAGCACCTGGTGTGAAGATTACTGGCTTGGTTAGAACAGAGCACGAATACCCTTTTAATTTCCATACCATCATCCAGAGAAAGAAACACATTGAAAGTTGCATTTGACAATGGAGGTCGACTCCTGTTACTGACTTTCTGAATTTTAACCTTTTTTGGAGAATTTATGTTTTTATTACCTGCTTTTACCTTTTTATTAGCAACTGCTGAATAATGTGATACTGCAAAATAAATAAATTCAATTATGAACCTCAATAAAATAAAAATAGTTTGTACATCTGAGCAATGTTTTATACTTCTAGAGCTTCTTAAAGCAGATCTCAAAGCACTTCACAAAGAAAAATCCAGATCTGGATTACACGCAAACACGGTTTAGTTATCTGGGTATTCTTGCTGTCTTATCAAATTGGAACAACTATGTGCATATGAATATTCTGCAGAGATTTAAACTCGTTTAATACCATTTCAGTTTATTCTTACAAATGCAAAGTAAACTGCTATCAAACAAAGTTTAAAACAACACCAAATACTGCCAGGCAGATACTCACTCTGTAAAGCTTTTTCCCACTTGAAAAACTTTGTTGCCTCTGCACTTTTTTCACTAGTACTCTGCCAGAGATGGCAGCCTGTTGGTCTACCAGCAGAGCGGGTTGTGTAACTCTGCCTATAACACTACAGGCAAAATCAGCTGGTGTGGCTTAAACTGATTAAATTGATGACCTGAGCTCACACAGCTGATTTCTTCTGAAGCGGGTTAGGGAGTGCTCGCGTAGCCCACTTTGCCTGCGGACCTGAAGGACTTCGCCTCTGATACAGGGTCGGTATTGGGTATCTGCTGTGGCAACACACTCACTGGCAGAGATGGATCTCTCTGAAGGGCTTTGATTGTAGCCGTGTTTGGTGAAACAACATAAGCCGAGTACAGACCAACAACAATGCTGTGCACAACTTCAGCTTGTTTGACTGAACTGGTGCAATAGTTCACGTTTAGTTAAAACAGCGCAGCTATCACGTAACAGCACATCCCCCACCTCACAACATCCTGGGGAAGGGCACTCAGCAGATGAAATTGTCTTTGAGACAGAGAGACAGCACAGGGATTTATGTGAGACTTTAAATGGGTCTTCAGTTTTCTGCTAGCCCCTCTACAAAGAAGTGAGTTGTATCCAGAATTATTACCCCTGTTTTAGCAAATGTGAAAACGGGGAGAGAGTGACTTGTCTATGATTACTTAATCTGTCAGTGGCAAAAATGGAGCCAAGACTCCTTTAGTCTCTCTGATCTGACCACACGTTGCTCCTTGCCATGTTTCCGCTGAGTTAGCTGAAACAAACATCTCTGACCAACATATCACCTTTGACTCTGTGGTGATTTGATCCAAAAGAAACATGAAAGCTGCTATATATTGATCCCAAAAGTGAGCAGGAAATGCTCCAGCTCTTATCAGCAAGCATGGAATAATAAAAGAAGATTATGGCAAAGTCCTTAAGGGATCACGCTGAAGATTATTTTTCTGAACCAATTAAGCATACAAATTAATTTCCTGAGGGGATAATGTTTTATTAGAAAACATCTTTTGTAGAGACCCGGGAGTTTGCCTTGCTTTTTTCTTTTTTCTTCAAATTTCTTGCAGATGGACATTTGCTTAGTCAGACTATGTTTTTCTGGAGTAGCTTTTCATTAATTTTGCTAGAAATAGATGAAATCAAAATTATCTAAAAAGGAGGATTCACAGCTGAAACTTAACAACTGAATCCTAATGAATGATCTGGTAGTTGTATTTCGGTTCTGTGTTAATACCTGACTCTATTAGAGCATGTTTCACCAGGGCATCTTCGGTGTTTTGCAAAGTGCATTAATGATGTTTTGATCTTACAGATGAACAAATACAGTCACGAAGAAGAAAAAGAAGCTCCTTGGTCAAAATAACTGTGCTGCCTCGGAGTATGCAGGATGTACGTTGCTCCCTAACTAGCACCTAACACCAGATTCTCTGGCTTGTAAGCCTGACATCAGGGCTGAGTGAGTGTGAGGCCAGGAAAAAGTTGGAGTTATGCAACACAGTAATTGCAGAGAGACTGGCCACGGAGAATCAGCTGGAGGCCTCTACTATATCCTATCTACTGCAAAGATATGCAGAATATATACTAGGAGTATATCATTAGGCGTGATGCTAGTGGTCCCGCTTCTTGCGTCCTCTCTGACACCCATACAAGGTTTGGGGAGTGTATTCACATAGAAGACTATCTTTAGCTCCCAGTCCTCAAGAAAACCTGCAGGAACTGCAGGATGATGGTGAACTCACCTTGGAGGATCACAGTGCAGGTACTTACAGGTATTTGTGCGCTTGCGATAAATGCTTTGTGGATTTAAGTTTGGAGCAGTAAAATCAGGGGAACCATGCCCAAAGTTCACAGTTGCTATTATTTCTTTCTGCTTGACTTAACTCACCTTTTAACAGTAGCAGAGAAAAAGGTAAAAACATGTTACGTACATATATTTGTGCGATGTCAAGCATCAGTGCACCCTGAATTCACGAGCACTTTCCTTCAGATTTCCAAGATGCTGGCTTGGAAACACGCAGCCGAACAACCCACCACTGAACTCAGCCCTCCCTCACAGAGAAGAATCAATACAGTTGGAAAAAATAAAAAGGACAAAACTAAAAAACGTGACATGAATGTGTCATGTGGTACGGAGGAATTGGAGGCGCTGCTAGCCTATCTGCTAGCATCTGACTCTAGAAGTTGTCCAGAAAGAAAGAAACAAATGCCTTATCTGGAGAATCTAAGCAAATTCTTCTGCCTCCTAGCCAAGGCTCTTTCAACGGTACTCCGTGCCTCCCTGTGCTGCTGGATGTGAGCCACAGTTTTCTAGACTTAATCCACAGCTAGGTGCCTCATTTCCTCTGTCGCTAAACATAGAAACCATCCACAGTTCTTCAAGGGACGATAATAGGAGTTTCAAGGGGTCTGTCTTTTCATAAGAGAAAGCTATCTGTTTCAGATCCACGAGCTCCTATGTTCCAAGCCCGTTTTTGATTCTAGCTTTGGGAGAAATTTACTTTTTCTGTGCCTGAGCTTCAACCTAGGTCAAATCAGTAGGACAAATAATCTGCAGACTGCAGGAGGTGTATGAAGACAAGCTGAGTTCCTCGTGAACCACATACAAAGTATCAGGAGCTAGCAACATACTAAACCAAAGCTATTCTTTATTCTTTAGACCAAAACCATTCGTCTTAGCAGACTATAGACTACCTCCTGTAAGTGCTGTAAGAGGCAAGAATGCTAATAAGCCTGACTTGTTATGTTTGGTTTTGCTTCTTTTCCTCTATCCTACCCCTCAAGTATAAAATTAACCTCTGCCCGTATTCACAGGTAGGCCCTTTCCAAGCGCATCTGAATTGTTAAAAGATTCCCTGAAAAGCTATTAACTGCTAAACTCCGTATTCAAAGAGCCTGAGGCTGAGCTTGTAAAAGAATAGGAAAGACACCTCCTTGCTTCATGGGGGCTGGGTCTCTAAGACCATATATAGGAGTAGTGTGGGATGATTACAGTTTTAGTTTATGAGATGGTATTTCGCCAAAATGACCTTTTTGAGTCATTTCTATGAATGACTGTCTCCAGCAGCGCCTTTCTGGGAAGCTCTTTCCCCAGTGGGGATATGCTCATCGACAGACTGATCTGTTACAGATGAACAGGCACTCCGTCAAACAGCTTGCGTTGAACTGTGAACTTTAATTGGAAAGTTACCAATAAAAAGAACAGAGAAAAAAGTTTTTCTCTTGATTTTAGCCTAACTGATGTTTTTTCTGTAAATTGCACTAAATAAGGAATTGATAAGAAGATTCTGCAGCCTTAATGAAATTACGACGAGTGATCTATACATGTGTCTCCAAGCATAACAGCCAAGGTCTTCTCTGAAGCAGAGTGAGAAGGTGACTTGGCGTATTTTCAGACCACAAGTTTATTTTTATGAAATCTTTACCATGGGTCAAGCAGCATGCATGCGGACTATAATAACAACAGGAATAATAGGAAAAGATGCTTCTATTTTGAAGGAGACTTTCTGGATAAACGTGTCCTTATTTCCAGTATTGTTTCCTGCATGCTAATTTTTGTATGCGGTAGGGACAGATGCATATTGTCCGTCAGCTCAATAAAACTTTTCCATTCTACTAACTTTCCATAAGCCATTGTATAGACAGAGGCATTATTTCTGCAATTGATTTGTAGCTTCAACAGCATAAAAGAAAAGACAAGCTTTAGTGAAAGAGATGAGAGAAAGAATCCAAAGTTTAACGTACTGGCTAGAGTAGCTCTGTTGTCTTGACTGTGAGGTACAACCAGGAGTGTTGATGCGAGTGGGCTTGAGAGCAAAATCTTCTGTGGTTAGCAGCTCTTAGGCAGTAGCTTTAGGCTACCTGCTGCAGACAACCGCGGAATGCAAGTCAAGAGATACAGAGGTGTTGGATTTTATTCTAAAGGGCAGTGACTTCTCCCTCCAAAATTTAGTACTGGATTCAAACAGTTACTGTAAAATTGCTGTGAGGTCTGCATTTGCAAAGGATTCAGTCTTACCTCTTTGGAATCTGAAAATGATTGATTAATCGTTTTATGAAATAAATGTTTTATAGAAAAAGCAAAAAACTCAATTTCCCTAACACCGGCCATGGTAAATGTAACCCTTGTGAACAGAGTCCATTCTATTGTGTTAAGGGTTCTCAAGTCACTGGGCAGGTTAGAGTTCTTGTGTGCATAAGACAAAATGAACTATGCTGTGCCCTTATAAATACACGGCTCCAGGATGCTATTGGTGATTTTTATTTTAAATGCAAACTTGTTTGCTGGCAGACACATTGTGACAGATGCCTGCTTTAACCTTTGGACTTCAGACACATGGAATCCCCTGTACCTACATTTATCATATTTTGAAAGTAGCCCTCTGCACTGCTGGAATTGTAAGAGTATTAAGCCTTGCTAATGCTCTTCCGTTTGCTGAATTGTCCCCATTTCTAGAAAAACTGAACCAGATCATAGGAGCAGAAGTGATACCAGTAATAAAAAACATCCCCTAGCAAGACCTAGGAACAAAATTCCCTGGCTGAAGCTTTGTTTATAGTGCTGCTTTTAATTTTGATCCCTGAGAATGCCGAAGCCTGCAAGTGAAAAGCAAGAGGGACTGACTCCTGTGTAGGGAGCTGCCAACAACTCTATACACATACAAGCTGGGAGCTGAGGGTGTCCAGTTCTCCTGGCAGCTTGTTGGCTTGGGAGGAAGCAGTGGAGTCGGAACAGTCTCAGGGCATATGCACGCTACATTTAAACCCTCCACAAAAATATGGCCCTTGTTTATTGTTGTAGTTACAATGGTTTGCCATTTAGACGGGCCTGTATAAAATTTATGTCCACTTAATATCTTTTTTATTACGCAGTTAATCACAAGGAAGAATAAAAAGGGAGAGAGCCTGCAGGCCTCTATTTCATTTGCTTAATAGAGTGCTTGTAGCAGGGGAGCAAGAGAGAGTTTGCTAATAATTTATTTTAGTAAGATGGCTTATATTTGAGGATTTCTGATGGTGAGGATTTCTGAAGAACAGACTCTTCATGAATGAACTTGATTGACAAGGAAATACAGTTCGTCTCAAAAGTTGGGTGAGGGACTTTGCTTCCTTGGAAAGTGGTCACCCTGCTCATCTAGGTCATCCTTGGGACCAGCGTTTTCCTTCCTCTGTGGTCTGCTCCTGCCCTTTGACACCGGTTTCATACCCTGGATAACTTTTTTGCTTTTTCATATATTGCCCTTTCGTTTGTTGCCACCTACTTCAAGTCAACTTTAACTGTCCATAAAATAAATTGAAAAGAGTTAACGTTTGTAGCACAGCCCCATTATTGTCCTAGAAACTCACCATCTTGAGTCCTCACTCACTCAACCTTCTTCAAGCTGACACGAAGAGCAAGGTCTCCAAGCCATTGCTTCCCCTGGCTCATCAGTTAGAGTGTAACCCACCAAAACATCCTGTCTCCTGAGGTATATTTCTCCTTTTCACTGTTTCCATGGTGTGGGGAATTGCTGTGTTGACTGTGGACATTGTTTCCTTTAGGACAGGAACGGTACATGATTACGCGCCCTTTGTGAAGAAATATCATTGCTCTTCGTAGAGGCATCATTTAGCAAGATGCCGAAGTAAGAGTGCCCATCCCAGGATGATATTGTGTCTGGACCGTCTAGCTGAATGGTTCCTGAGCTGTGGTGCACAGATGCTACACCTACTCCTCAAATTCAGCTCACTTTTCATTGCATTACTGCATTACCTTTTTAGTAATAAGAATTTGCGGTAGTCTGGAAGACATGGAAAAGACTGTCTTTTAAGTAAAGTAAAATCATGAGACCATAAAATTTGCCTTTGCCTGCTTCACACCAGCAAAACAATGCTGAGATTAAAAGGCACGAGGAATTATTCTGAGCTCATCTTGGCCATAGAGCGAATTGAAGGAAACCACATTGATGGGGAACATCCAACACCACGCAAATAAGCTCTGAGAATGAGAAAGCATCAGCTTGACTTTTTTGGGTAGCGACAACTAAGTCACGGCTGGGGTTTTACACTTACACCTGTGATAAACATGGCCATAATTTTTTATTATCTTCTTTATTTCAGCAAGGAGCTCTGCACAAGTGTCAATAAAAATAAACCATACATAAATCATGGAAATAGTGTCTTTGACCAGATGTGCATGGTAGGAAATAAGAAAGCATTTGGGAGAGAAAGTGAAAAGGGGAGCATTTAATGCACTTAGCTTTCTAATAGCATTTCTGGATCCTTAGAGCACAGCTTTGCCCATCTCATTTTAATTTGGTTCTGTGCCCAAATTCTTAATGCCTCCACCACAGAATGAATGAGTGTCTGCAGTGAATTACACTCACAACAGCCCTGTGTCAAAGTGACATGTTACCCAATTTAGACGTCAAACATATGTACCCCAAGATCTTAATTTCATCAAATTTGAAAAACACATTTCTGTGCCACATTTAACACTAGCATTGCAGAAAAAAACACCATTAGACTGTTCCCTTAGATTTGCCTACTATTTCTCTCTGAAGGACAGTCAAGTGAATCTTCCATATGTACCCCCTAAATACAACCATGTGAAAAAAACAGTCTCTCTAACTATGGTCACAATAACATGTGTTTCAGCTCCTCCCAACTCATCCTGGTCATTTTGATTTAGTCTTTCTGATGTATATTACTATCCTACCAACTAGCACATACCTTAATTCTGGAAATCGATGCTTTAAACTGGAAAGATGTCATTTATCTCAACAGCACTGTGGCATATCCCTTGTAAAGATTCCAATGGATCTGTAAGCCCCAGAGTTTATTGGTATAGATGGCCACATAACTGAAGTATTATCTTAGCAGAAACTGCTTCAGGAATATAGATGGATTTTTGCGCAATGAAATTGTATGATCAATCATAGGATTCAGCTGCAGAAAGCGAAGCCTTGTTGATATATCTCGGCCATTAGAAAGACACTTTAAACGGTTGCTTTCTATCTTGAGTGTCACAAGTCTGGAAACCCTGATACAAATGCTTTCCTAGTTTAGCCAGACGAGGGCTGATGAGGGCTTATTCTGATGAGGGCACTGTTTTCTTAGGTGGCTAAGGGCTCCCTGTGCCTATGTGCACAACACAAGAGAGTACATTTTCCGTTAGAGTTAATCGGGCACCTGCTGCACGTGGGTAGAAGAGTTGGGCCCAGAAGTTGGTGCAAAGGAAATAAAGTGCACCATTGTGACTTGCCTCATTGTGTTTCAGCTCCAATGGTAGATGCTGGTGCTCTGCACTGAGTCCCAGCTTGGGAAGGGTAAGATGAGAGAAGTCATTGTTAACTTCTGATTGAGAGAGGCAGGGAACTAGAGTGCCTCCAAGCGGCTGATTTTCTTCTGTTCTTTTCATTCTCAGATGCTCAACTGCTATTAAAGCCTTTAAAAGGTATGTCTGCTATCGATCACAGCAAGAACATTTTTGTCTAAAGCTCTTCAACTCCTTATGAGCATCAATGCCGAAAACTTAGCCTATACAAACCTGCCCTGACTTACGCGATGAAGGCAAGTCCATATATCCTTGCACAGGTTGGGTTTTGTCCCTCTACTCTTAACCTCGCTGTCTTTCCATCTCTTGTAACTGTCAATCTAAAGTGCCCTGGCAGGGTGGGATCCCACAAGAAATCAGGCTTTTAATCAGAGAAATATGAAGGGTGTCGGGACTCAATGCTTGAATAATTCCCCACTTTGTCAACCCAGAATTTCCACACGAGGAGTAGAGAGCTATGGACCAAGGGAGAAATGGTGGAATTTTGTACTGCAGCATGTACTTGAGAAAATATGTGAAAAACATGGTAAAAAAGCTTCACTTTGATGACATATCTAGAGCAGCCAGATGAAAGGCAACCTAAAAGAGAACATCCTGCCATCTAGCACTAATATCCCAGAAAAAAATAACAGCTCTTCCTTTCAATGACTGGCACTTGTTTTTAATAGGCCCAGAGCACATAAAAGCTCCCACAGAGATGAGGTAGACATATTTAAATCAGTCAAACAGAGCACTTTGCCATCCCTTCCCCCGACCCTATAAGAGCACATTTATGGCCTAATATATTATTGACGAGGCTGACTTTTATAAAAAAGTGCTCTGGCATAAGTGGTTATAAATGAGTATCGTCTGCTCTGTATAATCCATTAACTCATTAAAATAATTGTCTTAATTTGATTGTTAAAGTGATTAATAGGGCAAGTGTTAAACGAAATTAATACTCCAAATTGAAGCATAACTGCAGCCGAAAAATAACTCCACTGAATTGATGTGGTAACAAGGTACAGGCTTGTGGTTAATGAGCCTTGGGAAGTTAAATATAGAATAGTGTGGGGAAGACAGGAAGAAGACAATTCCTCTATGAAGCATGCCTGGAATGGCTTTGTGACCTGAACCTGGAGTCCTCGGTCCAGCTCAAGAGTTTGCCCAAGCACAATCAGACCACGGACTCTGCTGCCTATGCTGTGCTAGGGAGCTGGGGAGGAAACACCAAGACTCATATTATCTCCTCTAATGCGGGAGAGTAACAAGCTAGGAACTATTTAGAGAAACGGGATGTATTCAAATTCATGGGAACTGGGTGGGAGGCACCGGCCCCGAGGCTGCTGAGAAAAGTAGCCACCATGACACTAAAGATAAAGAAGGAGAGGAAGATGCTATTTAGTAAGGCTTTTTACACTGTCTGCTGCAGCATTTGTATTTACAAGCTAAGGATGGACCTCATGAACAGGCTATTAGGTGGGTCAAAAGAAGGCTGGCGCACCAGGCTTAAAGGGTAATGATCACTGACCAATGTCTGGGAATCCATATTAGGGCCCGTGTTGGTCAACATTTTTATCAGTGACCTGGATGATGGCACAGAGTATTTATGTGCAGGAAAGATGAGGATGACAACAGACTAGGGATGTGGCTTAGCACCAGTCCAAAGGGACTATCCCTACAGCGTCGCTCCTGGAACCAAACACTGAAGATTGCAACAGGTTGTTTATAAAACCCTTCACATTTAGTAATTACAGAAGATTTCCATCCCTTACGTATCACATTTCTATTGCACAGGGTCTTCTATAGCTTTTAAATGTCATATCCAGTGCAAGGCACAGCATTTTATCAAGAAATACATGATCTCCCATGCATCTGCTAATAGAGGGCATTTCAACCTTGCCTCTCATTTCTGGTTTTTAGTACACCTTTAGATGGAAATAAAAGAAAATAAAATAAAGAGTCAACTTGAAAGGCAATTCTTTCCCAGCAAAGCATCCACTTCTTTTAATTCAGGATCTAAGAGACTCTTTCAGTAAATTCTGTTCATTGTCACAGGCTAACAGCAGCAGTGATTTTATACTTAGCATTCTATTTGATCCACGCAAAATGATAAAATATTAAATGCATACTCTTTTAAAAATCCCCCCCCAGATAACTGGTTGCCGATCTGTTTCTTCAGCAAAACCATGACAGACAGAGATGAGCTCCTTGCAGAAATTACTCTTTCACATAAATTAGATTTTTGGAAGGATGCCACAGCCTGTTGCATCAAGTAACTGAGTTATACAGTGTGTATTGTAGTATCAAACCATATATAGTAACACTGAAGAATGTCAAACGGCCATTTATTACTGAGATAATAGAAATCAGAGCTAGTTTCTCCCTGTGTGAGATACCCATTTACTGCTGTCTCTCCTCCACTGCCATTACACTCACACCTTCCTTCCCAGCTAAGCAATCGTTCATATTAAGGCTGAATATGCACTGTCTTTATTTGGGAATAGTTTATATTCAACTGTAGAAAATAAAGGAACTATTCCATTATTGATGTAACAGGCCTTTGATAGTCTCTTTCAATGGCAAAAGCCAAATTGTAGTATGGAGGGAACTAGGAATGGAAGAGGCTGGATTATTGAGCTTACACGAACAGACGGGAATCATCTTCTCACAAGAGAGTGTCCCTTCAGCAGGTACTTCACTAGCATCTGGGTACTGTGTAGCCTGGTACGATTACCCACACCTTAGAGACCGCTCCTCATTGCAGCTGAGGTCGCAGCAATGCAGTGAAGAGGGAGCTAGTGCAACTCCCTGTTCTTTCTCCCCATCTCCTAGTCATCTCACATGGGAGACAGCTAGGGGCAGCTGCAAGGCACCCCACCATCCCAGAGAAGAGTCAGAGTGCAGGAGAAACCCTGCACTACGCAGAGTCAAGGATGCAAGAGCTAAGGAAGCAGCTAAATTCAATGAACTTACACCAGCTGCAGACTTCTCTGCGCTAGACTGATTTCTGTTTGGTTGGATAAGGCTGAGCCCTAATCTGTTTACAGCTTAAAGAGGCCAGGAAGGGGTAGCGAAGCTAGATCACAAAGTTTAGAAAAATTCGCAACTCTGTGTGTTCACACCTGTGTCAGGTTTGGCACTAACTCCAGAGAAGAAATGTTTGTCTCTGGAAAACCATCCACAATTGCCTATTGCAAATTGTTAAGCACCTTCCTCTAAAGCAGCTGGTCCCGGCTGCTGCTGCTGGAGATGGACTATTGGACTAGATGGTATTCTTCTCTGTCCCACTCTGGGGGTTGCTTGGTCCTGAAGGACAGAAAAATAGGGTTCTATGCCACTGGCTGAAAACTGGGGAATCTTAGCCTGATGAAGCTCAATCTCTGTGCCCCTTGGCTTACGAAGCATGGAGCAGTGGCATCGTTAACACTGACGTACAGTCTATGAAACTGAGACCACCAGCTCTGCGAGAGTCACATATATGTAAATGTTTTTTATTGTTTTTTATTTGATTCTGGGTGAAATTTACCATTTTCTTTTTGCCTTTTTCAAAGCTTTGAAAGAGCGCGCTTTCCCCCTTGGCAATACTGCAAATTCGCATTGGAAAGTCACTTCACCTGTTTCATAGCAGAGCCAAGTTTTACGTGGTAGTAGTGTTTTTGCAGTCATGTGAACTGCACCATTTGTGTCTGTGGGGAGAAAACTCATTGCTGGAATGCAAATCATTTTACATTTTCTGACTTCGGTGAGGGTTTTTTTCTCTCTTACCTGTTCTACTGCTCTGACACCACTTCCCACATTCCGTCACTTACGCAATCTGGAAATTGTCGTCCTGTTCATTCCAGCATAGGTAGACCAGATGGTGAGAAAAGGAAGGCCTAATACCTGCTCTTGGCTAATTTTTAGGAGATATGGAAATGAACAGACAAATGCCTGTGATTGAAGGACCACTGAACATTACCATAAGCAGTAAATTCCTCAGAAATTAGGTGTGAATACTGATCATATTGCAGCTGCAAGAGGTATTCTGGAAGAGAAAGGAAAGGCTCACTCTGGAGCTTTATGCAGTTTGCTTTCAATTCCATTTACAGTTACTTCTTGTTTTTATATCCTATTTTATTGAAATCCATTTTTTGCTTTAATGTTTTTTGACTTGAGGATAGATTTTTTGCATTGAGCACATGAATGAAATGCCACACTGTAAAGTGCCAGTTAAAATTATCAATGCAAATACTGCAGTGATAGGTTTATGAGTCTCTTGGCATTTTCCCCCTAAGTGTTTCTGGGTTAAGAGTATTTATTTTGCTTAGTTCAAACAGAAACCCATGCCTCAAAATTTGATTAGTATGTCAAAAGGCAGTTACTGGTTTTGCACCTGTCTCAATGCCATTCTGCTGTTTACTTGCAGAATCCTTGGATTTTCTCTCATTAGCATATTTTCAGGGAGTCTTTTGGTGGATTGATCAGTCTTAGAGATTAAAATGCTCTACTTGACCCCTGGATAAGGGGAATGTAGGCAAAAGCAGTGCCTATTTCCCCTAGGCACATAGACCACAACACCTACATGGCGGGCCTGCTGTTTTGCCTTTAGTGGAGGAAGTTTTAAATGGCTCTTCCATTCTTTGTGTTTGCTGAACCTTCTACTGGTGGGCCTATATAGCTGTGCACTGGGTAAAGAACAGAAAAACCAAAAAACCCCAATCCCCTCATGGGATCTCAGTCTGAGTTCTCCAAAGCCACTAAGCCAACCTCACAATGTAACGGTGAGATGCAGCACTGGAAAATTTCAGCATTGATAGCCTTAAACTTGCCTGGAGCTGGAGCAGGCCTGCGTACCTCAGGCATCACAAAGACGACTGCAGATGTTTTGAAAGGACTGCCCTGAATTTGTTTCAAGGCAGTCACATACAGGAAGCGACTCTGTTGGCATACAAGGGACTGGAATGGTTGGCAGAAAGGGCCCTATAATAGGGTTAAGGCCTGTGATAATAAACTGAAAAGTACAGCTATAATAACCGAAAGAAAATAGGAGAAGTTTCTTGAAAGGAACTCACAAAACTTAGGATGAATAGACCATTCACTCTGGAATGCAACTTTGCATGTTTTGGATACAATTCCCTGTGGTTTATGATATGGCCGCAGGGGTTTTTTATTACTATCTTTTTTCCAAATAGCTGTAATAGAGTGCAGAAAGTACGCATTTCTTGTTAGTCATCTTACTATCTAACGTTTAAGAGGGCAGAACAGTAGGGGCATGGAAATAAATATCGGATTAATTTAATATTTTGAGAGACTGCTTTACACAAGTAAGTCCTAACAGGGTGGACCACGGTTTTGCAGCCCTTGGCAAATGGAGCAGAAAATATTGCACAGCTTATAGCCTACAAACACTCGTGAACCCTAAAGCAATTGGAGATTTTATAACTCGGTTTGGACAAGCCCGTTTGAACAAGTATATTGGATTTGAAAGGAAAAAACTGAGAATAAGAGAAAAGTAGCAAACCATGGGCAAGAATGAAAGATGGCAAATAAAATAGAGTAACTCTTTTTACCACTTATTCATGTAAGGTCCCAACTAGACGTCAAGATCCCCTTGCTATAAGCTCATATAGAGTATGAGCGTGTTACAATATTATAATGTTTAGAGGTCTTTTCTCCAGTTAATCAAAACAGTACCTTGATGTAACACACACTAAAAGAGAGAGAACAGCACAGGGAAGGCAGGAAAGGGGAAAAGAAAACAGTTCTGAGGTCTTCGGTGTCTAAATACTCTCATGAGGACCTTATGGAAAAATCCAACACATTGAAGGAGGTATCGCCTGTTTAACAACACAAGTAAGTAGAACAGATATGTTCTTGGCCAAAAATCAAAGTGTAGGCAAGAAGCACAGTCTGTTTCTTCTGCCCCCCTCCCCCTCTCCAGCCTTTCAGTCCAGATATTGCTGTAACACAGGGCAGGCAGAACTGGTTCCAGCAAACATTCAGAAGTGGTCACTAAAGGTATCTGAGTTCCTGTGGAACATTTAGGTGAAAATTAACAGTTACAATTGTCATCTTGGGTTTTTTTTCTCTTTTGCAAATGTGGCCTGTTCAGTGAAAACATACTACGATCAAATCAAAACAAAGCAGATTTTGACTAACAAAATAAATATAAGTGGTGGGGATGAAGGTCGTTTCCGTCTTGGATAGAACTGCCCGTCAACATTGCTGGCCAAGCTCCGATGTTCCATCCTCCCTTGCTCCCCTTGTTTTCATTCATGTCTTCTGTGGGTTGTTTCACCTGACATATTTCCAAGCCCTCTTTGGCTCACTGGGGCTTCCTGAGGATGCCTGCACTCTTCTTCCAGAGTACGCTGGAAGATACCCTACAGCAACATAGCTATTCTTAAGTAGACAGCTGCAACATTTGTTTTAGGTACTGGTTCATGAAAGTGAACTGGCCAGCCCACAGTGCTCTGATGAAATAAGCTTCTAATCAGCAGTGAATAAACCAAGAACAAGACCTTGGAAAGGAAGTCCCTGGCTAATCTACTTCCCTGAGTACTGCAGCACCTCCATTAGCTACAGTGAGGCCAAGTGCTCCTCCTGGTGACCGAGACAGACGTTACCAGCGAGGAGACGCTGCAGGACAAGCAGGGCCACCTTCCGTGCCTGTTAGAGTACTGGCTGGCACTGGCATCGCCCCAGAGCGCTATGGCTTTGTGAGGCGGAGTGCAGAGCCAGGCTGAGACGGGTGGGTACCTATGCTTAATCCCACAGAGCCACAGCAATTCAGACCCTTTCAGGACTACCTTGGACGCTGCCAGCCTGCCCGTCAGGCGTGTTACTTGCCTCTGTTGCTGCAGAATGAGGGTTTGGGATTTTCCCAGAACACCCTGATACGCTGACAAGAAAACTCTGGGGGTGTGTGCCTGAATGCGCATGTTCACTATCTTCCCCCCTTCCTCTCCAGCTTCTGCTCTTTTTCTTGAAGGCAACTCTGTAAAAGAGTTCACAGACCAACTATGTGAAAAAGATTACAATCTGTATTTTCTTTTTCCTGCTTAATCTTAGGGGATTGCTTCTGGGACAAAAAAGAGAAGGGCAGTACAATAGTCTCTCCTGAAAAAACTCCTCTTGCCCAGCTTGGAGAGCCTTTCTAAATGCCTGCCTGTGGTAAGGAATAGGAGAATAGGGAAGACTGATGACCGGATGTGTTTTTTTAAAGTTCTATATAGCGAGAACTTCATTTTTCAAAAGATATTTCATTACATCCAGAGCAGCGGCAGCTCAGAGAAGAGGCAATAACAAAACATGTTAAATGACCACAGACAGACACTGAGTAGCAGGAGAAATAGGTTAGCTACGGTCTGTAGTAGCTTGACCTCCTGACTCCTATGATGTCGACTTTGCAGCATGAGCATTTGGCTACGTGTTCTATAGGAAGCACGTTGCCTGCTCCAGCAACTTAATTCTGGTTGTCTTTAGCATCTATGCTTTAAATAGAGCCACTTCCATATGTATTTCCCCAAATGCAATCAGGCCATTCACAGGAAAAGGTGTAAAGAAACTGCATTACCCCGATAGTCCTAATCCACAAAAAGGAAAAATAATTATTAAGTGGCCTAAGAGCAGCAGCTGTGATGTGTGAACATCAAAGGCAACAAGGCCTCTTCTCTTCATCTCTAACTAGCTGCCCTGCGATGCAGCAGGCACTGGCCGGAGGTGGTACAGCAGGGTGATGGTAGCTGAGCCACACAGCTTGGGTGAGTAAGCGAGTTTGTGTTTAATTAGGTGGCTCGCTGGGGGACCAGGGATTCCTAAGTGCTGAAAATGCACATGGTTGCTTTGCACAGGTCCTAAAGAAGCCTTTATTTTCCCTCTGAACACAAAAGGAGAATGGACAAAAATGTTGACCTCAACAGAGATCAGGTATTGAAGATTCCCTAGCATGGATGATAGAAGTAGAAGCAAAGTAGGGACATATTTCCAGTTTGGCTTCAGAGAACGGTACAAACACTGTGCATGAAACGATCTTCTTAAGTGCCCTGACCCTGAGAAGCAAAATGCTCCAGAAGAGAAGTAATACATTACTACTTTGACCAACTAAAATTGCCTTTGATTGTAAGCAAGGGTGTCTAGTCAGCCCTGAAAAGCCAGAGGCTGAAAAGCTAGACTCCGTAGTTCTGGTCCCTGGTCCAGCAGGGCAGTACAATTGCAGACTGACAAAACGACTGCAAGTGTTTTAATCTCGATTATGCTGCAGAGCCTCCGCGCAACCCTGAGGGAGTCCCTGAAAGGTCTCATTCTATCCCACCCATCTGCAAAACAGAGATAAATGAGAGGTGTCTTGAGCCTTCATTAATATTTGCAGGAGCACTTTGAAGTGCGTGGTGCACTGTACTGCGGAGCGGTTAACACTACAGGAAAGCCATTCGTGCCCCAGATGTCCGCAACAAACCTTTTGCTGCACAGACCCACGCACCGGTTATGGCCCAGCTTCCCGTCTGCTGTTTGTGGGCCTGTCATCCCACCGTAAACCTGTCACAGTGGTGCTGGGCTTCAGTCTCTGCCTTAAACATTCATTTTGCACTTTTACTATGCAACCAGAGTTCACTCTACAGAAGGTGTTTAATCAGTTTTGATGCTGCTGGCTTTTGTTGCTCTTGGACACTCAGCTGGAGAATGGGATTTAAATTTGCAAAAGCAAGTGCTGTAGCCACAGCACCAAAGGGTCCTTGGTGATGGGAACAAGCCCAACAGCAAAGAGAACAGATAAATCCACCGAGCCAGCTGCTAGGGCTGCAGTCATTTGCACCTGGCTGCTACGCCCCTAAGCGATATCTCTTGCCTGGAACTGAAGGCAGTCAGATGGGTAAAGGGCCAAAGCACTGAGGAGCTGGGAGACATTGGCATGCAGCAGACATACAACAATACAACCTGGGTTCCCAGGTGTGTACGATGAGAAACAGAGGGAGGGAATAAAGGCTATTAGCAGAACTGCAAATTCTAATGGTAACTTTGACGGAGATTTTAAATGGATCCCAGGCTTCCAAAGGACCATATGAAGTAGGTGCAGGTACAGCATCAATGCCTGAAAGAAATCTCTGTGAGAGCAGAATTTGGCTGTATCTCATGCTGGGTTACTGGATCATCTGGAGTGGAATAATTTGCACTAGCTCTTTTAAAAAATGAAGGGCAGGGATTTATCTATTTTTATTTTTCCAACACACAAATATAAGCTGAAGGTTTCAGTTAAATTAATTATAGTGGCTATTTATGGACTGCACGCCTGTACTATGCAGGCCTTCTGCTGGGCCTGTGAACAGGAATGACTCACTCAGAGTGAACTGCTTTGTTGGATATAGTAGAGACGTAAACTGTGAAGGGAGAAAGCAAAACTCACAGGTGACTGTTCAGTCAGCAACCAAAGTAGCAACATTAATCAGTAAATTATGTGTTTACTTTGCTGCCTTAGTAGAAAGGGAATGCAAACTGAGGTTTAGAGCAAGATTAACTTGTCTATTTTTTTAAGCCAGAATGAGGTTTCAGGAGTTTTACTTATTTCCATGTAGGAAATATCTCAAAAAGATACATGGCAAGTTTCTTCTACTCACCAGAACAAATCAATGCTTGCAGAAACCAGTAGTAACTATTATACTAAAACCTCCACCTTCCTCAAAGCAGGCAAATGTGAAAGGAGAGCTCAGTGGACATAATACGGCATTGGGGCTGTTAATTCTATTTATGTCTTTAGCTTAGCTACCCTGTGCTGTTGTTTATGGGCTGTCTGATGTCTATATACTTCAGGTTTCAATGCTATCAGTAAAGCTTTTGGTTGCCTTTGACTCAGAGAAAATAGTCCGAGCTCAGGAGTGCTACTCCTATGTTACTGGGGTCATTCTGCCAGCTACTGATGAATACACAGATCTAAAGATATTCTTGAGTGTTTTTAAATGCAGTGCGAAAGGAACAGAGCTGAAGTTAAACAAAGCAATTATTTCCAAACTTGAGCTTTCACAATAGAGACAAATTGTAATCACACCCTTTGAAACCTGCAATTACAAGCAGTTCCCACTAACCCTTTGCCCTCCTCCTTTGTGTTAGATTGAAAATGAGCTACAAGGCGTTAGCCAGTGCTTCTCTTTTGTTTCTTGATGCTCAGCAGAACTTCCCTGAACTTGCCAGGAGCGTTGTTTATTTTTAATTCCCCAAAGTGTTTAGACACTCCTCAAAGGACTAGGTAAAGCTTCCCTGGCTGAGATGCTTCAGCACTTCCCTGGCTAAAACAGATTCTCCAGGAAAAGGCAGCATTGAGAAGTAGATTGCACTAACCTTTTCCCAAAGCCATTTCTGGAAACCTCTTACTGTCCTGGTATCCACGTTTTCTTTCAAAAAAGGCATAAAAAATAGGGTTGGCTCAGGGAAACTGCCAAGGCTGAATCACGGCATGGAAATAGCCCTCCTTATCTGGGCTTAACACTGTGCAAACAGCAATAGAAAAGGGAAAAGGTGGTTTAACCACAGCCTGTAAGTACCTGAGTGGAGGAAGATAGCAGATATGAAAAAGCTTTTCAGTTTAATAGACACAGGCACAAGATTTTTCAAGTGTAAGAGTAATTAAGCAGTGGTAACTATTATTAAGGGATGTGGTACAGTCTCCATCTCCTGGACTCTTCACATCAGGGCTGGATGTCTTTCCAAAAAGATACCAAGACTCCTTTAGCAAGAACTTGCTCATCTAAATTTAGGGACCAACAAGTGAAATTAAATAGCCTGTATTATACTGGGGTTCAGATGGTGCGACTGTTATAGTCCTTACGAGCTTTTAAAACTCCTGAACCTCCAAATCTTTGCCACCACCTCCTCAAGGAAAGCTTTAGGACTAGGATTGGACTGATCAAGCTTTTGGATAGCAAGTAATAGCCTGTCAATGGCATATGTATCAAGCCCTCAAAAGTTCTTATCACTTACGGGAGGGAAGAGCAGCACAGGATGAGACTTTGCAGAACAGTGCTTCAGACTGTGCACATTCACCCCTCAGCATCAATACATTTTCCTCCGAACTTCAGTTGTCATCTTGGCAGGACCTTAAGAGTCGTCTCAGCCTGTGTTTTCATTACATAGGATAGTCTTGTTTAGGAGATACCTGGTTGTAGCTAAGCTGATGCTCTAAGGAAAATAATAGTTTCCCCAGAGCAAAGAAAGAAAAGGCCTTCATGAAGTGAGTGATATTTGGGGCAAGGACCTGTGGTATGTGATCAATTCTAATGCAAGAAGTCCCCTGGCACTCCTGGAAACGGTACCTTCAGAACAGCGGTTTTCCAGCTGTAAACCAGAAATGGGATAGCAGAACAGAAACATTATTACTTTTGTAATTGCATCCTCAGGGAGCAAGGTGTCTATACAGGTCAAAGGAGCTCTCTGGATCCCAAACTGCTGTCGAACATCTCATCTGCGTCTGTGCAGCTCCCCCAAAACATTTAGTGAAACACACAAGCTATTCACGGTGCATTCATTCCACTTCATGCAAAGCTACAGTCATTTCCGTGTTTTGGAGAGAAAATACTGCCCAGGGTTCTCCTCTGACTTTTTTAAAAGATCTCTATCCATTTTATTTTTAGCTGAAACAACAATCAGAGGTGTTTATAAACTCCCGCAAGCCTTAAACTGAGATGTGCATGTCTTGCTTAAAAGAACAGGGATCGGGAAGGGCATAATCCAGTACTGTAACTGCGAAACCACATTCTCTGGCAGAAATCACATCAAACAACTGCAGTAAGTTCATTAATCTTGAGATTATTTTGGCAGTAGGTGTGTCACATGGCGTGTTAGAGCTTTCAGCTGTCAAGTGGTCGGTATGGAGCCCACAGCTGACAGCAAATGAGTGGCACTGGAGTATCTTTAAACAGGCCTCTGCCTAAATCCCCACACAGGCTTAAAACAATACTCCAAATTGGCTTTGTTTCCTAGTGTTCGTGGCCTGCCATAAATCTAATAGTTACCTTGGCCCACGTCACAGAACCACGCTTACAGAGAGACGTGAAACCTTGAGGAATCACAGAGCACTCTGGAAATGAAATAAGGGGGAAATTAACTTTGCAGGTGTCTGATTTCTTGGAAGTTGGCAGCTTGGTGAAGACCAGAAAGTTGGCTGTTGACAGAGAGCAGCCACTCAGAGGGGACTGTTTGTGTGTCAAGGAGGTGCGTGCCCATGTGTGTGTGCGCATGCACACACGCACCCTGCAGAAGCATTGTTTCTTTATGTCGGCTTAGGAACCCCTTACGTAAAGTAAATCTTCCAAGTTTTCCAGTGAAGTGGTAACAAAAGAGGTTAGTAACACTGAGGATTTTCCACAAGCAACTGACAATAATAAAATTCGTTCCAGAGAGTGTATTAGAAGTCTCAACTGCCTGTGTAGCAGCAGAAGGGGAAGCAAATGCAGTAGGCCTGCTAAGCCAGCTCTGCTAGCATTGTTTAAAGCAGCAGATTTATGTGTGTGTCCAAAAATGGAACCCCCTTCTGCCTATCTCAAGAGCAAAACCTCACTCTGAGGAAAGGAGAAATGTCATCTTCCTCCAAGTGTCATCCAGAGAGGTAATAATACAGATAATAATCCAATTCTGTTTTAAATTAGCCATCGTACCTAATGCTCCTCGTAGATTTTTTTTTCTGAAGCTAGCATTTGACTTGACATTTGGAGTTGGCTATAACTGTCTTTTGCTGCAGCGACAAGCACTGTGTCATTGACTCATTGCAATTTACCATGTATTGGTTCTAATCACACCAGTAACTCACATTCTGTCAACAGGGAAAGGGGTGTGGAGCTGGCAGGCACCACGCTGGCCATAGATTATACTCTTGCCAGGAATGAACTACGGTACCGAGGACTGCGCAGAACTGCAGTTCAGACTCTCTGCCTGGCAAACAGCTATCAGCTGCTTCACAGTCACTCAGGCTATAACAAACTTTTATGTTGGTTTCTGCATATAAATTATGCTTCAACACTCTCAGCCTTGTAGTGCAATTTAGCTGCTGTCTCTGGAGCAGATTTCCTCTGGCTGAGCTTGCTGACTGTGTAACTTCGGGGACAACATTTTTGAACTGGAATGACAGAAAGCTGTAAGAATGGTTCAGCCGGTTTCTAATTTCTATCATGTGTTAATTAGACTGCTACAATCTGCAGCTATCAGATCTGCTAAAACTAGCCTGAGTACATGGGACAGAGGAGGAATCAAAGACGAGGACCCAGCCTAGAGAAAGGGAGCTTGTGAGCAGTGAACATGGACAAATTGCAACCCAAACCTATTTTGCTTCATGGTTTGAAAGCCTGTGTGTCTGATGCAAGCTGATTGCTTTTTGCAAACCCCAGAGGAAAGAGGGGAGGAAAAATTCTCTCTCTCTCACTTTAAGAAGCAATGTTACATCAGTAATTACATCATGTAGCTTTCAAGCAAAACTTGGTTAGAACCTTATCTTCTCTGTAACAACTACAGTTACAGACGGCATTGTGGAGAGATTTGATTAAGGGGTGATGTCAGTCCATTTCTAGGAGCAACATGGATCTGAGGTGCAGACAAGAGGTTTTAAACCACCTGTGCTTTGCTGTTAGAATTAGATTTGCCAAAGCATGATTGCGTCTGTGTCTCTCTGAGTTTTCAGTAAATTGTACTGTACTCCCACCCTCCTTCCTTTCCCCCCCTTTCCTATGTGGGTGATACTTTTGAGCGTTTAGCATTTGACAGCTTCTGCTGCTGCAGTTTTCGATGTTCAGGGCTTTGCTAGATGACGGGATGCTTCAGCATCCTCCAGTAGTGGATGGAGATCCAAGCGCGGATGAAGGATAACTTTAACCTTGAGCATGATGCTGAATGATTCACTAGTGAAGCAGGATGTCAGCCGAAGGGTGCAGGGCAGGAAAATTAAGGTGCAATCCTATTGGTCATTACCATTCTTGTTGCACACACCAAAACTAGCAGGCTGAGGCAGTGGAGTAATAAAACCTGAACACCTTCAAAAACTATGAGTTTAGGGATTAATACTAAAGTTCTAATCCAAACCAATTCTCTTGTTTATCTGTTTGAGGGTCCAGTTTTCTCTTTACGCAAACGGACAGCAGGAAAAGAAAGAAGAGCAGGAATCCAGCCTGCAGAAAGACTTTAACAAATGGTGGATTATGGCCCAAAGATATTTTTAGCATTCTTTTAACTCTATTTAAAGTAAATTTAAGGCCTTTCAGTAAACCTGTCAGGCAGACCCTAGTCGTATGGGGACCCCAGGGAGAAATCTTAACGTTCTCATGCACGTGTTTATGCATGAGAGTGGGTTGGTATTTTGTCCTTAAGTGACAGTGAGCTGAAGGCTTCATCTCAGCTTCATCTGCAAAGCAGATGACTGATACGAACTGCAGAAAAGATACTAAGGATGTCACCTGGCACTTACTTTTGAAGGATTCATAAAAGCGTTAGACTGGGACTTGGCCATTCTGTGGACATTTTGAGCATATCTTTCCATCTTTCTAGCTCTTTTTTTCTATATTAAGATTGCAAGTCATCTGTTACATGTATGAATGGACCAGGATTACCCTCACATCACCGAAGGTATGCAGACACAGAAAATACACATTAGCGAAAGAGTGCTTTGATCTTTGCAGGATGATGTGCCCTGGATGTTTACTTTTACACCCAGGGCGTGCACTGAACTTATGTTTTAGGCATTACAGTGTTGCCTTGTTAAAATATAAATGTCTGCGTGTTTTGCACTAAGTAGGTAGATTAACTAAAAACAATTGCCAAAAGCAATTCCAAAGCAGTTGTTCAGCTTCCCCAAAGCTCCTCTTTTTTTCCTCAATACAAAAAACCTAACAACCAACACCTCTCCCAACCCTCCTCCATATTCCTGCTGTTACTCTAGAGCAGCAGCTACAGTCTTCAGGAAATAGTCTTCCTGAAAAATAAGCCTAACAATCCAGTCTTGTCAATGGATAACAACAATGGAACCCTTCTACATTTGCTTTCCAGCAATTAACTAACAAACAATTGCTGACATCACTGGTGTAACAATTGCATTGCAAACACATCAATATAGGCTAGTGCAAAGCATCTTAACAATTTAGGCAGAAAACTACGTGAGAAGGTACAAACCAGAAGAACTTGTTTGCTCTACTTTGGAACTGATGGTCAGAAAGATTTTGACAAGTTTGCATGGAATACCTGATGGAGAGGTGGGGGTTTGTACCCTGGGCTCCTGAGCACCAGATTAGTGCCTTCAATCACAAAAGCATTCCCTTGTTCCACCTGGAATGCTTCTGGGTTTTCAGACAGCTGAATGTTATTCCAAGGAGTTTACTTGTAGTATCATCCTCCACGGTGACACTATTGCTTAGCTTAGAGAAAGAGACAAACCTAGGTAGATGGGGCTGCCATGCTGGGTCAAAACAAAGGTTCCTCTTGTCTCAACTGTCTGGAAAGCCAACTCACATATAAAATTTCCATTTGTAAATTCCAGAAGGAAAATGTTGTTTTTCAGATATTTGGGAAGACTGGAAATATCTCTTGTCCACGGTTGGGATTTTTTTTTTTTCCCTTTGCTTTGAAATCAATGCCTCAAATGGAGAAGAAAACCCAGAACAGATGAAATTCAGGGGTAGTATAATTCATGATACTCTCCTGATCTGATACAGAAATGTGCCATCAAAATTATGCCCTTACTATTTGCACGAGTTTTTACTTCTTTAAATACCACTTCAAGAGCATAAGCTGCTTCACTGTCCCCAACCACCAAAAAACCTGAAATGTGACTGCCTTGGGAGAAAGCTGCTACTGGGCACGAGTAGAAAAGAATATTTCACTTTTTTTTTTTTTTTCTAACTTTATATGTTATTTATTATCAGTTGCTGCCAGGTATATTTTCAGCCTCCCTAGGGGCCATTGCTGGAGTGACATTAAATGAGTTTACTCAGATGCTGCTGTCTGTGATGCACTCTAATTTTAGACTTGGTCTCCCTGGATTCTGTATTTGGATGCAAAGAAGTGACAAGCGTTTCTCTCTCTTTTCTGTATAATCTACATGTACAGGGTGGGAGCAGCTCGGGTTTTTGACAGAAATGATAGGAAGACAGGGAAAAAAAATGCATCCTAGGGTCACAGTTGCCAGCTCAATCAACAGCAGCAGTGGGGGCTGCTGTGGGCTGGGCTGTCGCTGACACGGGCTGTCAGCCAGACCCTGTTTCCAGGTGCTAAATCGGGAAGCCATAGAGCTACTCCCATTCACTCTCAGGAAACTGAGCCGCCATCAGGCCGTTCCCAAGGGAGAAAATAATAATAAACAGAGATATTATAAAAAGGCTGAGCACAGGAGGAGGGTGAAGACATGCTGCTGAGGAAAGATAAATGGACCAGCAGCACGAATTGCTGTCAGGGGAAGAGCGCGGAGGGAGCACAGATGGAGAGAGAAGAGAGCGCTTGGCAGCTGGAAGCCGTACGGCTGCATTCAGGTAGCACTGCGCGTTTTTGCAGAGAGACACCGAGTCCTAGTCACATTTCGCCTTCCATCAACTACAGACGTGCCTTGATTTTCCTTAACCCATCCGGGCCCAAGTAGTGCTCCTGAGGAACCTGTCAGAGCCTGAAGCAAGTACGCTCTGCACAGCGGTACTTTTATGAAGTGCATGAGTTTGGGAGCCCGGGCCTGAGGCCAGTCAGAGGGAGATTCCTGTCAGGAGGTATATGGGCACATCTGGGAGACTGACAGCTGTTGAGACCCTGAAGACAAGTTCATGGCAGGCTTTGATCTTTGCTACTGGCTCTCCCTATGCTTCAGCTGTGCTAATAAGGAGCTGATTTTTTTATGGAGTCAGAGGCATCTATTTTAGTTTCCTAGCAATTTTTCATTTAGGGAGAAGACAGACCCACCAGGCGTTTCCTTTAATGACCTTTTCCTGGGGAAGTGATCACAGGCTTCTCTCCCAGAGGGTAAGATAAGCCTGTGATTGCCTCCTCTTGTGGCAATCCGTGCAGGGCTGCATCTACAGCAAACATTGCCAGATAACTGTATATTTGCTCAATGCTGTTGTGCCAATGGTAACGCCACGTCTTCAGTAGACTGCTGCTTATCTAGTCGTGATGACAAACAGTCCAGGTGACAAGGTTAGTCATAGTAGCTGTTTTCCAGTAAAGACCAACTACTTTCTATCACTGTCTTTCTGCTCACTGGTGCTCAGAATAATACTGAATCACCTGTTTGTTTCTCACTATACATATAGGTTTTTTTCCTCATTTCCTTCCAGAAGGCTGCATAAAGCTTGGGAAATAGCTAATATCATTAGGAATAATTACACCAGGTGCAAATTCCTATTAGCTTTATTGCAAAATAACCAGGTTGGACCCTATGTGAATTACAGCTGGGAAGCTCATCCCTTTCTCCAGCTCTGCCTGTTCCACTTAATTTGTGTTTCCAATAATGTTATTCCACTACAGGAAACTAGAGTTAGAAGCCCTTTTGTTTACTGTGTTAGACAAATTCGATTTGTCATAGAGCTGGGTGTATAAATTAGAAATGAAGGATGTTAGCAAAATTAAATGATAAGGCCTTTGCCAGTTCCCGTTGCAGCTAAGATTGGTCTGATAAATTGGAGCCGCCAAGCAATATCTGGTAAACTAAAATAAACCCACAATGTAAATATGTAAGTAAGTCAGTAAACAAGCAGTATGTGGATAGACATGAAAATCTTGGAACTCCTTCTTCCCTGCCCTTGTGTTACAGAAAACTGGGAGGAAAGCATTAAGAAATCAGGATTTTGTCCTTTGGTGTATGCTGTTTCCAGCCCGATCAGCTGCAGCAGAAGGCAGTAAAGCAACCTCATCTGACAGTTACCTGTTTTGTCTTGTCTGCCCTCCACAAACTTACTGCGTAAGTGCTATGGCTTTACTAACCTGTGGCACAGAGAACGCAAACTTGAGAATGCAAAGAGAAGGTCTCTTTTTCTGCCCAAAGAGAAGCAACAAGTGCTAGTGCTTGATTTTCCACTGCTGAGAGCAAGGTCTTATTCTGTGCTTTTCAGATGCAGCTCATTAAGCAAGGAGACAGACTATAGGATAACCTGTGAAACGACGGCTCGGTAAACCAAGGTTTGGACCTGGGAAGGTATCCCATTCTCCTCAGAGGGAGTTGTGGGCTAGCGATGAGCTGTCATGTACTTGCTCAAGTGACCTTGGATCAGGCGAGCTGAGGATACCTTCTTGCTACTCTAGAGTCCCGAGGACCTCTGTGAGGATGGCTTTGGGGTGTGCTGCAACAAACAGTAGAGAAGGGACCGAGTTAGTTTGTCACTAACAATGATCTCATCCCCTTTTCCTATTGGAAGACATCAGAATATATCAGACATCTACTTCCCTTTGTAGGTCCTTCCAGATGTTTACTGCCTTGTCTTACGAAGCAGTCATGCTACATGCTAAGTTACTGAAGCCTATTTTTTTTATTCCCAAGTCTGAAACTGCCCCTAAGAAGCACAGATATGGAAAAGGTGTTTCTCCAGCAGCTGTATTTTTTTAAAGTACTCCTAACCCTTAAAATGTGCAGATTATTTCCTCATCAGAATTTGTTACACTATACCTGCGACATCCTATATAATACAGCATTGCAGCTAGGAGGCAAAGACAGATTTGTACTTACTCTACATTTCTCAAGCTACTCATTGAAAATAATGGTAGAAGCACTGTAGTGAAGGGTGGTTGATTTTCTGAAGTTCGGACAGTATTTTGCATTCCAGGGGACACTAATAGTTTTCTGCTCCAAAAGCATTAGCTGTTTGAAACAAAGCATCACAAAAAGGGCAATTAAAAGAAAGTAGAGTTGACGGGGCTGCGACAGGGAGGTAAGTCACATTGACCGAGATCCTTGAATTCAGTTCAGTTTTAGAGAAAGGGCAGAGGAAATGTGCTGCATCACTTCCAGGGTCAGAGAAATCAGTCTGGTGCTTTCTCTCAGTGAAAGTTTCATCCTGATGCTCAGGAGACCATCACAACAGCAAAGGGAGGGGGAAAGGAAGAGATTTTCCTCTTATCCCTTTGTATTACATGGGGTTATCCACAGGATATCCAAGATATTCCAGGTATTCTGCAGCTGAAAATTTTCTCCTAACCAATAGTCTCTTTGAAGCAATATCCATCAGGAAGACTTGGGGGCAATTCTCTGTAGCTTCAGCCTATGTTTTTGGAGCAGACTGGCACGACCGTTACAGGACAACACCTGATCACCAACTTCTTTTCTAGGGGAACTCTGCTGAGCTCAGAAATGCTGCATGTTCAGGTAGAATGTCTAATCACCACCGGGGAGGCCTGTTCAGAGCATAGGGAATATAAGGAAAGAAACTTAGGTCTGTAACACAGTAAAGCATGTAACATGAATTCCTTATAAGAAGAGGGGGTGGGAAAGAACTTGCAAGCAGGACTTGGGTCCTGAAGCTCTCTGTCATGTACACTAATGATTCCCAGACATGCTCTATAATGCAAAGCAGCAGCTGCCTCAGGAAGCTGTACATTTTGCCTTTGCATGTTGCAGTTCTGTTCCAGGATAAAAGTTGAGCTAAAAATTCCAGTGGCAGGATTGTAATCTCTTTTTCCATAACAAGATTTAGTCCCTTCCATACCAAGCCCTCGGACTGTAGGTGAATATAGGCAGAAAAGAGCAATGTTCTGTTTAGCTGTCTGTGACAGATGAACGGAAATTGCAGAAGCATTTACATGTCTCTGACTATTGTCTTCTGTATGGACATGTCAATGCTTTGCTGACCCAAAAATTTATGAAGGCGGAGGTACCTGGCTCTTGAAGAATTATTCCTTGCGTGAGCAAAATTTCTTCACATTAAGATGCATATGCTTAAGATAGCTCGTTGGGAAAACTAGCACAAGGCAGACACGCAGCAGGACAAAGAGAGAGATTGGGCAGCAGCATCAGAGCACTGATTGCGATGAATAGAAGGGTTTCGATCAAAATAATAAGGCAAAGGAAAGAGGCTGAAGCTATGTAGGTGAGAAATTAACTTTTCTTTGGCCTCTCCAAAGCCCAGCTTGGTCCTGTAACTTAGAAGTTGTGACATGAAATGTTGTGTTGACATGGAAATAGTCCCAAAGTTGAATCTGTGCAGAAAGATCACGCCAGGAGCCTGTGTTCTTTTTCCTACAGGGCTGAAAAATAGGTTATCACTAGGTTTGTTTTTTGTCCTAAAATCTACCAGTACGTGACCAGCATTTCTACTTCTTGCACTAGAGAACAAAGGGAGTAGAATTGGCCCCTTGGGGACCAAACAGTTACGTCATCCAAACAAACGCTGTGACAACATTTCCAGTTAAAGGTATATATCCATTTCTCTGAAAAATTTCTGCCTCATTCACCGTTTGCTGGTTTTTGGTTTTTAATAATAATAAAAAAAACCCAACAGTACAACAAAAACAAACTACACCGTTGCTAGCAGCAAAGACTGAAATATCCTTGAGTATGCAGCGCGGTTCATTTACAGCTCCTTTATTACACACCTTGTTTTAAAGCTGTCTCTTCAAATCTCTTGAAGTCAGACCCACATTAAAACACCTTTGTTGAGTTGAGGCCCTAATCATCTCAGGTTCCTTGGGTTCTCACAAGATAAGGGATGTAAATTTTACCTCGCTTGGGTGATGTTGGAATAAGCTCATTAAATTAATAGTTACAAAGTGCCATCTATCTCCCTGCAAATCATGGATGTGCTTCAGAGGGGAAACTCTAGCTGAGCAGGTGGAGCAACTCTCATTCAAAGGCATAAAGCACTTCTCTGCTTAATAGGCTAGATGTGCCAGCTGCATAACAAAGAGGGTTAGGTGAGCACGGGGACTTGTGAGGTGAGGGGCTGGAATGAAACCGGAGAGGGCAGGACTCCGCTACATGGATACAGTGCTTCCCTGGCAGGTCTGCAGGTTTTATTAATCAGTCTATTTTAAAAGTGATTACCTTTTGCCCCTCTCACTGCACTTGCAGTGAAACGTGATTCAACTGGCGCTGCACTCTGAGATTGATATACTGAAACTGTGTTTTTCCAAAGAGCCCAAGACACAAGCAGAGTTCCTTATACTGATTGCTTGCAGTACTAATGGAGTTTGTAACTCCTTAAAGATACTCAGGTGTTCCAGCCAAGGCAGCACAGAATTTTGCTCTGTGCTTATACTTCATGCATCACAAAAGGCCCTGGCAACATTGCCCCCATTGTAGCTGTACCACAACCATGCTTTTTAGGGAACAAAGTAGCTCTGTGTTTTCTTGCGCATGCAAATTGAGAAGAACCTGGTTTTAGAAGTTAGAGACACTTAGCATTTCTGTAATGTGTTTTATCCATAGGGATGCAAAGGCTGATGGTTTACGTATATCCAGTGCAGCAACCCTGAAAGATCTGGGTCTTGCTGGTTATGTGACAGTGGTGTCTGGAGGCTACAGAGCCACCAGCACTGTCTCAGGCTACGGTCTCTTGCCCTCAGGGAACTGCAGTTATATACACAGTCATGTTTGCCTCAAGTTTTTAAAGTAAATGTGCAGACTATATTTATTATTCAACATCCACAGACAGCAGTGGCCAGATGGCTAGGAAGCTGAGTGTATACCACTTCCAAAGGGGCCCTGTCCGGAGTGGTATTTCATAAAGAATTAGAACTCCCTGTGGTGACATGAAGTGTGTCGCATTTAATTCTGGGTGTAGCTGCTGACCTGGCTTGAACTCCATTAGGGAGCATAAAACAAATGAAGTATAGCACGGAATTTGGAGAGCTAGGCCCCTGAATCATGGAGCGACTCAGACAGCAGACAGGCAAGGCCTGAGCCTGATGTCATTTGTTTCAGAGAACACCGGTGGGGAGAGCAATAAGGCCAGGACTGAAGACAGGCAAGGGATTTAAGAAGTGGAGAAAAGCATGATGAGGAGATGGTAGATCTTTCTTGGCCATCAGCTATATAGCCTATCTCCTCTGCCTGCCTCCACATCCAGGGCAATAAAAGCTGCCTCTGACGTGACATCTGCAAGGCACTGTGACAGCCTTCCTTCTTTGGTTCTTGCTTTTTTGGAATCACAGTTTTGCTAATGGTAATACTCTTACAGATTCAGATTACTGCAAAGAACCTTTCTTCTATCAATGATTTTTGAGGTCTCTATCAACATATCTAAACAAACAAACAAGAAGTCTGCAAGGCAGTTTTTATGGAAGTATCTTTGCATATACCTATAATATCTGTAGTTTGTTATGGTTTAGTGTCTATATGGAGGCAGGAACCGTACGTATTTTCCTTCTGTGTTTACACAGCTCCTCATACTGTGCACTCTCCGGTCAGAGTTTCTGGTGTGAGGTCCTACTGCATAATAAATAACTAAATTAGCAAATAAAATGCTATGCTCAACTTTGGTATCTTCCATTCTTTCTGAACACAAGAAATTTTGAGGATTGCAAGGTCTGTCTATCATCAAGCTCTCTAAATATTAATCTCTTTAGTCTTGGTAGAAATCCTAGGGAAAAGTCTAGTAAAAAAATGGGGTTTTTTAATACATTTTCCTGATCTAAAATGGAATCAACTTCAGTGATATTCAATATAGAACAGTTATTTTCATTTAGAAACTGACATTGAACAACCTTAACAATGCAGTTCCAGACACATAATTAAAATTAAAAACAAGGAACGTGCCGATCTAATTACATTTTTCAATAGAAAGACGTTGAGAAAGAGGCAGAGAATAAATGATTTACAATTTTTTCTGGTGATGGCTCTGCAGTTAAAGCAGAGATATCCCCTGAGGATTCCTGAATCATTTAATATTCTGCTTTTTTTCCTAGGCTGCTTTTCCATGTAGAGGGGGATTCGCGTAAGAGCGACAAGAAGAGTGGATCCTCGACAAAACATCAAATAAAAGAAAATTATATGATCTGCATAATTCCCAAACTTCTTCCTATAAGAAAGAAACCACGTTATCTTTGGAAAACCAGGATAGGCACTGCCTCCGTGTCCTCACACAGTCCTATTTGAATGGCTGTAAAGATGAGATACACTTGCTTATCTCTGTTCTTTAGGAAGAGGACATCATCGATCTCAAGCAGTCATATGTTGGGGTGTGGGGTTTTGATGCAGCAGACATAGGAACTAGGGTTATCCTGACAGTTACAAAAGCAGCTGATAAGAGCGGAGTAACACTGAATAGAAATTGCATTAAAACAAGAGATATTCTTATCAGGATTTGAACCTGGCTAAACTGGATGAAATGCAATATCTGCTCCTGTTGATGCTCTCTGAACCATGCGAGAGAAGGATAGACTCCAAAAGCAAAAGGACCTCATTGGGGCATGAAAGCAGGCAGAGTGGGAATCTCATTCCAGATATTTTAGGTTCTAAAGACAGATATAATAATCAAGCCAAGGCCAAACCCTTGGCACTGGCTCAGCTGGAGTGAGTCGATTTCTCTTTGCACTGTCTAAGGACAGAGTCTTTTGCATGAAATGTTGCCCTGTTTCAAAGGGTATTACAAGGTCTGTCACTTTTAGGCTGCCACCTTTGCTTATATATGTCACCATAGCAGTCAGAGCTGCTATGCTGCTCTGGGAACAACAGCCTTGCCAGACACTTTTCTCTGTGGGAAGCACACAGAGATTATGACCAAAGCGGAATAAAAAGAAAACAACGCTTCTGCTGGTTATCTTTGTACAAATCAGGTATTTTGAGAGATGATCTACAAATTGAATGTATCACTATTTTGCGAGCATCGCAAGGCCAACAACACATCAAGCAGCTTGCTTCATTATGAAAACTGGGAAAAGAACGACTGCAGATTTCCTATTCCAGACTCTACCCTTGGACTTCTAACTTGATAATAGCTCCAGCAGCCACTAACTTCGTGATGTCCAAAGCAGAACCGTGTTGTGTCACTCACATTCAAAACCCCACTGCGTGAGTCTGATCTCCAGCAATGCCCAATGAGAATCATTTCAGATCCTACTGGATCCAAAAATGAAGAGGTTTGCCTGAAAAGTAGGAATGAAAGGAATTCAGTTCCCCAGTGAATTTGTCAGAGGAAAGTCCGCCCCTCAGTACTTCCCGGGTTACCCAATGTAGCAAACAACATTGTTTCATTTGTTTATGACGGTTAATTCTGGCTTGCCGAGGAATGTGTGACTGATGAGCCTTGCCAGCAGAAAGACGTATTTTATCCTGAGAGCACATTGCAAGCTGCTTCCCTACTTGGTGCCGTGTTTCTCTGGGGCAGGAAGGATCTATAGCATTGCATTTGTTTTGCACTCTGTTTAGTGTTCCCATGCGTGGCTTTCTCACTCAACAGAGACCAACAAGCAGGTCAAAGTGGAGCTGGGAAAGAGCTTTTTTGTGCCAGCCAGTGCAGTAAACGCTTCAAGCTGGCTGCTATTCATTTTCCACCCTGGGCATTCTGAAGCTCTGGAGACATTTCCCTAAAAGAATTCAGCTGCTGAGGAGAAGGTGGCTTTGGCACATTTTGCAGTGCTTTTCCTCAGATACAAGAGTTTTTTTGGAAATTCAAACCACCGTCTTTCCAACACAAAGCTAAAGAGCGAGCCTCGTCTCCAGAGACCACTTCCAGGTGCCTCTGCTGGAAGATCAGCTGGCAGCACTGCACCACACTGTGCTGCCCCAGGCACACCACACAGCACTGACGCTGCGGTGACGTGTTCCCAGGGGCAGAGCAAGAGGTCCTCAGTGGTGACAGCAGCACTGCTGCAGCAGGCTGCCTCTTTAGTCCTGGTACATCTCCACCTAGAGCATGGCTTCCTGCACAAAGCCAGGCCACCTGACAGAGAAGATGCTACCCAGTTTTCTAAGCCTCATTTAGAAGGCTTAATACAGTCACACGATGGAAGCAGGTCCTTGGAATTACCCTTAATAGTTAGCTCACGGCGTGGGTGCTCCACTTCCCTCCCTCCAGCCGCGCTACACGCTGAGCACAACAGCAGGCTGCGGGCACATCCCTTGCTGTGCCTCTGCCCCAGCACTGGCCACTGCTTCAGACCTTAACTGGGTGCTCGCTGAAGCTCTCTGGTTGCTACTACGTGCAGCAGAAAGCATCGAGGAGACACGAAGGCTAGAAGGGAGATCTTAGGGAATGAAATGCCAGTTTCTTGTTCTCCATGTAAGAAAAGGGCTGAAATTAAATTCTAGAGAAGGGGAGACTGCTATACTTCGGTAGGCACTCTAAGTATTTACAGTCGTCAGCGCTCTTTCCCTTTTCCATATGTTTCACAGCCTGTTCTGCCTAGAACAAGGGTATTAGCACTTAAAATATTTTTCTGAGCATGGTCAGTGCCTGAGCTGCCAGGCAGAGCTGCCTGAGAAGCAAGACTTGCCATGTCTTGGTAGCTTTATTCATTATATACAATAAATTAATGCTATCTGGAATCCAACTATGCCTGGGTGAGGGCTTCCTATTACTGTGTGTGCGCACTCGTGCATGTGTGTGTAAAAGGCAAAATATACAGCCGTATTTCAAAACAGCTGACTGTTCAGATGACTGCATACAAAGCGCTGAGCAGGAGTGTCTGAGGTGTCTAATGGTGCTGCAACACAACCGTGGCTGTTCATTGACAGTGGCAGGTTGGCAGACAGCAGATAAATCTGTGGTGCATGTGTCTGCGCATAATGAACACTCTTTATGTACTGCCTCTGCTGTGTAATCATCTATTAGTGCTAATTGCTAGTGCCTAGGGCTGAAGTGGCCTTTCACATTAAATAATATGATAATAAATAATATAGATAAAAGAACTTACAAAAGGGCAGCTGTAAGAGAAAGCCTCTCCCTGGTTTAAAACATTGCTCTTTTTCCCCAGAGTAGAGTTCTCTGCTGCAACTTTGGTGCAGAGATTCGGAGTGCGGGAGGAAGAGGTTTCCTGCAGACGGCGCAGGTCAGGAGGGCCGCCGTACAGATAGCGTAGCCTGACGCTTCAGCAGTTACCTCTCTTCCTTGCTCTGATGTCAGCTATGTCTGATTCAGGTCAGGGGTTGCCAGGTACTGAAGCCCCTCCCACGCTGTATGGTGACATAGAGCTCACCGATGCCCACTGCACAGGGCTGGCGGGTCCCTCTGCAGCCAGACCACGTAATAGATATGAAGGATGGGAATTCTTCACACACAGCTCTTAGATGTACCCTGCACTGCAGGATATGATGCATTAAATGAGTATCATTCCGAGTTTTTTTATGAAGCTCTGATGAGGAAGGAGGGACCTTATCCAATATGTTTATCCCAGAGCGCTTAACCATCATAACAAGACGGAAACATATCTAGATGCTAAGCTTGCTGGGGATGGCAGGTTTGGTGGCTTGTGTTGTATTTTAGGAGCCTTATCTAGAAGATTCTGAAACCATTCCCCAAACTAACACTTGCCTGGGCCTCCTGTTAGCCCAGCAATGAGACTGCTCAAGACTGATAGCAACAGTGTGCCGCTGAGCAAACTGCAGGGATGCGACCTTTGGATTACAGCTCCTCCAGCTATTTTCTACCCACAAATTCTGCAGACCCAACAGATGATTACAGTGGAGATTATTATAAGTACGGACCCAGCTTAGATCCTACTCAGCACTGAAAAATAAAGTGAAGGAATGTAAACTGAGCTGCAGGTGGCCGAAAGTGTTCCTGCATTAAGGAGGAAGGTGTTCTTGTAGGTGCTGCTCATCGCACTGGTTTGAACTGTAGTGAGACTTGACATCCTGAGAATATCAAGGTCAGAGCAAAATTAAACTGGAAACAATTGAGACTGTGAAACCTCAACTAAGTCCAAGTCTGCAATAGGTAAGAGTTCACTGCTTTGAAGAAATTAGAGAAGATGATCCCTCCAACATTAGAGATTGTGACTTCCTTTGAGTGACAAAAAAGTTCTATAACACCTAGACACCATCATGTTTTAAGATTGTAGGCTACAAAATAGCAAACGAGATCCTTCTCCCATCGTGGGCATGTGCGTGTACTGAAAAAGCCTTTCAGTCCTCAGGTTTAAGTCCTTCACTCAGCCAAGAAACCTCAGCGGAGAAGCTTTAGGAGTCCTTACGTTACAGGTGCAGCTGTTTAATGGATTGTGCTGCCAGAAGGCATGGTAGTGATGCGTAGCACGGGCCAAAGAACGTTACCTTCTTGGTAATATTTAGACTGTGTCAATATGTAAGATTTGAACCCACGTCTTTCTTTGGGGAGCAAAATTAATAGATGTTTCTAGTGCCTCAGTCCACCAAGCCTTCTTGACAGTTGTGCTGTTTATTTCATTGCGATAAAAATAAAAAAAAAACAGTGCAGAAAAAAAAAGCCATAAGTTGGTGCTGCACCACTCCCAAGCGGTCAGTTTTTGATCAAATTCGTGTTCCCCACCATCAAGAACAGAGGCCCCATTTTGTAAGGCGCTCATAACTTTAAAACTCTTATCAATATGTGCATTACTTTTGTTTCTGAAGACCTGGTCATTCTTTAAAGGTCCCTCAGTGGGACCTGAACTCATGTTCTAATCCAGCCATTTTTTTTCCTCCTTTCAGACATGCTCTGAAGACCTTTCATGCACAAACAGCACACTTACTTCTCATCACCACCTTTCAGCAGAGGGATTTTTTTTTTCAGAGTTCTCTGGAGCGGTTTCTGATGACAGCTTTAAAAAAGCCTGACCTTCCTCTCCCTTACTGGAAGTGTTTAGCCTTCAGCGCCTGACTGCGGGACACCCTGCCACACCGTAAGAGGGACACACAGAAAGCAGCTGGTCTGTTGCCGAATCCATTTCCTCTCATAAGAGACCTCTCATGAGCATGGCAAAACAGGGTGGGTCTCGTAAGCTGGCATTCTACAAAAGCCTCGGGGAGAGAAATGAAATATAAGCTAAATTCTTGCCAGGATAGGCAAAGTAAGATGCTGCTCTCAGGTTTGATCTCATTCGTTTGCCCTGTATATGCTTCATATTTTCCTTTTCTTTGTCTTCTTTTTTTGAATGAATGGTGAATAGAGAAAGCATTTCATGGCTGACAGAGCATTACTGTGCTCACCTCCAGGTAAAAGCTCCAGAACCAAAGATCTCGGAAGCTGGGAAAAGAGCAGCTTTTGCAATCAAGACATTGCAAAGCTGGCACAAGACACAAACCACTGACACCGTCCTGGGACTCATTCCTGATAGGGAAACAAGTGCTGATGCTAATTTAAGATGTTCACAAAAGCCAATAGAAGAAGGAAAAGGAAAAGCCCCCTGTGGATTTGTCTGGGGTGTCAGAATTCATCTCAATTCCTCCAGCGAAAAGATCCTTCGAGGCACTGCCGTTGCAGAGACATCTGCTGTTGTAAAGGATATTGTAGTTCTGCCAGCCCTCATGATTAAACCATGAGGTACCCGGTTTATGCTTTAATTTGACTTTTTCATGATCTCAATTCTTTGTATGCAAATTGCTGAGTTTCTGCCTACCCTTCACCACCTTGTTAAAGAAACTTGTCAATGGTATGGTTTTCCTGTACGCCTGGTGGGAACAGAGCAGGATGTTAACTGCAGCCGGATGCCCACATGTGTTTACAGCTCTGGCTCACTCGCAAAGCGGAGACTGGAGGCTGTCTTGCTTCCAAGTTTTCTCTAAGAGACTTCAGCTAGACAGGGCAACTGCAATCATTTTTTTCCGACCTCTTGCCCTGCAGTAGCTCAGGCCAGAAAACTTTACCCGATGATTTTTCCAGACGGAGTTCAGCAACATGTGGTTAAATGAAGCGATGAAGTTACTCCTCATCAGGGGCTCTTTCTAACCCAGAAGGCGCGTGCAGTACCTTCCCTGCCTCCTACTATCTTTCTCTTGCAAAGATTTGTGTTGTCAGATTTTTTATTTTTCATTTTTTCCTAAGCGCAAGAACTTAAGCAAGTATCAAGGGCACCCTGCATCATAGCATAGGCTGAAGAACGGTAACAGCAAGGCTGTACCCAGGGCACTCTGCCTCTCTGGATGTACTTAAAGCATTTGCTACCAGGGTTTTGCCAACTCAGCCAGTTTTGACCAGTACGGCTTGGGGAGCACTTACACCTCTGATCCCTTAGCAGAGGGACAGGAGATAAGCAACACGCCAGTGCTTTGGAAAATATTTAATTGCCAGAGTATTTTGCAGATTGCCTGGTTACCTATATCCTGAACTACAGTCAGGTAAGGCACGAATGTACAGTTCCAGTTTGCACCAATTTAGCTGTCTTGCTACAAAGCCCATGCATAGGCCGTAGCTGGGACCTGGAGATTAAGTCAGAAAAAGATGCTGATTCAATGGCAGAGCTGCAAGGCACAGCTACTACTGTAACAATTAAGAGCTATGCTAATAGACATGACAAAAGTACTAGAGGTGCAAAAAATGACTCTATTCTCTTTTCCTCCTGACTGTTGTGCTTAAGAGCTCCTCCTACCTGTTGCTAGGTTGGTATGTCATTAGAGATTAGAATAAGGCTTTTTGAGCTGTGCTTGTGTCCTGTCCTTCCCTGTTAGGCACTTGGTGGGGAAGGGAATTTCATTTACCAGGCTGATTTTTCCCCCTGCTTTTTTTTTGTCCGTGTGCACATTTTCAAAAAAGTTTAAACCCTGTAAGCTGACCCAGAGCAACAAGGTATACACTGGAACTAAGGAGTCTCTTGTCCCCTGGGTCATCCACTCCATCCACTGACAGAGGAAATTAAATGGCTCTGAAAGGGCTTTTCATTGAGACTCTGGGAAAGGCCAACGTCTTGCTGCCCTGCACTAATTCCTCTCCACATTGTTTTCTTAACCCACTGAAGCCTCTGCTGAGCTTAGCCTTAGCGTTGCCCCACATACGAGCCAGTTCCCATTCATATTAGTATCCCAGAAACAGCAAGGGAGGCAGCACTGTAGCTACTAAGAGCTGACCCAAAGACAAGGGAGGCAAAGGCAGATTAAAGTTGATGGCCAGAAGTGGACTAAATGACAGAGAAATTAAGGGCATAAGAAAACTGCATAGAAGGCAGAGGGAGAGACATGCTGGCCATAGAGGGTGCTTTAGGCAGCTGTGACTAGATCCAATGGGGCAAGTTATATGCTTATAATAATAACATATTTGAATAAAGCCCTGTCACCAAAGGAGACAAACTCTTCTGTTTAACAACAAAGTGTAAGGACATGGAGTTGTGATGGTCTACAGTTGGTTTTGCAGAGAAACAAAACACTTTACCAAAGGTTGTTGAGCCACATAAAAATAAGCTGTTACCGATGTTTTCCTTTGATTCTAGAGAGGACTAGGGTGGTAGCAGGGGGGAAGTAGGGGAGGCCGAGAGCTCCTAGTTTGAATATTTGGGATGCAGCAGAGAGCGCAGACTCTAGGATGTTGCCAGGGTCCAGCTGCCAGTCAGCAGGAATGGGCTGTATCTGCAGCTACACAGATGAAGATGGCAAGGCAGGGGCTTCATGGCTATAGCAGTTTACTATGAATGAGGCTCTCATAAGGTACCCCGTGAACCAGAGGACTCCTACCCCTTCCTTCAGGAACCCTTGAGAGAGGAAGTAAAGGCAAACAATGGCAAGGAGGCACACGTGGGGATGTGGGTCAGCACTACTGCTTCCCAAGAAGCAGAATCATAGAATGGTTATGGCTGGAACCAGCTACAAAGTCCCATTTAACAGCATACTCTCCCAGAAGACTGATTTAGAAAAGCCTGATATTTCTTTCTTATAGACATTCTTCATGATGTTTTATTCACAAAGTGTCCTCATGACTATTTTGGATAGATTATTAATGGATAAAGTTGCTAGGGATATAATTTCTCAGGCTGTCAAGAAGATGTTTTGATTGCTTTCTGCAATCTGCATGTCTGATCAAGCAAGCCAGTAAGTATGACTAAAGGAGTCAAGGGTTGGAATAACTAAAACACCTGAGGGAGTCAGGGGAAGAGAGAAGCTGGAGATCTAGTAAAAATGCCTAGAGGCAAGAACAGAGATGAGGAAAGACTGGAAATGATAAGATAGAGAGGTTTGCTTTCAGGATACATCTACAGGGTCATTTGTTCATTTATCAAGGAAAAAGCATCTTCAGCGCTACCAAAAATACAAAAACCTGTTCCAGAGAAGTTAGTCTGAATAGATTAATGGTAACAGAATGCTCGTAAGAGTGTGGTTGTGGTTTTAGCCTGATTTCCGATTGAAAAGATACTTGCAGGGTCATACTGTAGGCTGTGGATGTATACTTATTCCAGCTCCCAGATTATTTATAATACTGAAAAAAACAGCTTGCTTTTCTTTTTCCCCGCTTCCTAGAAAGAGAGGGCAAAAGGGATTAGAGTTCTTTCTTCCAACTCGTGTGAGAAGGGGAGAGCTAAGGGCTAACAATGGAAGAGGTCCTCACTGAGATGTCTTCTGTAAGTGTCTCAACTCTTATATGGAGCATATGTCATGAAGACCATACAGAACACAGTCATATAGACAATGTATATGCATTCAAGAAAAATATGACTCCTGGCCATTCCCGTCTGTTTCCTGACTCAGCAGCAAGCAAAGTGTTGGTAAGCCTGCAGTTCTTTGCAGATGAACAGAATCACACACGGCATTTAGTCTCGCGATATTCTGGCACACAACACACTCACTGGGAGACAAGTCTGTTGCACTCTTCAGGTCTTTTCAAGCAGACACATAGGAGCCCGTTCATTCCATTTATAAGTGTTCACAGCTTATATGGAGTTTATGGAGCAAAACCAATTGCAGTTGGATGCCTGTCACTTCATTGGGTTTTATGCAATTTCATCAGATCCACTTAGCTGCCCTGTTTTATTTCTGCTTCTATTGAGCATCCTAGGAGTGCTGGTCCCTGTGCCTCACCATGACCAGAGTACTTAAATGGGAACCCCCATCCGTCAGTGTCACAACATAACTACTGCTGATCCTGGCTGCTCTCACAAAAGTCAAGCTCGGAGGCCATTCATGGAATCGCTGCCTGTCATGTAGCATGCACTTTTGCCTGCACAACACTTGACAATTAAGGCAAGTGACAAAGGCATTCCAGAAAACTGCATTTCCTAACCAGATTTTCTTTCTCCTTCACTTGCAGTCTTCTCTGGAGAGGGAATCAGGAAGGTCCTTGCTCGTATTAAACCTCAAAGCTGTAACGGATCTAGACATCTGCCTGTTGAATGCAGCTGTGACTTTCTCAAATGCAGGCGTACGGATCTGTACTTGACTAAGTCTTTGCCAGTGGATTTCTTCCCTCCTGTTATTCCCAGCCTTGAGGAATGCAAGATCCCCAGCTGCCCTTCCTCGGGAAAGGGTCGCAGAAAAGACAAGTCCAAGACTTTGTCAGTTCTGTTTCAATAGCTTTCCCCTCAGGGCATCTTTCTGGAAAATCCACCTCTGGATTATCAAACTCACAAAACGCGGCTTGGTGAGGCTTGAGTGAGGCTCTATACCACTTTATTTTGGGTCTCCATTTCATCTTTCCTTCTTATTTTGATGAAATGGCCTTTTGAGCCTTGGAAATACTTTTTTTCATGAGTGCTCAGGAAATGCTGGAAACCAAGTGGCAGCTTTGAGGGTGACTCCAATGATACGACAGAAAGAACAAGAAAAAAAGTAGCATTATGACAAACGATCCATTTCTGTGCTATGGGATTTTCTCTTGTTCATTGCATTCAGTGTGATCCTTCAAAAACTGTAGGTACCACACCCAAGACCAGGGAAAAGCATCAGAGCACTAGCAACTTTTATACTCAGTATCATGTGAAACCAAAAGAGTTAAAATCCAGGTTTGCTCTTCACATGACAGTGCTTCACACCTCTGCTGTCAGACTCCCAGTTTTATGGGCTCTGGTTTATAGATGTTTGTCGCATCTATATATATAGCTTTTCCTCTAAATTTAAAGACAAGGGTATTTTTCACAGCAGCCAGACTTCCATTTCTTGAATTTTTGCAGGAGTCACAAGGAAGGAGAACCTCTAAATCACCAGGAAGCTCTGGCAATGCAGACCCTACTGTGCAAAATTGCTTTTAAAAAGCACTTACTTTTTATGGTCTAATTTAGGGCGACATTGAATGTTCTCAAGAATACTTTCCAGTTCCTTCAAGTGTTCTGCCCTGTTAAAATGTCTGAAAGTCCTTTCCTGAATTAATTCCGAGCCAAATGTACTGTGTGCCTCTTGGAGCTATATCAAATGGCCAAACTTTAAGTCATCATTTCTAGGATAAATTACCTTTTCATCAGGCTGGGTATGAACTGAGTTCGGTAGGGACACGGGGACCAGGATTGCTTTTATTTCACACACATTATTAATGCACTTATTGTTTGACCTGTAACTGCTACAGGAAGAGTTGTTGTGGTGGGGGAATGATGGGGAACTAAATGCTTTTAAGATCCAAAATTCAGCCAACAAGCTACAACAGACAGTTTCACTGGCTGACAATGTTTTCAGCAGCAGAAGACACTTACACAAACAGATATTCATAGAAGCATTTCGGTTGGAAAACACCCTTAAGATCATCGAGTCCAACCATAAACCTAACACTGCCAAGTCCACCACTGTTTTCAAGATACTCAATTCCGAGACAAGGTTGTTTGCTATAGGGACTGCACATTTGCAAGAAGGAGAACAACTTCTCGGTGCTTGGGCACTCTCTTGAAATGTACTGATATTACTGGTAGTTGCAGGGGCTTCAGTGCAGCAGCTGGGACGTCAGCTCTCATGGAAGCAAAGTCAAAACCTGCCCCAGACTTAATACTATGGCTGCTCAAGGTGTCATCCTGTAAGCCCTACAGAATATAGGTTTGAGGTACAGTAAATAGACTTCCCTGTAGGAGGTCTTGGGGCAGGTTTCCTCTCCTGTCTCCCCTCTCTCCCCTAAAACAAATATACACAGTCTGAAAGTGTCAGCTCGGGTTGATACCACATTCTTGTTTGCAGAAGAAAGGCGTCTCACTCGCCAGCCTGGCAGAACAACCTGCATATTGCCTAGGAAGTACTGCAGCAATTGACAACGTTTAAAGAGCAAACTGCGAGCAGACTTTCCTCCAGCAATCCTTCCTCGCAGCACTGCTTGTCCACTATTTTTCTGTAATAGTTCAAGTACATTAAATCCTCCTTTTTTTTTTTTTCTCCCCTCAAAGAATTTCCTTTTCTCTGATTTATTTCTCTGGCAATCCACTTAGCAGTAGAGACCTATAGGGGGTTTGGGAGCTGACAGCCTCTATTTACCCACTGGCCAAAGCACCTCTTTGGCATCTCTCCAGCAACACTTTTCGGCTCCTGCTGGCAGAGCTGTCCCTGTAGACCAGCAGCTGGAAGATCCCAAGTCCGCTTGAGTGCAAGGAGCCTTCCAGTCATATAACAGGATTCCTTTCTTTTTAGCAATTCCTTTTTTGTGTTCTGAGAGTCCTGTCCCATCCCCCAATAATAATCATGTGCCGAATAGGAAACACAGTCCTCCTCCCTTCTTTACCATGCGCACACACATCCACAGCTGCTACTTAGCAGAAAAAGAAAAAGTTCCCAACAAATAAAAAGTTGCCAGGCTGTCATCGCTTTTAAATAAAAATTCACGGAGGCTTTCAAACAAGGCTATGTGTTTCAGGTGCAAGGATATTTCTGAGTCTGCTACTCTTTTTTTTTTTTATGGTAAGGAAAGGACAATCTGTGTTTGGGAGGTAAAAGGTCTCCAACGATGCTCCATTCCTAGTTTGCTCCAACCATCCTAGATGGAGCTTGAATAGGAACACTGAAGACCTGGATTAACTACAAAGAGCGAAGGGAAGGAAATGCGGAGTTAATCACTCTGCTACTCTGTGCCTAATTGCATCACTGGAAAAGAGCTAGTCATCTCATTCATGAAGTACCATGAAATCTGCGACACATATCAGAGATGTGGTCTGCAACAACATAATCCTTCACTGGAGTTTGCAAAAAGAGGAAAAGTTTCATCTGGGGGAAAGTTACATTGTTGTGCAGTATGAAAACACATTGGCCAAGAAAGCAACCTCTCAAATTCCTTTGTGAAAAATTCTCATGAGTTCCCTAGGACATAAAAATCACCACAGAGCAGAGCTGATAAATACATCTCCTTGACACCTCTGAGACAAGGTATAGTTAAACTCCACAGCCCTCCTCAGAGCAAGAGAAACCAGGTGTTGTCCTGGGGAGAGCAGAGAGACAGCAGCACAGCCTGCCCTTCTCAGCAGCAGCTTGCAGAGAAGGCTGCAGACACGTTCTCAGCTGACCAGAGAGAGCATTTACAGAACAGGAAGATGGCAAACTTAACGTATCAATAGGCAGTCACAAAAGATCAAATGGATCACATCCTCACCAGCAAAAAGCAGGTCCTAAAGCTATTGGAGTTTCAAAATTGAGGCCAAAGAGTGCCATGCTCTAAGCTGTGCTTCCTCATCCCTCCTACCAAGAGGAAAAGTCAAAACCAAAAGTAGTGATGCACGTTCCCAAGGCTAGTGATCTCAAACACCTAAACGCTTGTTCTCTCCTGAGCCCAAACCACTGCCTCATCTGAGCATCCTTGGTGATTTACAGTCCCTTCACAATAAACAAAATTTCAAATATAAGACGGATTTTCTCCTTACCTGATGCTCCTAGGGTCCCAGGGTCAAACTACTGCACATTCTCCCTAATTACCTTGAAACACAAAAGGCCTGTGATAATCCTTTTACTGAGTACCTCAGCCACTACCATAAGGTGGGATGCCTAAATGCAGGTGGCCTAGATCACATTGTAATAACATGCACCCTCTTTGCCACTGCAGTTCTAGATCAAGCAGGAGCTCACCTGCTGCTTAAGAGAAGGACTCTCCACCTGGAGGAATAAGGAGGACTCATCTATTCTAGCCCTCCAGCAAAGGGAGGACTGTGAGCAGTGAGAGGGGAAAGTTGTAGGTAGAAAGATCAGTAAGTGCTGCAGGCAGTTGCATATCTGATAAAATTTTCATTTTTATAGCTATAACCCATCTTGCTGTCTCTGCTTCTTCCTCCCCATTAGCTGATCAGCCCTTTCGACTAGGTGCAGAATTTAAACAGGAAGAAGAGATTGATGCAAAAATTCCTAGAGCCTAGAAACCTAGAAAGCCTCAACTTCCACCCTAAAATGGGTATATCCCCACAGCTATCAAAAGCAGCTCAAAGGCATTTGTAGGCTGCTGAAGATTGACGCCAAGCAAGACACAGGCTTTTTACTTGCCTTTGTGAAAACAGGCTATCCCTAGGAAAGAAAAAAGGAGAGCTAGATAGTCTTTAGCATCTGGGCTGTGATAAAACCTGCATTACAGGTCACTGCTCTACTGTCCTGACTGCTGCATGAATGCAGAACAGAAAGTTAGTTTCACACGGAAAAAGAAAACAAAACAGCAGAAAAGGAGCCACTAAGGCCCCTAGCACCTCCTCTGTGGTCTTTATAAGGGGTTGGCTACAGAAGGGCATGCTGGGAGAATACCTTCATTAGGGAAATACCTGATAATTAGCAGAACCTGGGTGGGGGAATGGTAGGGTGATTGGGAACACTGCTAACATGGAATTTGGCTTACATGTGTTGGAATGGTAACAGCAAGTAATGAAAGCAGCAGCAGGCCTTGATGGTATCTCTAATCGGTAGCAGCGTACGTTGTTGGCAGGAGCCTTTGGCATACTGGACAAGCTGGGTTACCAGCTGCATCTCCTTTCACACCCCAGTGAGGCAGCAAGCTTGATGAGACGGCTTTATGGGCTCTGCCTTCCATGCACAAGCAGAGTAGCTATGTCATCTCCTAGAGCAGCAGTTTCTGCCATGCTAACTTCATGGAAAAATTAGAAGTGGCAACAGCCAGTTTTCTGCAGGCCCCATTCCCTCTGAGTCAAGTTCCCACCAGGTGTGCAGTTCGGGCTTAAGTATTTGGTATGGTATTTGCGTAGGGAGTGTAGCAGAAGTACTAAGAGGGGTATGAACTAAGCGTGAGTTGAGGTGTATGTGTGAGGGTTTAAAGACTGGCCAGTGTTAATAACCAAGGACACTGTTTCCATCCAGACAAAAAGCCCCAAGGACCTTTACCCTGCTAAGGCAGCAGCAGGTCTGCCAGCAGCAGACCCTGCACTCTGACAGCAGAAGGAGGGCAAAAAAGGCTGCAGCATATCACAAATGCTGGGGCTTTTTTATGTTAGCCCAACACGAAGACGGAGTATAGCAAAAGGGCACAAAACCCAGGCAAAAATGTCTTCCATCACCAGTCAAGAGGAATGCAGGAGACACAGCTTGGACTTGGCAGCCTACATCCCAAACTCTATGCTGCACACAAGTGATCCTGCCCAGACCACTTGGACGCATATTTTGCTTTACAAGTATGAGTTTGTGAAAGCGAGTGGATCGACGAGCTTAGAGATTTTGAACAAAAAAATTAAATCACCTTCCTCTTCCATAAGATCTTGAACTGAGTTTTCTTACGCTATTTTCCAATATACGGAGGCACACTGCCGGCACGTTCGCCCTCTTAGCTCTGCTTTGGGAGTGGCGGCAGAGGCCTCTAAGGCTCAGAGACAACCATGAATTGAAGCTAATCCATCAGGCAGGCAGGGGCACCTTCAGAGACTCACAGGCATGGTTGTGAGCCAATACCCTCAATGAAGACACTGGCTGCTCTTTTGGATGCCAGGGTTTCTAGTAGCAACTGGCAGAGTGTATTTCTGCTCTGCGAGCTATATTTAGCTATTTTTAGACACCAGCCAAAGAAGAAGGGAAGTTCCTGGCATCTAAAAGACAGAGCTGCAGAGAAAAAAAAACCCTCTAGGTAAGCAGGCCAGCCTGCTGTTATCAGAGTACATTGGTTAAACTCTCCCCGAGAGAATAAAGGTGGGAATTTAATATCAGTGGAAAGCTAACAATACTGGGGAAGGGTCTCAATGTGGAAAGAAATGCGTTAATTAGAAAACCGCCCAGTGAAGAGGTCTGTAGCCATGTTTCTTTGGGGGAAACAAGTAGAAATAGCTGGGAGCAGCGCTGAGCCTAGAAAGAGAACATGACAGAAAAGTGGTTCTCCAGCTCTGGAAAGAGGTATAATTTATTCTCGTTATTCATACTCCCTTTGTATTACTAACGATATTTCTTGGTGCTCAGTTCTTGTAAGCACCATTTCTCCTCCGAGACGCTGAAGTGCCTGGTGGTTGCTGAGAATGGTTAGCGCAGTCCACATTCACACTAAGGAGGTATCTCTGCCTGAAGCACCAGAAGGAGCTGTAGCTGGAACGCGATGAGCTGGGGTGTAAAGGGAGGCTGCGCCACACAGTGAGGCCGATAAAGGAGCCCCACCTTAGTTGCAGGCCTGCATGAATAATTGTGTGGCCTCGTATGCCTGATCTCAGTTGGGATTTCTGGCACTTATGTGACATGCACAAAGGAAGGAGACTCTGTCCTGGGAGCTTCCTTACCTTGTAGCAAGAATATTACCATACCAATATTCCTTCTCCCACAGTAATGTAATCAATCCTAGTACCTCAGACTTCGCGTGCAACCCTGCAGCAGCAAACTAGCAATACCAGGTCAGCTGCTTGCATGGTGAAGGGTAAGAGGAAGTCAGGAGGAACCAGATTTCATTTTTTAACTTTTAAGAGGGTTTTATAAACTGTAGTTTGGAATAAATGGGTTGAAAATACATGCTAGTCCCTAGTTAGCGCCCCAGTGAACCTGTAGTAATGTCTTGCCTCTAAAGCATTTAGAAATGTATGAAAAGCGTTATTCAAATGAATAAATAATAGCTTTCAGACTGTTTTGCCTGAAGAACTGCACACACTTTGCATAAGCCCTTGCATTCACAGCCCTGCGTTCCAAGCCCCTCCTCGCAAGCAAGCAAGGGAAGAGCGGGAGGGAAAGGACTGGACTCATTAGTAATGCTTCGAGCCAGAAGTCCAGATGGGCTCTGAAGCTAAGCAATGCGGGAGACGTGGCTTAAGGTTCAGTCTGCATGAAGGGTGCATCTGGTTTTGTCTTGAAAGTATACCTTGACTTCACCTGCCAACTATATGCATCTCAAACTAAATGAGCTTCCCCTTATTAAAGTGCAATGTATCCTAGTTTTCAGTCCAAGTAAGGCTTCACACAGGGAAGCAGACATCTGCTGAGCATTTGCACACGTGTTAAAAAGGGAAGACAGCACTTTTCTGCCCTCCAAAAGCAAATTCAGTACTGTTGAAGGGTAAAGCACACAGTGAAATAGGAGGGAAGCAGCAACACTGAGCAGTGATAATCAGGGATATACGTTTGCCATTAATACTGTTGCAGCTGGGAAAGAAGCGGCATCTTTCTGGCACTGACAGCTATAAACCACCTTAAGAAGGGAGGCTGCAGAAACTCCATCCCTTTCTGCCCTATAAAAAAACCTGCTTCAGTTCAACCTGATGCAGAGCTCTCCAAAACAAAATCCTTTTGTGTTATACAGAAGATCATAGTCATCACAAGTCCTTCCAGCAGTTAAGTGGCTCCTCTCCCCAAATTTACAGAATGTTTTGTTGGTTTCTCTATCTAGGTGATGTCAAAGGGAAAGCGGTTATTGACCACATCAGCAAAAATGGTTATGTAAAGCTTGAACCTTCCCCTCCTATTTTCTTCTGCACACACAGCAGCAGCGCATGCCAGTGCCCGATACCATGTGGTTTTTGCGGTGCTGCATTTGCATATTTTACAACCGTACAAAGCTATAAGACTACATGGTACATTATTCAGCAAAAGGGATAGTCCCGCACAATCAGAGCTCTTCCAGACAAAACTGAGAAAATTGCCTTTTTTATCTATAATACAATATATAATGTATAATACAACAGAATGCAGAAGGTATGATACGTTGTCTCTATAATCCATTCCCCTATAGAAGCTGAGATTGATTTCTGCAAGGACCGTCTCTCACTTCTTTCTTTCCCAGTCCCTGTCCAGTTCAAACATTTGCTAACTATTTTGTAGAATGCCCTTGCACCCTCACTGCAGGAGCAAGTCTTTGAGCACCCGAGAGCGAAGCATCTAATGCCGGACTACACATGCAGTAAGCCCAACATCTGATTACATTTATGCAAATGCCTATATTTATTAGCATAACAGGAAGGCTGTTCTACTGCCTGCAAAGAAACGAGCCCCTTTATTCAAATCTATCTGTGTCAGTTCTGAGCAGTTAATAAGATCTATTTGTAATCCATAGGTATGCACGATAAAATCAGGATACTTAGTGCTTCTGTTGGCAAAGGAACTGCTACGAATATTGGTAGCAGGCAACTTAGTGCAATTATTAAGAGAGATATTTAAGTACTCTTCAGGGTACTTCTTGATAGTGGCAAGGGAACTCAAACATACTCAAAATCTCATTCTAGTTTCAGCTGCCAAAGCTCTTGGTGGTCAGACCCGGTAGGAAGGCATCCAGCCAGGGTCAACCCACCACACCAGATGAGATCCAAAAGTTGATAAGGAAGGGAAAGCTTGGGAGAAGGGAAAGGACCGTTATCATCTTCTCACCTAGGAAAAGTGCCTTGAGGACTTCTTAAGGCTAAATGCACCTGTTGTCTTGTTTTATGAACGTGAGGGCATTATAAACTTGGATGCAAGATCAGCTGCAGCCTCCCATTTGCAGCTGCTCTCTCAATGCTTTAGGTTTATTTGACTTAGTTCTTATCATCCTGAGAGAGGACTAGGCTGGGTTGCACTGAGATGAGGAAATCTCACTCTGATTTACTTTGTGGGACAGAGGGACCTGGGCAGCCACGTGCATCAATTTCACACGATTCATGACAACTAGTCTGAGGAGGAACCAGGAATACCAAATGCAGACCCTAATAGACAATACTTCACTACCTCCCATCATGCTTAGGAAAGTGTCTGGGATCCTATGGTGAACACTAGAATTGCTGTTTTCATTTTTCCCTAATTAGCAATGAAATTATGTTTGCAACACATTAAAATGCCCACTTAGGCTGGTGGGTAGCAAACATTTGCCCACCTGCCAAGAGGTTTTCCAGCTGACATTTATCTAAAGAGAGAAATCAGACTGCGATTCACATATGATTAACAAACACAGACTCTATTTAGCCCATGTGATTAAGATTCATTTAAGAAGTCACTTCAACACATACAAAGAAACCATCACTCCTTCACTCAGTGATGATGATGACGATGAGAAAGAAAAGTGGTCCTATTTCACTCCAGCTCCTCAAAGGAAAAGCATAAGTGTTTAAGGTCATGTTCAGAGCAAAGGGTCAAGCCACTGCTAGGGTAACTCCACTGATAATCTGTTTAATCTTTCCTGCCAAAGAATTTGTTGCGGAAGGGCCATAGTACAGACAACCAGGTTTGGGCAAGAAGTAACCATTTCTTACTAGCCCACCAGGAGTGTCTGCCTGTGTTCTCTTAAGATTTGTAGTTACAGAATAGGAGACGAGCCTCGGATACACAGTCTTAGGGGTCTAGATTTTACTTTCCTTAGAGAATAAAAATCGAGATTCAGAATCTAGGTCTTCCTGCACAGAGACAGGGGCTAGGCTGTGAAATTCCCCATGATGTAGGAAAAACACTCACGTTCAAAGCTGCTCGAATTTCACTGTAATAGTACCTACTTATAGCGGTATGCTACAGATCTTTGCAGTTCTCCCAGAGACTTGAGTGTTGGGGAAACTTGTTACTACAGCGTTGCTAAATAACACATAGCCTGTTGTTCATATGGTTCGATGCAACAATTACTACGATCAATTTGATTTGCAATGTGTCCTGTTTTATGAATCACTGAGTTATTAACCTTAACAACGTCAATGAGCTGCTAGGGTAATTGAGTCTCTGCAAATTAAGGTTTGGGGTAATTATTAAGTGCTGCTTTGTACACAGGAATATATGAATACGTTACTGATGCCAAGTGATTATACTCTTGCAATAAGAGAAGAATTCAGAGTGACTGTAGCAAAAGACATAAACCCAGTCTGAGCAGCTTCAAATGACAGTAGGTATGTTGGCATATTGATTACAATTTCCTTATATCTCCCTTGTCATATTTATGTAGCCCTGAGCAACTTAACATGGTGATATAGAACTCCCATTTCTTGGTCTGTTTTCCTCCCAGATAACAGACTTGGTCAACCGAAGTTTCTCTGTGAGGATAACATTCAGTCCCAGCCTATTCCAAGGATTTGAATGCCAGTCAGGACTGAAGAAATAAAAGGGGAGAAGACCACATACAGCATATTTCAGCGTAAAAGCACAACCCGCAACCTAATGCACTTACTTTCTTTAGGTGAGTCATTGGGGGAGTTACTGCTGTTGTTTGTATGAACGCTTGTATGCCATTAACATTTTTACTTTAATTAACTATGTTGAAATTCAAACGCAAGATTTTGAAATGGCTAAAAACCCATCAAAAAAAAACCCTTAGGAAGGAGAGAAGAACTGAAACCTCAACGAATATGTAATATGAATGACAAATTTCACAATGGTTCCTTCCAAAAACACACTTTTCTGGAAGATTTTTAGAACTACACCTGTATCAACAGGGCAATATACTCTGTCAGTTGTATATATAAAAATACAAGTATCAAAAAGTCTATCACTTCCTTTGTCTGGAAAGAATCACCTAAGCTGTTTTCAAAGTATTCAAACTGAACTAAAGGAAAAGAAAAATAAAAGTGGAGAAAAGAATTTTCTGGAAAAAAATACAGTATTAGAGTCTGTTGCATTAGTTGCTTCGGCTTAACATTAATCTGAATTTACTATGTTGTATTGCAATTCTTTTATGTATGACTTTCTAGGCCTGATATTTAAAGCACTGTTCACACTTTTTTGGTGAGAGAGATTATTTCTCTGTACGAACCCATACTTACTCTTTAAGAATCATGATAGTGAAACTGGCTATAGGAAAGTGAGAGGCAATTTTTCACCTGCCGAATACGATTCTACTATCTCTATTTAGAGCAGAAAATCTCCCATTACCTTGGCTGTGCATAGCATGCAAAAAAAGCTCATTTCATTTCCCAGGCAGGGCTGGATTTGGGGAGATGTGATATCAGCTAGAAGTAAAATATTTATGCAAATATTTCTTCCCGGGGCAATCTGTATTTTTAAAGCGTTCTCTTCACCACGGTTATAATGTCTGCTGTCAGCACTTAGTCTGCTCCTGGTCTTCCTAGAGGAGTCATCCTTTGCTAACGGAAAAGATTGTTAGTGTCGCTTCCAGGTACTAAAGATTCTTTTGAATCTGTTTGGTCTGTTGATGGTGATTATTCCTTTCTGCAGGCTGGGCCCATAGGAACAAGAAAATTAGCTGCATTGTGCTGGGGGGTTCTGCATCACAAGCTAAAAGAGGGAAGGGAAGGGAAGGGAAGGGAAGGGAAGGGAAGGGAAGGGAAGGGAAGGGAAGGGAAGGGAAGGGAAGGGAAGGGAAGGGAAGGGAAGGGAAGGGAAGGGAAGGGAAGGGAAGGGAAGGGAAGGGAAGGGAAGGGAAGGGAAGGGAAGGGAAGGGAAGGGAAGGGAAGGGAAGGGAAGGGAAGGGAAGGGAAGGGAAGGGAAGGGAAGGGAAGGGAAGGGAAGGGAAGGGAAGGGAAGGGAAGGGAAGGGAAGGGAAGGGAAGGGAAGGGAAGGGAAGGGAAGGGAAGGGAAGGGAAGGGAAGGGAAGGGAAGGGAAGGGAAGGGAAGGGAAGGGAAGGGAAGGGAAGGGAAGGGAAGGGAAGGGAAGGGAAGGGAAGGGAAGGGAAGGGAAGGGAAGGGAAGGGAAGGGAAGGGAAGGGAAGGGAAGGGAAGGGAAGGGAAGGGAAGGGAAGGGAAGGGAAGGGAAGGGAAGGGAAGGGAAGGGAAGGGAAGGGAAGGGAAGGGAAGGGAAGGGAAGGGAAGGGAAGGGAAGGGAAGGGAAGGGAAGGGAAGGGAAGGGAAGGGAAGGGAAGGGAAGGGAAGGGAAGGGAAGGGAAGGGAAGGGAAGGGAAGGGAAGGGAAGGGAAGGGAAGGGAAGGGAAGGGAAGGGAAGGGAAGGGAAGGGAAGGGAAGGGAAGGGAAGGGAAGGGAAGGGAAGGGAAGGGAAGGGAAGGGAAGGGAAGGGAAGGGAAGGGAAGGGAAGGGAAGGGAAGGGAAGGGAAGGGAAGGGAAGGGAAGGGAAGGCCAGGTATCTCAGTGACAGCTGTCTTTTGATAGTGCAAACATTTTCCAGCTGCTCCTTTGCTGAGGGTCTCTGCAGCGTTCGTTGACCCCGATGGTCATTATTGCCTCTGTAGTCTGTGAGCAGCTAAGAACAGAGGGGAGTGGATGCTTGCAAGGACTCCTGCACGTTCCCCCCTTACAGACAATCATCCCAGCTCTCCACTTTTCTCCCTTGTCTGTGCAGTATTGCCCTACTGCCCTCAACAGAACTTCCGGTTCTTTTTAAGTTAAAATTGCAGTTAAAGTTTCCTGTTAAAGTTGATGGGATAAGGACGGCAAAGAAATTCCTGTCACAAGGCTGCCAAACACATCAGCACCGTGTCTCTAGCATTGAGAAAGGCAGCTTCGAGGCAGCGCTTGCTCGCTGTCCAGCCTCCCTCTCCTCCCACTGCCAGCCTCGCACACAGCCCTTCCTTCATGCCCAGCTAGGGGTGACCAGCGTGTCCAGCGTGGTTCAGCATGTGGGGTTCCCCCATGCCTTCAGGTGCCTTGTACGCAGGGGAGAGAGGCTACCCTTAGTCTGAAGTGTGGCCACAGCCAGCCCAACCACACACAGCTTGCAGTGCAGCAGGGATCTTCGCCTTAGAGATGAATCAAATTATGAGGGAGGAGATTGGGATGAACTCTCAATTAGATTATTACATTTTCATCTGTCACAGAAGCTGAGTCCCGATTTCGGAAGCGAGTGGGCCTTGGGAGCCATGAAAACTGGGGTAAACAGAAAATTTGGAAAATGCTCCTTTCCCTCTCTTTTGACCCCAGTGAGATTATCCTTCTTCAGCTCTGCTAAGCATCATTGCTAAGAGCCTGTGTAAGAGAGTTACACTAATTTTGAAGAACAATGGGCATTTCCAATGAAATTCAGCAGCAGGCATATTCACTCTACCTCCCTGAGCAACGGGAGCTGTGGAGGAGTTATCTGGATGTTCAAGCACATAGCCGAGGTGAGACTGTTTACAGACCATTTTGATGACAGACGCTTTCTTTTTCTCAGGACAGATATTAACCTTGCTACAGGCTCCCAGGCAAACAATTAATGTAAATAAATAAGGCAACCAAAAACTGTCAAAATAGATTTCTGTTCTGTGAGTACAACAGTGTTGCAACTGCCTATGGTACTGGCCAGGTGGAATGTTAATATAATGTTATGGGAATGCTTCCTAGGCCAGATTGAGATGCAGACTTCAATTTGCTAATTGTCCCCTACCCCCGTCTCCAAAGTGCTTGCTATCTAATAGAGAAAAGAGAAAGCGTGTGGAGGCATTAGAAGTCCGAGTTAATGGAAGGGGGCAGTGGTGGGTGCACTGGACCTGATAAACAGCGAGAGAATGCCCTCACAGTCACTCAAAGAGATTGGCAGAGCGCACAGCTGAAGCCAGCTTGTCCCAGTCCTGCATCTCTAAAAACAGGACTTTCGTAAGGCGCTTTGCAAGAGACAGCAAGTGTTTTTGAATAAACCTAGAGAAATCTAGTTGCGGTAGGAGACGGTGATACTTTCTAATTAGAAAGAAAAGGAATTGTTTTCTCTGAGTTCCCTCTGTGATCTCATCGCTTGCGAAGCAGTCAAAAATATCAAGGCCTCCTCACTTAGAAAGGAGCACATTGTTCCTTGTGTCTCTTGGCAAAGAGAGAGGTGAGGAACAGGTCAAGCATGAAAACGTGCTGTAATACCCCACATGCCCCAGTAGACCCCCCTGGGTGCGGAGCCTATCTGTCCAAACATTCACCACCCAGCCCAGGGCCACCGGCTCCAGGTGAATCCCAGCTTCTCTGGTGATCGGCTGGGACCTTCTCAGGCTCAGTCTTAGTCCTCTCTAGTAGTGAGGAAATATGCTATCCCTAATAAGTGGTGACATGGCAATTTTCTCCATCATGTCAGTTGTCAAGGGGGCCGGCAGATTCCCCTCACAATCTAGGACTTCACTGTGAGCCTCCATGAGACATGCTGAGGAGAAATAAATCAATTATGGAGCCCAGCATCTGCAGTCTGCTTCACAGCAGCTGCCCCAAATAGATGACAGGCTCTTATCCATACACTGAGCTGCAGGTCAGGGCTGGGAAAGCTGCAAAGGGCAAGGGAAAGGTCTTGTGGAGTGATGTTGGTGATTACAAGGCCTTACTAACGCTTCTGGCTCAGTGCTGACAGCTTCCCTTGGAATAAAAAGCTCCCGTGATGCATGGCTAAGCAATGCGGTGGTGTCATTCCACTACAAAGGGCACTCGGTCCCCCAGCTGCCCCTCTCCCTGCACAGGCTGGCTGCTGATGGAGGAGATTCAAGCTGGATTGCTGAACAAAGCCTGCAGCTTAGGGGTTGTCCACTGTCAGAGCTGTTAGCTTCTACCCAGGCCGAGCACCTCGTTTCTAGCCGTTACAGTATGGCCATACAGCATATGTTCCTGCTTAATTAAAGGAGAAAAGACAAAGCTGATAGAAAGCATAAGGGAGATGCTCCTGTGGGATATATAATCAGCTCAGGCATCGAGTGATGCTCTGTTCTGAGCACATGGGCCAAGTGATCCCACTCAGAAATTTGCTCTTAATTCTCTGAGGCCTACTCATCACAACAGCTTTTTTTCCCCCTTTGTATTCTTCACTTGCATCTGCTGTTTTCAGAAGAAAAAATGCTTGTACAAAAATGTCATGGTTTAAAAATCTCTCCTGAAATTAACCATCTAGAGGATTTGAATCTCTGGTTTCTGGGGACATGTGTTTTGTCCAGATGCAGGGGGGTTGGTGCTGATGTCATAAGAGTTAGTGGCTGTCAATGGAATCATGGGCTTTAATTTTCTCTGTTCCTCTTAGCATTCATTTACCAACACCACTAGCTGCTTGCTACCTTTATTAGTGCAGTCAGTGGGCAACTTTCCAAATCAATTAATGTTATTGTTTCAATTCTTAGGGCTGTAAAATCACAAATTTACAAGAAATATGTAAGGCTATGAAGTATGCCATAGAGTATGGCAGAGATGGAGAGTAATTAGATCAGCTAGAGCCACTGAAATCCCATCTGCTGAGCATGTTCCATTAAAATACCTTTCTCTTTGCTTCAAGAAATATTATTAGCTTTAATATCACAGGAAGGGGGGCGGCCACAATGGATTTTGATATTAATTCTTCTCACATACATTTGAAGGGGAAATTGCAAACAGCTTTTCTATATCAGGGTAGCTTTTCCCTCTTAGAGCCCATACCCTAAGCAGGGCTTGGCGTTAAGGTGGGGAAAGCAGACCTGCTGCAGGAAGCGGTCTGGACATTGGTTGGGTGTTCTTCCGCTTTAAAGAACAGCTTGAAGCAAACATTGGAGGGCGCCAGCCAAGCAAAGTCGCAAGAGGTTTGACCGGGTCCCTGGAGGTCAGATCTCTCGTGAGCTGACATCAAAGGGAAATCTGCAGGGACCTGAAAGGCCTCCTGCTTGTGGAAGGATGGAGGGGTCGGGCTTGTATCTGAGACCACCTGGAGACAGCAACTGATGGTATGAGCCCGTGCAGAGATAAAACAGGCGGCTTTCTGTGGTCTGGAGCTTCCCTTGGCTAATGGTCCCTAGAGTCATAGCACAATTTAGGCTGGATGGGATCTCTAGAGATCTTTAGTCCAAGCCCCTGCTCAAAGCAGAACCAGATACCGCATTAGATGAGATTGCTTAGCTGACATGATGGATAAAGAACAGGTAGGATAAAAAGGCAGCAGCAGAATGGACTGGTGTTTGCCCATTTTCACATCCAGTTGCTGGACTACCCTCTGTCCTCTCTCAGTATGGTCTCAAAATCTAGAGCAGCCTGTAACTTCGTTATACAGTAGCGAGAACAGTAGGGAGTGTTCGCGAGCTGTTACAGATCCAGCACACGTTGCTTCCATTCATCTTTTATCCTCAAAGAATAAACAGCCTGAAGGGCCTATAATAATGGTTAAATTGTGCAATGTAAATTAAAAGCAAAAAGAAAGAGCAGAAGCCACCGAGACAGCAGAAAGCATCTCTCTGCAGGCAGGATTAAAATCAGCCATCCCAGAATCCTCCAGCTGAGCTTGTCACCGCATTGGCTTTTAAAGGTCCTTTTGCATCAGCACACCTTATTGTCTTGTTGGCAAGCTGAGGGAACCAGAAATTCTTTCTCTGACCTTTAGTCTTGTCTACCTAGGTTATATTTTGCAGTAAAAGTCTATAATACATCACATTCCCAGTCTCATGTGTGTGACCGTATAATAATATACAGCCCTGGCTATTGGGTGTCACATTAAGGCAGGTATGCTCTCTGTGTGCAGGCAGCTCTGTGTGTGTATGTATTAATTCAAGAGCCAATATGCTGTTCCTTACCGATGAATTTGTTTGGCCCAGCACTTCAGTTAGATTACAGGTTGCAAAACTCTGTTGTGCTCTTTGAAAACTCCAATGGTTCCGTTTGAAAAATACTCTTCCGTGCATGCCAGCTCCGTCATGTCTGATATAGAGTCATGCTGTTGTACAGCAGCAACACCTTGTTTCCCAGGCGGCTGCTTTTCAACTTGTGTGGATGTCCTCTCTTTGCCATTTGTGTCTCTGACTATGACTTGCTCAGTCCCGGATCTTCCTCCCATGGCCACAAATAAGTGAACCACTTAGGATTTATTTTAAATGTCTTCTACTCATCCTCTTTAATAACCTGATTTTGACCGAAGAGGCGGGTAGCAACTCAAGGATTATCAGAAGGAGCAAAGAGAAGTTGTGGTGTGTTTAATAGTTTTTATCGCTGTTTTCTACCTTTCTCTACCTTCAGCAACATTGCTTTTCTTTCCTGAATCAACTTTAGCAGTGGATAATTGGATCAAACACCAAAAACTCCAGTTGCAGAGTTCATGGCATCATTAAGCCTCAGGTTAGGGGGATTATTACTAGCAGGTGGTTTTAATTTGCTGCAGCAGTCAGCAAAGTTAAAAATGATATGAATGTATCTGTAATCTTGTGTTGCTGCCTCAGTTATTCAATGTGTGTGGAAAGAATAAATTGTGGAACTGACTCTTACAGTGTTAAAGGACAAAGACTAAGCAAAAGAAGTGCCTGGGAGTTTTAAATATAAGATGTTTGTATCTAAATGTTTAACATTTAAATTTAACAATGAAGTGGTGCATGAAGGACTTGCGTGCCAATTTGTGACAGGAACATTAGGTTCATCTGAGATGAAGTGTTGGAGTTCAGCAGTGATTCAAAGACATCTTTGTGCTGTATTGCTAAGCAACCCCATCCTCAGCTTTGTGGCTTGTTAATATCACTTAGCCCCATTTCAGAAGTAAGCTGCAAGAGTGAAACTCCCGATTTAGGGAAGAAAGCAAAGAAGCGTAAATGTTACTTTCGTAGTCTGTTGCCTGCATTTACAGGGGGGTTACGAGTGGCAGCTGGTGGGATGGATCAGAATAGCCTTTTGCAGTCAGCAAGTTTTCTACCACAGCATTCAGTGCTTGAAGCTTTTGGGATTATCAGATTCCAATAAGAAAAGCAAAGACTGATTTTCCTTACTAAGTGGAGAAACTAAGCCTGCTCTTTCTGCTGGTGTGGGAGCCCAGTCTCTGAGCAGAGGAGAATCTCCTCTGCGACAGCTCCGCTCAGGGCAGCATCAGCCTTCCCTCCTGCAGTCCGTGTGGGCCTCCATCCCTGTACTTGGCTTCTCCTGTACTTCTTCCCGTACCACTTGTGAGGTCTGAGGGTGAGACTGAATCTCAGACTAACCTGGAGTCAGATGGGGCCTTTGGGCTTTGCACCAGAAACACAGCTAATGGGGAGCTTATCGTAGGAGAGGTTCTGGCTTTTGGAAAATTTCAGTCCACAAAGACAGAAGTGAGGGGGCGACACAGCATAGGAGAGCGGAGCCAGGACACACAGAGCAAGAGAAATGCATAACACAGTAGGAAAGGAGATAAGAGGGGCCTGAGGGTGAAGAGTACATGCATGATGTCACTTGCTACGCACGAATAACAGTATATTGAATTTCCCTTTAAGATATCCAGACCCACCCCATGTCCGGCCCAGGCCACCCTGCACCTCAGCTGCTTAGTGTAATCAGGACAAAAGCAATCAGGCTACCAGGCTCCAAAGACAGCGATAGCAGGACCAAAGCCTCACATAACTGAGAAAATTTGTACCAGTTTAGCTCAAATCATTTGTCATGCTGATTCAAATTGCATCAGTGACAGATGCCAGGTGGACCCACAGGATGGAAGAGTGACTGAAAAGACGGGATACTCTTTGTTTGGTCCATAAGAGGCATGAGTAAGCGTTACATTATCAGGGTCAGAAAGGTTAAGCTTCATTTACTATGGTTATGCTTGTCTTTACAACAGGGCAACTCAGCCTGACATTTTTCTTAAATTGATTCCCAGCTGACTTGGTTTGAATTGGAGGTATAAAATGAAATGAGAGCACCCACACTCCTTTGAGCACCAATGAAGCAACACAGTTTTAAAATTTTGCCTTTAAATAACTCATGCCAACCTTGTTGTATACAAAAAAATCAATCACTTGGATAATCTTTCTTCCCCTACAAGTGGCATGATCCTTCTTACAGCATGCACAGCAGACGAAGGGTTAAGGAAAGAGGAGCAGTGGTAAATAGGGAGTTTGAGGTAACTCTTTGGGCTGGGTAAGTCCAAAGAGGAAAAATGCATCACTGTGTATATGCATCCTGGGTACTCTACTGGAAACCAAACTGCAGTTATACCAGGGATTAATTTAATTCTCAGGTATCATATCTTATTTCAGACGGAAAACAAGGCGGGCGGGGGGGGGCAGGGGAGGAATGATGTGAACATTTTCCTCCTAATATTGTCAGACAACTATAGTAACCACGGCAACAGCAGGAGCAACGTCTCAGAGATTGTATATCTGGTAAACACATTCTCTAGACTTCCATTTATTATGGTATTAAATAGCATGTTTGTGCTGAGTCCTAGCACAATATATTATTACGTTGTTATCACCAAATCTACTGGTTGAGCATTCAGCAGTGTTACTGGTCCTAAATGCAGAAATAATAGCCAGTGGTCCAAAGATTCCTTGTGGGAAAACAAACATAGCAGCTTCCACAAATATTCCTGTCTCCCTGGGAGGTTTGTTTGGTGACCTGTGTCCTGACAACTGGGGTAAGAGCCTACCATTGCTGCCAGCTGCCGGAGCTGCTCCTCTACCTCCAGCAAGAAAAGCGAAGGACCCTTCATGGGCAAGATTTAGGTTCAGTCCTTGTCCACACAGAGTTGTGGTGGGTTTTATTTGAGCTTTTCTCCCAGGGACCAGCAAGAGCTGGTGCCTGACTTCTGAGCTGGAAGACCATTTTGATCCCTGCTATTCATCTGCACACAGACAGAAATGCCTGCCCCCTCCCTGCCTGCTGCCCAGATGTGCAGCAAACCATTAGCAGAAAAAACAAGAGAGTTCACACTTCTGTGAAGTATTGGCTCCAGCTGTTATAACATAGCGCTTTACTTATTTTCTCAGTATAAATGCTGAAAAATATATTTTACTATTTTACTACTCTCCACCTCTCCTCACCCCTGGTTGTATTGCCAAAGATGAAACCAGAAAAGTGGTAAATCTTATGCCTTGTGTAGAGTGAATGTAGAACTGGGCGGTTCAGGGGCAGGAGGTTGAATCCCGATAACTGTTGTTCAGTGCTGAAAGTACTAGAGTAGATGAAAGGAAATCTCTTCCTGTATGGCCCCACTGTGTGTGTTTTCCTAAGGAACATGGAAGTCGATGCTGCCTCCATCCTACTAGACTTCATGTCGGTGGATAGTCTCACCAGACGGCAGTGTCTGAGTTTCTGTCTGCTTGATGAATACCTCCTACGATGAATGTCAACCCCCCGCCCCCATCCCACCAACATGAGCGCCCAACCCAGGGTCACCTGGCTCAGTCCCTGATGCAGAGCCAGAAGGAGCCATACCCTTCCTCCCTCCGGCCCTGCCTTTTCACAGGGCTTTAGGGGACCACCTCAGAAGCAATGCTGAGCTGAGCTGGAGTGACAGGAGCCCTCAGCTCAGTAACTCCAGCCAATAGGGCATTAGCTCGGTGCAGGTCCTTGTCCTCCTTGCCCCTATGACAACCCCTTCCCTGTGACCTCTATCAAACATTGGCATCATCTGCTTAAAAATCAACAGTGAGGTGAAGCCTTGCTCTTCCACTAGATTCTCAGTACTCCAGTAGTTCTACTAAATATTATTAGCAGTGTGGTAAGTTGTTTGAATGTAAACCCCCTCAAGAACTGAAGGTCTGGTCATTTCCTTTCTGTTCTGATAAGCTTTGTTTTATTCAACTTCAGGAGTTCTTTCAAGCTAAAGGCTCCATTCCACACTAATCTCCTAAGCAGACCTGTCAAGTTTCACGGTGGGGTCAAGGTGGGAATGAAGAAGACATTCAAGCAACATGCAGTCTGCCTGAAAATCCAACTTGAACGGCTCCCAAATGGAGTCTTTGTCCAAGTTTATTTCCCTTCAGACACTGGGTGCAAGCAACAGATGTGGCCTCATTTCGAAGACAGTTTTTCCTGGAAGAGTGAGGAAAGGCACGTTGTTCTGCCTTCCCTTTGCTTTTCTGCATCAAGTCTGTTTTACGACTGGCTACGTACTGAAGGAAACCTAAAAAGCTCTTGCACTGCTCTTGGAACTACGCTCTGTTTGGAAAGCAGAACCTTGAAGCTTAGCAAAAGTTCATCAAATGCAGTTTCTTGAATGCAGTAGTAAAAGATTCATGCACGCCTGCCTTTAAAGGGGGAAGAAAACACTCAGACTTTTGCATGCTCGTCTAATAATCAAAATAGCTGCAACTTGGCCTGTTACCCTCGTCTCGATAATTTTGACAAGTAGCTTTTGGTAATCAGACAATCTAACCTGAGGATCAAGCAGTCAGCACGTAGGCTTGGAATATGTTTCCCATTTTAAAAAATAGGCTCTCAAGGGAGCCTGATTGGTTAACGAAGCAGAAGCATACTTTTTTCCTCATTTTTTTTCTTTAAGGCGGCACATTTTTTATCTTGGGAAACCCACCGAGAAAAAGTAAATCTGGGGCACGAATAACAGGAGGATGCAAAAAGGCTCAGGACAGCCATATAGACAGCAAGGCTGTTAGCACTGTGCAGCACTAAGGCAGCAAATTTACTAAAAGGTTCAATTCGAGGTTTTGTTCCTCCATTTCCCATTAAAAATCAAACCTCTTGCTGACCAAATTTCCCCGGAGGCAAGATCTTCTGAAGGCTTCTTGCCCCTTCCAATGAAATGTCTGCCTGTCTCAAAGCTGAGGCTCCGCTTATGTTTCAAAGCAGCCGGCAGAGAGACTCCCTCGGCCGTCGGTACGCGCCGGACCGGGCCCTGCCCGGCGGCCTCGCAAGCGGCAGCTGTCTGGCACGCCTAAGTCGGGGACTCTTACCGTCGGCCTGAGGGGGGAGCTTTCAGCGGGGAATGAGAAAGAAGTGGCTTATCTGTCGGACTCTGGCATTTCAAAGTTTGCCAGGCAATTCTCAAGAAAGGGAGAGCATCGCTTTGGCAAAGCCGAATGGCCCAGACTGGCTGCTAAGCGGCATTTAGCGCTTTGGAACGGACCAGGCGGGGTGACACGCACGGGAAGGGGCCCTGGCAGGCAGCCAGCAGTGAGGCTGTTCCTGCAGAACCCAGTCTTCCCTCCCTGGAGATGCATCTAAGCGAGAGGCACGGCCGGCCACGTGGAAAGCAGGGAGTTGAAGAAGTCTCCTATCTGCCCTCTCAGGCTTCCTTGTTACTGAACAATGGAGGAAGGGAAGAAACTGTCCTCCTTTCTGCTTATCCTGCCCTCTATGAGTTCACAGGAAGGCAGCTGCCAGAAGTGCAGGCAAAGAGCCCTGGCTGAGCTGTCATCAAAAGGAGCGTGAATACGCTGCTGTACGATTTACCTTTGGGCGGGGGGGGAGATTTGTTTCTCTCATTTTTCAATTCTCTCCACGAAATTTAAAACCTGTTAGTGACCTCGTGAAGGGTTAAAGTAGCAGGGAGATCTGACAATAATTTTTGCTTTCTGTGGCTTTTCTGAAGCAATCCTTCTCTCTCCCTCTTCCATTCTCCTCCCTCCCTAAAAACAAAGGGGTTTTCTCCTTCCCATCTGATTCTAAATTGGGATGGGACCACACCAAGATGCTTTACACGGTGAGCATTGACTCAGCATTCAATAGCAAACGTGTTCTGATTTTCTCCCCTTGATTAATTTTGTTAGAGAGGTGACGAACTCCACCTCTGACCTCCCCTCCCAGCCTGTCGGTCAGCTTTCACTGATGCAGGCAGCTTTTAAGCAACTCTAGTAACTCAATCATCCCTGCAGAGCCTTTTTGTGGCTGGGAATACAACATCTTTTGTCCACAATGGGGAAGTGAGACTAATGACTCTGAGGCACCAGTGATTTCAATATTCACGTTGTGGGTAGATGTGCTAATACTGATAGAAAGACCTACAGTATCACACTGCACATAGCTAATTGACTTCACCTATGGTCCCTGAAGCCTATACTGGGTAATCTCGATCATGTGGGATAGGTAAAATTGCTTTGCTCTTTTTGTGTCCCCTCCATTGCTCACAGACAGCGTCACTCTGCTCTTCCAGTGTCCACAGCAATGCTTTTGAATGCTGCTGCACTTTTGCAGTCTAGATTCTGGAAGCATCGCGTTGTCTGCCTGTTTGAGACCTGGTCCTCCTTTTTGGACCTCAGGCTTCACCTCCTCTTGAAGCTTAGTCCAAAGAGCAAGTATCTCTCAGCCATGCCTCAAAGTTCAGGCTTTTAGGTGCTCCAAGGACAGCACTCACAACTACATAATCTTTCAAGATGCACTGCATACCGCCCTGCAGGTCAGCTTAGAGGGTCTTGCGGAGACCGAGCTGTGGGGGAACACAGCTCAAGCAGCAGGCAGAGCACACTTTGCAAGCCAGGCAAGTCCCCATGGAGCAAAGCATAGATAAGTGTCACCAAGACATGGGGGCTGGTGCTGGCTATGAAGCAGTCACATGCAAAGCTCTGGGGTGGTGATGAGGTGGTGTAGGTACAGACTCATAGTTCCCCTCCTAGTGCTTAATAAACCCCACGAGGACCACCTTTCTGAGCTACTGAGGGCCAGAGGTACACGGGTGAACAAGACTTCAAGAAGCCACACATAAATTCAGGGAGGATTTTTTCTCATGTATTCTTGTCTGGGAGCAACAGGCTCTCCCCACATACCCATCCCATCTATTCCTATGCAGGTCTCTTGTCTATCTCGGTCAGTGTGGGCAGAGCTGAGCATTTCTCCAGCTCCTAGTAATTTTTCTGCCAAGGCTGCACACCCTCCAGGCACCCGTAAATGAATAGAGCTCCCCTCCCATCTTTTCTAATCCACATCCTTCCCACTCAGTCACCTGCCAGTATTTTTTTTTTTTTTCCCTTTCCTCTAGCTCCCTGTTGATGATTCTGGAATGTTTTCCTGAGCAGATTAACTCTTTGCTACCTGAACACTGGAATTAATTCATTCGTGTGTCCGGTGGCAGCAGCTGGAAGCCCTCAATGGGCCTAGCTAGAAACCCCTCTGTTAAGCACCGTGCAAATAAGGACTGAAAGAACCACATTTTGTTCAAAGAGCTGGCAAAGAACTTAACTCTGTCCAGAGCTTGATACAAGAAGTGGGAACTTTAAAAAGGCTACTAGCCGAAGTTTTCATTTTGCTTATAATTTGTAGAAGGCCTTGGATTTAAAGGACAGGATAAACAGAGTTGTGGAGAAATTTACACTTTTTTTTTTTCCCTATTAATAGCAGAGGGTGTTCAGATAAAAAAAAAAAAAAAAAAAAAAAAACAGAAAGAGTCCTGGACAGGGCTGCCGTGGCAGCTGGCAGTCATATAATTTCTTTGATCAGTGAAACTATTTAGTGAAAGGGACTGCTATTAAAGATTATGACAGTGTTGGGAAGAGCAGACCTTAGTGTGCGAGGATGGCTCTGCAAACCCTTACTCCTGAGAGGAGGCCTGCTGGCACTGACAGGTTGTCAGGTCTAGAGGAGTGGAGCTAAAGAAAATCTCAGCCCCTGGTGTGTTCTGACAACCTTCCTGCCAGCAGGACGCCCTCCTGAACCCTCCCAGCTGCTTGCTGAGGCAGCTTGCCCTGCACATCACTTCAGCCTCCATCCCGGAGGTCTTGGCTGAGCAAACCCTATAACACGAGCTTCCTAAGCGTATTTACAGGAGCTGCTTTACAAAGTTAACAAGTGAGATGCACTGAGGCCACCTGGCCCCCTCTGTATGCTGCCTGGATCATGGCCAAGTTGGTCACACCTCCAAGCAGAGCTGACAGCATCTGGATTCAAAGTGAACTGCGAGGCAACTCCTCACCTGAGCACACTTGATTCTGTCTGTGGCGCATGAGGAAGATTGATTCCCACTGGGCTCACTGGTTGACTAGGCTTGGGCAGAGCAGATTTGCACATAGAGAGCGTAGGAGACAGTATTACTCTTAGTTCAACTAGACACCTAAGCTGCAGGTTATACAACCTTGCCTTTCCTTCCTATCTGTCTTGGCTGCTTGAAATCACTGGCAGGTCTTTTAGCTCGCAAGTCCTTAACTTTGTGCAAACGCATTCTAATAAACAATATCTCAGCCAAATCAACTCCTTGTATGGGATCCAATGTCATTGAGTAATTGCCCGCACTTAGCTCCGAGACGTGCCGATAGCAGATCTCTTCCCATTCCTGGTGGAGAAAGAGACAGTTCAACGCGCCCTTTGGAGTCCCGTAAGGCTATCTGGAGCCTTGGGAAGGGAGCAGCACTGGCCGCATTCGATCTTGTGCAGAAGGGAAGTGGGGACAAACTCCTTACACTTTGTTCCAGCGGTATTTTCCCTTTGTCCTCCGGGTTGCTGTGGAGAACTGAAAGCGAAACAAATCTTTGTTTCGCACCCCGCCTCCTCCACTCTCCTCTCCATTCCCAGTGGTTTTGCAGGAAAGTTGGGGAGCGGCTGAGCCAGAGCACGGCGCACTGCAGTTCTAAGGGTTGCTGCTAACTGTCTGTAATACCTTGCTGAAATATTTAGCAGCACATTCAAGCGCAACTGTGGGGGGGTGCACTGGGGAAGGCGAGCGGTGGGAACAGGCATAATGTAGATGCCCTATCAGAGAAATAATGAGGGCATCATGATCAGTGAGGAATGTCACTCCTGCAAGAAACTGACTCAGCTGAATCGGTGTTGCTGAGAGGAAATAAAAGGGGGGGGGGGGGGGGCTAAAGCAGCTTTATAGACCAGCGTACCTCTACATACACAAATCAAGCAAGGGCTTTACTCGTGATACAAACTGCGAAGGGAGCACAGCATACCTGACCCAGTCAGCGCAGAAAGGAGCTGAGGGCTACACGTGGGAAATGGGGCAGCATCTGCGTCTGTGAAGAGATGCATCAAAGCAAAATTGGAGAAAGTGAGAGAGGAACAAAGAAATATAGTTGAGTGGAAAGTAGGTCAAATTACGGAGGAGGAGAAGACTAGCAATCAGCAGATGTCCCAGGGCAAAGTCAAAGGCCCATTGACATGCCATTTTCTTTAGAAGAATAATCTTCCAACAATCACCCCTAGAAAACCACCCAAAATCGTTACTACTTTGTCAATAGCTTAGCGCTACCCCTTGTCTCCTCTGTGCTGCATTAAAATGGACAATCTCTTAACAAGAGGTTAAAAAAAAAAAGAAAAAAAAGGCATTAAGTCCAGAAAAAGATAACCTGGTGAGATGGGAAGGCAATCAATTAACAGATAAAAGTGACAGTTCATTACAGCAAGTAGGTGCACCAAGTGCTAACCTGAAGGAGATGGGTAATAGAATGTTCGTTTAGGCTGAAGCCAGGGTACACAGGGAAGCTGCAGTTTGGGATTCAAGTACTCCTTCGCCTGCAGCAAAAGCTCCTGAAGATCCCCGAAATGTTAATGCAAATAGACTTCTGTGCGAAAAAAAAAGGGGGGTTCTCCTGAAAGCAAATTAATTCTAGGGAAACATGAACTCTGATGAAAAAACTATTTCTCTGCAATGAGGTTGAGATACAAATATTAGGTTTAAATCAGTATTTTGAAACTTGCTGACAAACTTCCTTTTGTTTTGACTCAAGCTGATACATTTGTTGCATTTGTTCTTGGCTACAAACCAAACATCTTTACGTAAACAGAGCCAACACACCTTTCAGTTCAGGCTTTCTCCTGCATCACTCCTGCCTGCCTGTTCCAGATCAACTCAGACTTTTTCAAGAAACAGTATTTTGGTTTATTAATCTCTTTTTAGATGAAGTGATTCCATTTAAGATTTCTTCCGCTGATTTCAGTTTTCACGGTAGTAGCAGGGGAACAACAATGTTTTTCTGTCAACCAGAATCCAGGCCAAAAGGCAGGTTCTGACCGACAGAAAAACATTCCTAAGATGAGCCCAGGGTGGGCAGCGGAGGTCCTTCGGCCAGCCCTCTTGTACCCCTCCTTTTTGTACAAACAGCACTAACACAGTGAACTAATTTAGCCCAAAGCTTCCTTTCCTCTGAGAGCACAGTGCCTCCCCACCTGCAACCCCTTCAGGCCCAGATAAGTACTGTAATTACCTGCCCACAGCCATGACTAACATTGGATTTAGGATTAGTGACCAAGAGTTGTAACTAGGATTTGCAACATCTCTGCCTCTATCTCCAGGCTGGAGTGGTGCCTGCAGGTAGGCTATTAGGCAGCGGTGTCAAAGAGGGCTGAATATTTCTAGTCACCAAGCAATCCCAGTTACTACCTCTCTAATCAGTAACAGACGGGTACAAATGAGGCAAGTCGCTTTGAGAAGAGCCACAAAAAAAAAGACTCAGTAGCTTTAGAGGTAAAAAATCTTTGTCACCCCGAGCTCCGACTTGGAAACCTTTTGCCAAGAAGCTAAAGTGCAAACACCTGCAAACCTGGAGACGGCAGTAGAGGAGTCAGTTCACAACTTGCGGGGACAGAGCTGTTTTAGGGGCACTTAGTTATCAGTACTACTCCCTTCATTTCTATAAGGAGAAGGAGCAGCAGTGTCACATCTTGCCTGTCCTGTGTCATGCAGCCAGCAGGACAATTGCTGCTGGCTACTGCTAAAAACATTTATAATTTGATGTCTTTAGATCACACTCAAGTAAAGGTAACGCTATCAAAGCCACAAGTGACAAGTCCTTTCCCCCCAAATTAAAGCAACGTATCTGTGGGAAGGAAAGGAAAGATTCTGCTGCCCCAACTCAGAGACGTGAGCTACTGATCTTCTCTCCTATCCACTGAGGCAAGGACAAGCTCTCCCATAAAAAATTGGCCTGCCAACAAAATGTCACCGAAGGAAGAGAGAAAGCACTTCAGAGACCTACACTTATCCTGAGGTGTTCTGTATCAGGTTTTATGAATGTGGCTATGGACATGAGGAGTGGTGGGGAAGCACTAATTTGGGACAGACTTGGCTCGTGTCTCCATGTGTCTGCATGCAGAGTGCCTGGGGACCTCAGCAACAAAGTCCCGTTAGCTTTTGTGCTACAGAAGCTGACTCTCATAAATGGAAAGGCTGTTGAATCTCCTCGATCGTATTCCCTTTTGATGGGTCTGTATGCAGAAGTATTTCCTAAGCAACTGGACACAAACCTAGTTGCTAGGGGAAGGAATGAGACGAGACGGGGATACTGAAATAGTACTGGCCATAGATACAGGAAACTTAAACATACAAGTGGCAAGTCTCATCCTCAGCTTTTCTCTCTTTTTTTTTTTTTTCTTTCTGGGAAAGCTTCCAAGGTCAGTATTTATATTCATACTGAGAGTTTTTCTGAACACCACTTATCATTAACAGCTAAAATCTGCCCACCTAAAAAGGCTACAAGACAATTTGTTGTCTGCCTGTCTTGGAGAGCTTTTTTTACAAGACTGCAAGTCAGGGGACTGCCTAGGGTGTGTGTGAATGCACCTAAGCACTGAGCAGAATTTAATACAGTTTTGAGTGATAATCCAGTGTGGCTATGCCATTTCCCTCTGTCAGTTATTCTGTGAGGCAATGATCCAAATGTGGATGCTGTGTAGAGCATCATTTCCTCGCGTTGTAGGTGTACCTGGTTACAGAGTCGTAATTACGTAGACTGACAAATCAGTTCTGCATGGATTATCCCAGCATCAGTTACACATGGGCAATATGTTTTTCCCCAAAAGACTGCACAAGTGATCCTCGGGACCTTGACATCACATAGCAAGTAATACACAGAGAAGTGTACGTTGTGCTTGAATTTTCTAGAGTGATTGCTAGATTATGAGGATGAAATTAGTAAAGCTCATTAGTTTCAAAGTGAATTTCATTTGGCTGAATATACACATTCCTTCGGCTCTTCATGCAAAATATATGAATGACAAATGATGAATTTGAGACTGATCTTCCATCCCACAGTAACGGTGAACATTAGCAAAGTGTTGAGTTTTGTTCTAGGGATAGATTTTGTTCCTGCAGACATCTAGATGGAAAGGTTGTCACAGGCCGACAGGTTTGGGGAGAATACTAGTTGTATAACAGATTTTTAAAATATCCTTACAGGTTTTTCCCCATTACAGCAGGTCTAGTCAGATGGGATCTTGTGCAAGACCTGGGCATTGCAGAGGTCTCACTTACTAAAGCCTAGATCAGTTGCTTCAGCTTTTTCCTAGCGCTGCAGCTTGTGAAGCATAGAGTTGAAGAGTTTTTACTGCCCTTGATGGATTTATGCTGGAAAAGATTCAAGATAGCACATATTTACAGATGAGACATTAATCAGCCTCTGGCTTTCATAAGACGACTAAGACACTGGCCCAAAATTATTCATCAGAAGAGCGGTAACAAGACTCACCTGCATGTAAGACTGCATACAGGACTGATGCTGGCTGATGTGTAAAAAGAGCAGTCCTCAGAGACTTGTTCTGGAGGGAACAGAAAGCGCTTCTCAAAGCTCCTAGGCGCTGGAAATAGCAATGTTCGCCTGAAACGCATGTGCAATTCTGCACATAACGAGCTATGTATTGGATATCTTTGTCTTTCATACTGGATTTGATATATATTTATGACATATCTACATACACACACACATACTGCACTGTGGCCATTTACTTAGAAAGGCCTTGCATATGAACGGCTTCCTGAATTTCCCATTGGAAATGAGTGTCCGAAGTGGGCTAGAGCCCACTAACTGCAGGGCACCTCAGTGCTGTACCCCTTTTGGGTACGGGTACGCCAGGGGCCGGCAGACACAGTCGTGTAACTGGAGGGAACTACATTGGAGGAGGAAGGCAGAAAGCCCTGCAGCTTTGCCTCCAAGGAGTACTGCTTGGAACACAGACATAACAGAGAACAAAAATCTGATGTTTACAGTATCAAAAACCTCAGTGGGATCAGATTTATTTTCCTTCTCTGCAGATGTAGTGGTTATTAATAGGAACAGTCAGGGTACTCTGGGAGCAGCTCTTGCAGAGATTATGCCTTTGACTAGCTGATTTTTAGTACTTGCTGAAGCCCTCAGATTCTCTCCTGACAAGTTCTTCCCACTCGTATGCCTCCGTAAGCTGACACAGTGCCACCTCAGCCTTGTGTCCTCACTGGAAGCTGAGCGCACAGGGGGGCCTTACCGTCTGAAAGACAGTAACATTTCTGCCGAGAAAATATCCCAAACATTGCGGGGTCCAGTCCTTCCAAATGCCTGTGCTTCAGCTATCCTCACTGCAGCCATCTCTACACGTACCAAGAGTGCTAAATGGATGTTGGGAACAAAATGCCCTTCTCCTGGGAAGTCAAGGGGCACCAGATGCTGATGCTAGGAGCCCCAGGCCCTGCATTTCCCTGCAGAGCTCTTCACTACAGCAGTGTTTCACCGTGAAATACTGGACTCAGGAAACAGATTAGCAAAGGTGGCGAACTGGCACTTCCCACCTAGTTTTACAAAATCCTATAGCACCTGTCCCTAAAGACAATGTCCTCTCCGTGTTAGCAAAAGATGGTATTATTTGATAATGAAGCAGTAAACCATCTCTTCCTGGTTCTTTGGATGTTTCTCTCTCCCCTTCTTTAACACCTGAAGAAGTCTTACAAGTCAGACACAAGCCCTTTCAATTTATTATCATTCTGATTTAATTGGGACAGCTATAGAGAAACTACAACCCGATCAAAGCAAAGCAAACGCAGTGTGTACTGTCCTAATTTATTTGTTGTTTTTTTTTTTAAAAAAAACACATATACATATATGCGCAAAGCAAAACAAGTTTGCATCAACAGCAGGAAAGCAAAGAAACAAATAAGAAAAATAGCATAGTAGTCAATGCTGAGAACCTGCTAAAATTCACACTGTCTCTTTGTACAGTCCTGTTTTGCACTGGAACTGGGTAAGCAGAGCTGGTGCGCTACTGGGAGAGCACCTCCCTTCCAGGAAGCAGCAGCTGACAGCATCATGAGTTTTGCTCACCTCTGCCACCACAGCCCATTCCTCACTCAGCTGGGATTCAGTTTCACTCATCACAAAGGTTCGAACATTTCCTCATTTCTACCAAGGCCAGTGAAGTAAACTGACTTTGTGTGGCTGTGGGACTTAGATTCAACTCCTTTTTCGGGTAGAAACGGGGCATCAGGACTCGATTCTATTTTCACAGTGGACTTAGGTTTCCAATCCTTAGATTCAGCAACAGTAATACTCTCTTCTTTACAAAACAGATAAAGCAAGCAAAAATTCCCCATGACAGCTCTCATGGCACTTTTCCGCAGGACATCAGTAACACTTAGAAGAGTTTACTAGAACAGCAATGAAAAGCCCTCCTGACATGGCAGAGCACAAGCACCCAATGACCTTAATTATGAATAGGAAACAGTAATATGGGCTGTATATAGAGAAACTGCTTCAGAAGTCCTCCCCACTCACATCCTACCAAAGGTCCTACCAATTTTCAGCCTTCTTATATTATAGCAGCTATGCTGTGCTAGCACAGAAAAGGTTTTCTGAACTTATTTTGCTGAATGGATCTGCCAGAGCAGCACAGCTCCTGGAAGACGCATTTAATTACTTGTAAATCAACAGACTGATCTACAACAAGCAGGGGAGAAAAGAAAAAGTAACCAGGAGACTATAAGACATGAAGAACCTTGGTGTATTCCTCTCCCGAGTACTGCAAAGCGCACAGAGAAAAACCTTTGAAACGGCCCACAGCTCTCGGTTGCATAATAAGGCTCCTCAGGAGAGGCATTAGCGGTAAAGATCAGCTAGGAAAGTTTAGGGAGAAAAAACACAAGGGGAGCGAGAGCCATTAGACTGGTACCACTTCTACAAAGGCGATGCGAGAAACACAGGAAAGATTCTCTCCATAGACCTAGTTTTTGATACGCAGTTGTGCAACCTGCAGGGCAACAGTGGAGGTCACCCAACACGCAAACGAAAGGCCTCCAGAAAATAGGTCTCCATAAAAGGTGACATGAAAGGTAAAAGCAATTGATGACATGAGGCTGGAGGTAAGGGTCAGGTAAGTGCTGCTGAGAAATAGCCTGGGTAAGCCAAGAGACTGGAGAACAATGTCGCTGCTTCTCTGACTTCTCAGCGACACCCATTCCGGTGGAGATGTAACGCACCCTCTGCTGGGCAGATGAGGCACTGTAGAGGACTGCAAATGAGAAACCCGGCTGCTGAGCACCCAGCACTCCTGAGCCATCGCTGTACCGACTGCAACTTTTGTAGAGGTATCCACGCACCCTTCAGCTACAAAAACTTAACACAGAGCGACCACCGGAGGGTTCATACCCCTGCTTGGCCTGGACTTTCGACTTTGCACTGGTCTCTGTGCTGCTACGCTTACGCAGAAGCCCCATGAGCATCCAAGGCATGCCGGCGCTTAGCAGCAGATGTTCTCCAGTGGGGCTGGTTCCTGATGTGCGAGGTGCCTTCCCTCCTCCTTGTGTCCCTGAAGCTGACGCTGATGAGAAAGTGCAACGAGCTATGCTGAGGCAGGGGCTGAGCTCCCTGACATTTAGCAGCATAGGAAGTCATGTTCATGAGATTAGCCTGCGCAAGTTCCCTGCACACTCACCAAAAACTTCAGTGAGGGAAATTTGGCTGCCTATCCCAGGAGAGGAAGCCGAGGTAATTATCTATACTCATCCTCATCTCAGCTGGGAAAACCTGAAAACAGAGCTAGCAGCAGTTCCACTCTGGGACATGTGGAACAACTTGAGATAGATTCATTGAGAGGAGTCATCTGAACAACTTCCCCTCCTTCAAATGAAGGAGTGACGTTTTGCTGACTTGCACTTGTGTTTGTTTCACAGCTGCATTAGCAATCCTTGCCTGTCTGGCACACGGGAACCACCAAAATGCAATTAACCTCACATTTTGAAATCCAGGTTTCGGAAGGCATGGAATAAGCATCGAGGATTTTGCAACAAGATTTCATGCAGTAGGATCAGCCGACAGCAATAAAGAATTTAACCCAATCCAACTACCAGATTTTGCAAAGCAAAGTAAATATCCCTCCAAATATGCCTCCTGGCTCTGTGGCACCTAAAATTGCTACCACCACAGAAATCAGGGCTGTACATCTTCAGGCTTGTTTTTCCTGGGTGTGACTCAGTGCCTTCCGCGTGAGGGCACGCTATATATCAAGGTTCAGAACCATATTTTTCAGTTTACATATGCAACTCAGAAAATACAACAAACATTTGACAAATTCCTGGGAACTAGGGCAAGAAGGAGCTGTAAGAGCTTATCTAGTCTCTTTGCTGCCCGAAGGCAGGATCAGCCTTCCCTGAACCATTCCTGAGAAAGTCTGTTACCTCATGTGATAAAGATCCTACCAATTCCTCAAACGATTTATTCCTTGAGCAGCTAGAAACCTTTTGCTAATGTCTAACTGGAAAGCAAACACTGCTGAATTCGCACACTGCACTATTAAAAAAAGCAGCGGTCAAAAAACTGACAAGCTCTGGGGCTTGTACGAAGCAGCAGGGGAAGGGAAATGGTCACTGGTGTAGGGGCTGCTAATGGGCAGATCTGCAACACACCCAACAAGAAGAACAGATGTGCATAAATAAATATTTATGTCGTCCTTTCGAGTTACATCAAGCTTTGTTTCTAACCCTTCTGTTTGCTTTCTATCTGCCACCAGGTTTTCAGTAGATCACATAAAATCTCACAGCTGACGTTACAGTAAATAACTGCCTCTAGCTTTCAGATGTCATTGCTGCCTTATCCCCCAGCTTCCAGTTGCTGTCTCTACTTGTGGATATGCTAATGAACAGGAACCCTATAGCTGGCAAAGTGAGAACAGAGATCTATAGCTTAGCCTCCTAGCAACTATTATTCATGCAAGAGCTGAAATAATTATAATTTCTGGCACCTTAGCTGAGCTTGACGTCCTTCCTAGGCATTACAGCAGTTTTTATCAAGGATTTAACAGGAGTGTCATGCACTGATTCATCATTAATTTTCGCCATTAAACAGAGAAAATAATTTTAAAATCCAAAACACAACCAAACCAAGCGGAGTTGTGGTACAGTTTCGGCATGCATTAAAGGATCACAAACTGATGTAGGTGATCATTAATATGTTGTATTTAATTATATCATGGACCCGTCACTTAATGGTTTCTGTAGTTACAGAAAACAGGTTGCTGATTAAAAGGAATAAATTTAGAAATTGATGAGATTAGTCATGTAATTGATTTTCATAGCACCTGACCATCTTTAAGCAAGTAAAAAACCTCAGCAGCTGAAGTGCTTAGACAGGTTGTGTTGGTCTACATATTGCACTGTTTTGTTCTGGTGTCAAAAAAGAAAATAAGCAATGCTGCAAGGTCTGAATCCTTGTCTACCCTAAGGAAACTGCGTAGGGGCCATGAAACACAAGCTTGCAGCTCATCTCTTTCTGACAGTCATAGAGTTGAGCAGTCCGGACCATCCTTGTTTTCAGGTGTGGGGTTTCATGCTTCGTGCACTGGCTTTTAAAATAACACAATGAAATTATCTTACAAAGAGGATGGTTTACAAAGGCATTGCCATGACGCTAACAACCTAGCCCCATGCATTCAGACCAAATTCCTACTGCTCTCTCCCTACTCTACCCTTCCACAGCCAATTCCTCCTACCAGGTTGCATGCAGATTGTGACATAGTAGACTGGCAAGTCCTCAGAAGAAAACTTGGACAAAGCAAAAGCTACTAGCCCCAAGTAAAGAAACACTCATGACTCACATGGTAGGAAGTTGGTGTTAAAGTCAGCGCTTTGCAGTCACAATACTTCCTATTTTCTGCAGCTGCTGAGCATAGTCTCTTCTTGAAAAGCATCAATCACAGGCTAATACAACACCTGCTAAACCCTCACCTCCCTTCCTTGCATTAGCTCCTCGTAAAGCCGGGCGGAGCAGATCTCAAGGCAACTCGAACTACCTACTCACCTGCATCGTTTCAGCGGCAATTGACTTAAACCACAGCTACAGGGCCAGTTTATTTTAAACACTTAAGCTGTCAGAAGCAACGGTTTGAAGCACAGAAGGCACGATGTATTCGGTTGTTTTTGAAATAATCTCAGCCCACCATGTTTTTCTGCACTTCCCACTCCAGAGCGCTCAGCGTTTTGCAGAGTTAAGTGGCTTGCCAGCAAAGATTCAAGGGCCTCAATAACAATTCACGCACATCAATAAAGATCTTACTACTGACTTCAACAGGCTTTGGGTCTGTGTCTTCTAGTGACTCTCTCCCATACAAACCTCCCCACTGTAGTATCAGAGCTCCTTAAAAAATGCATTAAGCTACACAAGTGGGTTCTTCACTCCTCTCTTCTTTCCCTGAGTGCAATAAGGCAGTTGATTATTTTCAGTGCTGTCTTCCTTCACTTTTTTTTTTCATTTCCTTTGTTAGACACATATGGTGCTATGTTTGAAATGACGATGATGCAGTTAAGAAGCATGCTTTACGCTAGGAGTGGAAAGCTGTGATGAGATCCCATTGTAGACTTCCGTGTCACGGCCCTCTTGAGTTTAGAAATGCCATAGTAGGTGACAGGACAATCCCGGATATTTAAAATGATCTGTTAGCTATCCTTTTAGATCACACAATGCCTGGAAAATAAGAATTGAGACCATGATGAGCTGTTATGTGTTCTAGTGGAGAGCCATAGAAAAGTCTGGCATGGTCACGATAGGCTGAGTCTTCAGTAAGACTCAAAGCCATTTTGTGACTTCATCAGTCATCGCAACAAACGTGTTTTATGTGAACAGTCCCTGATGTGGCTCAGTCCTTTCTTGTGCTGTCAGAATTCTCAGGAGCAGATTTAAAGCAATCAAAAAGGTTTTGCCTTAAGAATTTAAAATAAAAATATTCCAACCAAACAAAATAACCGAGACTTAATAAAGCCAAATATACATAATCAGGCGATGTGTTTTCCTGAACTACAGTACTTATGCAAAGCAGGGAAAGTTTTAAAAATTAGCTTCTCAACCTAAAGATATTTTCAAAATTCATGTTAATTTTCCATACACCATTCAATTTACTTGCTTGATCTCCATCTGTCTTGGGGACTGATCCTGGTTAGCTTTTCTCTGCAAACTACTCTATCAGCTGAGACATTCTCAAAATCCTTCTGTTCATGTTCACGCTCCTAGCATTTGTAAGTAAATATGGGAAGACATTCAGAGGGGCTAAGAGGGGGAAGGCACCTTTTCCATCAAGTTATTCTGAAGCATCTAAAAAATCAGAACTTTTCACTTAACTTTAACTGGTTATAAAATGTGACTATATTTTATCACTGTCTGGACCGCTAAGCTTAAATTTAGCTTAGATAGGAGGGTTCACTGTCACACACAACTCAGACAGTGTACTGGATATATAAATAAAGCATGGATGAGACTAATTACACGAGTAAGGAACCCGCAGACCGAACAAGCATTCTCACTGCCTGGCTGCACCAGCAGCTGGCACTAAATTCACCTCTGCCTATATAAAGCTTTGGTGGAAGATATCCTTCGGAGATCAAGCACAAGACGAGGAGTTATTTGCAAAGCAGAGAAAGACAGATGAAACCAAGATTTGAGAAATCTTGCACTGGGCACAATAAGTCTTCAAACTGCTCGTAGGGACAGGGTCTACTGTAGCCAGGAAAAGTTATCTGCTTTCCAGCAGGTTGAATCCTACAATATGCACCAAGCATGTGCATGGATGATCTCTGACTCTAGAAGCCGGTGGTGGATTGACTCTCGACAGCTCATGCTGTTCATTCTGTTTCGCTTTTCAATAGGTGTGGGCATGTTCACAGTGATGCACGGTTCACCCTTGCCTCATCTAACGTGACACATCCACTTGAGTTGAAACCTGGCTAACAACAGACAGGGAGACCATAACCTGCAGGTAGAATGGTGGATTTGGGCATGATCATCGTCTGATATTTAAAAAAAGATAATTCCTAGTCTCAGCATAGAAGATGTCATTACAACTGCTTTAATGTGGTCATAAAACACAGACAAGCTTTGAAGGCTCATAATTCTTTCATAGAGATATTGTTTAAATATTTAATGCCCACATTAATGATATTCTAATCCTTTTGGAATACGTGAATTTGCACTCATTTGCATTAATTTTGACTTGCTGACGGTTTCTTTAAATCTCGTTATAAAGATGCCCATAGACAATGGCTTGTTGTCAATGGGGGTGTTTGCCAATTCTCACCACAATGCCTATGCCAACAAAACTAGCACTTTAAAAGCAGCCTTTAGTGCAGTGAGATAAAGTTCATAAAAGAGGCTGACGTTGCCTTCTTAGTACGGAACGGGAATGCTTTCCTTTCCCCCTCCTTTTTTTTTTAAATTATAAAGTGCTGTTCAAGATCCAACTCATTAGCCACGTCAGCCCCTGAGCACTGGGCTGACAACAAAATATTGCAAGAACCAGGATCCTCCTTCTGACCGAAGGCAAAAGCTGGGCTGGGTCTCTCCACTTAGAGTCATCTCACCCCTTCCCAGCCTGAGGTGGGCCATTGCCTACTGCGTTGAGCAGGCAGAAGAGAATTGCTCTCCAGCAGCATCCCACTCAGCTACCTTTTGACCCTAAAATACACAGGTATCAATGCCAGAGAAAAAGTGGAACGGAAGTTAGGGAAATTCCCTCAGGATTCTCTCTGGATTGTGTTTCATTTAGTTTTAATCTCATTTTCTGAACAGCCAATATATTTGGTCTAGACAGATGATGCCTTTAAACTTGAGATACCAGATGTTCCAGAATTCCCAAAGCCTCAGAAAAATTAACAAGATGTAATTTTGAGGTGCCCTTTACCACTCTGGCATACTGCTTAAACCAGCCTGGACTGTCACCTAAAAGGAATTATGTGCACAGACTATGACTTTGTTCTTACTCTGAAACTTCTTGAATCTAAGAGGAAGTCCTGTGACTCAGCAAAGCCACTGTCTCTACTATAAGAGTGCTGAAACCTGGGACGGGATATGCTACCTATGACCAAGACAAGTGATTTTAATATCGACATGTTGATTTGCTCCTTCTTATGCTTTGCGGTTTTGGCAACTTAACCCCAGTGAATGCTGAAGCCTAATCCATTCGGTAAATGGGAAGTTGGAAGAGGCAGTGATATACAGAAAAAAATCCACATTTATTAACTGAGAATATGATTTAGTTTATACGGCTGGATGAACAAGAAATACTCCTACACTTACACAGCTGGACAGATACAGTGGTTACTCTGTTAGAAAGCCTAGGGCAAGAGACAACCATTCCTGGATTTTCCCACCTTGTTTTTTCAAAGCCTGACTGATCTGCTTTTGGCTTCCTGGGCTTCTAAGGCAAGGTAAATAGTTTTACTAAAGAACCTGAGCTGTCATTAACAGATGTTCAAAACAGAAGTAACATCAGGGTGGTCAGCTGAATGACATGACTAGCATTGCAAAGCACATTTCTTCTTCTATCTGATGCTGCTCTAAGACATGGTAAAATAAGCTGGCCTTTCTGTGTGTGAACTCTCCCTGTTGTGTTACAGAGATGGGGAAAATGCCTGCTTAACCTTCGTAAAGACAGCAGTTCACCACGTGCAATGTGTTTTCAATTGCTGTCAAAATTCGTTAACCAGAAACAAAAGTGAAGGCGAGACTGGGGATGGACGCTTTATGGGTCTGATAAGTTATCTACAGAAAGCTGGAACAAGAAACGAACTGTTCCCACAGCTTAGCAGGGGGCTGGGCACAGGCCCACACCACACCACCCAGTAGACAGAGATACCGCCTCTACCATTGAGTAATCATTTTTGACATTTTTATGGAATCTATTTTGACTCCAGATCTTGGGAAATCCCTAAGCTGTGGCATGTAGAGTATATTTCCATTCACGAAACAGATCGTCCTTTGCCAATCACCTGTTCTACACCACTGCATGTTTAGATGCAATACTTGATAGACAACTGTTTTCAGGGCCTGAGTAACAGAAATACATCACATAACAGCCACAGAAGAAGGTGCTTATCAGGGCGGAAATCTACTTGCACGTGTGTGCAAATCTGTTGCTTGTCTTTAAATAACCTTGATTTCCCCTTCAGATTTCTCCTATAGATATCCATATTAACTAAGCGTGTCCCTCACCATGACAAATGCATCTGCCTACTTATTTGCTGGGACTTCTATTACTTGCAGTTATTCTCGTTCTACGGGTATGTTCCAGCAAGCATCAACGAATCAATAACTTTGTTTCTCAACTCCTCAAGCTTGGCTAGGAAACCATCTTCTGGGTGTGATTAGCTCATGGAGCCAACTAGGGGAGGGACAGCACGCTGCTTTTAACAGGAGATTGGGAGAGTCGTGCATTGTGATACAGTTTGTCCTACGGAGTCTCTCACATGCATTAAGAATATCTTCTAAACTTCCATCTCCACCTGCAGGACTAAGGGGACTATTCTCTGGTGCGCGTGGTATTTTGGTGGCTTACTTTGCCATTTCACAGTGGCTGCAACAGCCCTGCCCTGTGAGCATCCATAGCTGGAGAAATCAAGGAACAGTAATAGAGGACAAATTGTTTTTCCAGACAGGGTCAAGATCATCTTCTCCAATGAAAGGGAAGAGAAAAAAAGGTCTCTTGAAAGAGAAAAGGCTGATGCTATACGCCCTGGAAATATCCTAGGGTTTTGCAGCAAGTAAGATCAATCAGAACAAAACATCTGCTTCCTTAAAAGCAATTAGGAACGTAATCCTATCTTGTGTTCATTGCCACCACTCCAGAAAAATCATCTGACACGTATAGGTCAGTTACACTCCATCCAGGGATGCTGTGGGTAGAGCACAGCACTGCAAGGCAAGAGCTCCAAGTCACCCCTGATGCTGGCTGGCCTGTGCGACCAGGTGCTGGTGCTGGCTCCCTCTGCGCTGCAGGCGCCCTGCCCGGCTGCACCCGCGGGCCGAGGAGCGATACAAACGGCTCTCAGCCCTGCAGATTGGAAGTGCAGCCAAGAATAAAACACTTGGTAAGAGAAGAAGAATATGAGCTGTAATAGCTTGATTGCTGAAATAACTGTGCATTAAATTGATGTATTAAAAATGAAAAACATTAAGCCTTCCCCAGCAGCAGCATCCTTTCCTTTGCAAAGTGGTTTCCTTTCAGTGGGAAGAGATTTTATCCCTGCGTAAGATGCTTGGAGGGCTCATCTGGGCCATCAGCAGCGTGTTGCCACATTGTCAAAGCCTCCAGTTGGATTCTGAGGTTTGGCATCACAGACACAGCCTCCGTGAAGCTTTAGAACTTCTATACACCTATTAGGCATGACGGGGTCTGTATTAAATGTCATTGATAAGCTCTAGTTTGGTCTTGCGCTTAACATTTGCCCAGACAGAGGCCATCTTAAAGATGCTTGAAACAAATTGCACAGGGCGTTACAGGTTCTCGAACTCCATCCAGGCGAGGACAGCAGTATGCTATACCTCCCTCTTCACCCTTCTTCCTCCTGCCCCAGCCAGCTCTGCAGCACCCACTACAGAGCCAGGCCACTGAGATATCCGCGAGCACAGCCCCTCCCTGCTCTCCTGGCTCATGTCACCTCTTTGTCCTTACGGTGCTTTCAATTAGACTTCCACACCGATACTTTTATGTTCGGCCCTAATTTTCTCTTTCATCTCCCACGTAATCTTCATATGTGGTTGCTGTCATAATGACCTTTGACTGAATCTCTGTCTTAATAACATCAGTATATCTCTAACAATTGTCTCCTTACGTATGCAAGAACCTTCTGCTCTGGACCTTAATCATGAATAATAGGAACAATTTGCAAAACGCAACAATAGTGAGTTATGAATCTTACAGCACAGAGCAGACACAGCTCTGCAAGATAAAGCCAATGAAAAGGGACATGTTGACCATTTACTTATTAAAGGTTTTTTGCTCTGATGACACGTAAACAGTTATCAAACACCTCTTTTTGGGGACTAGCTTATTCATCCCCTTATCTTCTCTTTTTACTATCTACTTGATACAGCTTTTTACACTACTTGAATCTGTTTATCAGGTTGAATTTACGTTAACAGGGAAGTGTTTAGTAGCAGGGTTACAGAAGATTTGCTACCAGGCAAGTTAGTATCTAGCATTGCAAATGCAGTGTGTGAAGAATGTCAGTAGTGACAGAGAAAGGGGAGGAGATAGGATAACAAAACTTCAGAGGGAAAACCACATATTTTCAGCAGGTGAAACAGTGGCATCTTCCTTGCATTGTTCTTTCTGTGTTTCACAGAATGCAAAATGCCTGCAAGATGGCATGCAACTCCTCTTCCCATAGTCTACCAGAAGGGCTCTCTGGAAATCCACGAGGCCACTGCAGACTTGAACTATCTCCAGACCAAAATGCTGGATGTACTCATGCCCTTCCCTGTCCTCCCCCCAAGCCACTTAGAACAGTTCCATCTGGCAATCTTTGGAGATATCTCTCAACCCCACCCGTAGCTTAGACCTTTAGACCTGCTTTGCTGCTTCTCCTGTCCTGTTTTCATCTTCTCAGCAGACTCCTTGCAGGCCTGGAATAGATAGGTCTAGCTGCCCTATTGAACACTGTACCATAATGGCAGATTACTCCCCAGGGTCCCTTCACCCACCCACCAGGTTCCTGATGTTAGACCACAAGGTGAATAGCATGGCAGTTTCTAGGTAAGCAGAACATCAGCTGCGCAATTCTGAGGTATGGCATCCACAGACAGCTTTTTCAGACCTCCATTTAACTAAGACAATTCTGATGGATCACATTTGCATAATGAAGACCCCTAAGAAGGCTTTATAGCACGATCAGTGTCTTCTTTTACAGGTTCTGAGGCAAGTTTTGTGCACATTCTGTGCTGTATAAGTGAACGAGAAGCACTTTTTAATTCTAATAAATGTACACATTTGCAATCAGGTTAATTGTTACAGGATCCCTTAAGAAGTTTGGTGAAAGGTGAACAACCATTGGCTGCTCTGGAGGGAGAGCAGATAAAAGTCCAGCAGGAAGATCCTCCTGCATCTCCTTGTGGTGGGCGCATGTATAACACGATGGCGAGCACCAGGGAACTCCCCGGGAAACGGTACCAGACAGTTGCAACAGGTGCAAAACAGGGGCACAAAGAGCCGCATTGATACAGCCCTTTCTACTGAATACAGACGCTTTGCTGTAGCTCCTGAAGGTACAAATGTGGCCAAGGTAAAACAAGTACATCTAAATAATATTAGTCATGAAGATAACCTCCCATGCTTGGTCACATGCCTTTTCGTGAAATATATACAGCTAGTTTTAAGTGGTTTGCTCAAGCTGGTCTCATCCAAATAAAGTTTTTCTTCTGCATTTGTCTCTTCTCTCTTCTATATCTCTGAGTCTCTACTTGAAGTTAGATGTCAGTTTAACTCCATTTTCTCAGCTAAATCTCTGTCTCTATTTCACGGTCTCTCTCTAACTTCATGGCCACATCTTGATTTCTGTTTCATAGTGGACTCCTTGTAGACCCATGACTGGTTGGTATTGCAGCTATAATTTAACAGTACAGCACAATGGCAGTAACTACAAACCTCCAGAGACTGGTGTAGAAACCAGCAGGATGTTTTTATGAAGTCCTTTGCTCTGCAGTTGAAAGGGGTTTTTTATTTCCATACCCCACACCTCTATTTTTGCTAAGGGAATTTCTGTCTCCTCAGGAAGGCACTTATAAAATGAGGAAAAACATAAAATACCTAAGCTCTGCCTGGTTTTCCTGATGCAGTGGTCAAATTTGATAGATGCTATCTAACCTCTCATCCTTGCAAATTGCTCAGACCAGTAGCAACTACCTTTAGGAAAATGAGTTTCTCGTCACTCTACTTTGCTAGTTTCACCTGAAAATCAATGAGGTCAATAGGAAAGCTTGCGCTGATTTTATGTTTCAAGCCTCGCTAAGGGTCACTTGCTATCCTACTGTAAAAGCAGAATGTAAATCAACAAATCTCACCATGTTTTTAAGACAAAAATTCACGTGGATCTCTTCTCTCTGCTAAGCCTATTGATGGCAATAAGGGTTTCCAAAAAAGCACAATATTTGGTGTGTGTGTCCGCATGCACGTGAGCAAATATTTTTTGCAAATTCAAAATGATTTGGAATAGCAAGAAACTATCTCACTGAAGTAAAGATGTAGCTGGCTGAATCAGTAATCTGCTGTATGAGGCATTTAACACTGAGCAAAGTTGGCCATAAAACATAGCTGTTCAGTGAATCTCTTACAGAGAAAAGCCGTTCAGTGATTCTTACTGAGTCACTAATAGACTCCCGAGCACTGCGTACAAGCAAAGCAATCAAGCCCAGCTTTGATACCAGACTGGCCCATGACAAAGACTTTCCCACAGCAGCGATCAAACATTTCTTGTTTCCAAACACAACAGAGTCTGTGCTACATTAGAGAACTTTAAGTGTTTTTCTTTTAATAACTGCAAGATACACACAGAGCCCCTAAACTTTTTGCGACTTCAGGAAAAAAGAATATGCACCTAAAGCTGTTTCTGGTTATTAGATTTTTTTTCTGTGACTTTTAGCTTAAGTATTAATATTTCTTTTTACACAAAGTGCTTTACATTTCCTGTTCTACAGGAAGGCACAGAACCTGTGATAGAATGTACTGGCTTCAGCACAACTATTGTCTAATCAATGTCAGACAGCACGTCTGGGAGACAGCTTGTTTCACCATGGAAAAAATAAACCCCTTTCAGCTAAGGCCCTTTAGCTAAGCACCAAAAGCTGCAGTCCTATGTTTCTGCAGCGTGGTAAGAGACAAGATCTTCAGCTGATATAAGTTAATAGATCCTGTCCCAGCTTCGCATCAAACTGCTAAAATCTATACTGACTTGGCTCCTATTGGGAAGGGTGGGAAATTTTCCACTTCTGTTTGCTATCTGGAACGAGGCCGTATCTGGAAGCCATTGACTTAGTTCGGGATAGCTAAAAGCTATCTTTCCTCATGGAAAAAAAAAGACCTTTTAACTCATTCTTGTGGAAGAGCACGTGTTTTTTTTTACTACTGGTTTTCCAGAAAAAGGCAGCTGTTTATATACAAGTAATATCCAGAAGCTCTAAGAGAGTAGGCTCGTTCAGAGATTAAATGACTTTCCTACGATAATCCAGTGAGCTTCTGACAACATCAGGAATGAGAATTGAATCATTATCATGAGAGGCTTGCTATTACAACCATCCTTCCCGTCTTTAAACTTGGTCTTTTTGAGATGACATTTCTCTTCCTGCAGCCCCAAAAGTCTCATTACAAATATAAAATATGTGCTTAGACTCACAACCATCATCTCTGACTCTCAGCTTGCACGACAGACAGGGGGAGAAGCCAGACTCACTTTTGAAAGTAAACCATAGCTTCCTCAGTCCAGAGATCAAATTCTCCCAACCCCCTTGAAGCAACTGTGTTCAAAATAAGTTTGCTTTTAAGAACTACAAAAAGAGAATTTGGTCACCAAAGACATCAAAATCCTGCAAGCTCCTGAAACCCAAACACCAAAGAATTTACTCTGGGCATAGGTTTGGACACAGCTCTGGACTTACTACGTCTTTGTTCTCTTATTTCTTCTAATTTACATCTATACACCCACAAAAGTAGTACTGAGTATTCATATTGATTTCTATCTGTGTGCCGACAGACTCCACCTAAAGGTAATCAGTCAGTTTTGCTAATATTAACCTTTTAGGTCAAAGCCTAGAATACTGTTGACTGAATATATTTCATACGATGAGTAGCTGTCGCCGTAGGCCGGTTGGACAAGGCTATGGAGGGCCTACTTAGACACAGTACTGAAGCAAGATTCCTTTTCCTTTTGTAGTTGGAGAATAATTGTACCCCACTCACTGTGCTGAGAAGCATTTATGGCCTTTATAAACAAGAAACAGAAAAGTCAAATATGTTCCGGGATTCCTGAGAAACTTTTTTCCTCTTTTATCACACTTTAATAATGCGAAAAAACAAGATTCATTCTAAATACAGAAAACGCTGTTTCCGTTTGCATTACATCATTTAAGTGGGAAAATAAGATTTAATCTAACAGAAGAAGAAGCTGAAAGACAGAAAGTTCCTAACAAATAACTCTGCACAAGAAATAGTAATTAAGCAATTTTAAAGTAACATTTGCTCTGGGTATGTTCCGTGAAGGAAAACTAGTTGTTGATGAAGACTGAAATACATTATTTAATCACAGTAACGTCAAACAACTTTTTTCTGTACAGAGGATCTGCAGATGATATGGATGATCTTCAAGGTCCCTTCCATCCCAAACCATTCTATGATTCTATGATTTTGATTCTATATCAAGTACTAGCACAATGCTTAGAGTAAATTATTGTGGAGAGCAAACACAGGAAAAAAAGTCAGAACTTTTAATGAGACAGAAATGTTTCAGAGAACTTGTCTTGGTAAACGTGGTGAGTGCTTCTGACTGAAACAGAGGGGCTCAATATTGCACAAATACGATGCATTGCTCCCTTATGGAAGGCTCAGCAGAGACCCCCCATTATCCTTGGAGGCATGTGCTGAATTTGATCTTGAGTCCGTAGTTTCTTTCCCTACATAGGAAATTATCTTGCGGCATGCAGACAAATGATCACTACTTAGGGTATGGTTGTCCTTAGGCTTCCTGCCCTTTCTGTGGAATAAGAGTGTGTTGCATTTTATTATTTTTTTTTTAAATCTCTGTAGTGCCTATTTCGAAGAAATCAGCTTGAAATATAGTTCTCAAACTTACGCATAATCCCTTCCAGTTTCTTATGCTTGTGACCAAGATACAAATTTCCCTTAGCCGAGTTTCTAATGTACATAAAACATTCAGTCCCATCAGGCTACCTCGGGTCTTTTAATTTCCTAGGCACAATAGACTGATAAGTATTAATAATACCTAACATAAAGGGAACAAGAAGAGATTAGTTATTACAATTCTGTGACAGTAGTCCATTCTCTGTATTTAAAGACGACAGAAAAGGCAGAGAAAATTACTAATTTTTTCCTATGAAAGATTAAAAAACCTTCTGATAGATTAGATCAACTGGTTGGGAGAGAAGAGTGTGTAACCACTGTAAAAATATCTCCCTGACACTGTAAAGATAATATCATAGAAACTCCTGGGAAGGAATGAACAAGCCTTGGCTTTGAACAATACCAGAAAACATTGCTGTTTCTTCTAAAGGTAAAGTCGGCTGGGTAGATGGAGCAAAGCAGAAAACTGCATTGGGAGAAAACCGGCCAGGACAAAAAGGCCCTTCTGAAAAATCAGGAAAGAGCCTGACAGCCTCTCTTTTTCTGTGCTGCTGTAAATTCATAGATTTTTAAGGCCAGAAAGGACCATTCTGACCACTTGTTCTGATCTGCTGCATAACTCAGGCTGCTTAAATCCATCCTGCAATTTCAGCATCAACACCGTAATTCCTGATGGAAGGAAAACACATTTTTCAAGCACTAGGTTTCCCTTTCGTGATTTCACATAATTTAAAATCACTCTCATACAGCATGAGTTTGAAGCTTGTCTAGCTGATGTTGCAGCCTCTTCACCCCTTTTTTCCTTTGGGAACATAAAAGACCCCTCTACTATCAGAAATCTCCTTCCATGCATGCTTATGGACCACTTCTTCCCACTCCAGTCACTGCCCAAAATAGGCTGACCTCCAGCCACCGGGCCACAGCATGTTGCGGCCTGTCTAGATGTGCAGCTGTGCTATAAAGGAATTCTCCTTTAGGAGATCTGCTTCAGAAATCATCTCCTAAAGGAGAGGCAGGTGCAACAGAAATCAGAAAAAAATCAATTACTAATACAGGACTGGTACTAATGCAATGAATGCTGCAATATGTGCAGTTCAGAACATCGCATGGGCAAGGGGACCAAATGACAGATGGGGATGGCGATGACTGTGGAGCTGCAGTTCAAACTCGAGCTTGGCGAAAGCCCCACAAACGTGTTTCAGAGACTGAACAGATGCCTGGTATCAAGGTCAGTGCCAAAGATGGAGAGAGGAATGACATGATAAATGTAGGCCTGTCAAGGACTACAGAGGGTAGGCAAATAAGGCTCCCAAAGCCAAGGGAGTAACAATCTTTTATAGTTTTTGAACTACCTAGGCCTTCTGGTTGTTCAGTCCACCATGTTCATTTGAAGGGCAAGAACAACTCCAAAAAAAGGACCTCTCTCCGCAATGGGTGTCCAGGCCATCTTTGTGTCCTGGCCCTTCTGCCATCAGACAGCCAAGTGCCTCACCATAGCACTCAGGTGTGAGCACAACCATGAGTTTTCACACTTTCACCCTTCCGAATCTCTCCTCCATTCCACAGGGGGTGTGTGGGAAAGCGAGCAAGTGGTTGTGTGGGGCTTAGCTCCCTACCAGGATCAAACCATGACAATACCTCAACCATAGACCACGCATGAACGTATTAAAATAGGCTGCTCTGTATATAGGGCTGGGATATAGAATCCTTTGTTTCTCTCAACTTTTATCCTGCTTGCCTACTACCAGATTTTGGCTTGGTCACCTATTTATTACGACTAACTAATCCGTGGAGAAATATCAGTTTTGGTCATTTTTCCAGACTATGAAATTATACAATTAGGCGCAATACTTATGTCATCCAGAATACGGTATTGAGTCCAATCATCCCATATTTCAGCTGAGTGCCTTACATTAACACTACTGGATGTCTCCCCTATTTCTTCCACCTCATCACTTGTTCACTCAAAACTGGGACTTTTCATATGAAATCATTGAAACCGCTGAAAAACTGGCAGCTACCCAAGTGTTTTGTGTCTTGTCTGGTAAACATACTACAGAAGAAAGCATTATCTAGAGCTACCCTTGTGTTTAGCTCATCTGCTGGAGTTTCAAAGCCATGTGTTCTTTAATAAGTGCCAGCAATCAGTGAGTTAATGCAAACAGGAAGAGTTTGCTGCAGACGCCCTCACAATTGCATCAGAGAAAAGCACTCTAGGAATTACAGACTGAGCTGCATGAATTGTGTCCGATTACCAAAATAACACAAGTATTCTTAGCATGCAGGGAGCTGGGGTAAGGACTCGGAACGATGCTCTAATACTATTAACTGGGAGCCAGTAGATGTCCCTCGGGGATGTTTGACTGCTGGATCTTTCTGCTTTTATCTTTCCTTTCCTGGCAAGAGCAGAGTGTTACCAATCCAAATTGTGGAGGATGTCGATCGGGAGGATAAGGAGTTAAACAGCCCAGGAAAACCTCTGAATAATGCTGCAGCTCAAACACATTTTCCCAGGATACGAGGGTGCTGAGCACATTCACACAGTTGAGTTTGTTTAATGCTTTTGAGAGGAATCACAACCAGTTAAATACCCAGGGTATTAACGCTTTAAAAATGATTGAATCTAAACATAACAGGAGATAAAATCCAGTTGGTCTTCAGGACTATGAAGTTGGAGATTATGGAGCCTCATTTGAACAGAACAGCTCTATACGGATATTTACTTGGACAGCACATTTGGGGGAGATTAAAAAGTGTCATATAATGGAATTTCACGGGCCAGATCCTGAAGAGGCGTACAGTGACCCTGATCTACTAAAGGCTGTAGTAATATATTCATTTACAGTACTTAGACATTCCATCCAGTATCCCCATAAGAATGAGCTGAGTTTATATGGTTAGCTGTTTTCCCATAAAATCAAATTTTCCCCTCAAAACAAGGTGAGATATAGGAAGTTCTGATAACCCCTCTGGATGACTGAAAACAAATTTTTCAGATCTTCCGTTCTAAGAGACACAGGCTATGCACTAGAAATGAAACAAAACTCCCCATGTCTTGAAATCATCCCCTACTTTGTATTCTCATTTTCACTTAAACACAGAAAAGAAACAAAAATTCTGTGTTGGTGGGGAAAACCTACCAATCATTCCAATGACTGTATCTGGCACAGACTAGATTTCTCCTTTCTGTAGTCATATCTCATTCAGACCTCTTCTACTGGAGTCACGCTAGAGCCACAGCATTACCTTTCCTAGTCTCAGAAAATCATTTGTTTTTTGAGCTCAGACGATTAAGACAATTTTTTTTCTCAACTGTCAGACTATCATAGTTTGGGCCGTGCTATGATACACCAATAGGATATGAATGTCTGATTAATGTTAAGTACCTGGTTAGCTGCAGAGCTCATACCCTGTTTACTAGTTCTCTACAGCAGGTTTCTTCTTTTGTTCTAAATTTCTGTATAATTTAAGGATACGCGATAGTGATTCGCACAGCCCACAGGTCCTCTAATTAGGACCTCTAATAGGTCCACAAAGGCAGCGTTACTGGGCAGAAACATGCTTGTTTAATCCCTTGCTAGACCTACTTGAAGGATGAATGGGGTTTTCTCACTTTCTGGGTACTTGGTTGAACTGTAGTATTGCATGATTTCAGCTCCAGCAAATGAGTAGTTCAGATGTCACTGTGGCAGCCATAGGGTAACATCCCACTCAGATGTCAATTCATTTACTTGATGCGATACAGATTGTGGCAATGCCCGTTTCCCTGCTGGCATTCCTGAATCCCATTATTCAGTGATTTAGCTATTGCAAATGTGACTACAATAGAAGGAAGGAAGATTGTTTCATTGTACCAGATCCTGTTGTCCATAACTTCACACAGTGCACTAAGCCAGACAAAATCTGGACTACTTTTCTAGATTCCAAGTCACTCATGAAAGTAATAGACACAGTATTTACCTATAGCACTTCCTCCTAATTACACAGAGATCAAAAACAGCCCTAAAAAGTGAAACAATCTTACAATGCCAAATTGTGTGTCTGATCTGCCTTTATTCTTCTTCCAGGGCTTGGCCTGGACAGTGCTTGTTTACTACTTTATTACAAGAAAGAATGTGAAAGGATATAGGCGAATACAGTTTATTTCTGTTTAGCCCAGCTTTATGCTTTAAAGCCAGTGACGTATCATTGACACCCCGCTCAATAGGTGATTGTCCCAGTGTATCCTGCAACTGTCTCAGGCTGGCCTTCTCATTTATGAGCTTAGTTAAGAGGACTCAGGTTTGTACGTCTCACGTTCACTCTATGTCTACATTTGGCATCATCTGCTTTAATGTATCCACTTTGATTCTCTCCTATTTTCTTGCGGGGGAGTGTGGGAGGTTGTACTTTCCTTGGAAGCTGCTGTGTTCTGTCTTGCAGATGGCCCTTTCCTTCTTTTCAGTAAACATCATGTGATTGCATTCTGTGTCCTACCCACGATGAGCAATTTAACCAGCAGAAATAGGAACGACTCACCCGAACTCCATTCTGCTGATACGCTGTGACACACACCAAATTTACCGACCCCTGCGATAGGGACATGCTGACTGTGCTTGTGCTTAACCAGTGGATGCAACTTACGCTGTAAGTTGTGAAAGAGAAGTGCCCTGTTCCCATTGCAGCACCGTGCTTCTAACTGGAAGCTGGTCCTCTGCTTTCATGGCACATTTCACCACATCTTTACACACAACGTCAATGGGATTTTCCTTGTTCCTTTGCTCACAGTCACTGGATGGTCACGGTCTGCCTTTTCACTGGGGAGGGAGCAACACCAAACATCTGTGCGATGGGGACCATGCGACTGGCAGTTTCCAAGGCAGTTAACTGAAATGAGCCCATCTCCTTAAAAGTATACCTGATTCTGTTGTGTTGTTAAAACTGAAACAAGTCCCTCTGATAATGGAGAATGCATCCAGTTACCATGGGAACTACAGGAGGCTACTCAGCCTGATTCAGATAGTGTGTTATGACAACAACTGATGTTTCAAAGGAGCTGCAGATGAAAGCCTTAGTAACGTGAGCCAAAGCTATCAGAAGCCTTAAAAACAAATGCACATGCGTATTATAGTATGTCACATAGCTGTGTTAGCACATCCTCGGAGGATCTCTTCCGGACATTTCCAAGCATTTTGTCCATTTTGCCTTTGAATAAGCCCAGCACATCGTCACTGTGTTCGGTGGACTCAGCTGGATGCAAGCAGGCTCCCCCTATGTTTATATAACTGGATGAGAAGAGTACACTCCAGACCTCACTGGAGCCAGACTAGACTCAAAACATTAGGAACAACGAAGTACAGCAAACTAGCACATCGGCAGGTGGCCTAACATTTCCCTGAGGGGCGACAGCACATTTTGAAAACAGAATGGAGTTGATGAGAAAAGCACCACCCTGCAGAAGGTACTCTGTGCCCTTTATAGTAACATGCCACTGCTTCCCACAAGGCTTTAAGATATGCATCAAAGCTAGCAGATGCTTAAATAGCAATGGGCAACTCAGCAAAACACAGTAGTTTGGGCTTTGCAAGGGAGTACAGGAACCATTTCTGCTTTTCTCAAATACCTCTCAATGAAGTAAATATGTTTAGAAACACACATATCTCTGTTACAGTGCCCTTCGTGGTCTCATTTGAACCAGTTTGGGTCTAATATTCAGAAAAAAAATATCTGTTTTCATTTGCAGGTAAAGGATCCCACCCTCTTATGAAATTCAGTGTCTGAGAACACTGTGCAGAGCCCCTGTAAACAGTATCTTGTGAGACTTTGCATTTTCAAGAACATCTTAATGAATGCGCTTTGCCCATCGGTAGAAGGAAGAGCAGTAGCCTGCATTGCACAGTGATCTGGGGCAATGGCAGTGTGCGCTGCAGCCACTGAACGCAGAGGGTTCTCCTCGCTGGGTAGCAAGGGAGCCAGACCTTGCCATGATCACAGGTCCCACTTACCACAGCTATCAGCATACAAAGCCTTATTTAGTCCTGCAAATCCATCTAACATGCTCAAGGAATGGTGGCATTTGGACTAATTAAATGGATTCTTACTGTTGCTTCATTGTGGATATTAAATATTTATGCACAGGGAATGCAGGAAAAGAAGCCACACATGCTCAAATGCTGTGTAGGGAGAGCAGGTGACATCAGAGAGTTTAAATATGCGCTTGCAAGTTCTGCTATAGCAATACAGTGAAATCCACCACTGCTCAGTTAGGACAAGAGAAACGCTGCTGCAGAGCGTGCTAGAGAAGCGTGCAGGTAGTACAGTGCTGCAGTAGCTTAAACAGAGAGACTGGAGACCAAAAGGAACGACCAACAAAGGAGGATTTTCTTCCCTGTCCCTAATTCACCCTGAAAAAAAGTACTGCGTCAAGGTAAAAGGCTCGCACTATAGGAATACCCATGCCATCTGCTCCGTCTGGGGACAGAATTCGCCCCACCTGCTGCTCACCAGCAGCACAGCAAGACAGACGGGGAGAGTAAGAGGGAAGGTGCTTTTGCCTAATGCCTCAGTCTCTGCACACTGGTGCAGAGAGATCACCAAATATGCTGAACATCAGTGAACAAATTTGATGTGGTCAGTTTTATATCCTGTTACACTGGTCCAGTAACAAAGCATCCTTTGCAAAGCTGGGCACTACATGATGGAGTTTGGAGCTACATCCTCAGCTGAGGCTGTTCTTCGTTGTACAATTCGCACACCATTCAAAGGCCAGGGTTTATCTGCTCTGGCCTTTACACTCTTTTTTACTTTTATTAGTACCAATACATTCTTTACAGAATTCTGTACACAATTCTTTACAGTGTTCATCACCCAAGTCAAAACACAAGCCAGAGACTCTAATGAGCTGCTAAACTTGCCAAATGGAACGGAAGCTCAAAAAAGGTACCACATAGCGAGCACAATTTTAAAATACAGTTTTTAGATAAAGACTTAAAGGAAAAGAGGCCCACGGGTTCGGAAGTTCCTGGCTGCTGTGATTTCTTCCAAACATCTTTGTTTCCTGTTCCAATCTGATTAAAACATTAGTGTATGGCGATATTTGTTACGGAGCACTAATACTATAGCAGCACAAACATGTGTCTGGTCAGGGACCAAAGCAGAGGCCGTTTCGACCAGCAGAATATGTCACGGTACTTAAGAGGTACTTGGCTCTGGGCTTTTACTATGGACTCTCCCTTTGGATCCTCCTTTATTTGCTCTGCCAGGGAAAGTATCTGCCAAACACTGAGCTCTCCAAATTCCTTACATAGGAGAGGAAATTCCCCCCTCCCCCCTTTGAGTTTGGGAGATATTCTCACCAGTCTCCTTTTCTGCATACAAATAAGAGATCCCCCCAGTCAGCAACGTTGCAGCCTGTGTTTCACAAACGCCCCAGCTCTGGAGGAACAGCTCGTACCCGGGTGAGGAATCAGGCCGTCGGAGCAGCGCTTGGCTCAGCAGCCGCCCAGCCCAGGGGGCTTGCAGCAGAACCGACACAGACAGAGGCACAAGCAGGGGGACTAGCTCGCTGATGGAATGCGCTGACAAGAAATTAAGGGCATGGCACACACAGTGCCACACTGTGCTCAGATCTAGCCCGTCAGTCCTGCACGCACTCATATCAAGCTAACTCTTCCGACTCATTTATTTAAACACCCTAAGTACTCAAAAGTTATAAACAACACCCACCTCTCTTCTCCTCCTCATCTCCTGCACCCCAGCTATATTAGAAAGAAGCTGCACAACCAGAACAATAAGACTACTGAAATAACTCCGTTTCCTTATTATTAACAGGTAACACTGGGACGTTATTTAATTGCTTCTAGACTAATATACCATTCCAAAACTCAGCTAGAAAATGGAAAGAGAAACCTGGGTTGGCATGCCTAGAGCAGAGTATAATTTAACATGCTAGGGTAAGGGGAAAGAATAGCTGTAATATGAAAAATGTCATTTAGCCCCCTTTTTTTCCCAGAAACGTCACACTAAGTGGTAGGCTGGCCCCCTGCCAAAGCTTGATGCATGGAGGGTCATGTTGGCTTTAGAACAGCTGTAATTTTTTATGCTGAGCTTCCATAATTTGATTGTTAAAGTTTGTAGATTTACATCATATCAGAGCAGAGGATGCTAAGCTGCTATCAATTTATAGGGCATAGCATTTCTATATGCAGAGAGACACTTTGACATGCAGGCTTGAGAATATTGAAGGTTTGCTTTTCCTTCTGGATCACCAGGCGTTATGGGTTGTGAGATACAGAGCACAGGGATAGAGACACCTGTGAGAGATGTGACATTTTGGGAGGGCAGAGAATGAGGGATTGAGAGGTTAAGCCTCTGTGAGGCTCTGGGAAGCCCCAACATCTGGTGGCTACAGTCCAAAATACTGAAAAGAGACAGTTTCTCTCTGACCACCCTGCTAGGCTCTCAGATGGCCCCAGACCCCTGTCACAGCTTGTCTCTTTCCTCTGAAACAGCAGGGATCTCCATTTCAGAGTCACTCTTCCCTCGTCTTTGTCATACATGCTCACAGTTGCATGTCTGCACAACCAAATGTAGGTAGCCAGAGCAGCAAAGAGCCAGAGGCACAGCACCTGTTCATGGGTAAAAGGTGCTGCGTCTTCTCTCTGTTCGAGACACCGCTGATTAGGTTAGAGGAAGCACTCTAGGTTTTGCTGTGACAGTTTTCTTACAAATCCTCAGGGGTGGAGATTTTGACATATCTCAAGTATTTTTTGGCCTGAGTCAAAGCAGAACGTATTAAAGTATGCCCAAATAAAAAAAAAAAAAAAATTGGGATCAAACACAGTTTCAGGTTGATCTAAAAGCCATTTTCTTTTTCATTTTTTAAACTGCTTTTCAGTTTGATCAAAGCCAAAAAAATTTATCTGCTTTTTTGGGAAGCGCTGATCATATGAGTTTTTAAAATATTGCTCCCTAGTGAAGAAAAAGCCTGCCTACCAATGTGAACGAACTTCTAGCAAAAACCTATCCAGAAAACCCCCGTGTCTGCAGGAGTTAAGGTCCTCTTCAGGAATACAAGCTAATCATTTGGATCTTGGAGTTCTGTAACCTTCCTGTTGCTTTGAAGTACCTCCAAAACCTTCTGAGGGGTCCTAGTCCTGAAAAGTGACAAATCTCAGCCATTTTCTTCTTTCTGTCTTAAGTAAAACCTGGTTCTGCAAAACAGTGTGGAGTGCATCGTCTTGGCTGAGAGCAGCTCTCAACAGCAGATGGTCAGGGAGAATTCCTAAGCTCTGCTATTTTTAACATTCAGTAGCTTCTTTCCTGGGTCATTAAAAAAAAAAAAAAAGTTGCTTGTAAAACTCACTCTCACCAGTGCTCAGGCTTTGGCTAACGAAAGTGTCCCAGAGCTGGACCAAGGGAGGCTGCTCGGCAGCAGCACAGCTGCACCGGGGCTGCTCTATCCCTCACAGCTATGTGAGCAGCACATTAGGTTTCAAGCTCCAGCAGAGATGTTAATCCATGTTTAAGTCACAGCTGTGGCCTATTCTGTAGTGTTTATGAACTACCTTTTCAACTGAGCACCTTGGAGCACTTTAGTTAGTGCCAGGTTCCTCCATGTAAAAGTTGTTTCAGTGACTGAACTACTGAAGTCCCTTTATCCAAAATGTCTGCTAAGTGGATGAGGCTGAATAAGGATAATGCAAAACGGACCAATGCTTTATCCTCAGAGACTCATATGGCGACTCCAAAGATGCTGTAAACATCATTTAGATGCAGACTCAGTGAGATAGAGGCTCCTTGAGAATCTTCTCTGTCCATGACCACTCTCCAAAGGGAAAAGCATTGTGTCCGTCATTATTAAAGCCATTACTGCTTGCTGAGAGCATTTTGTGATAGGTTCACGACTGATTAAAATACTCAAATGATCAGAAACAATAAAAGAATGCATCTTTTCCCAGTTCCAGGACAGCCACACTGTAAGCAAAGTAACAATAGGACAATTCATTTGTTGATTATGCAAACTATAATTCCTCTGAAACACTATGTTAAGAATAGGTGCAAATCCATGCCTCTAAATGAACTATGAGGAATATATTCTATGAGAAATCACCAGCTCAGAGCTTCTCCTAAGGACTAAGATGAATTTATAAAACAACAATAAAAATTATCAAAACAGAAAAGGCTATGATACATTACCTTTGCCCTGAGCGTTCTCTTTGCAACACCAGTAACTGAAGAAATTCACTGCACCTCTTTATCTCTGTCTTGTGCCTGTCTATCTGCCTTGTCATTTTAAATATGACTTTGTCTCTTGGGAACAGTTTATGGTTTAATTTATGCTCACCAAGGATTGAGGCCAATGTGATGGGAAGACTCTCAAAGTGCGGACATACCCTACAGTGGACTTCTTGCTGCTAGGAAATGCTTGTACAACTAGGAAAGGCCCCCTGGGTCTCCAAGTCCAGTTCCCTTACTAGGAACATGCATTTCCCTGTGTTCGTTCCGACTAACACCTCTTAGTCCTATGAATTCAAACAGATACTTGCATTTCAAAACACACCAAAAAAAGGTATTCAAGAAAGCAAACCTTTTTTTTTTTTTCTTTCACTACTTTACTCATGTAAAAGGTGAGGCTTTTATCTGGCCGTTCCTGCAAATATCACGCTTGGCTTGTTGCCTGTACCTCAAAGTAAACTATTTGCTCCTAGCCCTTCGTATCACATCTCTGTACTGTTGCAGTGGAGGACCTGGAATGCAATAGGATCTTTCTGCCTCGGCAGCAGTTTAGCACAAATGTTTGTTTAATCGTCTCCTTTTCCAGCTTCAGAGTTCTTTACAGTACATCTGCATTGCTGCACTGAGGAGCAAAAGTGCACATCCTAGTGGAGAGTGTAGCACATAGTTGGCAGAGATGGGATCCACCCAAGATTTCTACGCATCCATCAGTTAGCATATGGGTCTGCTTTTATGTCTTTAAGTTCAATGAACAACTCTGCAAAGTATTTCTGGAAAAATGGTTGGTGGATGTTCTAGTATAGGCATCTAGGTGGTATCTCATGGCTGGAGCACCGTACTTTTCTCTGTCAGGGAAAGCCTGCTCTGTGTTAATAATGCTGATACGTTAGAAGTGCACAGTCACTTATACATATAAAACCGGCCACTCACACATGAAACTTGCAGACTACTTTTTCCTCCTTTCCTCCCAGCTTTTTAGGGCTAGACTTCAGCTTCCTGTGGCAAATCTAGTCTTTATAGCTCCTCTTTTGATCTCATCCTACTCTCAATTCTCTCCTGCATTATCTTTTCTAGTGTCTGTTTTTTTTCCCCCTGGTCTTTCCTTGCCACTTTACTTTTCATTTCATGTACCTGCCTTTAACTCTCCATGATACACAGAACTTCACCTGGTATGAATAAAATTAGCTGTAAGAAGGGGAAGAAGTAGATTGAACTTTCAGTATTTCCAGTGGAGGAGAGATGATCTAAGAAACAACTTCTCACATGCAAGATGCGTTGTGACAACTTTAATTCCCCTGTGCTTTACTCCTGCATTCCCTGCGCAGTACTCCTATATTCATGAAGTAGTAGTATTAATACTTCCTTATCTGAATACTAGTTGAGCTGCCCATGAGCTCAGAGGCTACACCCACGGTGTCAGAAAGAACAGCGGCTGGAAAGCACCCCACCCTGTCAGCAGTGCAGTTCCACTCAGCCTCACGACTCCTCCCCTCAGAGAACAGTAAGGCAGGGCTCAATCAGGTAAAAAGTAGTATGAACTCAACTAGACAGAATTAATGTGGAAAAGGTGGTGACCTGAAACAAGGGAGGAAGTCACAAATACAAAACGGGGAAAAAAAAAAAAAAACAACCCACACCCTGCAGACGTGCAGTCCTGCATCTGACCATCCTGCTGCTCTGGTTTATTGAGGACTTTCTAAGGGCAGGAGAACTCCATGCCAAGAGCTGTTTTTCTACAACTTTAAGCTGAATTTCATTAAATTAAAAATACATAAAGCCTAAACCTTGTTTTCTTTCAATTTTATCGTTCAGAAAAGTAGAAAGAATTGATACATCAGTAATGGCAGGCTGGCAAGAGAAGAATTTATGACTATAGAAGTGCTGAGGCAGTGCAATAGAAAGCAACATTTAAGCCGTTCTATTAAAGTTACTCATATCAAAAAGTAATAGGAGTTTTAAGTTCTTCAAGGCTTTACTTATTTCATCGGAGTGATACCAACAAGTAGCAATTTGTCATAACCAGAGAGCTGAAACCATCATCCTGACCTCAATGAGCAACTCTCTGAAACAGCACAGAAACATAAAGGTGGGGAGAGACACAGATGCTTTGTCTCATTCACATAGGAGCACCTGCTTTGTGCAGGAGAACACAGCGTTCCCTTTTTGTCATCCTTCTAGGATTTCTCTTTGCCCCCAGCCGGTACCTAAAAGGTTGGTTTTAACCCCTCTGAGACCACATGGATGGGGTGAATCCAGGTGAAAGTCCGTGTGCTGCCCAAGGCTTCTTAGCACTGGAAAGTGAAAGACAGCAAATGTACCAGTGATGAGGGGGGGCTGCTTTTTATTAGACAATTTAAATCTTTCAGTGCACCAAACAAGTATCAACGTCAGGCAAACCTGACGAACATGAACGATATAGACACCAAAAGGAACAGAAATGGGTTAGGCTGGATAGGGGACAAGATAAAGCATGAGGGGATGGAATTAAGTTTGGAGAACCTTAACATTTTGAGTAGATGACATTAGAGCATGCTGATGAGCTACCATGACGTAGCATGTCCGGAACTAAACTATGGACTCTCTGGTTATGCTCCAAGAGTCACAGTTACACTTACAGAAGCACTTCAGAAAGGTTTCTGTGGATGTCAAATTAGTAATTACACAGCCTGGACCTCAGCCTGAGTAGAAGAGGAGTATTCAGAAAATAAAATTCATCTCTTTCCTCAAATCAAACGTTAGGAAGAACGGCTATTGCCTGAGATGCTGAGAAAAGTTTACTGCAAACGCATCCTCAGAGGTATAAACAAATGGGCCTAATAACCCTTTCAACTCTAATTCCTATGCTTCGGTCCCCTGCTGACCTGTTCCTGCTCCACTAAAATAGCCTCAGTGTTAAAAAACTGCAACACAAGGAACACTGGAATTGAGTTTCCCCAGCACCACAGTCAATGCTTTCCAAAGCAACACATACCATTTACACTTTGGAAGCCTCAGCACATTGACATTCGGCATCATGACCAAATATAGTTTTCCTAGGGAGGAGTGAACTCTAAGTTCAGATGTATCATAGAAGCACCATGTACCTTCTGATAGGAAGGATGGAAATCAGCAACGCCATAAATTTAGTTTGTTTCTCCAAATGGCTTATAAGTGGTCAAGTCTCAGCCAAAGCAATACAGCAGCTCTTTCAAAAAAAGCTTTAGGAAGCCTGAGTATTCTCCAACTCCGATGCACAATCGTAGACATTTTTTCCCCTATTTTGCTTGTGCTACATAATTGGTACACACAGGGAGTTCTCCAGATACAGAGTGAACCCTGAATGCTGACAAGTAGAGGGTGTTTTGCTTCATCCAAGGTCAGAAGCGCTGGAGAATTTTTCTTAATGCTGAGACGTTACCATTTGCCCTGCTGATGCACTTAAAGTTGGACTTGTCAGCTCTAATTGATTTGCAGTCCTTTTGGTCAGAGGGTGAGTTAGACTTAAATACTATAGGGGAAAGGTTAGTTCAATACCTTTCTCTGTTATCTTGTCTTCTTTCTCACTGCTCTGAGAGAAAAAGGTTCTTTCTCAACTCATTTGCATTACAAGACTTTGCCATTCCTAATAAGTCTGAGTCAGTTTTCACTTCAGTTACTATATTTGTGTCAGAATGAATGTGTTTCTTGTGACAATACAGGGATTCCCAACCCCCGTTTGATGAACAGATGAGAAGGAGTAGACTCCTGAAATTGGCTTCTGAATAGGCCCAACCTCACTAATATGTACTTCTACAACATTTCACCTTCTATTTTTAGCCGTTTCCATTCATTTAGCATTTCACCAATCACACAGCTCAACTATCGTCAGAAAAGTAAAACTGGCTAATGTGGGAGAAAAGGAACAAGAAAATTAGCCGAAGATTCAAGGGCTTGCACAGCATTATTGCCACCTGATACTGCAACTCCCTCATCTGTTTCTATTACAATAACAAGGATTACTCTAAACTTATTTGAGCTTTGATAACTGATATCTGAATTTCTGTAATTCTTTATATTGCACAATCCTTCCTAGCTTCTTTCTAGCTTACTTTTGGTCTGACACCAACTTTTCCAGATTCAAATGTTTGCAAGGAGAAAAAGGCAGATCACTGAAATAAGATTTTTTTTTCCCCTCACCTATTTCACAGTTCATCATCCCTCACGCTGTTCAGTCTCTTGGCCTTCACTCCATCTTTGCTCCTTTTTGTCCTCCGCCCTTTTGTTCTGTTTCTCCAGTTTATTCTTACTGACGTCAGCTCCCATTTTGCTTGGTTTTACGGTTCCATCTTTTGGGTTTTAGACAGTGTTACAGACACTGTTATTGACAGGTCTCCTAGTCAAGTCATTGCATGTGACTGTCTTCAGAGATAGCAATCATAGGAATCGGAAGGACTTCATAAATCCAGTTAGAGTAAGGTACGATCTTCTCTACACAAACCCACCCTAAGTGATTTCTGTGCAACCTCTGCTAAAATCCAATGCAAACCCATCAGTAAAGAGATCAGTCCATGCAAGAACTACACAGCTCCCCACTAGAAACTCTGTGGTTCTAGACTGCTGAGCCCTTGATGCAGAGCTTTTTAGGACTCAAACCCCATAATATTCACCCTTCTCACTGAAAAATAGCTTAGAAAATTGGGCTTCCCCTGTCTGTGCAAGTAGGACAAGTCTCCAGAGAAGGTGATGCTCTCAGATAACCCCCGCAAATTCCCATCATTGCCATGAAAACTGCACATCCATTCCATCTTGTCAAGTGTTAATTGCTTTCCTAAAGCATTGCTTTTTTACCACCCCCACAGCTTTACACACTAAAAGCACTTTTATGTAAAAATAAAATCTGGTTTTGCTTTTGGGTGGGTTTTAAGGGGACAGACACACACACTCGGAATATTCCATGCTCTAATCATCTTTCCCCAACCAGCTGAAAAGAGGATAGTCTCCCCTGTGGTCACACAGAAAATACCACACAAATGACTGCTGAAAACAGACCTAGCAGTCCTAAGATGCCAATCTGCAGGACAGCAGAGAGAATATGACACACATACACAAAGCTCCAGAACCACACCTCCTCTCAAACATCAACCTTTTCTCCTATCACATAAATGTATCTCAGTCTTGCTTCCTTCTGCAAATACCCAGCTTTTCGTAATGCCACCCATCACTACAATTTTAACTTGCAGCCTCCTCTTCCATCACATTGCTACCCATGGCACCATTCATCAATTTACATGAGCTGAAAATGGAGCTTGCAACATTTTGGTGGTTGGCTCTTCAGCATAGAGTTGTTGATAAGCTTTGCTTTACAAATACCCTGATTAAGAGCAACAACATTCAATCTGAAAGCATTTTGCTAGATTCTCAATTCTTAAGACTTACAATATGACATTTTTTTTCTGGGCTAAGGTAATAGCACGTCATTGATTTTTACAGTGAGTCAGCAATGGTATTTTTCAAGGCAACATAACTTTTGTCTTTCCTAATCAGTCACGTTAGATACTTAGATACTGCATTTCTATCTGCCTCTGTTGCATCCCGGGAATTTGCTCCTTCCCTTTTTACTTTGAACAAAGCCCTGTGTCTGGAACTCTTTGTTTGAAAGACGGGCGCTCGCTAATGATGCGGGAGTAGTTTGCATTCTCTTTTTGTCGGTGCAGTTAACGACAAAGACCGTAAGAACAGGCAGAACTGGGCTTCTTTGTTTTCAAACAGTAGTTTGGTTTTTTTGTTGTTGTTTTTTTTTTTTTTTCCTTGTGTACACCAGATCTAAATTAACCTTTCCTCTTTAAGAATCAAAAATAGCTGTGATAGCCTTTCCCAGTTCTTGCCTCCTCCAAGTCTTTCAGTTACCCTTTTCTTATGTGACCTGATTACAGCCTACCTCCATCTGGCTCTTTGGCAGGGGACAGAAGATGTTGGTTCTGCTGGTAGGGCAATCTTTACTCGTCAGCACTTCCCAGAGGCCAAAAGGGGTAGTTTAGTTTGGGGAAATTATGCACGCAACAGCAGTCTTAATTGAAGCAAGTGATATTTGAAAAGGAGAGATATTAGAGAAGAAAACAAAACTGAGCTTGCTCATCAGACCTAGACTTGAAAATTAAACTGGATTTACTATTGGTAGCCTACTTGAAAAGGAAAGAGGAAGCAAAAGAAAATAGCTTGACCTCGTAAAAAAAAAAAATCCCAAACTCTGTCTTCTCGCTGCATCATCCTTGTTGCCAGCTTACCTTTACTCTTGAGCTCTATGTTTTCTGGTCAGCTCATTGCCTGTGGAGCTTATTACAAGCTTGCTGGCACATGACAGCAAGATGGTCCTAGTAGGCACAGATAGGGTGAACAGTCCTTGCTCAGGGAAACTACTATCATCTCGTCTCCTAATTATTAGTGGGCAAGGCTGGCAATTCCAAAAAGAGTGATTTCTGTTGCTATCTGTACCAGTCTATTTCTGACCAGAAAGTTACTCCCAGCAAGAGAAGTGGGTTTCACATTGTTTTGCTGCTGACCATCAGTTCTCCCCTCTTCTGAGCACAAGAACAACAGGGCCCTCTAAGCATTTCAGCAGCTGATTTCTTTCCCCCCAAAATTAGAGACATCCTGAAAGTTCTGCCTCAGAGCTCATCCACTTCAGGGGGCCAAGAGGGGAATACGCTCCTCTTGCACACTCTCTGGGTGGTCACACTCTGTTGAAGCCACGCTTGTCGCAAGACGGAAGAGAGCTGAGCACACACAGGAAGGACCGTCTTGGTGACTGAATCTTTGAGGAGTTTGGACAAGAAGTAAAAGAGGTTGCTACAAAGTGCATAAACATCTACTCAAGCCTGTTACAACACCACCCCAAAATTACTGATGGTGCCAGTCACTCTCTTCTTTGTGCTGCAAACGTTTACTTTGAACTGAAAGATTCAACTAAATTTGGAACCTGGAGAATCGGAACATGAATCAGACTGCAGAAATCGACCAACAAACCAGAGAAGCAGGATGCCAAAACCAGAATTAGTTCCAGGGATCAGGAGAGACAAAACCTCACATTTAACATTTCACTCTAATAGCTGCAGAAGCTAATCTCTCTGCCTTTGAGAAACATTTATATCCCTGAGTTATGGAATTGTTTGTTCTGGTAGCAGCACCAGAATGTTTTGAAGTGAGGAAATGAAGAGACAACAAAAAAGTCCATTTGATTCTAAAGCAAGACAGGGCTTGAGATGCTATGGAGACCAAAGGGCTTTAAAGGCACAGGAATGGTCCCCTGCCAAAGGCTGAAGACATCGCCAGTTGAGAGCGCTGTGCACAGCGCAGTACTTCTGAAAGCACCATTAGAGATGACTCTTGTTTGCCAAATTTGGGCTTTGCGTTTCTGGGCCTAAGTGGGACACCTGTCTCTCCCTGCTGGCCTGCAACAAGCCTTCGCTCCACTATTAGACATCTCAGACGCTTAAGAAAAGCCACGGGAATAGAGGTGTTTGTTCTGCTGCAAGAACCAGCTGCAATTTAGCTCGAATACAGGCCCAACGCAGAGGGCTCACAGCTTGGGTTTTGCCATTGTAAGGGAAAATGTTTAAACCACACAGCCATGCCCTGGCACATGAGACCACAGGGAGTGAGAAAGCGCGAGCACACACTATGTCCTGCCTTCCTGGCAAATTGCTCTCCCCGACAAGATTAGGGGCAAAGATGGACACCTGGATCCATCTCATTTCTGCTCACACCGTCCTTAGCACTGAGGCAGAGGCAGCACAGGAAGCATTTGCCTCAATTACTGTGCTAATACTTGCAGAGCAAGGGAGGAAGTCTAGAGCAGATAGGAATGCTTGAAACAGCCATCCCCTTGGACTGCTCATATGCTGCACGCTATGCATCATCCTTGGGCTTTTGCCAAGGCACTGCTGCTTAGCCCTAGATGTCTCTAGATACATCTAGGTTTGTGAGGAAAGACAGGTCCCAGCTCAGTTTCCTTCCTTGGCAGCTTCTGTGTGATTTTAGAGATATACAAAAATGAAAAGTACACTTTGCGCATCGTCAAAAATATCTCTCTCTTTCAGATGTGCCGGCTCTGTTACATTAATTGCTTCCCTCTCTATGTTTTATTTTAAGGTGAGCATTAATTGATTTCTAACTGTAATCACAATTATGGTGTGTTATCCTGATTAATGGAGGACTTGATTAACACATAAGAAGGTGCTGCTGTTTTCATTTTGGGAAGAAGAGATGAAATATGTTTTTATGCCATGGCTGAAGTGATAATTTCACTGGAGAATGTGGTGCTAATGCAAAGCAATTAATCACCTATTTTGGTAATTTACAGTAATAAATTATTACTCATGGCACAGAATGTGCTTCTATAGGTTAAACTTCAGGCTGTAGGATATACTTGGCTTTACCTACTACACGGTTTCGCTTTACTGTACTTTACACAGCACTTTGAATTCCAGGTTGCAAAGCATCTTTATGCTCCAGCGAAACAGAGGCAGCAGGAAGCATTAGTCATCCGAGGCAACAAGCAGAGCGAGGAACATAGAAGCAGACACCTCGGTTCCCTCTCTGATGGCCCAGATGCTGTGCTAACTGAAAGCAGATAATCCTTGACCCACTTATTCCTGTTCCCTGATTAAGCAATTCATCCCGGTGCTCAGCTCTAGCACTGGCAAAGAGTTTCCCAATATCGGGCATAAGTCTCAGTTGCTGCTGCCAAAGACTATACTCTAGCTAGTGCAAATAGCAACGTATACGCCTCTTTTTCTACTGTCTTTTATTTGTCTGGATACCATCATCTTCTGCCCAGTCTCTAGACTAGGCATCTCTAATATCAGTAATCCTGTATGAATTTTTTTTCAGTACTCCCTGCCACATAGAAAACAGAAGTCGTACTTATTGACATGCTTTGGCTGCTGGATCCCTGGTTTGGCTTGTAGCAGAGCAACACAGTGACAAAAGCTATCAGATCACAGCAATACTGAAATGACTTACAGTTGCTGCTGTTTCTGTGGGGTTTGTGCCAGTGACCTTTGAGACAGAGGGTCAAAACCTCTATTCCCGACCCTCTCAGCTAAGTTGTCTGCAGCTGGTAGCAGGGAATTTGATAGTAACAGGGAAGCACAAGCAAACATCTATAATGAAGGCGTTTAGCAAGTTCAACAGTGGGCAGAAAGAAGCATGGAACACTGAAGTCTCACTGCTATCTTGAAAAACCGTCAAGGGTCACAGGGTCAGCCAAAGGCTTGGATCTGCTTTTCAGAGCTTACGCTGTATGATAGAACCATATTACTTGGAGATTCACTGTTATTTGTATTTATATATAGTGCTGCCCTTAGCTGAAATCAAGGCAGGGCCTAGGGAACAGCTTCAGGACCACAGTCATTTTAAACCCAGCATTTTCTAAGGATATAATTTTAGAGTCGATCTCAGGAGTGTTCTTATTTCTTTTCCTCCTGGTAAACATGACCTCAGAGAGGCAAGGAAAACTAAAGACAGCTCAAAGCCTTAATTATAAGGCAGCTGACTTCCAGAGGGCTAAAATCAGAATAGGTCTACACACCAAAAAGCCATGAAACAACGCCTGCTTTCGTCTCACAGCTGGTTACTTTGTCCCCTAAACTAGGGATGAGAGTGAAAATAGCAAAGGACATGCTTAGAGCCTGCTGCCCACTGACTCTGGTAGATCTCATTTACTAATTAGTCTGCTCAAATTGTTGCCAGAGTGAGGAAAGAGATAAAGCTTTGGTCTTTTAGTCTAGATATTATAGCTAAGCCTGAAGTTCCCAGTCTGTAGTTCCCATGCATCCCATTGTGCCGCAGCAGCAGCGGCTACCACTGGAGTGGTCCAACTTACCACGATGAGTGGATGACAGCATTGCTCACAGCACATCGCTTGCTCAGTACAGCTACCTGCCTGCTCTCAGCCCTGAGCACAGTTCAGGCTTTGTCCCAGCAGACCTGAAAAACTATTCCTACTGTCAGCAGCCACATTCCTGAGCCAATATCAGAAGAGCCTTTTTGACATTCTGCCAGATGCAGAGCAATAATGAAGATAAAATATCTCCTTCCTGCTGCTATCATTTCATAGACAGCTTCATTAGCTCAGCTCACCAGTGCAGCCTTGACAGGGGGACTTCATATTGACTAGCGATTTTTAGGTTTTCCACTACAGTAGCATTTTGCAGTCCAATCCATAAGTCCAGGCCTACCTGGTACTTATCACTAGGTAACTCCTTTTCCTTTAACAAGTGATACTTCTGCCAAGTGAGGGAGTTTTAAGGGGATTAAAACTATTGCCAAATTCAGCTCTATTTCGCAAATAAAAGAGGAAAAAAGAGCGACATCATTGGCCAGCTCCCCACTAGCACGTCTGTCCCATAAATGATAAAACTGCTTTATTTTCCCTTCTTTTGCTTAGGGATTAAAACCACATCAGAGGCACCAGAGAAAAAACAGGTCGAGTAAATCACCACAGCTTGTGAAATAATTGGGACCATATTGGTTTTTACTACAGGAAAACACAACCTTTAGCATTTGAACGGGTTTTCTTACTTATTCCTATTTGTGCAAGACACACGACTGAGCCAGAGGGCCAAGAAAAGGAATGCCTTCCACACAGGATTTTCATGATGACTAAGTCATGACATTCTAAGCCAGGAAAATAATCACTGGAAAGGGGCTGATAAGGATGCACACAATTGCCATGCAGAATCAGAGACCTTTATTACTAATGCTCCACTCAGAGTAATCATATTTACTTGGAGAAGAATAGCAGCTAAGCACAACACTGGGCAGCTGCAAGATACCAGAAGAGCAGATAAAATTGTTCTGGCTCCATTCGCTACCACAAGGAAGGGCTGATCAATTCTTCCTAGGTGTTTGTAGCACTGTCTGCTGTGCCATGCGCATGTTTGTATTGTGATGATGGGCAATGGATATGCTTGAAAGGAAACAACAGGCAGGGAATAAACAAGAGATCTAATTTTACAATGGGCACATCTGCTCAATAGCAGCTTTGAAGCCAGACTTCCTAATCACACTTTTATGGATTGGTACTAGAACAAAATAAAACCTCAGTTCTGCCTGAGCATAGAAAATAGGCAAGGCCAGAGCACTTTCTTTGCAGCTGTAATGCGTATTATTACATGTAGTCCTCTCTTTTTTGAACTAACATCTCATCTCAACCAAACTCTTTCCAAGAAGAAAATAGGGGGTTGTTGAAATAGAAATGTTTGGTCCATTTGAAATTTCTACGGAAAAATCTGGAAATCATTCAAATAAAGTATTGTTTGGCTTTGATACAGTCCAATTTTTCCTTTTAGTTTTCTCACCCTTCCCATTTTGTTTGCAAACTTTTTATTTCAAAATATTTCGAAGTATAGTTATAGCTCTTAAATAATACCTCCACATTTGTTCCTTAATAAATAATGCTTCAACAACATTTCAATGAGGTGTCTCGGAAGGGAAGTAACACAGACTTCGGTACCACAGAACTATTTGAATCTTTTTCACTCTGAGCCCACAGAGAAAGAAATTTTAAAATTCCCATTTCCCATGGGAAACATTCTTCTGGTTTGTGCATCAGTAATACCTTGGTGTCCGCAGAAAAGCTGGGAAGTCAGTGCTGCAGAGGGATGTGCAGTCATAATGCTCGAGATACTGCTTATTATCGTCAAGCTGGCCACAGCAGAGAGCCTACTGCACAGCAGCTGGATCATGAGATTTATAAAATGTCACTGAAGCTCCACAGTAAGGGTTTTCTTTTCTTCTTTCTGAAGAGGTGAGGTTGTGGATAGAGGGAAATCCCTGCACAAAGGAAGACAGAAGGGCAGTACTAAAATGGGTGGGCTGTAAAAGCAGCTGAAGGTTATTATTTGTATTTTGGAGGTACCTAGACAGACAGCTATGAAGCACAACTGCATCGTTGTACATGCTGTACAAACACCAAAGAAAACAGACTTTTCTTGAGGCTTATACAGTCTCATCTTTGATTTCTTTACCTCGACCCATCTTAGTTTCCGAAGGCCTGGATTATGCAAACATCAAGCACTACAACATTCGAAGAAAGTCCTTGAAAACAAGGTAATTTGACTTAACATTCATCAGGGCTTTTTTTAAAAAACAGTAAGTAGGTGACAATTCTGTGATTCTGTACTTCCTGAATGACACTTTTGATTCTTGTTCTTTTGCATCTTGCTTAAATGTGTGTTGAAATTATTTTCCCTGAAATAACTACCTAAAATGTAACTTACTGCTTTTTAATGAAAACTAAGAATTTCAAATTCAAAGGAGTCTGGAAGCCTGAGCTCAGGAACTGTCCACAACCCCCAAAACTAAATCAAAATTAAACCCAGTCTGAAACAGAAGGCATTTTTAGTGCCATCTTGACATCTTCAATGCATCGGGTAGAGACATCTGTTTGTTCCTAGTCACAAACGCAGCCTATCAAAAGCGCATTTTTTTCCCCTCCTCCCCAAGCAATTCAATTGTTCAGCCTTTCTACCGTGGCCAGTAGGGGCTCCGTCCTCAGTATTCTCAGCCTCAAACTTGGACTAGTATCTTGGCGCTGTTTGTTTGCTTAAGTTTATTCAAATGCTGAAGAACTGGCCTAAGCTAGCACAGTAGATTATAATCAGAACATCTGGAGAGCATTTGGAACATTGCATAAAATACCAATAAAGAGAGATAGCTGCGATAAGGAACAGGCATGCTGCTCACTCTAGCAAGCCTCAGAGACCTTATCACAACGCTGTCTAATAGAACATGAGAAGATACAGCTTGAGACTTCCAGCTCTAGAGGACAATAAATATGATCAGGGGAATGTCGTGCTTCATTCTTTCTTATGGTTTTAAGTGAAAAGGCATTTTCTGTGTTCCTAAAAACATATTCAGATTAAGAGAGCTGTGTAGACACGTAAGATCTCCATATGAAACCATTTTCCATTAGGGCTATAAAGATGTCACTGGACTTTGTTTATTTGACTATTGGAATCAAAGCGATGGACAGTCCTCACACCCCTCATTTCTGTGCTTCCTTGTTTAGTTGCAGAGAGGTCTTTTGTATATCTATATATTTGCACATTTTCCCTTATGCTGACATATGACTTATTTCTGAAAGCCCACTAGGATCTCTGAGAGAAGGGCCACTGTTCTTGTTTAAACAACTTACACTCTGCATCCCCAGTCCTCTGTTGTTTTCCTCACGATAATCAAATCAGTGAGTTATAGACCTCAGCGGTAGCAAAAGACATATCTCGGTGCATCGGAGGCTGCACTTTTAATGCCCCTTACCGAGCTGCAAAAAAACAAACAAACACACACTTTCTTTTTCTTGCCGGGGAACCTAGATACAACCACTACTGATTTTGCCATAGCCACCAGTGCAAAGCAAGTCAAACTCCGCTTAGAAAAGGTAAGGGGAATAAAAATTGCAGGGAAAAAGAAAGAGAGGGACTGCTGAAAACATTCCCAAATACTGCTTTTTAATTGCAGCTGGTTTTGTGTAGGTGTCTGCTGCTGCTGTGGGCTTTATGAACACAAGTCAGCAATTTTGAAGGAAAAGGGGCTATCAGATCATTTAAGATGACCTCCCAACTAACACATGGCAAATAATTCCATCTAGTTACTTCTTTATTGAACCTGACAAGTTGCGCTGGACCAGAGCAGATCTTCCTGCAAGGACTCCAGTCTCAAATTGATGAGTTCAAGAGATCACTTTCCACTGGCAGTTTTGTTTAAATCATTTACCACCCTTGCTGATGGTGTTAATAACAAAATAAATAATAAAACTTTATATTCTCTTATTTTCTTCCTTTTGAAGAGCTCAAGGTCCTTTGCAGAGACTAATATATGAAGCAGCAGTCCCCTCCTCACTTAGACAATAGATACAAGGTCTTCCTTTTGATGGCAACAATAAGATGTTGCAATGGAAAAGCTGCCAGTGTTTGATGGGCACTGGTAGCTGGAATCCTTCGTGTGTATGAAACTATTATTATCAATTAGACTTGAAGATAGCACCCTGGAATACATAGTATTAAGAATTCACTAACAATATCACAGCACGAGCTTGTTAAACTCAACTGAATCCTGATTACGCAATTGTAAAGAGGAAGGGTGATTGCTCCAAAGATAAAAGCTTCCAAGGGGATGCAAAAAAGTTCACACCACACAGAACTGCTTTCCCTTTCATCTTCTTCCCTTTAAATTAGTTTGCATTCCTCTGTATCAAAGTGTAGCAGCTTCACACTTCTGGCCTCTTCTCAAAGGCAACCGAGATAGAGGGAGAACAATACTAAAGAATTTTCTAATTTTCTCTAACTTCCAGTAAATCGTCACTGGCTGGCTATGGTTTTTCATTGCTAGCCCTGTGGTACATCTGTGTGTGTCAGCCAGCATGAAAGCAGGCTAGATCATGGCACGCCATCAGGGTGGGAGACAGGTGTGAGTTCAAACTAACTCATCCAAGTGGGATCCCCGCTCAGCTCTTTTGCATTGTCTTCCCAGCACTATGCAAGGCACAGTGCACAAGAAAGGCCTATGCTGCTGCGAGTACTGCCGTAGCAAGAAGTGTTCCATCGGTCATCTTGGACCTCTGAAATTAGAGACAAAAACCACTTCACCTGCCAAGTATATGTCAACCGACTGCTTGTCTCTCGATAGGTTTTGAAGCAGTGACACCCCTTATCCGTTACACTTGTGTCACTGGCCATTTTCTGCTAGTGAGGCTGTGGAATTGAATTTACCCTTCAGCTCTGCACTCCCACAGCTGGAAAGTATAACAGGGCAAAGCAGAGAACAGGCTTGTGTCTCACTGCATTAAGTGTCAGTCTGACTGGTGGGCCAGCATACGCAGCTTGTACGTGCATACTTGTAAGCACATGGACTGGGAAGCCCTAGTTATAATTGTACCACCTGGGAAGCGCCTTGGTCAGCTTCTCCGTTATCTTGCCTTGCAGTACAAATCATGAAAGTAGATCCTCAGACTGATAGGTTTTGTGGTTGCACCCCTCGCTCCCCCCCAAGAAAAGACTAGTATTCCCTTCAGTGCACTTTTCCCTCTCTCTCTCTCATGTCTGCTGAGTTACAGTAGATTTGGTCACAGACTGCATAAGGTGGAAACGCATCTTGGGAATTGCGTCTGTATTGTAAAGGTAGCATCTTGCAGATCAGACTGGTAGTTCAATTCGAAATGCTGGATCTTTTCTTCCTCAAGAAAATAGAAAGCTTTCATTCCCTCAGCTAGTTTTCTGAGCTCAGAATCACAGAATGGTTGAGGCCGGAGGCACCTCTGGAGATCACCTTGTCCAACCCCTCTGCTCAAGCCGGGCCACCTAGAGACAGATGGCCAGGATCATGTCCAGACAGCTTTTGAATATTTCCAAGGATGAAGACTCCACAGCCTCTCTGGGCAACCTGTTCCAGTGCTCACTCACCCTCACAGAAAAAAGAAAAAAAAAAAAAAAAAAAGTATTTCCTGACATTCAGACATCACCGCTTGTGTTTCAGTTTGTGCCCATTGCCTCATGTGCTGTCTGTGGACACAACTGAAAGGGCCTCTTTTCTTCTATTGCCCAGCAAGGAAGGAAACATATAGACAAAGGCACCTCTAAACTCCGAGTGGCAGATGAGAGATCACCAGAGATCCCTTTCAACCAGTTACCTGCCCCTCTGATCTTCTACCCTATCTGTTTTTATCCAATCTGTCTGGTGTTATGTATATCATGAAATATACGTATGTAAGCATATACAATATATGCTCTATACACAGACATATATATACACAAACATCTAGCACAGTGGGAGGCTGGTCTCAGAGTTTCCTGAGCTACCCCAGCTGTCTAGAAAGATCCTACTAATAACAAAAACTGTATTTTCTGTCCTCCTTAAGCATGTAATATGTAACGTGTGGCAAACAAGTAGACATTTTTCATTTTAACTGGGCAAATCGTAAGACTGTCCTAGAAGACAGGAGGAAATGGATTTTAAATTATATTAATCCTTAAAAGCATCTACCATCTGTGCTCCGAGAGCTGCTCGCTCGCTCTCTCAGATTTAGCAGGGCAGAGCTCAGCTGGTCACATGCCAGCGGGCTCCCTGAGGTGCCTGGGCTAGCAGGTGCCAATTTGGTGCTGTAAACCTTCCGCTTCCCAGCACAACAGCCAAGACTTCCAGTGCAAGGGGGAGGATAGGGCCACTGCTTAGGCCCAGGACATTCCTACCCCTATCAAAAGGTAAAGATGAGCCCGTCAAAGAACCCTCAAACCACTATAGTCCCAGCTTTGAATCCTCATTTAAGTGTCTGAAATTAGGCAGGTTGAGTGAGTTCAGGCACAAGTGCCTGAAACACCATTTCACTACTCCTCTAACTTGTGCCTGTTTCTTTTCAAAATACATTCTAACAAGGGCAGTATCGCACACACATTGCTCCACTAATTCTCCTACCACACCCCCTGATGAAAGGAATTTAAAAATGCTGTCTGTGTGCTTATAAACACTATTAATTTGCCTGATGATACGTTTACAACATTTGCATGCTCTTAGTTTTCAACAATGTATTCTTGAACCATCCGTTTGTTCTAAGAGACTGAGTTCTTAAAAGATCTGACTTCCTTTCATTATATTGTTGTATTTCATTCCATATGTACAGTGCAAACTAGAAAACCTGCAAAGCTTTCTCATCGCAAAAATAATTACTGTCTGCTAGCCTAGAAAGCAATAAAGTAATGTCTGCTAATTGAAACTGTAAAATATCTGCTTCTCAGAATCAGCTTATTCAATACCTCAAATACAACACACAGCCCTCCGAATTCAGCTCCTGCTCTGGATTGCAAGTTCTCTTCCTTTTCTGTCTTTCATAGTGCTTAAAATCTAAAAGTGCTGGTATTCCTTATTTTAAGATTATTTGGGGGGGGGGAGCAGTCATTTCCTCTAATAAAACTCTATTCCCTTAGGGAATTATACATAAATTAATTCAGCTTTTCTTGTGCGTCTCATGAAATAAGACATTTCAGCCTGTACTTGAGCTTTCAGTTCCCTCTCTTCTTTTGAGGGTCACATCAACAGGCAACAATCTTTCTCCCAAACTCACTCACAACCACCTCTATAAGAGGTGCTCCAGAAGGAGAAGCCCCTTGCAGGTTCTCACACAGACACTGAGAGGATACAGTCCAGACTAGCTGGTTCTCATTGGTAGATTCACAGAACTCCTGAAAATTTCTATTATAATTATAACCCTGTATAATTTTTACTCATTGGAAAACTTTACTTCTGAGGCTGAAAGAAGCACTATCAATCACTTTCTTTGAGTTACAAAGAGGGCATCGTGCAAAATACCTGGGTTTTGCTGGAAAAGAGGCTGGAGTTTACACAGAAACTGAGGGAATTAAGTATCCTGTGACTACTGAGCTATAATGAGGTGGGAGTTAATTCAATATTCTTTGAAAACCTAGAGCTATGAGAAGTATACCTCTTCACCAACAGTCCAAGTTGAAGCACTATGCAGTCTACCACTCCAAGGCCATATTAATAGCAGCTGCTTGAGGCTCTGCTTTGGTTTCTTCTTTGCAGTGTAAGAAAATAAACTATTCTCCTTACCCAGTGTTTATAGCTCCCCTTTTCAGCATGGACAGATGATGCAGGCAAAGGGCAGTGGAATATTTTATGATAGCACCCTCAGGACTGCAAGGAAGAGTAAATCATGCCAGCTGAGGTCTCTGTGTGAAACGATTCCTGTTCCTGCCCCCAGGAAAGTGCCACACTGGGAAAACATTGCAGCCTGAACTACTGGGGCTCAGCACTTCTCCCATCCTTCCAGCCCCCTTTCTCTTTGAGAGGGCATAGTTACTTTCCATTGCGGTTCCCCGGTGCAGTGCCCCCTCAGGTGGAGGGACACTCACATGTAAACTAGTTTCTATGGAGGTTCGAGGGTTTTCGCCTTCGCATTCTCTGCTGAGGACAATCAAGCTACTTTTCTAAAAGCTTACCTTTCACTTTCCAATATGACAGAGAGCTGAGCTGCGACCTAGAAAATACACAAACACTTGAAAGTGAAAACAAGGAAATGGTGCTTGCGGAAAGAGCTTATTAGCTTGGTACACCACTTTCTGATAATCACAAGAGGCAATACGTTTTGTACTTCAAGAGAAGCAGAAAGCATAGCCTGAATGTGTTCAAACAGAACTCCAGCTGGGCATATCCAGGGGGTCTAGGCACATAGAGACTACCTGGTTTTAAGAAACCGAAGGCCAGATAATGTTCCTGTTCTGACAAAAGTCAAGTAGAGGCAGGAGGAGAGTGTAGCACAGCTGTTGCTGGAACATGGGATTCAGATTCATGAAATCAGAACCCCAGCTCCCTCCTGCCACCTCCCTTATTTCGGGCTTCAATCATCCTTACCCCTTCCTCCCAATACAGTAGAAGGCACAAATGGTTTGGGGAAGACTCTGTTCCTTACGCTGTTTCTGTAGCATTTTACGTGACAGATTGTAGCAGCTACTATAATCCAGCTTCTAAATAACATTTAGGACAAGTGCCCTGAGCTTGACCTCTTGCAGTCATCTCCCAAGCATCCTCAGAGGGTTCTGGAATTTGCCAGGAGCGATGCCTAGAACCACATGAGCAACCACTTTGGCAGCAGCTTTTTTTTGTGAACATTAGTGATCTATACTAACCCTGAGCATATGCTGCTAAAAAGAAACCTCTCAATTGCCAAGTTCAGAACTAAAAAGCAAAATACTTGTTGCTGCACCAGTCTCATACATCAGCAGCAGGAAAGGAGGAAGCTCTGAGTTCTCATCCCAAATGTTTACTTTTACATAAATATGGCCTTAATTGCAGTATCAACTTCAAAGTCCAAAAGCCTCTATCTCCTGAGAATACTTTGAAACTATCTTGCATTAGAAACAGACACATTCCATCAGAAAAGCCAAAGCCATAAAGCATCATTCACATCTCTGGGTGGCTTTTGTTTAAAAGACAAACTGTGTGGAGATGCTTATATTGTTCTTCTGGACACAGTAGGGCACAGTTTATATACAGCATGAGGCTATCCAGCTTTTCCACAAATATTGTTCTTTTCATGGGACTGAAAGTATTTCCGGCTTCCCAAACTTGTTTATATTTGGCTCAGTCTTTCCCCTACACTATCTAAAAGAAGATACATACGCTACCAAGGAGTCACTTGTTTGTTCTCAGCCTCAGCCACACAACTAAGTTCATGTTTCACACGTTTCCCCAACTCTTCTTCATAAGATGACATCTTATATGGAGAGCTCCAAATCTTTGGATACAAAAGGCCTAGTCCTAGAACAGTGATGGTGGTGGTTTCCGTGAGCTCTGACATGGTGATCAGGATTGCAGAAGTTTGGAAAGCAAACACTCGGTTTTCATAAGTCCTGAGTATAAATTAATAAGAACCAAATTCTCAATAGCTCGTATTTCAGGAGGATTGGTATGCCTTGATACAAAGTTAATTAGGCATTAAAAAAAGTCCCATCAGAGCTAGAAAAATATCATCCATAAATCTCTCTACTGCCTCATTAGCCTTTAGGGCAGCAGCTCTGAGTAAATCAATTGATTAAAAAAAAAAAAAAAAAAAAAAAACACACCAGGATGAAGATTCAAGATTATTCAGAAATCTCTATTCATAGCTTTGGTCGCTAGAGAATTTTAGTTTATTTTTCCTCTTTCTCAAAATCCCCATTTCAAAGAAACAGGGGCCGAGCATGTGTTTTGCCTTGTGCTATGAAGTCCAAGGCCTGGGTTCGGTTTTCCAAATATGATGCATTTCCTATATCCTCCCAGTCCCCCTCACACTTTGCTTTGAGAGACTTCAAACTTCAGTCTAAATGGATCACTAGGAGGAGTGAACTGTTAGAATCAGAGGAGAAAACAGAAATGGGATGATCAGAGGTTCTTGTAGCTAAGAACAAGTATCAAAGCATAACTTAATGGGTAAAAGATGACGCTGTATACAGAGGCAGATAGGAAGAACTGAAGCCAAAGTGTTTAATTATGAAGAGCAGAAGAGAGAGAGTGCTAGAGAAAAGAGTCTACGTCATAGCTTTTGAACTAACTTACTTTTAACTGGGCTGCCTAGAGAATACTGCAGAGTCTAGACCCTGCTTCAGCCTCTCCAAACTACCTTAAGCCAAGTCTGTGAACCTATGCTAATCTTAATCACCTCTGGATCTTCATCGCATGCAGTGAACCTATTGATCTCATTTGCCTAGGTGTGTTGAGGTTCCCCACCCCATCTGAATAGCCTTCTGTGTTTACACACAGCTTTCATTTGAGCATCAATAAAGTAATGATTGGGTTGAGTTACACAGCTGCCTGGGTGGGCTGAGAGACAGTGAATCACACTCTCCAGCTTTTTCTCAAATGTATCTCTTCTGAAAGGAAGCACAAACAGCTCTTAGCCTTACACAGTGTTTCTTCCAATGTTACATTTGCATTTTTATTTCTAATTTCCCATTAGCTGGTCTGCAAAGCCATTACAGCCTTGAATAGTGAAATAAAATTCTTTGACTTTAAGCCAGTGCAAAGTGATCCTCAATTAAAGGGCAGTTGGGTACATCAGGAACGCCTCCTCCCTGCATTAAAAGCTTCTGCATGCAAAACATGGTGCTTTAAGTAAGATCAGTGACTGTCAGCACTGTAAATAACCCCTTATTTACACCCCAATTACCCAGTGCTCCTAATTACCAAGTAGGAAGAATTGCACTGCCCTTGTCACACCATGCAGGTTTTGTCACTTTCAGTAAAGCTAGTAACGCTTTAAAGAGTTTGAATGCTCATTCAGTCTCCCTTCAAAAACTCCTGCCAAGTCCACTGCAGACCCAGACGCTCACTGTTTGCAGATCAGCGGCAGAGAGCTTGTGTACCTCAGAACTGAAACAGGTGACTGCTCTGACACAGCTGACCACCATACCAACTGGAAGGGGTGTTGCTCCGCTTTGCAAGGATACTACTGATTTTGAAGTGAAAGGATTTTTATTCCAGAATGAAGCATCATTTCCCTAACGGTTCATTCTGGAAGTCTTCAGAGTCCAGTGAATAAGGCTGCAAGAATGAGAACTGTGACACCGCTGAATTGTTGAAAAGTGTTTCTCTCCCTTTCAGATAAGGGTCACCCAGAGATTTCAGAGACAGCCGATAAACATGGCACAAGCCTACTCAGAACATGGATCCATGCAAATGTATATCCAACTGTCTCTGCTTTTCCCCTTGTTTCCCTTGGGCTTCTCAACTAAAAGCGATCCAAATTAGCAACTAGCTTTCTTTCCATTTGTTAGACTGTCCTTGGGGCACTAGGTCATTGTGATTGAAAATCCTAGTATTCCTGAATACGTACAACAAACCTTCCCTTAACGTTTAAGCTTTGGCTTAACTAAATTCCTGATTTATAAATGTTTACTGGCATCAGCATCCCAGAGAGGACCAGGACATCCTTTGTTCACTACAGAGCAAAGGACATTGGTTTCATCATCATAAAAATGTTTACAGAAATAAGTTTATTGGATGGAAAATATTTCAATTAATTCCAAATTATTGAACACAAATTTATGGCATTGCCACTTTTTTCAAGGCAGAAACAGCTCTTAAAGACATCTCATGATATTCTTGTCCTGTGTTACCCTTCATCAGAACAGAGATTCACCACCCGTCTGGGAAGCATCCGAGGTATGGTGATATTAGGGGCTCATTTCCTTTGTTGTTTTTTTCTGGGGCTCACAGTGACATGGGGCTGTTTGGCCCAGCCACCACACAGGAGCCTGTGCAAACTCACAGGCATGATGGCCTCCGTTATCTGTGGCTTGCACAAGCAACTCCTGGGCTGACCTTTCTGAAAGAATCAACCCACGACAAGCAAGAGTGACATAACTAATCTAATCCTCTGGAAACAATATTTGCTTGGCTTGAACTCCCCAGGCAGTTTTGATGATGTGGGGGGAATGGTGGAGGTGCGAAGGGGAGGGAAGAGAGCTGTCAAGGAAGGAACAGTACAATCTCCTCATGGGGGCAAACTTTTCCTATCAAGGCAGCAGGAACAATGAACCCCAAGAAGAAAGAGTGCTCAACCAGTTTCCATTTCTTTTACTTCTTTCCTTTCTTAAAACCAAAATAAATAAATGACAGGCCAAAAGCTACATTTCCACAAAATTAAGACACAGACACAGGATAGGGAGGATTTTGCATGCTCTCATGGGATAATTCTTTGCAGTGTTCAAGCTTAACAGCTAGGAAAAAAAGAAAAACAAACAACAACAACTTTGAATTAGAAGCTCCTCCAGACAGCAATCCAAAGCAAGAACTCAACACTGATGCTCCTCCATGTGACTCCTTCAAAGACTATGTCCCTTTCCCTACAGCTCTTGCCTTATTTTCTCTACTAGTTAAGTGCAAGAATCAGGAGATGTACCAAAGCCACTCAAAAAAACATTTATACCATTGAAGACACTGAAAAATTGGGTTTCTGTGGAGTCTGGGACCTCACCTAAGGAGCTACATGGACTCTGTATCCTGGCTTGAACAGCAATTTCTCAATCTAGCCCAGAAAGAGAGAATAAACAGGCCTGGTTCTCTGGAGACAGAGACCAGCCGCAGATGTTTCTATTTCAAGTAAAACCAAACTGCAAAGGCAAGAAAAAAAAAAAAAAGAAAAAACCACACAAACCACAAAGCAAAGAAAACAACTCCCAAGCCACAGAAAAAGGGACTCAAACTTTTACCAGCCGTGAATACAGATAGACAAAAGTCACAGCCAGACTGAATTTGTCGGCCCAGAGCACTCCCTTTCAGCCCTTGCAGCAGGGCACATTGGCTGCCAAGAATCTCCTAACTGTGCAGAGAACCAGCTCCTGCAAAGGCTGTTTTTCTCTGTGCTGGGTATATGCTTTGTGTAGGAAGAAATATTCTTCTGCTGTAGCCGTTTTGTCGGGAGCAGTAAACCCCAGTGGGCTGAGCCTTGCACAGGTTCTGGGGAGCAGCCTGCATATTGTCCCTTCCCCCTTTCAAGAGAAGTGTGCTTAAAAATGAAAGGACTTGGCTTCTCCTCTGATAAGCAGTGCCCCCTTCCCTTAAGGGTCCTTTGATTTTAAGTTTTTTACCAAGTTGCCAAAGGGCAACTTGCTTCTGCTAAGGAACAAAGTACTTAATACCAAAATACGCACAACAGATGAACTGGTATCTGCAGAGCTCCCACTATAGAGACCCAGAGATGGCATGAAGCCAATCAAAATAAAATGTTTTAATCAAATTCAACACTTGAAAACTTCTAAGCTGGAGCCACAGTTACTTTGCTAGGAACAAAATCTTTGTTTGGATTTCTTGTCTGGTTGATCGCATAAATAGAGTTGAAAAGCTGTATTGTCTTCAGTAAATACTTCAGCTCAGGGTCTGATTTGTGAGGCTGGCACCATGTGTTCCATCCTTACTTCCAGACATGTCAGCGCAAACCCGTCAGCTATACAAATGACTTAACTGACATACTCTAAAGCCCATGTCCACAGCAGACCACCATCTGCTCTTGTGGACAGAGGACCTCTTGCTATTTATATACATTATCCCCTTAATGTACTTTACAAGACTCACAGGGAAAACAGGATTTTATTTTTTTTCCCCTCCCAGTGCAAAGCCTCTTTTAACATTGATAAATATTTAATCAATACTAAATGTGAAGACAAAATAATCTCTGGCCACTGAATAGTGCCAGAATTCAAAAGAGCAAAGCTGAGGCAGCAGCACAGAGTCAGAGACAAAGAGGACAGATGGTAATCGCAGAGGAAAAACTTCCTGTTTTCCAGTCGGTATGCGTTTGCTTACAACTCTGTGTGTTTGATTATTGTGGCATACTGATAGCCTCCAAGATCAGCTTCTTGTACTAAGAAACTAGAGATGTGGGGTGAGCCACAGCAGACAGGCAAGACCTGGTTAGACAGCAATGGGAAAAGACATTACACAGGAATAACTTCCTGAATGGGTTCAATTCAGTACTCCCAGTACTCCACAGTTTCACACAACTGCTAAAGACTCATTTAATTGACTGAATCAGCAATCATGTTTTCTGGTTACAGCTGTGACTTGCGCCCTTGTTTTTTAGCTTTGTGCACATCAGAGAATGTTATCTTTATTGAAAGGGGATGACAACATGGAGACAGAACTCTTCTGGTGCACCGTTGTCTCTTTTTCATGGCCTCCAGGAGAACACCTAGCTTTTGGCTGCTGTCTTCTCTCATCTGTAATGCTTCTTATTCTTTTTAAATATGGCATACATCACCTGACTCTACATGATCCCATCTTGAACCAGGGGCTTTGACATGCTTCAAATGGAACTTCATGAAAAGGTTTCCCCTGTTGTACTGCCATTTTTATATGACTTTAAACAGTCTATCTGAGCTGGGACAGCTCCAGCTTAAGTCAGTTCTTTACAATTTGAAGGAGCGCATTGCTAAGCGGATAGGGTCTTAAAAGGCTTGGGAGCAGTTGGGTGGGATAGAGGAAATAAAACTGCTCAAAATCTTGGAGCTAGGCATAGTGTAGAGGCTACCTCAAACCACTGCAGTGAAATAGCTGGACAGAGATATGAAGGTGAATGAAGGATAAAAGGACCTTCCTTATCATTTGTGAAGACTCCTGCCACAGGGAAGCACTTCAGCTAAGTGGTAAAAGCTCCTTCCTACCCATTATCATCATCTTCAGAACTAAGTTCTTTCCATTAGCACTGAGAAAGAATAATAATATAGCATTGTGATATATAATGCAGTAAAATGTCAGCCCAGGAGAATCAAGTGAAGAGTAGTGCCTCAGTTATACCCCACATGCATCCCCTCTCTGTCATGATGTCCTTCTCTCTACCTCTTTCCTTTTTACTGTCAGCCTCTCATGCAATTGTGAGCAGAGTCCTGCAGGGCTCAGCACCAGAGAACTCCCTTGAGGTACCTGCAGCCAAGTTAACTCAGTGCTGTGAGTCTGAGGATCATCTGGTCATTCTTGTAGGTGTGTGCGCTTCTAAAGTCTTCTATAGGACAATGCTCTTGTGTAACTCACATGAGTAACATACAGATGTTTCTCACCAGGTAACAACATCAAAACACACACCATTTCCAAGTCAGTCTCTCAGTTCAGACAAGCTCAAGATTTAAGTGCTGGAAGTTCCCTAGCCAAATCCTCCTAGAGACAGGAATTTGAGGAAACCGAAGCTTTTACACTTGGACATGCAGTGACAGGAACAGAGATGACACTACCAAGTGACTTGAGATAGGAACATGGCCATGATAGAGAAGGATGTATAGCTCAGCATCACAAGAAAAAGAGTGAATGCAATCAAACGATCACAAGGATGTATGCAAGGGAAAGCTAACTGTATAAAGTGCTCGCTCTATGAGGGGCATTAGGGTGGGGGGTTTTGCCTAGGAGGTTTTTTTTACTTAAGCTCTTCTCTCCCTTCTTAGTTTCTGACCTAACACCAAAAACCTGCTTTGCAATCTGAAGGGGCAATAGTTGTTTTTAGCTGTTTCCTACCAAATAATAGTCACAGAAGAACACAGCATTCAGCAGCCAACTCATTCAAAAGGCATGAGTAATGGCAATCAGCTAAAAATTAGTCTGGACAGAGCTAAATATTTGAGAAATGTGAAGCTAGGTGGGCCACTGAACTGCTTTGCTCCTCAAAGAGAGAAGCTGCATTTGATATAATAGGCCTTCAGAAGTATCAGTCTGCATAAGAGGTCATCACAGGCCTGTCTTTTTTAGGACTCTGAAGCTTCTGAAAAGAATCTATTCCAGAGCTGTTTTCATCTGAAAGCTTTTCTCAGTAGGTGCCTGAACTGCCAGTTGCTGGTGTTATGGTCCACCAGACATAATCGTCTAATATGGCACGGAGGCAGAAGCAGAGCTGATGGAGGTCAGATGCCTGGCCAAGGAGCACAGAATCCTCTGCGTACCATTCCTGTCACCAAGGATGATAAGTGTGAGAGCCATTCAAGCTAATTAGTCTCTTCATTTATAAATGCCTTCAGTGCGAGCTGTTTGTCCCCATCAGGATAGGGTGGCTAGTGTTTTTTTCAATACAGTCTGAGCGGCTCACTCCTTTCATTGAAAACAAATAATCAATAAAAATTCTCTCTCAGGTGATAACCAAAACAGATACTGGGAGACTGAATCGACCAAGAAAATAAACCCATTACTAAAAAACAAATATCAGAAACAGCACATGTCCATCAGTCATACTGTGATAAAGTGTCCTCTTGCTTTTTTTGACTCAAAAAGTTAAATACAAAAACCTTTTAAAGGATAAACAACATTAAAGACAACCTGACTTGAGAATCTCAAAACTGCATTGAAACCCTGTTTTTTCAGCTTCTGACCCGAGTGTAATGAGATAGGAAGATGAAATGGGAAGGGAATATAGATTCTGGGGTTCAGACTGCTGTTAACTCTTCCTGCAAGACCTAGTCTTTTTGTTCTAAAACACGTTTACTGGTTTCTTTGCTTTTTCTTTGCAGCCAACATGTTGAATATGTAACAAGCACAAAGAAAACTTGCTATCCTTTTAAGTTGCTAACTACAAAGGGAACAGCTTTGAAAGAAAAGGAAGACTTTTTAAACTGAAATAGAACCTTGCTGAAGAGCTGCTTTACCATGAATTGGGGCAGCTTTTCATGAGAGTGCTGCTGTTGAACTACATGGAAAACATGTATATAAACATGTGCCTTAGAAATCCAGTATATAAATTCTTTCTCCCTTTCTGGGAGAAACTCCCAAATGTCCCTTTCGTGTCACAGCAAGGACAGTGGGAGACATTGTACAGAGCTGTCCATTTTTGGACATGCTGGGCTGGGGCAAGAGTTGCTTCTCGTCTTCTTTCTTGTGAGGAATAATTAATTAATACTGAGTGACCTAGTTCATTAATCATTCCCTTATTCCAGCTGCAGGAATTGTGTCCAGCTGACTGACCTTGATAGGCAGATGATTTCTGAAGATAAGCAGAGAAACCTAATCCTTTAATTTTACCATAATTTTTTACCAATGGGTGCTTGTGATAACATGCAGATGCATAAAAGTCCATTGCTGGGGTCAGTTGGAGAAGTTTCAAAAGCACAATAGGCAAGACCAAAATTTAATTAGAAGGTATTTTATTTTTTCCCCTCATCATAATGCTTAACTCAGATGTGTAAATTCTGAACCTTGGTGCCTCATATAGCCTGTAAGAGAGATGCAAGCTTGTCCAAGAAGTTAGGTTAAGTGCTGTCTTCTCTCCATCGATTGCATACAGAGACTAAATCCTACCTAGAAAATAATCCAGGCATTATACAAAAGCCCCTAGGACAGTGAGGCATGCATCCAGCTGAGCAAATTAGAGTACCTTAAGTAAACCTCAGTACCTGTCTAGGTACACCTCGCTAGTCCATGGCAAAGGAGAGATAATTGAGCTTAACATAAACCTTTCTTCTCATAAACCGAATTCTGTCAGATTTGCTCATGTTTGTCCAGGGTTGCAACCCATAAAATCTCTGCATCTCATCTGACACAAAGTTACTCATTAAGTGGCAATAACTTGATCATGCACCTGCAGCCTTAACTCTCACATCTTTGTTATTGTTCAACCCAGCATAAACAATAAAACCTAGCAAGGGAAAAGATTTTGTTGTTACTAGCAAGCATGAGAAGAAAGAGTCAAGAGTTGGCAGTTCGCTGAGCCGTAGAATTAAAAAGCAGGACTCCATGAACTGCTGCCTTTTTTCTCCACACAACCCCCCCCTGGAAAATCATTAATTCTGCAAGAGTCATGAATTAATTGCAGATAAATTGATAGAGTTTGCACAGGAACTGGAGTTCAAGATTAATTAAATTTGAATCATCTGGCTGGATAAACTAAAGCTGCTGTTGTTGCGTTTCTGTGGATGTGAGGGTGCAGAGTGTTTAACATACAGGAACCCCTAAAACCTGCAGTGCTGTGCACAGCAGCTGCAACTATGTGATCTGCTGAACACCTAGAGCGCAGACACTCCGGGAAGAGAGGCTGCTGCAGTACTGTAAGAAGCCAGCAGCTTGTTACAGGGAAGTCTTCTGGCCCCGTGTCCTGCCTGGGCACAAGGCAATCCCATCCAGGGGCATCATCATCTGATCGCCTCACCTCAATGGCTGTCTCACAGGAGTTTAGAAGGTGCAGGGCAGGCCTGCCCTTTGGCCAAGAAAAGCCTTCATTTGCAGCTATCCTGGGTTCTGCTGTATGTGTTTGTCTTTCACCAGGTGGGTAGAGGATGTTATGAACAAGGCTTGTATACATACAAGCCAGTGTTTCAAGTGAAAGTTTGAAAACATACTGAGTGTTTGTCCACAACTCCAGCCAGCTGCAGTGCAGATTAGAAAGCAGTCCTGTCAGGTGGACTTTACTGAAAGGAGCCGAGAGGACAATTATGAGGAAAGATGACTAATGGACAGCTGAAGCAAATACCTGTGTTGTGAGATAACAGCTGGAGCAACAGGTCTAGGCTCCGGAGAGCTATGCCTAGCAATCAGGGCTTCTGGCCTGATAGAAAAAAGAAGACATGAAAAAAATCAGGAATAGAAACCTGTATAGAAAAATAGAAAAAAAAAAAAAAAAAAAAAAAAAAATCAGGAAATAGGAAGTCTTTCTTTGCTCAAGATCAGACTCTTCCCAGCCGGAGAAAAGGTAGGGCACAAGACAGAATCAGCCACAACTATCTCATTGATACATTGTAAATATGGAATCACATCCCAACTCAGTCTTCATTTTGCTATGATAAGCAAATCGCACATTTCAGTCCCCAACTTTAAGACACAGACTCAATCAACCTCACTTGCTTTCCCTGCGCCAGCTATGAAGTCAAAGCTGACTGGAGGCAGATGCTGGTAGCGAGGCACAGCTCTTAGCCTGCTGCAATGGCTGGCAAACTTAAGTGCTACAAATGTTTCCCCTCAAATAAAATCAAAGCTTTTACATAATTTACATTACAGGTAAGCACCTTTCTTTGTCAGTAATGCAGAACTGAGGTGGCTCCTTACACACTCTATTTCTTTGTTTAGGTACGGAGAGAACAAGCATCTTATTACTACATAACCTGTTAATAACTTTGTTTAAGAAAGCCTCTCTTCCCCAGAGAAAATGTAAAAGCCTCTCTGGAAGGAAGCAAGTTTGAGATGTCTGTCATCTCATTTATGTGCACATGTGTTTCTGCCTTTATGGGCAGGCAGTTAACATCTCTGCCAAATGCACACCACCGAGCGGTGCCAATGAGCAGGGGTCCGGCAAGTTCACTCGACAGTTACCCTCTCTGATCACTTTCTCCTTTCCTCCCACCTCCCTTCTGAGCAACAGGCTCCAAATAAAGGAATAACCGTGCACACAAACAAGGCATCACAAAATACAGCCATTGAAAGATTTCGATAAGAAACAACAGTTTGTAAAAATTCAATGATAGAGCTGTCAAACCTGCTTTGTATATCCAAATGATGTTCTGAACAAATGCTTTTAATCTTTAAAGGTCATGTAAGTAGTGTTCCCTACACCCCTTCACACGCCTTTTGACACATCACCCCACCTCAAACCTCCTGGAGATGTTTGCTATGCCACAGTTAAACTAGATACTTGGTATGGAACAGGGAGAGTGGCTTGTTTTGATTTTAGTTTAAATATTTAGAAGCAATTTGCATCTAATTAACATGCTCATCAGTTTGTTACAAACACACACACACAGAGCCTATAGTAGCTTTGTTAAAATAGCATATCCACGACAATGCTAGTACGCTGTGACAGCTTACCTCCTCTCATCTTAAAATTAGCAACAATTCTGCTAAAGGAGGATGTTTTCACCTGGTGTGCAGTTAATCATCCCTGTCTCTCAGGAAGAAAGAAAAGTTCCTTGGAAAAATCCTCAAAGGGGGCAAAATGCTGAGATGGAGACTCAAACATCCTAAGACATGCTCACCCCAAAAAAGCGTTTAATAGCATAAGCACACCAATAAACACTGCTAATGCAGATACACGGATTTAAAACATTTTGCCAGTGCAGCCTATAACATTTCCACATGTGCAACAGTCCACACCAGAAAAACGCTTTTACCCCAGTATAAACGTATTACACTAGTGGTTTTGTCAGAAGAGAACCCAAACAGAAAAGCTCACCCAAGCATTGTTTCCTGTCTAGCAACCAGGTATCCCAGCATATCACCTGAGCCACACGTAGCTAAACATTCTACACAATAACTGGCAACTACAGATGAGCATGGCAAGTGTGGTATGAAAAAAATCCAATTATCTTAATCCTCTTGCAAGCACTGTACTTGGACAAGAATATAACCCTCCTGGACACACAGAAGTAAAGAAATTCAGCATCTACCAATTATCACTTTATGACTTACTCTTCTTTGTCCTTGCTTCTGCCGCTGCCCCGCCCTGCCCCCCTCCAACCACATATGTAGAATCATAGAATGGTTTAGAGGTTGGAAAGGACCTTGAAAACCATCGAGTTCCAACCCCCCTGCCATAGGCAGGGACACCTCCCACCAGCCCAGGTTGCCCAAGGCCACGTCCAGCCTGGCCTTGAACACCTCCAGGGATGGGACCTCAACAACCTCCCTGGGCAACCTGTGCCAGCGTCTCACCACTCTCACAGGGAAAAATTACTTCCTAATGTTTAATCTGAACCTGCCCTCTTCCAGTTTAAACCCATTCCCCCTCGTCCTATCGCTACATGCCCTAGTAACCTGGACCCCACTGTCCATATCACCAACAAAGATGTTGAACAGTACAGGCCTCAGTACCGTACATACATGCAAATGAAGGAATATACTTGAGATTATTTTAATATCAAACCCAGAACTTGGGGGACAGGGGGAGAAGTCAATAGAAGGTATAAATAGCATGAAAGGTACCTGCCTGTGTTGATAACATTCTCTGTGTCTCTGACTGCCCTGTGCGAAGCCAGGACCAGTCTTTTGCACTTGCCGAGAATAACTTGCTCATACTACATACAAAAGGATGGAAGAGCTGAAACCAAGTCGTCTAGGAGTCTTATCTGCTTTCTAGCTCATCTACCTGTTCAGTGATCCATCATTCTCTCTTTCTCTTGGCCTACTCAACTGTCCGGTTGACTTCAGGTGCAAACCGGGCTGGCTAGGAAAAGGGAACAAAAATTGATGTATACATTTCAAAAAGCAGAAGACAAATGGACTTGCTACCTTCAAAAATATCTTAAAGGCTTAAAAAGGAAAAAAGAATATGTACAAGAGACCTACAGACAGTCCTGCTTTAGCAGAGGAGTTGGACTAGATGATCTCTAGAGGTCCCTTCCAACTCTGAAGATTCTGTGATTCTGTGAATGTTAATAAAGCATATGAAAAGAAGAATTGGTGCTCAGGAGCTTGTAGACTGGGATTATATTAATCAATATATACTCAGAATACCTTCACGGAGCTTGCAAGATCCACAACTAGCATAAATCAGCACAGCTCTGTAGGAAAGCCTATTCCAATATAGTTTGTTATTCTAGCTGCTATAATTAGAACAGATCAGCTCCAGAGGAGGGTCTAGCCAAATCTCATCTCATTTTTACTTTCAGTGAGCTCCCCAGGAACCCTCCTCTGATTTGAGGAGTGGCTGAAGAGGGAGGTATGTCACCTTCATGGAGGAGCAAGTCCAGAAAGTGTGGATGGAGTCACATCCCAAAGCAGAAGGACCTGCTAGACACACAGACAATGCATTAGGAGGCAGAGCAGACTGAAGAACACGCTCTGTGCCATCAGTCCTGAGGGACAAGGTTGATACTAACATGGACACCAACAAAATGCATCCCATTTATCTTGTACACAGTGCAGCCAGCCTGTGAGCGACCTTGTTCCAAACAGGAGTGGGCAGTGAAAGAAGTGGGAGGGAGCACTGCAAAACTTTTTCTTGATGCAACATCCTGACAGCAGAGAATAAGATCCCAGGCAGAAGCATTTGGTCACAGTTATTTCATCTTGTCAGGATGAGATCAAAGCCCTTTAGAAGGTGGATCATTTCAGATGTAACAGGAACTGCATGATTCTATTACAGCTCCATAATTTGTATAAGATTCCACAGGAGGCCTGTGGCAGAACGCAAAATCTTCACAAACTCTGGGCACTGGTCTGACTGACTGGCATGGCCTTCCTCTGGGAATTATATCTGAAGGATGTAGTACCGAGCATAGCAAGTCCTGATCTCTGCAAGGGAAGGATACAGACACTGAATTTTGCTCCCTGATACTACAGTCTCCGTCTCTAGCTACCCCCCTTAATTACTTTTGGCCCTGTGCATTGAGGTCCTTCCTGCCTCAGCTTCACAGACTGTTCTCCAGAGTATTTTGCATGCCCAGTGTCATCTTCTGAGGGAGAGTGACACTTTGGCTTTACTAGAGGAACTAGAGTCCTACCTCATCTTGTTTCTGATAAGCATCCTTTAAGCACACTATTTGCCTGTAGACATCTTTGAGTACTTAGCAGTGAAGCAAGAATTCGGAGCAACCCCCCAACACACACACACACACACTCCCAGTTCTAAGCAGCAGCCCATCCCCTCCTCCCTCCAAGTTTCCACCAGAGGTAATGCAGTGCCTCCCTAATTGAAAGCAATAGAAAAGAGCTTGTCAATCCTTGCTCCAAAGCTGCTAAGCCTGGAACCCATCCTAGCGGCCACAGCCAATGTAAAGTAAATGCCCTATAAATAATCAAAGGCTAAGAATCATTAGCCAGCCATCCTGTAATAATAATTTGAAATGAATGTGTAATTTATAGAGAATAATTATAAGACAAGGCCCTTTAACCATAATGAATGCACTCAGATAACGATCACTCCTGCAGGCTCAATCCTGCCTCGGGGAAGCCTGCATTTTTCTCTTGGTATGACAGGCCTTCTGGTAAGGAACACAAATGCAAAGGGACTGACTGTGAAGTCTTCAGGGTGTGTAGACAGGAAATAGCTGCCTGTTCAGACCAGGGGCTTACCCTGAATAGCTAGCTCTTGCCCCTCTATGTACTCTGGTGCCAAATGTGACTGTCAAACAGGGAGCCAGGCCAGCCTCTCACAGAGAGCAACTTCTGAGCTCTGAACACTGAAGCAAGGTGAGGCCTTTCATCTAGCACAGGAGTTGAGCAGCATCTGGCATTTATCCAGAGTCCCCAGAGGCTGGCCTCCAAGATCAAGGGGGGGGGGGGTTCACCTTGCAGACCGCTAAGCCGAGTGCTGACTAGCAATCCCAGCCCACTGACTGCTGCTCCAATGCCTAAGCCACACGGCCCACATCTCACAGGTAACTCTGTGGGGCATACTCAGAATAAGAGAGAAGCCAAATCCCATTCGCAGATGACGTTGTGCGGAGAAGAGAAAGCAGCAAGGGGTTCAGGAGCCTATAGCTCACTTTAGCATCTTTTACTAATGTACTTCAGAGGCAGAAGATTACAACCTTTCCCCATGTGAAATTCCTTTGCCTGTCTGTGCTGCATTCCTGATAGTTTCTAGCTACAGCCAGAGTGATTTATCCAGGTACAGCTGCAGCTCTTGCATCAAACTGTATCCCAGAGGGAGACTACCTAAAGAAATCTAACGGAGCAGGGGAAATCAGGAACAGGGAACCTCTTTGCCCTATGCAGCAGCTGTCACGTTGCTGTTCGCTGTGGCAAGCAGTCTGCAAGGCTTACCCTAATGCTGGCAAGAGGGAAATGCTGCTCCTGACTTATTCTTCTATCTTTAGAGTGAATTCTATGAAATCAGGCTAATAACAACCTGAATCCCAGCTTTGCCAGGTTGGAGGAGGCTGCTACTGCTCTGTAGCACAGCAAGTCCCAGGAGGAAGTGTCAGCTAGAATTGGGTAGTTCAGTCAGATCTTCAGCATCTAATCCACCAGGAAGGTAGGTTTTTTCCCCCCACCCTCTATCTTCAGTTGCACATTTCTTCCCTTTTTCTCCCAACGGAGAACTAAAGATAGCAAGGCTGAGACCAAACATAACACCAGGCTTTCCCAGATAATAAATAGGTCTGCTAAGTCTCAAAGCAGCAGGGATTAGCTCATCCCAGAGACACCTAGGAACTGAATATGTCAGACAGAATTCAGCAGAGTTGTAATAACACCACAAAGTGTTACCAGAGATCTCATGCAACAGGGACTCCATGAAGAACTGATTCCTGCTTGTCTTACAGCTATGGCCAATATGGAAATAAAACTGCTCTTCTCCTGTCCCAGGAGTCATGACATGGGGGCTGGTGAGAAAGAAGAATTTGTAACAGAAACCCATGCCATGCCCCAGATCTTTGTAGGCTTCAGACAGAGCCCCCTGAAGAGAGCAGACAGCTAGCAAAAGCTGCTTTTGAACTCTACTGGAGGTCAAAGTCTTAGACCCCAGGGGCATGAGCTACGTGTGCCTACCCTGGGAGCAGAATTCACATGAAAGCCCATCACTGCCTGCTTTTCCTCAACTGGCAGCCACCAGTCTCGCTCCACTCCAGTACAGATAGTGAAGCACTACAGTTAGACCACAAACTTGAACTCCAAGTTAATGCCATATTACAGATAAGCATTGTGTCTTACTTCTCTTCTGCATACGGCTTGTGGAACTCACCACAAGAAAACAGTCACAGGCAACTTCACATTAGAATCATTTCCACTGAGACTCTTTGATGCTGCCCCCTCACAACACAGAGCCGCTAAACAATGATGGTGTTTTGGTTTTCATCATGCCAACAAGTATCAATAACGATGCATCAAGCTAAACACACACAGCCACTTATCAGAACATAGCTATGGCTTCACAGCTCAGCATGAGCAATTTTGTTAGTGGAGATAGCACTGCAATATTAGTTTCCTCATCAAGTTAAGACCCCAGATCTGACAGCATCACTTATTTTCAGTGGCAAACTTCATGTCTTGCCAAGATCAGAAGTTTGCATACAGTACTTTCGCTTGGGAGACATTGTAATGGCTTCATTACACATCAGCAAAGCTGGCTAGAGTATGGATGTGTAGCTGGTAGTACAGATGACCGATGTCAGGGGAACAAGGCGAGAACCATAAGGATAATATGTTAGGAACAGGAGGGCACAACTGCTTGCCTAATTTATTCTCTGCTGTGGCAGCAATTGCTCCTGCAAACCGGCTGTTTAAACAGAATAGGCAACTTTGTCAAGGTGCAAGGTCTTGATGAGCTATAATTGTCCCCCTACACCCCACCAATCACTTCTAAGGCACCCCTTAGCAAAATACTCAAGCCTCTTGCTCAGGGTCCTGTTTTCTCAGGGTGCACCGGCACATCAGACCGTACTGTACCGTAACGGATCGCAGCAGCAGCTGAAGGTGCAGTCCAGTATATTCTAAGCCCTTGGTACTAAAGTGTAAGGGAGAAAAGTAAAAAAGTGAACCCTAAACAGCTTTTGGGCCTGAGCTCACTAAAAGTTTCAAGGGTGGCAAAATTTGACTGCTGCTGGGCTAATAACAGTCAATCATGGCAGTGGGCGTAAGGGTCCTGTGAGAGTTACACAGTCTTTAGTCAGCTAGTCAGTTCTTCCCGGGTGCAGTACAAATCTTTGAGCTGAGCTAAGGACATGGGGCAGAAAACATTGGGTCACAGAGCTCAGACCTCTGTTTTCCTCACATTGCAGATAAAGCTGCATCCATTGCTAAGACTCATTTTGCGGCAAAGATGGCCCTTTGGCTCTCTTTTGCTCTGGTTAAGACAACCAGGTCTAGAGTAGTACCTTTGAGCCACAGACAAGCCTAGGGCTGGGTGTATTCCAGCAGCTCAGAAAGTGAAGACTCCAGATCTTATTGCTCCCAGCCCCTTGTTATTCCAGCTCCCGACCCTGCCCACCTCACCTCCATGTTCCTCCCGTAAAGCAATGACTGAACACTCCTTAGCCACAAACTAAATGACCAGAGGCTTTTCAGTTGCACATGAAGAGGTACGAGAACATTGCTTTATCACTGGCCTACCCCACAACACATACACATAATAGAAAAATTAAAAAGGGAAGGAAACATCTTTTCTCCCCGCCTCCCCCCCTCCCTCAACCCCAGCCTGGCTAAAGTTCCCTCTACTCTAACAAAACCCACTGCTCAGCCCTGCTCTTGTTCTCCTACAGACATCCCAGTAACCGTTCTGTGCCGGAAACCCCCACGGGGGCATAAGGATGCCACCAAGGGAACTGAGTGGCCTTGTATTTGTTTAATGAACTGAACACTCCATACCACTGGATTAAACAGTCCCTTTTCATGTTATGCAGCTTCCCCCATCCACTGCCCTTTGCCTGACTGAACTTTAATCATTGGTCTGTTTTTAAAGACATTCTGCAAGCCAGACTTAATTTATCCACTATCTACTTGATTCCTTGGGTTTTTTCCCCCTTAAAAGCTCCTTGCTAGGAGAGTCCAGCTAGCAGATTCACAGGAGCACTCAGTGTTGCTCCACATATTACACACATACTTACGCTGCATTTCTACCTTGCTTCCATGCCTACTACTGGAGATGGAGTCATGCTCTTTCCTTTACAGCTACTGCTATTTCCCTTCTAGCCCATCTTATCAGTGCCTGACAAAGCGATCTCAAACCCTCTCACAATCTGAAGGATTTGGCATATCTTAATGGGTGTGATGTTACCATTTATCTCAATCTATTGAGGGAACAGCTAGATAGATGTACTAGCAAAGAAAACAAATAGAAACAAAGATCATAAAAGAAAGGCAGCTTCCCTTTTATTGGAAAAAAACTTGAACACACTGGTAACAGGGAGGGCTGGCAGGGGCTTGTGGTACGTGTAACTATAATGCTATTTGCTTGCAGCTCAGACCCACAATAAAAATAAACCCTTCCATTCACTGGCCTAGCTGAGTCAAACCAGTAGCATCCACATCTGACTAGGGTTAATATCAGGGATATTCTGAGAAGTGTAACCCCAACTAAGCACTCAACCTGGTGACAAAGAAGGCTGGAGGCAAGCAGCAAGAACCAGCCGTTTGTGTAGACTTCCCTGTAGCACAGAAATGGGTTGTGTCACTGCTCTGCAGGCTGCTTAGTGCAGGATCAGGTGAAGCCAGTTGCAAACTGGCATAATGTCTCCAAAACCTATAGTCCAGCCCTTGCTTCACTCCCTGCTGCCAACTTATTTTTACAACCGAGGTGGTTAATGTATAGCTACTGTGGTTGTGTCTTATGTAAGGCTACATCCCCAACAAGAGTACTTCTTAGACCTCTGTTTGTGCGTTTCCCACCCTAGGATCCCACCTAATGAGGAATAACCTCTGGGAGATACCACCAGCACACAGGAGGAGCACATGGGAGCCCTGCCACAGTCAGCTCAGAACCTTGCCCCCACAGCCCCTTCATCTCAGATGGAATTTGATGGCAAGGCCTCACCAGCTGGTGCTGGAGAGAATAGCTGAGGCTAGGGAAAGAAGTATTGTTTCAGAGGTGCCGAGATATGACAAGGCCCCTTACAGCATCCCATGTGACAGTCTCCCTGGAGCTCTACGACAGCAGGCATGCTTGATTAGTGATATCACTACGAGTAATGTCACTGGGACTGAAACAGGCTGTGTGCCTCAAGCCTCACAGCAATGTACCAGGCATGAGCACCCAGGAGAATGCATGGTGACACAAGCTGAACTGAAGTTAAACTTATAGCCAAGTTTTTAAGAAAATATACTCATGCTCCATGGCCCCACACTACCAGTTTCCTCAGCTGGACGGAGGGGTAAGTCTGAAAACTTCCATTCATACAGCTTTCACGAAACAAGGCAGAGGAATGAGGCTGTAGTAGCTGTGTAGGCTCTGCACTGTCCACCATGGGCACAGAAGACAGATCATTTCTCCTTTATAGTAACTTTTTACATACTTGAAGGCTGCTATCACATCCACCCCGTCTTCTCTTTTCTACACTAAAGAAACATTTTACTCAATCTTCCCCCCAGGTCATACTTTCCAGCCCTCTGAGCATTCCTGTAGCTCACACGCATTAGCCAGCTCTGTCCTGAAGCTAGGTGTCCAGATCCAGTGCAGCAGCTGAGACCCCAGAAACGCTGACTAGAACGGAATGATAACTTCATGTCTCTTACAGAATAAACTTCTGGCCAACATCTGCTCCTTTTGTAACATCACCACCCACCCGGCTGACTCACTGAGCACACCACCTGCTTTAACCCCACTGCTCCTCTGCTCAGTCACTTGTTCCCCTTCTGGCAATTCAGCACTTTTCCCTGTTCAATTGGTCTACATTTGCTCCTACAGTATCCTCCAGTCTATCACAACTATTTTGAATTCTGACCCTCTCCCTGATATATTTGCAGCTGCTCTGTAATTCCCCGTTCTCTCTACGTACTTTACAGTCCATCCTCAAAGCTACTGATGAAAACATTGGCTAACATCAGCCCTGCAGAACTGATACAATGCTTGTACAGGAAACTGCTGATGATTGCTCTCAGGCACAAACCATTTTGCAATACCTCTGCATAGTTTTGTTTGGACCATATTTCTAACAACAGCTCATGAAAGTGTTATGCAAAAATGTTAAGGCACACTGAATTCAAAAGCTACAAATATTTGACTGTCCTCCTTAGTGCAGAAGGCCTGCTAACCCACAAGGAAAGAGACTAGATAGTTTATCAAGAGTGGACCACATCAGACCTATGTTAGCTTTTACTTATCTCCTCTTCCTCTTTTAAAAAACTTGGAAGGAGCTTGTTTGAGCAGAAAGCCATTTTCATGCCTTTTTTCTGTCCATATTGTGACCTCTCAGGGCTCAGACTAGCCTCCAGGACCATTTTATATGTAGGCACTACTGGCATATAAAATAACCATCCCAATAATAAAAACATGGAGTTTGGGTTGAACTTGGGTAGACTAGGTAGCTCCCTGGGAAAAGACACAGAACTTTGGAGGAAATAACTAGACCTTCAAGCTGTTAAAAAGCAAAATAAAAACCCCTGTTCTTTAATTTAGGGGCAGCGTGACCTGGCAATTAGTCATAGGACAGGCTCCAACTCAATTAAGACAAACAGCCCAGTGTAATGGAAATGGCAATGTGACCAATAGGAGCAACCTGAGTTATAGTCTCAATTTTCTCCATGCCTGATAGATTTGAGATAAGTTCAAAGAAGGTCAAGTGGTTGACTTTTCATTTGCTGATCTCACACAAAGTTCTTTGATTCATTTTGCTCTCCTTGTGAGCTCTCTGGACTTGTCATCATGGTCCTAGGAGACAGAAGACCCCTGCGAGCTATACCTATGCTGTGAAGGAGGTCCAAAACTGAATCTTAGGGCGGGTGACCTGCAAATTCTGAGCACAGTCCAAGGAAGTGTCATTTCCCACTCTCTCCACATGTTATCTTCTGCCTGGTGTTTCTCAGACTTTTCCCTTTCACATTAATCAGCTCAGACTCAAAAAGGGAACGAAAACCAAAGCCCAGCCCTTGCTGATAGTCTTTGCAACTCTATCCTATGACTACCCAGCACAATGCAAAATGGACTGTAAAACAGGGTCTGAGGCCATCTCCGTACACCCAAGAATGCAAAAGAGGTTTGGAATGCAACTGCCTTCTGCTCTCAAGCCTTCCTCAGTAACCTTGAGGGGTGGCCTACCACATCATTGTCAGCTGCGGGCTGGGAAAATGGCACTTCATGAGAAAAATGCTCAAGCTGAAGGCTTTGTGTGCCATTTCTTGCCAGAGAACACTCACAATTGCATACAATCTCTCCATTAATGACAGAAAAAGCCAGCCAGAGTGATAGGAGAAAGCCAGCATGAGTGCCATTTCAAAACCTCCGGCCCTGCAGACAGCCCCTTTTTACCTCCCAGCTGAATGCAGCTCCTCCGATACCTGTGCGAGGCAACAGTGGCACTGAGCAGCCGCCAGGCCAGGCCCCAGGCCCTCCACCCCCACACCTCCGGGGCAGGTCAGGCCCGTTTCCTGGCTGCGCAAAGTCAGGCATGGAGCAGGAATGGCAATGGCTGCCCATCGCTGCAGGGCCGAGTGTACAAGTAGTTGGGCATCAGCACAGCCAGCTGGTGTTGCAACCACATTGTGGGCCCCAGCAGCGCTTACTTTTACTGCCTGATCAGTGCCCCAGAAATTACACAACTGAATTTGGGGAAGTGCTACAAAGCAACAAGGCAGAAGGATCTCTCACCATACATAGTAGCATTGCAAGGGCTAATTTGGCAAATGCATGTTTCAGCCATCCTGATTGAGCTCGATAAGTGTCCCAGGCAATTAACCCTTTTGCCAGCTTGATCTTCCTCTTGCCTTTGACGTGCTCATTGCAGCAGCTCATGGGCATCCCACCCCCTGCACAGCTCTCCCGCAGTTCCAAAGGTCTCCACAGTTTCTGTACAGATCTTCAGACTCCTGTTGTGGTACGGCTTATCTTTTGATTTTGTTTGCTGAACCACCTTTTCCCCAGTTTTAGATCTGAATTCTTGGGTTGCCGAGGCAGGAATTTGTGAAATTGGCCCTCTGATCTCTCACTGTCTTATTAGCTCTGCTGCTAACATCAGTGAACAGCAAAGTTTCATTTCTACAGAATCAGAGGGGTTTTTTTTATCCAGGGTCTCAATGGCAAACAGGTTGCAGCCTTTTAATTCCACACCTAAAGGATGCTCAACCTTAAAGAAGTAATCGCTTCCTTTCTTATTCTTTCTAGGATTCCTAAAGACTGCCAAACCCCGAGGCACTGCCTTCCTCTGTATTGGACTCACAGAAATGCCATCTTAATTTTTACATAGGGCCAACCAGAATTTTGGTTATATTTTAGAGAGCAATCACAGCAGTATTTATAGTTTCAAATGGAGAGAGTGCCATCACCATTTTACACCAGGTCTGAAGAAAAACCTATTTCATGGCTGGATCAACAAGATGCTCTCTAAAATATTAGATGAGACTTTTATGTTACTAAGCTGGGTTGTTGGTCACAGGAGACAGATTTTAAAAAGTAACGACGGCAGGCCTTGGAGCTATTTAGGGAAAATCGGACCAAAAGATGTCTCTGTTATTTAGCACAGGATGCCAGGTTGCTCCTTGATCAGACAGAACATGAAGCAGTAGCCAGACAGCAGAATTACACAAGCTTAGAAGAGAGCAAGGGACCCGTTTTTACAATGAGGGCGCTTAGCCAGTGGAACAGGGTGCCCAGAGTAGTAATTGGAGGGTTCTGTTGCTGCTGAGATCCTGGAGTCAGGGTCCTGGGGTCCTTCTTGGAAGACATCTGCACTGAATAAAAGCAGGGCTCAGCAACTCTAACACTACAGAGCCTGTGTGAGACAGGACAGCCTAGATGATGTAACAGTCCTTTCAGACATTAAAATTGATTAATCTTTGCAGATAGTTATTTTTGGTGTTTCCTTTTAATCACTTTGTTCCATTATTCCTCTTTAAAACCTTGATCTTGTGGCCTGTGACTCATCAGGTACAGCTCTTCTCCCTCATTAAAGCCTTCACTTTTCCAGTGTCACTGAAATCTTCCGTTCCTGGCACTCCTGTAAATATTCCTGTTCTTTTTCTACCCAGATGTTCCAGCAAAAGCCCTTAAAATTCAGCAGTCAGTCTCAATGAGATACTGTCCCAGTACACACTGACTTTTCAGACTCGGCTTATTCCTTTACTGTGGAACACTGCTAAGTTTGGTCCAAAGGCTCAGAGCTGCAAAAGCCAAGAACTTCTCTATAGAGTATGATGAGTAACAGCAACTTATCTCAACCCCACGTAATCTACACAGAGGGACTCTGAACTCCAAAGCAATTCTTCCCAAATGGGCTAAAACTAACAAACAGTTCAGAGGGTTCTACCCAAAGGATATACAAAGCCTAGCTTCACCCTAATCTGGTTTCAGATAACCAATTGCAGATTGTGATGTTTTGTGTAGCAAAACTCTCAGGAACAGATTCTTGGCTTGTCTCAGACTCGACAAACTTCTCTGCCTTAGGGTGATGCATGTGTTCCTGGTGCGTGGAGCCCTGAGGCTCAAGGAAAGGCTTACTTCATTGTGTTTTCCCCTCACTACCTCTAGTCCAGCCTTCTTACTTATTTTAATCTCTTCCCAAGCACCAGAACTAGGAGAGTCAGAGAAGCTGGTACTGGAGAGCAAAGTTGGCTTTCCTGCAGCTTGCAACAATCTAGCCAACTCCGAGTGGTCAGCACAAGAGCATAAAAGGAAAGGTTTGTTAACAGGTTTGTAATGCCTGTTCTTGGCATATAACAGTAGCGGCTGGCCGCAGAGGCAGGTGTTCCTGGCTCCTCCATAGCTTCAGTTTGCAGCTATTTCCGAAGAACTCCCTCTTTTCCTCTCTACTCTTTGGTCATCTCAGGCAACCATCACAAGACCTAGTCTTACACCAACCAGCAAACTCCTAGTGTCTCCAGTTTATACCACAGCCGATGAAGCTGGATGAAGCAGAGACCACCACAGGCACTGTGCACATGCGAGACCTTCCCTCACACTTACTGCTCTGCAGGGAGACATTAAAGGAACACAGGAAACGCAGGGGAGAGTGTTCAGCAAAGCCCATGCCACACAACACAGATGTGCTCCTGGAGACATTTAGCTAGAAGCCAGCTGCCATCTCCGGCCTGGACTCACTTGTCATGCCCTAGCATAAATGCTGAATTTGTTGGAGCAGAGCCACCTCTTTGTCCTTAGCAAAACAGGGTCTTTGTCTACAAGTGTCAGGCTCTCAGGGGCTGTTGCTCTAAAATAGCAACAGAGCATGCTGAAAATCAGTCCAGATTAACACTGAAACACTCGATGTGTCCTTTCATCAAGGAAGCCTGCTCCTCACAGGTTCTGACACTGCCCCACGGAGGGGCTTTCCCTCCTCCCTGCAGTGAGGATATGCACTCAGTGGACAGCTCTCTTAATACCTAGGCTGGGACGCAGTCATCCCTGAAAAGCGTCTTTCAGTTTAAATCCATATCACTAGCCAAGAGCTGTATTTTTAATAAAATGGCTGTGAAATGAATGGAAAGTAGAGGTCAGCAAGAGACCAGTGCACCACAGATGAGCATCAGTTACCTTTCTGCAAGTTTGGACTGAGAACTTATCCCAACCATAAGCAAGGAGGTTTTAGTGCTGCTATTTGCATAATACACAGAGCTAGAGCATCCTTACCCTGGAAGAAATCAAGTCCAAACACAGCCACATACAATGACACCTTGTCATGGTTTAACCCCAGCTGGCAACCAGGACCACACAGCTGTTCACTCGCTCACCATCACCACCCCCCAGTGGGGTAGGGAGAAGAGGCAGAAAAAGGAAGGAGAAAAACCTTGTGGGCCAAGATAAACACAGTTTAATAGAATAGTAACAGAAGAAAAAAATAATAATGGTAAAAGAATATACAAAATCAGTGATGCAATACAGTTGCTCACCACCCAGTAATTGATTGGCCAGCCTGTCCTGAGCAGCAATCATGGATTCCTGCTCCCCCGGCCAACCCCTGTTTCTATACTGATCATAACACCTATGGCACAGAATATTCCTTTGGCCAGCTTGTCCCATCTGCTCCCTCTCTGTTTCTATGGGAAGCTGAAAAAGTCCTTGGCTGAATACACAAATTACTTCACAACAACTAAAACAATATGTGTTTATCAACATTATTGTCATACTAAATGCAAAACACAGCAGCTACTAGGAAGAAAATTAACTCTATCTCAGCTGAAACCGGGACACACATACTTCCCAGTGCTCAGTTTGCATATTCTCACTGAAGAGATTTTCATCCGTATTCCCTTCTGATGAAGGTGCCCCTGTCCCTGGCTTTTCTTTTGCCTCTAGCTGAACACACTGAAGGGCCTATGGAAAATTATAGCAGAGCCCTGGCCATCCCTTCACCCCTCTTGCTGCATACCAGCCTTGGCCCCATTTGAATTGTATCATGTAGGCCTGAGGCTGGTAACAAGCAGTTTGTCTCAGGGATTGTTAGTGGAAAATATTTGATTTGCTCATACAACATTGGTTGTGAACCAGCCACTGCACAAGCATTTGTAATGCAAGGCAATGACAAAGAAAGCACTCCACATGAGGGTCTCTGAGACTAAGATTTGTCGTGAAACTAGAGTGAGCTCAACCATTTGAAGCAGTAGATGGGAGCTTGAATCTATCATGGCATTCGGAAACTGGTTAAAAATCACCAGTAGATCTGAGCTTTGTATGTAGGCCCACCTAGTGCCAACAAGCATGTGAAAAGCAGTGCAGGAAGACCCCTAGGCTGCAGCACTGCTCAGAGGTCCAACTAGCAAGAACACTAGCACTAAGGATCAGGTAGCAGGCGGAGATAGAGGACTGAGTTCCCTCCAGAGCTGTCCCAGCATCATGTCCCTCCTAAGCACGTGTCGTCTCAGTTTTCTTCTCTGAAACAGGCAGGACAAGAATGAGCAAGAAGGAATCTCCTGAGACATGCATATGGTAGAATCCAGTCACTATTGGGCTCTGATCAAAGTGAATTTCATTTGTCCCCACCCACAGGGGCTGCAAAGGCTTAAAAGACTGAACAGCGCACTGAATTCTGCAGATGGGAGAGACAGGAGTACTGTTGAGATGTTTAATTCTTCACACATTCCTGCCTGTTTTGTCCTCAACTCTGGGTTCAAAGCTCCCTTTTACTCTGGGGAAGACAAGAAAAAAAAAAAAAAAACAAAACAAACATCACAAACCACACCACACAAACCACCCCGTGTCTGAGAATTTAAATTTAGAAGCTGTTTTTTAAAGGTTTCCTGCCAAAATCCTTCTACCTGATGGATTTTACAGTGTCACAGATGATGCTGCATACTGAGCTCCCAAGGTTTTATCTGTGAACCACTGCATACTTGTTTAAAAATTAAGATGTTCAAGTGCCCCACTTATAAAAATGAATTCAGTGGATGTCAGCATATGATGCTGTCTCATCTCTCCTGGAAGACATTTCCCCCTTCTGACTTTCTCCAGTCCTTTGTAGCCCAAAAGGTCTTTTCCTATTTAGATACCAGCACTTTCTTGATGCAGGGGGAGGCTTCTGTTAGCTATCTGCTCATACACTGATATTTGTGGGATTGAATAGAAGTGACCACGGATGACAGGAGACAGGATGAAGTCATTTCCAGCTCCTGAGAAACTCCATCAAATGGGTCCTCCCAACCCTTCTACCCAGTGAAGGACTGCTGCCAAGGTGGAGACCTGGAGGCTTATACAGCCCAGACTGTGCTGAGCACATGCAGAAAAGGGGCTGAAGTGTTTCCCCTTTCAAAAACTGTGAATAAAAAGCTGAGACTTGGTTGTAATGTCATTGTGCAAGACTGATGTTCTCTGATACTAACTCTAAGTTATGTGGAAAAAAAATCCTACCAAAAATCTCATTTTCATCCAGAAGTCAGTTTCCATCCCCAAAGTATCTTAGTAAAATGCCTTCTACCAGCATCACCCAGGGGTGAGAAAGGTTCTGTACCTTCCCCGCTTTGCAACTTAGCTCTTTAAGCACAATCTAGTCCAAGACACTGTTTCCCATATGCTGCAAACAGATGCTGTCTTGAAGGGTCAAGAATTTGGTCGGGGGAAAAATTTTCCTTCAAGAAAAAGTACCCAAGTCCCAGTTCCATTCTTATTTACCTCCTTATGGTACGCAAAACGTGAGGCAGTGCCATGTGAACACGGAGTCTGCAAGGGGTGGCCACATGCTCTGCAGGCTCACCCGTGGACCACCCATTGCTGATAGTCCGCAAAACGGCTGAGAAGGGGGTGCTCTTAATATCAAATGGCAACCCATCTGCTAGGCTGATTCACACTGTTTTCAGAGAAAACTGAGTCAAAGACCGGTGCCAAATGAAAGGTTTTCCTTTTAGTAACAATATGACTGACTAATTAACAATCAATAATCCCAATAAAAATTGGCATTAAAGTCCATAAGGGGCACTGCGCCAAAAGCTGATCATTGTGCTAATAATGCAAGCTAGCAAGGCTTTCTTGCTAACAGAAACATGTGAGCCAGTTCAGACTGGATTGATACAACTTGAACAGTCACCAAAAGACCCAATGGAAACTAACCAGGGGCTTCCTTTACCACTGACCTTTCAAAAAAATTTGGGGTTTCTCACACACATGCTTTTTATTCTCTGTAGCCTTCACAAGCTCAAGATACAGGTAGCAACGTGAAAATTCTGCTTTACAGTTAGCCTGAGCTCATCGTCCCTTCTGGATTTGAAAATGCAAATGCATTAAGCCACCAGTCCAGCCATGGGAGGCTCAGATGCCACAGAAACAATGGTGCCCTAGGTTAGCTCAGCCATCACTGATAATCCACAGAGCTCATAGAGCTGTTCCAGCCTCAGCCTGTTCACACACAACACATGGGAGACCACCCCAGTTCCCAGAGAGACCCCAAGTACAAAACTGAACAGACAGCAGCAAAGAGCTGCACCATTCCCTGCTGTCCACTGCTAAAAAAAGCCCCTCAGAGTTCAGTTACCAGCCCTCCTCTATAAGCCAGCCTCCTTTGCAGGTGAAGCAGAAGTCTAAGAAACAATCAGCTTGCAGCTTATGTCTTGAAAAGGCAAACAGAGGAAGCAAGGGCATAACAGACAATAATTAAGGCATTGTCAGTACCAGTTCCTTGCTCTCTAGCCTGGAACACAACTATCCAAGAGCCATGATGCAGCAAGCAGAGGGATCTGACAGAATATTAGTGAGGATTGACCATAAGGAACTGGTTGGATGACCACACTCAAAATGTTGTGGTCAACAGCTTGATGTCCAAGTGGAGACCAGTGACGAGTGGCATTCCTCAGGGGCTGGTGATGGAACCAGTGCTGTTTAACATCCCTGTTGGCAACACAAGCAGTGGGATTAAGTGCACCCACAGCAAGTTTGCTGATGGCACCAAGCTGTATGGTGCAGTCAACACACTGGAGGGAAGGGATGCCGTGCAGAGGGACCTGGACAGGCTTCAGAGGTGGTCCAATGCAATTGAAATTCAACCAGGCCAAGTGTAAGGTCTGCCACCTGGGTGAGGGCAATCCCAAGCACAAGTACAGGCTGGGCAGAGAATGGATGGGGAAAAGCACTTGGGGGTGTTGGTTGATGAGAAGATCAACATGAGCCAGCAATGTGCTCTGGCAGCCCAGAAAGCCAGCCACATCCTGCGCTGCATCAGAAGTGTGGCCAGCAGGGTGCTCTTGCGAGACCCCACCTGGAGTACTGCATCCAGCTCTGGAGTCCTCAGGACAAGGACATGGACCTGTTGGAGCGGGTCCAGAAGAGGCCATGAAGATGATCAGAGGACTGGAGCACCTCTCCTATGAGGACAGGCTGAGTGAGTTGGGGTTGTTCAGCCTGAAGAAGAGGAGACTCCAGGGAGACCTTGTAGAGGCCTTCCAGTATCTGAAGGGGGCCTATAAGAAAGCTCAAGAGGGACTTTGTCAAGGGCGTGTAGTGATAGGATGAGGGGGAATGGCTTCAAAGTGGAAGAGGGGAGATTTAGAGCAGATATCAGGAAGAAATTTTTCACTATGAGGGTAGTGAGGCACAGGCCCAGGTTGCCCAGAGCAGCTGTGGCTGCCCCATCCCTGGAGGTGTTCAAGGTCAGGTTGGACAGGGCTCAGAGCAACCTGGGCTGGTGGGGGGTGTCCCTGCCCATGGCAGGGGGGTTGGAACTAGGTGAACTTTAAGGTCCCTTCCAACCTGAACTGTTCTACGATTCTGTAAATTCCTGGAGAACATGTTTGTCTTTTGGCTCAATTTAACACTTGGTGCATCAGGGCCTCAGAATGTTCCTGAACTAAAAATAATAGCCTTCATCATTTTCCATAAGCAGATCACTGCATCTTACCGACTCAAAAAATGCAGCAGTTACAGCAATGGCTCCCTTGGCTCCATTTTAACCTGGTCACTAATCTCTTTGCATCAAAGTGATGGACAGCTCAGCTTCCCACAGCAAGAGCATCTTGTGATTTCTCAAAGCTTTTATTCAGGGACAGACATCAGATCTCACAGGAACTCAAAAAGGTACTTCTCCGCACTGCTTTCTCTGCTGCAAACTAAGAACCACACTCCTTCCTTAGCTGTACCAGGAGAGTTTTTCCTGCCTGCCAACACCCTGAAGTTCATGTTGAGATGCCATCCATTACAGCCAGCAATAGAGCAGGCAACCAGAAGGAAAACCCAACAAAGGCCTGGTGCAACCCCATGGCTCTAGCTCCAGCTGTCTTTTGGTTTTAACAGCGAAGTTTTTGGAAGGGTCCATCTCAAACCTCTGCAGGAAGCATGGCCATGCCAAGAAATTGCAAACAATGAAACTGGTGGAGTGGCTTCATTCCCCTAAAGGGACAGACTGCAGGCAGCTTCTCTCAGGGCTACAGGGATGGAAAGGAGGTTTACACTCCAAACTTGGCAGCCTGAAGGCTCAGTTTTCCCCCTGAAGACACTGCTCTTGTTTGGGCCAAGGCAAGGATTGATCACTTGAGTCCTCCTCCCTACAGAAAGAGTGCCTACTCCTTCTACCCTGCTATCTCACCTTACTTGGATCAAGTAAACCATGGGACCAGCATCTAAGAGGACCAACAGCCTTCGCCTCCTCCTCCTCCCCCCCATAGGACAGCCATTTGTAACCGACTTGGCCGGCAGCAGTCCCCCTTGAATCCAGGCTTTGTACCAAGCACAAGCAAGAGCTGTGGCTCTGGGGCAGGTTGTTCAGACAGGTGCGAGGCACTCATTTGAGAGCCTGCACTACTGAACTCTTGAGCATGGTCAGCTGTGTAAAATGGAGTGCTACATCTCTAGTGCAAGACAACAGCAAAGGAAAAAACAAATACTTATGTCTCTAACCAAAACCTCTAACACACCCAAGCTAACTTTACAGTTTAAAACAACCATCAAATTTGGAGTCAGGGTGGGTTTTTTTGGCTCAGAGGTCTGTTAATTCCTTACATGGCATCTGTGTCAGGGAAGCCAGTAGTTATGGGATGGGAACTTGTGCCAGAGCAAAACAAATTTGATTGGAATGAGAAAACCAATGGAAAGGGCAAGCAGCTGGCTTCAGTTAGGGCCTTATTTTTAGAAAATATCAGCTAAGGGATTCAAAGGAGAATGGCAAGCTCCCTTGAGCACAGAGGAGCCCAAGTGGAGACACTAGTTTGTATTATTTAGAGATGTGGGATTTGCCCACATATTGGCACGTACAGAGTACAGTTTGCTCCTTGCAGATGCTGCAGGCACAGAGAGCCGTATCAGATGCCTCTGTGGGACAAGCCCCTCATGGGAGAGGGGTACTGGGCTGGCAGGATCTCAGATCCCCAGGAGACAGGGCTGGGAGGAATTACTGAGGTCAGCTAGACCACCATCATGACCCCAGGCTAAAGAGAAAGAGCATTTGGGATAGGAATGGAAAAAGGCACAAGGACTAGAAAACCCTGCAGTTCCTTTTGATACTGCCTGTGCTCACCTTGATTTGACTGGGCCCAAGCACTGAATACCCTGGGATGCTAGAAGAGGGGGAACTCGCACTTGCCGCTGCTCTAACCATGTTTTAGCATGGCAGACTCTCCTACATGGTGCTGCTGAGCGCTCATTTCAGCAGCTTTGTGATAGGAACACAAAGACCCGTGTGAACAGAGCATGGCTGTGGGGAGTCTGGATGCTCCAGAAAGCACAAGCAGCAGCAATCGTGCTCCGAGACTGGCAGGTGTCAGTGGCACTCCGATTAACCTGGCACAAGGATCCAGCATAGATCCATGTGCATCCTTCCAGGTTACCCACGCTGGGGAACAAAGCACAAGCTGAAAGCAGAGGATAGCCTACTCTCTAGGCTTTATGAAGGAGATGAATGCTCTTATCCTTCCCATACCGATGAGGAAAGTCACACACTAAGTGAGGAAGTCCCCTCAGTGACTTTGCCAATTGGAGCTGGGAATTAAGCCCAGGTTTCCTGATCTGGCAGCCATATCTGTTTTACCTAATTGCCCATCCTTCTTCTCAGCCACAGCCTGCACCTCTCTGCTGCTAGCAATGACAACTGGTTTCCTAGGAGTCCTGGTAGCATCCAACTGGAGAATGGTACATAACTGTCACAGATACTATCTTCCACCTTGGACACTGACAGCCTCTTTGCAAGATTCAGACACGTTGAAACATTTGTTGAAATGTCTGGTCCCAGGTCAGAGAAGAGAAAGTACAAGGAAATCAGGGCAGTGAGTGCACACTAAGCCTCCTTCCTCCTGCTCGGGGGGAGGAAGTGCAAGAGGGACAAAGGCATCACAAAGGAAAATGACTCATTAAGACATAGGAGGATTTATTTACCTCCAGCAGCATAAACCAGTGCAGCAATAAGGACTGCATTTAACTTCACACTCCAGCTGGTCTCCGTGGGACTCCTGAGGTTAACGCTTCCATTTAAATGGAAATTGAGTGCCTAACTATTAGCACCTGTTTGCAAAAAAGGCCCCAACAAATTATAAAGAATCAGTATAGTACAGTTCCCAGCAAGCATTCCAGTTACCGCATGTCAACAGGCTAGACCTGGCTGCAGGTCAGTCCGAGTCAGCAGAAGGACTGCTCTCCAACAAGCTGAACAACTCTGCATAAGTAGTGTTCCCCAGGAGATTTCATCTGGGCATGGAGGAAGAAGCCAATTCAGAGAGATGAAGTCAGCCCCTGAGCTGGGTAGACAATAAATCAGCCAAGAGAAGGGGGTTATATGCAAGTAGGGACAAGCCAAACTGTAGAGAGTCTTAAAGCAGTTTAGTGGTGCCTAGAAGGAAAAGACTCTGTGTTGAGATTATTACACTAAAAAGGTTCTTACAGCAAAAGAGGCAGATGAAAAATTGACAGTTCACACAGATTGATTAAATACCCAGCCACCTCTGATGGAGCCATGCATCTAATATTGCAGGAGAGGTGGATTATATCTGGTCATAGAATTGTCAGAGCCACTGACTGTCCCCAGGCTGGATCCAACCAACACTGCTCATATTACCCAGCTGGCAAGGTCTGATTGCAGCTTGTCACATTCAGTGGGTCTCTGACACTTTCCCATGTTGCAACAAACAGTACAACCAAAGATAATATTGACCCAAAGCTTTTCTTCAAATTCTTCGGAAATAAGTCTAGTTAGAAAGTGGGAAGAATCATAACCCCACATAACACTGATACTTTCTACCAAATAATGCAGGGAAAAAAGGTAGTTTGCCTTTCTGCTTTGATCTGGAATTCAGTAGTTGAAAACAATGAAAATTCAAAATCAACAATAGGACATCAAGTATTTCTTGCCCAATACAGCCATTGGCAAATGCATTCATTAAAAACCCAGACAATTTAAATTTAGCAATCATTTACACACTAAGGGAGCTACTTTTACAGAGAAGAAACAAATAATTCAATGTATTATAACAATGTTTCGTTTGTCTTTAAAAACTCCCTGAAATCTTTAGCAGGTAAATCTGAAGGAACTGTTATCCCATTATAAACCTTAGCAACACAAGGCAAAGTTTTTAAGGAACTGTGCAGGGGATTGAAAGAACCATGTCTACAACACTACCTCACAAGTCTTTATAAGGAATAGTATAAAAACCTGACTTGTCAGTGTACTTTTAATAGCTTGATTTTAGATAACTGTTAAAGTGTTGGGTTTTTTTTTAAAAAAAAAAACCACACACCCTAAGGATACATAATTAATAGCTAATAAGTTCAAAGGAAACATTTTTCTCAAGTATGAGTTAGAAACATTAACAAAGCAGTGGTTTTGGGGTTCCTTCTGTTTGTTAGGCCCTGCTAAAAACCATACATCTGTTCTACCAGATGAGAGCTTTCCCTGGCATTAATCAAGTTACTCATTGCAAGCTAGTGACATCCCAGAACTAGTCATTTGTCTTTTTTTAAACTCACTCTTAAGACCTGCGAGATTCCTGCAAGTGTGGTTCCTGATTAGTTTTATTCCTTGTAGTGAGGCATCTTTGCCTATTGCTTTAGACTTCTGTTGCTTCTCACTGTTCACAAGGAGCATCTCTGCTACTCAGAGCCACAGTGGGCACTCGAGGCCTGTGGTAGGGTTACTCGTGAGACAACCTAAACTTTTGACATGAGCTGACATTTGAGACAATTACTGGTATGTTGGACCTTTCAGCAGGAGGGAGAGAGTGCTAGAACAATGTTTTCCAGCCATCTCATGCACACGAATGAACACCATATCTAACCACGTACACAGACCCCAAATGTGCAAACACCTGGGCACTTTCCTGATGTGGAGGAGAAATACAAACCAGACTTCTAAGCTGTCTGGCTGGCTTACATTCATCTTGCTCATCACCTTCCCAGCAAGTCAGTTTGTGGTACAACATTCTTCCCTGAGGAGTTTACAGCTAGAGCAGTCTGAAATAAGGATGAAAGAAAAGCTTTTAGCCACAGTTTACTGACCAGAAACTGAGACAGATTGATTTAAGTGGCTTGCCCAGGCTCAAATAGACATCCCTGGCAGCAATACATGCTATGTACAAGGTCACAGCTGGTGGCTCAGCCTTCTGCCATAGCTTCTTCACTACCTCCTCTCCTGAGCACAAGAGGCTAAGTCTTACACCGAAGCCTGAAGATATGCCACCTTCAGGAGCTGTGGCCTTAGGGCAGAGCATCATCTGATAACTTGGTCCTCCACAACCTTAAAACCTGTCTGCAGCTCAGCCAGCTGAGAGCAAAGGGAAAGCATGCAAAACCCAGCGACACTGCTTCCTGTCCAGGATATGCTTACAGCTTCCAGGAGCCAGGGACTTTGTGTGTAGGAGAGAAATTTCAGGCTGAAATCAGCCAATATGTTCCTAAAGCCATCATGAAGCTCCTTTCTTGACTCTGGCCTCAAGCATCCCTCTTAACCTGTTTTTGTCAAAGTGCTGACTGCAGGGGGAAATGCCCTGGGTTTTGCCAAAAGAGAGGACCAAAACCACACCAGTGACTGCATGGAAGAGGAATTTAGGTGGAGAAGGAGCCTTAAAAGGGAAACACTTGGAAGCGCTACTGCCTGGAGAAAAGCATAAAAGAATTAGATCATTTCAAAAATATTTACAGCTTCACTGCATCGCTGCAGAAAAAGCTCATGTTGCCATGTTTAATTTATTTCAGACTTGGAAGAATAAATCTCATTAAGGGCTAGTGCTTTCTTTTCACAAGGAGAAAGCATGTGTTCACACTTAAAATAATTGCAAACATCCATGGCTTTAAAAATAAACCTTCATGCATCAGCATGAGCTCTGAATCCAGGCCTGCAAGTGGCTCCAGTTTGAGCAGCCCTACAAGATGCTGTTAAAGGTAGCAAGAGGGGCCCAAACCGAGCACCAAGTGCCCCGGGGGGAAGCTATACTCTTACAGGCAGAAATTGCTCCCGGTAAGCATGGGCACTACTCTGAACCAGAAACTATAGAGGCTATTGTCCCCCAATTTGACACCACCTGGTAAAAGCAGAACTACCAATTGTTCAGTGCCTGGTTGTCACCCTCTCAGATTCAGCTCCCACTGCACTGAGCCCCAAGAGAGGCTTAAAACCCCTGTATGTATACATCCCCACACCTTAGAAACACAAGCACTGCATAATCTTTTTCAAGATATTGCTTACCTAAAACTAGGGTTAATCCTCTACAGCTGCTATGAAGGGAGTGCTAGATCAGGCCTGAAATAATTAGACTGTCAGTTCTAAAGAGAAAGAAATCACTACATGTTCAAAACTTCACATGCAGTGCTGCTCTTCCCAAGTCATTCATATACCCTATTCTTCTGCTTGTCTGCCCCCATCTGCTTTCCTCTGTGGCCTCGGCAGGTGTTTGCAAAGGGTCTCTGTGCTATATGTGAGAATTAGCTGGCCAAAATCATGGATTATTATTCCCAGGTTTGTCAGGAATTTTGAAAGAAAAGAAAAATTGAACATTTCCCAATCTGGAAATAAAAGATCAATTTTAGAGGTGTCCAAAGAACCAGAAGTTAATGAAAAAAATCACTTGGCTGTGTCCTTTTTGTAAGGCATGTTCCTTTTCATCATTGACCTTTTAATTATCTTGCAGAAATAAAGTTACACAGAATTTTGAGAAAGTCATTTGAAAATGGAAAGTTAAACTTTTCAATATTCTAATATTGAAAATAACCATTATGCTTTCTTTAGGGACATACACCAATTCTGACTAAAAACATCTATGAACTTGAAATCCGGAGTATTTCAGTAGCAAATATGCACGCCATAGGAAAAAAGTTGTCACAGAGTCCCTCAGCTGAGCAGTATCCCAGAGAACCCAGAGTTCAGGATTGTCCCTGCTAGAACCGCCTGCAAAGAGACCGAGGCGAAAAGGCCAAATCAGGAAGCAGTTGATTTAACATAGTGATAACTATTCTTTTTTGTCTGTGGGGCTTACCTCTCACCTGCCTCTGTGCTCTGTAAGCATAGCCAGGTTATAACTTCATCTTCGGTTTTGTTCCGCTCCTTTTGCTTTCTCAGCCTTGACATTCTGAATTTGTTTTCCACAAATTAAATAGAACAGACGGTAAGATGCAAAGAGAGCTGGGTGCCAGGTAGCACAGTCAATGCAGAGACAATACCCTGTCATCTGTCACCTGAATGCGATATTGCTCCTTCAGAGTTCAGAATGCCCTTTGATCACAGGTTTTAACTCCTGCAGGAAGCTGACTTGCCACTGATGACTGAAGAAGGCAATATGAAAAGAGAACATGGAGTTTGCAATAATTTATTTTTTTTATTTCTCTCAAAGTTCTTTGTAGATCCCCTGCTTGGTCCGATTCAAGGATCTTCAGCATTTTGAGAGAAAATATGTCAGCAAGTAATGACAGGATGTTGTCACCAGGTGACTTAAAGTGAACGCGATACACCCAAAGCAAGCATGAGTTGCACTGTTGTGCCAATACACTCAAGTAACTGTAGCAGAGACTGCCACACAACAGAAAAACTTAATGGAGAAGCTTTTGCAAGGAACCTTTTAGAGACAGAAAGCTGTCTGAAAATCGCATCAATTTTTGCAACGCAGCTATCACTCAAGTTCATTAAGCCTGTGATGCCTTTACTGAAGTAACATCATTGTGTGAGCATTTGCAACTTTGCCAGGGTGAATTTTTTGTTGTTGTTCTTTAGAGATCAGAGATGGAAATCAGAACAATTGCTACCTGAGACCTGCTTCTTGGCCAGATGATCAACACTGGCATATATCCCCTAATTAGATTAAGCATAGAATAGAACATTTCAGTTGGAAGGGACCTCCAACAATCATCTAGTCCAACTGCCTGACCAATTCAGGGCTGACCAAGTTAAAGCATGTTATTAAGGGTGTTGTCCAAACGCCTCAAACACTGACAGGCCTTGGGCATCGACCACCTCTCTAGGAAGCCTGAACATTTGACAACCCTCTTGGTAAAGTGCTTCCTCGTGTCCAGTCTAAACACCCCCTGGTGCGGCTTTGAACCATTCCCACACGTCCTCCTGGGGAGGAGAGATCAGCACCTCCCTCTCCACTTCCCCTCCTCGGGAAGCTGTAGAGACTTGCTTGCTTGATGTGTGACACACTGGAATTGCCTGCTCCTGTGTTTCTAAAAGGTGGTTCTTAAAGTCTGATGAGCGCTTATGGACTCCTAAGCTCTCAAAAGCAGGGTCCCAGGGTACTCTGCCTAATAGCTCCCCAAGTAGCTTAAAGTTTGCTCTAATAAAGTTCAGGGTAGCGAGTCTGCTGTCCCTTTTTCTCATTATGCTGAAACTTTTTCTCTCACCCAGAGGCTCTCAAACACATTGTCACTGACTGTAAGGGCTGTACAATCAAGCTTCTCTCTTACACAGTGCGACACCTCCATCTCACCTGCCTTGCCTACCCCTCCTGAACAGCCTGTAGCCCTCCATCCTCCAGGAATATCCCTTCACACATCCCACAGCCAGAAACCTGGCTGGTCACGTGCTTGAACAGGAGCTCTGTCTGTGTGGCTGCACTGGTTCTACCAGATGCAGATGCTAGAAGCTCAAGAGAAGCAGACGACACTGCCCACCACCACACACCCACCCACATTGCTCAGGGAATGCTCCCTGTTCAGACAAGCCTCTGCTTGTCCATGTGTATCCCTTGTGTGTCCCACCACTGCTCGCATTCCTCGCACTGCTCTGGTGCCTGTTGCAGTCCCAGACACCTCTGCCATTTGCGTAATGAAAGCAGCCCCAGCAATCAAAAATATCTATGCTGCTATTTTGCACCTGACTGCTGCCACTGGCACCAGTTTGGTGCCGCTTTTGCAATCCACAGGGCAACGTTCTTCTCCATGCTCTTCTGCAAATGCTACTTTAAGACTTGAACACTAAATTAAGCAGCAAGAAAATTTATTCTCCTTAACTGATTGCATCTGTTTCAAAACAGTTATCAACACTGACTTATGAATAAGTATCCAAAACCACATCAAATTTTGCCAGCAGGTCTCGTGAAACATCTGATTAGTCTCATAAGCCAGTTGTGTAATTTCTGTACTCGGCAGGTGCCATGAATCATTTTGCACTCTGGCTCCCAAAAAGCAAATGCTAAAAGAGCAAATCTCCTCTTTCCTATAGGATATGTTACCCACAAAAGGAAACATGACATTCACCATTAGGTCACACTAACTAAATTAAATAGGACTAGATTTAAGCAGGATGAGTAAACCAGGTGATATTAATAGTATTATTTCACTTTAATACTGCAGCAGCCCCAAGGCAGCCTACATTATGTTGGGTTCCATACAGAGAGAAAGTGACAGTTCCTTCTCAAAGAGTGAGTTATTATTGCCTAGTCTCACAGGAGAAACTAAACCTCCTACGAAAAACAACCTCACACACAATGGACTTAAAGTATTTTGAGGTGTGAGCAGGGAAGTCAAACTCTATTTAAAGAGTTCCGCCTACCAAAGTCCATTACTTGAGCTGGATGTTTTTCCCCCAGCAGAGATGAAACCTGCCTCCTTAGCAGAAGTCTCACTTCAGAGAAGTTAGTCACAGTTACAGTGGCAGCTAATGAAAAACTGCAACTACGGCATAATTTGGCACACCCATGCTACTTTCAGTCTAGTCAACATGGATAACGGCAACAAAGACAGGGTGTCACACGTGTGTTAGCAATCCAAGTCTAACCTGTCCGGGGATCCCACCGGCACAGTCTCACTGCTCACCCACGCCTAGCCCTCTGCTGTTGCATCTGCACTCACACTATTACCTGTGCTGGCTCCATTAAGTTCATGTTCTATAAATATTTTCTTCTGCACTAACATCCATAGTGATCCCATCTCTGCTTTAAATTGTACTGATGAAACAGAGGGCAATGTTAAGCACAAGGCCACAAAGCATCCTTAAATATGCTGACAACTTCAGAGGCAGAGAAAGCCCAAGTTTATTTTAAGTGAGCCCATACTGCCTTTTTTTTAGTGCACATTCACCTCCAAGTTATATATTTTACTGTTTAAACACATGCAGTTCAAGCCATGGAAGTATCTCCTATGGCTGGAGCCAAGAAACCACACCCATTTCATTGCTCTGTTCAACATTTTTACTGCAGAGAAAGTCCCTATATACTCCTATGCATGTAAAGGCCTCAGACCAACAGTCCAAGGCACAGATGTTGTCTTACCAACAGAAATGAGGTGACAGCAAATGACAAGGGAAACCTGATATGCACGCACAGAAGATACGCATTACCTGAGGACACATAACTGAGAAGCTGATGCCTATTTTGCTTTGAAGAGGGCTAACACATAACAGTCACTGTGGCTCACAATGCCTCTAAAATTATTATGTAAACTGCATCTTAATGGAGAGTCTCAGTATGAGGAGAAATCGCTCATGCAGTAATGACTCCGCAACACAGCTCTGGCAGCAGGAAAGTTCATTAAGAATGCGGATCTGTTGTGCTGGGAGCAGGAAGGGAATAGGTTTCTTTTAAATACCCTCATTGCAAACCATTTAAAATGGAAGACCATAACAGCAACCAGAATGCACCCAGACACATCTGTCTTGTGCTATCCTAGCAAAAGGAAGAGTTTAGAAATTCTTTCTTCTAGTTTTATTTTAATTTTTGTGGTTACTTCAGTTTGAGAGGAGCTGAGGAGACAAGAATTTCCTGCCTTGGCAAGAGTCTGAGGAACCACTGTTTGAAGAGTCCTACCCCAACCTGGCGAAAGAGCACACTGCATCAAGGCAACGAAGCCCCAGGCACTTAAATGCGGTTGGTTATTGATTATCACTGACAGATAAACCAAGTCACCCATGTAAATTGCTCCATGCACATGGCTTGTGAATGTCAGATAGGACAGAATGTGACAAGGAAACATTTCTACTACATTACATGAAGCAGCCTCACCTCCCTCTCCAAACACTGCTAACAAACTTGTGACTGATGAGCCTCAAAATTCTTCTGGCCCATTTCTATTTATCACTGCTTTAACTGTGCCTCCATTTGAACACTGAAGACAAAACCTACATTCTCTTTAACCCAACATTGAGCGTTAAGCATGTTTTTAATTGTTATTCTAATCTTGATAAATTAGCACGTTTAGAAACACGGAAGCTGCTCATCTTTATTTTGAGGTCTATCACTGACTTCATAAAGGCAGTTGCAAGCTGGTTTTGTCCCCTTCCTACCTGGCAGCTAGTCCATCTCTGATGAAAACATCAAAAGAATGACTGAAAGCTATTCTTGTCTGTGCCAAGTGCTTCTCCAGCAATTCAAGTGCTTGCAAAAGAGATAATTACAAGCAAGGAGTATTACAGGGAGGGAAGAGTGATGTGCTCAAGGTTTTGCTTTGTATCCTTAACAGATCAGCAAAACCAAGTAACTGCTAAGGAGAGAGGTCTCCACATGATGCCACCTTCCTGCTTCAATGAGAGCTACTTGTGTTTTGCTGTATTAAAGCAACTGAATGCACGCATTTTTTTAATGCTCCAGAACTCACATCTCCTGGCATCACAACTATCCACCCTGCAGACTCGCTCTCCTGGTCGCTGCCGGTGCCTCTGTAGATTTGACATCCTATTGCAACACCACTTGAGAGGCGAGAGCCACAGAAGCCTCTGTTCAAGGAGTGCAGCAAGGAGTTCAGCTGCATCACGCTGTAGCGGAATTAAGCCACATATCCGGCATTGGCAAGCCGATCCCCCTTTGCCTACCAAACCAAAGGAAGGTTTTGCTTCAAAGCCACTATTATGCCTACCTCTTTATTCCTACACGCATACATAAGCCATGAGTCATTTCACAGTAACCAACACAGTTTCGCTAATGTGAAAGCAGCTTGAACCAGCATCAATGTTTTCCTGCAGTCTCTTACTGCCTCTCGAGCTCAAAATCACTGCTCAAAAGCGTGATGTAGCTTGATCTTGTTGTTTGGGGGTTTTTGGGCAGGTGGTTTGGGTTTTTTTGTCTCCCACACTGCCAGGCCTATCTGATGGCTACACAGGGAATGTTGGTTTCTATTCCTCTGAAGTTTGCTCCTTTAATTACATTACAGCTCTTCAAATATCTTCTTGCTGATTGCTTCTGCATATGTGAAGCCATCTACACATTTTCCTTTCCTACTTGTGCAGGAGAGACAAATCCATCAACAGACAGACAATAGAAAAAAGCCATTTGTGGTTTCCATGACAAAAAAATAAAAGAGCTAAATTTAACAAGTTACCTATGTTGAGTCAAATACCGTCACGCACCACTGCAAATTGCAGACACAGGTTTCCCTAAGCTGGTATCCGTGCTTACTGCAGAAGACTTCAGAATAAGAAGTATTAAGGATAATTTTTTATTCTTTTCTCCTCAAACAGGTAAACACACAGCCAAAGCAGCAAACCATTGCTCAAAGGAACATCAGTGTGGCCAGGGAATGGTGTTATTGTCACCAAAGAACAAGCTAAAGCATGGAATTTTACATAAGCTATGGTCCGAGACTCTGCATGCCACATGTTTCCTGGCAAGTCCATCCCACTTATGCCATAATTCTTCACTGAACGCATCACTGGGTTCTTCCTGGCAAAGTCCTACAGCCAGCTTGGCTCAGTCCTCTGACATCAACGCATATTAACATACTTGTTGATGGTCTCAGGTTACCCAGTCGTCCACACATACTATACAGTGACTGTGGATAAATTTGGCTGGGACGGCACAAACCTACAGCTATTTAACGCAATAGCTGATTTAAATGATAAATTGTGCACCTGAGGAAGAGGAATGGCCCTGTAGTTTTAACATCTCTTCAATTTTCACTTAAGCAAACTGCTTTTACTGTCTTGTGGTAAACCCCCAGACGTGAAACATAATGAGGATACAAAAAAGCAGGACCTGCACATCACTCCCAAGTCAACTCACGGCAACATCAGTGAACACCAACAAGTGATGAGCACCTAAACCAGCAGTCCCCCAAGTTCCCCACAATCCTACAAGACATTTCCACAGACCATTGCAAACCTTGGAAGTGACAGCAGCAATTGTTATCTGCATTTCTCAAGGTGCAGAACAAGCTTGATGCACAGTCTGTACCGCTGATCTCAGCTCAGAAAAGTGCTTGTACGCAGCTATTTCCTCATTCCAGCAAGTAGAAGCTCTGCTGCTTTGGCAAAGGAAGGTACCTCCACAGGCATGAATTTAAATATAAATGGAAAACACAAGCAATTCCACATCATGGAAAAACTCAGTGTGCTCAAACAGATGGATTTTACAGATTGAATTATTGCATTTCATTGTCTTGTGCTGGCAAAGTCCAAGCTTCTTTATGACACAAAAACAACTGTGGGTTGCTGACAGGCTGTTATTTTGCAAGAGAAAAACAAGTGGGCAACCACAATGTGGGGCATTCTGTTCAACCCAGTGAACAATGCTCTAAGGTCAGCCTGGGGCCCAGACTAGTCAAAATGTTACCTTTTGCCCATGAGAGGTGCTTTCAGTGAAAAGCTTAACATTTCCCACAGGAAAAAAATGAGAAGAAACCAATCCAAGTTCTGAAGAGAAAGCACTGTATCGCTTTGGTTTCAACTTCAGGTGGTAGCTTTGTCATTTTAGCACCTCACTTTCAATTCTTCCACACGTGGTTTTGGAGGACCCAAACCCCATCTTTTGTATTTTACTCCCTCTCCACTTGTTAAGGTAGAAAAATAAGTTCCAAAACATTTCACAACCTGCCTCCAGACTTGTTCTTGTTTATTCACCCTTTGTTCTTCAGGGCAGAGGGCCTCATCTTTTTGCTCCTGCCGCCTGCCCTGCACAGGAGAACCAAGGTGGGTAAGCCTGGAACCAATGCAGTGACCATTTTCTGTGCTGGACTAGCTGCCTGGGGAGACTGTCAGTCTTCCAAGAAGTAGTTAGAGAAACACTTGGGAAAAGCTGTCTAAACCAGCAGGAGGCACTCAAAGCCCTCACTGTATCAAACAGACCCATTTTCGTGGTACTTTCAGGCAAAAGTTAAGAGACCCCCAAAACAGAGAAGGGATGAGAGCGATGTAAAAGCAACTGACTTGTAATATCTTCCGTACGCGGCTGAGAGGCCTACGTCCTGACAACCCTAGCTGGTTTCCCACATCATGGAACACCAAAGTTCTGGCAGCCAGGGCAGAGACAGCCTGCAAGCAGCTTTTCCTGCCCTCTCTGGTCCTCTCCATCCTACATCTCTCCCACTTGCTCCCAGAGGGACAGGGGGAACCTCCAGTATACAACCAAGTGCCAGTGCCTGGGAGCTGCTGTTGACCCCTTCCTCCCTCACAATACCACCAGCCTGTTTGGCAGCGAGCAGGCTTCCTCCAGCAGGCATGCTCCCAGTCTATGGGCTAACAGACATAAATATTGCTGTTCTGTGCCTGAGCAGCAGAGCCATTCTTTGGGACAGTGCCAGCACTTCACATACTCCTTTTATTTATAGCTTCTGTGACAATTTGCCTCCCTAAAACTGCCACTGTATTATATCTATTATTTAATGTTTTGTCTCAATGATACTCTGTAATTTACACCAGGCCTTAATAACACATTAAAGCCTCGTGCTGTTATTTTCTTTGCCATTGTGCTTTTCAAGAGCATAAGTAGCAAATTTAGGCACAGCTTTGAAGCATCCCTGGTGTATCTAGCCTGGATTATTCACTCTCCTGAGAGTTAAAAGCACTGGTGCTCTGCAGTGGAAGAATTCCTGCTCTGTCATAGTAGAGGAACAGAAGTAGATTAATTTCTCGCCCTTATAAATGAAGTTAAAGGCACAGGCAGTGGGCAGACCCTCCAGGGGGGCACATTACAGTCTGAGTAGCAATAGAATCTTTTACTGTTCTTAAGTGTCAGGTCTTTCTGCATTTTCAACATCAGATACACCACTGACTTCAGGCTTTAGAAGCAAGCAGAGTCCTGAGGCATTTAAGACACAAAATTGTTATTTTTCCAAACCAAGAAGAAACAAAGTATTGAGAAACGGCAGCTTTTTCATTAAATGAAGCCTCTTGGGAACACTTGTTCCCATAAAAATGAAATAAAAAATGCTGATGTTCCTCTAAAACCTGAGAGCTTCAAAGCCTTCCAAACATGGATCAAGAAGATTACATATTTCCCTTAAAGTCCTTTGATAAGTGCATTCTTTTGTAAGGTATCTCTTCGCAGTCCTTGCTAATTCAGTCATCACTTCCAGCTTTACCTAGAACCCAACTGAATTTCTTCATCCCAAAAAATCCATATAGCATGTGTCATAGAACTTCCAATTGTTAGAAACTGCCTTCTAGTTTAAAGACCGCATGTATTCCTGGCCCGCTTATCTCCATTTGAAACAATATTTATTAGACATACCACAGAAGAAATCACAACTACCTCTGGTGTTACTGGAACTGGATTTACAGCTGCAAACACAACCCTTTATTTTCCCTGCACATCTCCATTGGATTATTTTTTTTAAAACTGTTTAGAATTTCTTTCCCCATGTCTTAGGCTGCATCCTCCTACGTGAGGAAGCATACTACTGTGGTCCTGATCCTCAAACGAGAGTTCATTAACCCCAAGCACAAATAAAGCCCAACATAAGCATGCAAAGGCAGATAAGAAGGTTTGAACACGTTCAGTACAGCTCTGCCGTAACAGGAATAGCAATTGTTCTCACACTCCACTAGCAAACACCTGGAACCCAAAGAGACTTCTGTGTGCCAGTTTTCCTTCTGATATACAAACATATAAGATCTGATCCATTCCCCACAATCCCAATCAATCAGTTGCTTCTGAACATCACATTATCCAGTGCTCTATTCTCACCACCCTCAACTATTTCCTCTCTACAGGAGGTCATGATTTCTTCTCCAACTCAGACACCGCAGTACCATCCATAGATGCTCTCCTCCAAGAGTGAAGGGGGGAGAGCAGGACTGTTCTATCCAGGTGCTAAGGCAGGGATGCTGGGATCAGAGGGAGTTTGTCTGTTCCTTTTCCTGAAGCCAGTGTTACCTCTTCATCTGAGACAATTTATGTCCATTCACATGTGGTTAAGTCCACATGGATAAAGGTAACAGAGAGCCACAAGATGCAAACTCCTTTTCTTCACAATAGCCTAGACTAAGACACTGGGTTGCCCTGCTACAACCCTGCTCAGCTAATTGTGGCTACACTGAGGCCAATTTCTCTACTGAGGGACTTTAACTTTACAGCTCAGAAAATGTTTGTTTACAAACAAATGACATACCTCCTAGCCCCACTCTTGTGGGTAGCAAGTCCCTGTGATACAGCAACAGCACTACTGCAGCTATCGGGTCAAGACTGAAGGAGATCATAGCAACGTATCAGGAGACCAAGATAACAGCATAAGAGTCCCTCTCCTAGTAGGAGAGACACATTTCATTAGGGAGAACTCTCAAGGATCTCAATTTATTCCAGCACAAAGCACTGGGATGCATTCCAACCACCCTAAACACACTGCCCCAAATGCCACACAAGCATATACATGACATACAATATATACAATCTGACTACCCGCAATCTACAACACTTCAGATGTATAATACTTCCTCAAGTTTAATACCTATAGTCTCACATTTTGGAACACAGCTGTGCACCAAGCAACATGCCTGAACAGCACAAATACCAAAGACATTACTGTATAGTTAAAAATAAAACAAGCGCTTCAGCCCTACCTTGTGCAGCTCTTCTCTCGATACAGTGAAAACATCCAGACCCAAACAGACAGCCCACTTATAAACAAAATAAAGCAGCAAAACAAACTCCCTTCAGAGTGGTTCCTTATAAAGGTCTCAGGAAGGCTGAAGATAACGATCTGTATGTCTCCCACCTGCACCTCCCACCAACTTGCAGTGCTTTTCTGAAATGGTTAAAGTGCTTGATGTAATTAGCTGTTAATTGTTAGCAGCTGTATCCATTATCAGTTTAATTCCTAATTAATTGTTACAATTAATGTTGCCTTGCCTACCCTGTCTTAAGAAGTGTTTGTTATGAAGGGAAATGTTACATGTTAATTAACTTGCTACCAAATTTTAGCATTTAATTAAATATTCTAAATCTGTTGCTATTTCCCCCTGTATGCAATTAATGAGCCAGGGGTCAATTAAATGTGTGTTAACCTGCATGCTAGTCTGCTAGTATGACAAGGCAGAGACCTTCATTATAGCAGAAGGAAATTTGAAGTTGCTTCTTGCCCCCAAAATGATACAAGCAACATAAATGCCACAAGCGCATTTCTGACTAGTAGTAGCTGACCAGCACTGCCTCTAGCAGACAGGCCCCAACTCACTGCGTTTGTAGTAATCAAGCAAGTCGGTAACAGGAAGGGACTCTTGGGTGTCCCAGTCTGTTTTAAGAGTCTGCATAGCTGCTCTGCTATTGCTGATGGCACCCGGTGCTGGAGCAGGGAGCCAGATCAGGCAGCTGAGGCTTAGCAGGGATTTGCAGCGCGCTGCTGTGTTACAAAGGCCTTGCTTGGCTTCAGGTTGATGACAGAGCCTATTCCCCCACCAGCTACATGGAAAAGCTAAGGACTTTTTAATGAGCCTCAGAGTGCTTCTACAGTCTTGGTTGAGAACGGAGCTGGGAATTTGCACTGTCAAATAAAATGTGCGAGAGAGGGACACGTCTCCCTTTCTCTGACTCTTCCCACTGTTTTCTTCAGGTCTTCAGCAGTTACCCAAGTGGAAACACCACCAAAGCATGGGGCTATAAACAGGCAGATCTGCTGCTGAGGGCTCTCATTGTGCCATTAGAAGTACCACTCACTGCAGCTGCGAGGACAGCATATAGGCCAGCGCTGCACGTGGCAAACCCAGAGTTACGGCAGCAAGAGAGAAGATGCTTCAATTTTCTCCTGGAATTCTGATGAAAAAATAGACCATTGTTCGCTCTAAGCTTTTGTAGGAAAGTAAAATGCATTTCTCAGTCAGGTTATCCATCTCCCTGCAGAGCTGCCTGCACATCTCAGAGCAGGATAAGGAATGATCTTTCACTGCCGTGGCCGAGAATTAAAACGTTGTCTCACAGAATCGCCTAACAACACCCACTGTAACGCAGGTAAGTCCAAAAAAAAATTTGCATGTGCACACGTAAAATTTTGGGGACACTACACCATGCAACACGCACAGCTCTTCCTTCTCTGGCGTTCATGCCAGCGTCACGTGTCAGACTTGGTCACACACTTGCCTGCTCTCCACTAACTCCTGCTGCTTGCTGCTGTCGCAATCAGTTCATCCCTGAAAAGGATACCCCTATACCACACAGGTGACTCGACTTTATTTCTCTGAATGTTATTAACTTAACCAAGAGGTTGGTTCTCTGCTGCCTCACCATCCTCCCACTAGCCCAGCCCACAGAAGCGATTAGCTGCTGCTGTGTTTTTCACCATCCCCAGGAGCCAAAGCACTCCGGTTCTTCCATCCACCCCTGGCTGTTAGTTCCCAAAAGATCGTTTGCTGCCGCAGCATGGAACAACTCAATTCCAGACCAGGTCACTGGCCCTGTGTGGGACTTTAAGACAGTGGCAATTTCTTAAGCAAGCTTAAGAAATCTGTTCTCTGAGCTTGGTTTAAACAGAAAAAGTAATTTAGCAGGTGCCGTGCTTTGCGGAATCACACTGGCAGATCACTGTCTCCCACAAGATTTAACCCTCAAATGTGTCTGTTTTCTCATGCACAACAGCACCTCCCACCTGCTTGCCGTGCTAGAGAAAGGCCTTATTTCAAGGGTGCAGGCTCCACATGTACACACAGGCAGGCGTGTGACTGCTCTCCTATTCAGACGCGCCTCTTTATGCAGGCATGCGCGTCCTTGTTTTCAGACTAACACGATTTCGTCTCTCTTCAAGTCTGTCCCTACACCAGGGCTGCTCTTTCTGAGCAGGGGGCTTCACTTCCAGTGCAGGAAGACATTGGTGATGAATATTAATTGCTTTAACATCTTGTTGTGATAAGGCCAAGCACATTTCCGTGCTTTGGCGCGTTGCTAGGGAACTGAGAATGGCAAGTCATGGATTTCATTTGCTTCAGGGCCCACTTGGGTTGCAAAACAGCATTAAGCCACAGAGCAGGATTCGCCTGTTAATTATTTAGTGTCTAATAAAAGAAAGGGGAAAAAAATCAGTGTTTTTTCTCTCTCCTCCCCATTTGGCTTTCAGACTACATAGGGTCATTAATCCCCAGGGTCAGACAGCTTCTTGGTCACACACGATACCTTCCCCTGGAGCAGGACGAGAACGCCCCTGCTTGTTTAATGGAGCTCTGCTGAATTGCACCTTACAGAACACCACAGCAAATGACTATATTTAAATTTAATTGTCCGGAAATTGGAAGCATAATATTCTCTCATTTCACTTCTAATTTTAGATGTAAACAAGCTGGCAAGTCAAGCTCGTCCTGTCGCCTCCACCTGCAAGGAGTACTGCTGGCAGAGCTGCTTCCCTGAGCGGGGATTGTGCCTGCTGCCCTGTGCCTCCTCCTGCCACCGCCTGGCAGTACAGCCATGTTGGAGGTCAGCTGGAGATGGGTTTAAGGGATCCTGCTGGGTCTGTGTTTACTGCTTTTCCTCTGCCACTGCAGATGGCATTTGGGCCACCCTAGCCTTACAGCTTTAGGATTGCTGTCCTGGCAGCGGGGATGTCCCACATGGGAATCTGAGCACACTCACAGTGACTACAATGCTACGGGGATCGTCGGGTTTAACCTCTACCAGAAACTTGGTCTGCCCATGGGGAGGAACTGAAGAGGAATCGAGGTACTGGTATCTCTAGGTGTACACGTGTGCTCCGCCGTCTGCAAGGATGCCAGGGAAGCAGAGCTTTGCAAAGGACTGCTGTGTGTGCAGCATGGAGATGTTCCCTCTCAGCGCAGCTGTCCATTTCTCCTCCATCTTTGCACCCAGGCAAAAGTTTTGGCAGATCACTGGCAATTGCACAATGTCTAGCTGGGCACACACTAGTAACTAACTGACTGCCCCCCAGGGAGTGCACAAAGCAGGAGCTGCCCCAAAGGGCTGCCTCGCCCAGGGAGCACCAGTGAGGAGTGGCAGGCAAGCAATTAAAAGAAACATTGGAGACAGAAAGGAATGATCCATTTGTGAGCATGTGCTCCAAGGAACCGTCCTGATGTGTTTGTTATATCTCCCAAACATAAAAGCTGCCCCAGCATCACACCACGTTGAAATGTCTCCCTCCTGCCTTCCATTTGTCCTGCAGCATCCGCAGATTTTATGCATTTGCTTCTTACTGGAGCTGAGCAAGTGATTAAGTTAATTTATTCATCAGACTGTTTCTTTTAAAATTGCTGTGGAATCCGTCTGATTAACTGTGCCCCAAATGCCATCCCATCAGAATCTATAGCTTTTTGGGATATCAAAGTGATCCATCTGCCCCATGGCCACGCTCCTTCCTCAGAGCACAAAACTCCCATCTGTTTCACATGACTGCCAATCTATGGCAACTCCCATTGCTACAGTGTCCTTGAAAAGTAAGACATCCGAGGTTTTTCATCCTTGCAGTTGGTCCTCAGCCATTTGAGGGGTTTTCTTTGGCTAAGGCCGGGCAGGGTCCCCCTCTGAAACACACCTCACCCTCAGCCAGGTTCAGAACTTGCTAATGTGACCTCTCATTGTATCAGAGAGTATTTCTACTTATGCAGTCTCACACTCCTTTTTACTGATATTCAGACTGAAAACCTCCAACTAACTCCTTAGCCAGGCTTCTTAGGAGGGTGACTCTCAGAGCAAAAATTGCTATAAAATGCAAAGCTCCCCCAAACAGACTACGTGTTCACAGTTCAACACAGATTCTCACCTTCTCTCACTGAAGGCAAAAAGGTTTGCAGCATAAAAGAGATACGATGCTTTAGCCATGCAAGAAGCATAATTTGAATTAGTATGATTACTACTGAGAGGAAATGATAACGTATGGGACTGGGAGCCAAGGGAAGTGAATTCTGTTTCTTACCTCCCACCAAGGGGTTAGTGTATGAAGTTATTTGTCTCAACCTATCTGCCTCTGTACTGATGAAATTGCTCCACCTCTGCAAAACGTGCTCATCTCCACAGCTGGAAAGCTCTATGCAAATGCTAATTACTAATATGGGTTTTGTTCTACTGGGCATTGCTTTTATAGCTATGAAGCTGTTTTGAATGTGCTTTCCAAAGGTGAGGGAAAATAATGATCAACCACAGTAATGCATGTAGTGCTCTGTGAGCTGTTGCCCCAATATGGCTGTGGGCTGCCCCTAGCCCTGGAGTGACAAATCACAGCATCATAAGTAGCAGCTGCTTGAGATGCAGTTACATGCTCAGGAATAAGGGTGGCTGGCCCCTATGGGAGAAGAGCAAGGAGAAACAGCAGGCCTGATCTTTGCCATATAGGCATCTATGGTATCAATATCTGATTGTCACAACAAAGCAAGCCCAGACAGCTAAAGCAGAAGAATGAGCACAAAGGCACTTACATAAAGCCTTTAAAGGACCCTAAAGGGTAAACTGTCTGCTTCCACAGCGTGCCGTAAATATCAGCCAGGTATCAGCATGGCAGAGCAGAGGAATCCAGGATTACTCCACATATTTCCTGTGCCTTCACTGGCTCATGTACGTCCTCTGCTGCCTTTCCCTTTGCGTGCCAGTCATCAATCACTGTCTTGGTTGGAGCAGGGGGTGAGAGCACGTGCCTTCAGGAGAGCTTGCTGCAACTAGCTGTGCAATAGAGGCGGGTGCAAAGGGCTGCCCTTGGGAACAGATGGCTACAAGAACTGGCAGCACTTTAACATGGTTTCATGTCTCTGGAGCCTCGAAACAGAACATCCATCCCCATCCTAATAAAGCTGGCAATATGTAGTGCATCATGCATCCAGGTGCTTCTGGGTGACAGGGGCATGGGGAGCTTGGGTCTCATTTAAGCTTGCAACCTGGTCTTCTTCTCAGGCCTGGAAAATTCAGGTTACATCTGGGTCCTACTCTAGGTTGCACCGCACCAAATCCATCCCCAGGCTGCAGCAGCACCCCAGCACTGTCTGCTGGCACCGTGGTCTGCGCCACAGGCTTTAAAGGGCAAGTGGGCAAGTGTGGGGTTCTTTCTTTCCCTCCTTCATCATGCTGGAAGGGCACGGGAATGAGAGCAGGAATTCTTGCTAACAGCTGGCTGAAGGTTGTGTAAACAGGTGCACCTGGTTAAGCACCACTTCCATGGATCCCACACACAGCCAGTGTCACAAACAACAGCATTTTGTCGGTGAGGTGGCCAGCTGCTGCCAGCAGGGGACTCAGAAATGCCAATTGTAATTACAGCTTTTATTTTGAAATACAGGCCAGACCTCATTCCCAATGAGATGCACGGTGCCACTAACCAAGTGAGCCTTGCCTGAGCCAAGTGCAAACGCGCTCGCTTTGAGAAACACGGGGTAGCCTATACCTTCATCAGCAAGTGATCGCCCGCTTCCACCGTCACGGTACAGAGCGCACACATGCTATGCTACAGACTCTGAATCAAGATTAGGAAGGGGTCAGAAATCTCACTAATATTCAAAGACTACATGAAGAAATAGGCTATTTCCAAAGTATCGATTGTCTCTCTTCTGCTTCTATTATTTCAGACAAGGAATGAGTCACAGCCCTAGCAGGAGTTCCAGCTGGCTGAAGAAAATGAAGGGCTAGGTCACTTCCAGCAACAAGTAAACTTTGAGTTTCTGTATGCACTGGATAGATGCATCTGTTCACCTGTATCTTCTGGTTTTAACCTCTGCAGGCACAAGTGGGCCTGACGTGAACGGCATGTTCACACCAGTAAAACTCACCCAGCCAGAAGAGTCCAGAAATCAAAGCAAAACCAGCACAAATTGAACCAAAGAGAGAGAATTTCAGAGCCACCCAGCCCCCATTCTGAGGTTTAGGATGGAGTTCCGGGGTCCAGTGTTGGCCCACCAAGTACAGTCCCAAGCTGCTCTGCTGTTGTAAAGCAGGGCACTCTGGTGACTCCAAAGGAGGTGAGCTGATTTGCTCCAGCACAGACCTGGCTTCAAGTGGATTTTGTGACAGGCATTGTAGGAGCTATTGCTAAGTCCAATCAGCATATTTAAATTTATCTATGGATCTACTTGAGTAAGTATTTCCAAGCTTAGGGAACCCAACAGACAGGAGAAGTCACAAATCCTAAGAAACCGGTACTGACAAAACAAAGACATCTCTTGTGTTCTTTGTCTCAGTTTCATTACACACTGGAACTGAACTCCGCTTGCAGAAAGTGTTGCGGTGCCAGTTCAAGGCATTGCAAGCCGCAAGTGCCAAGGCATGCCAAGAAGCTGCCTGCCAGCCAGCACCAAATGGAGAACATGTGCACAACAGTCTGCATTGGAAAGATTGCTTTGAAGTTTTGTAGGTTTGGGGGATTTCTTTTACAACTGAAAATCTTCTAAGGGAAAGTGTCCTCAGCCCAGAAAGGCTGTTCTCATTTGCTTTGCTTTCAGCACCCATGCATTACCCTGTGTAGCAATAAGCACAAAGGAGCAGCAGACAGAAATGATGACTCACGTGACCCCAACCGCCCGTGCTACCTACCCATTGCCTCACAGGAGAAATTGGGATGGGCTGAGTGTAACCTGTGGTGAAAATTTGGTACTAAGGAATGCAGAGTAATTTGGCTTAAGTTGGCCCTGGAAAAGGGGAAGGAGAGGTGTTTACTGAAGTATTTGTTTCATTGTTTTCTTAATACCCAAATCAGTTATTAGACATTTGTGTTAACTGGCAATAAATTAAATTAAGCAAATGTTGCCTGCATCAAAACCGCTCTGGCTGCAACAAACCTCTTCCAGGTTCTCTCTCCTCCTATCTTGTCCCTAACCCATTTTGGAAAGTAACTCAAACTCTAATGGGACCAGCTGAGTACCTGTCAGAAAATCAAAACATTTGCAAAGCAAGCGTATGAAATTAATTAAGGGAAAGCTTGTGGACTACTCTGGGCATAACAACATAGATCAGTAAGCTCTGAAAGTTCATTCAGGGAATGTGACGTTAACCATGCAGGAACTAATTGTGTTGATGAAAGAAACCAATGTGATGAACTAGTGCAAGTGGAATTATATTTATTTGTTTGATGCACTTTACAAACATTAGCTAATGAATTCTTCATGAAGCAGAGAAATTGCTTCCAATCTTGCGATGGAATTGCCATGCCAAGTTTCAGGGGGTGAGACACAGAGGTCAAATAGCTTGCCCAATTTCACAAAATAGAGCAGCAGTAAAACAGGGGGCTACAGCTGCCATTTGTGCTAAAGAAGTTGCCATGTGGTGCTTTGGTGGTAATTAATGAGATGGCTGAGTAATGAGCCTACGGCTATGACAAGCCCTTATCTCTTAGTGGGTTGGCAAATATCAGAGGTGAAAGCCTGCGGAAGGAGGTGCGTCTCACTCAGGCTGTTAACAGCAACACACCAGGAAACTTCCCTGAAGAGCCTGTAACTTAAATAGCCGGATCACACAATCAGCTGGGGAGGAAAGAGAGGCACAGAACCTGTTGCTGGAGATGAACTCATTCTAGATCAGTGGCAGAATTAGGAGTGAAACCCATCTTTCAAAATCCTCATTTCATGTGCTAACCTCTGGACCAAATTTCCTTCCCAAGAACTCCCATCAACCCTATTACCTTATTCTGCATAAAACAATGTTTTAAGCATGTATGTTTGGTGTTGCTAAAACATGTTCAGTACTGGTTTTATAAGGCAGTCTCCTATTTCTCACAGTAAGGTTAAATACGTAGAAGAGGAGAAGAGTCATTCACATCAATACCATGCCTTTGACAAGGGTATTCAGTTCCAGGGCAGCTAGCCATGGAAGGAGCACCCAGCAATGAAAACAAATGCAAGGCTGTGAGCACTACACTTACAACTAGAAAGCCATGGAGAGAATCAGGCAAACTATAATTAGGAAATACCTATTGCAAAGCCTGATTAGCATCCCAGTGTCTGATTACAAGCTCGTTGAAGCTAATGTGGGTGACAGCAACAGAAATACTTTTTAAAAAACTTTTTTTCCCTACGATAGTAATCTGTTTGGAGAAAGGATGCAAACTTCCTGAAAAACAAATCTGTTTTGACATTAAAAGGAGCACAGTCTCCAGCAAGGTAGCAAGGCTATTGGAGAGTGTTAGGACATAACTGAATGTTGCTCAGGATAGGTTGTGCTTCACAGTTCATGTCAAATTTCAAAGAGTAAAGGACTTTTATTTCCTTTCAAGGCAGGGAAGACTGCTAACAACTTGTCTAAGCTACCTATACTGCATCAGCTATGCTCCTTCACCAAGGGAGAGGGGGAGTGTAACAACCTGTTACACTTTTGCACATTGCTCTGGGCTGGAAGAAGCAGACTGTTTGTTGGGATAGCTGTATGAATACGCATGTTTAATATGTACATATGATCTTAAGTTCTAGCCACAGCCCAAGGAGTCCACTTTGAAATGATCTTGCAGGCTAGGAATATAGAAGAGAGAGAATCATAGAATTGCTGAGGTTGGAAGGGACCTTTAAGATCATCAAGTCCAACCATTAACCTACCCTGACAAAACCACCACTAAACCATGTCCTTAAGTACCACATCTACCCTTTTTTTAAACACCTCCAGGGATGGCGAATCCACCCCCTCTCTGGGCAGCCTATTCCAATGTTTAATAACCCTTTCACTGAAAAAGTGTTTCCTAATATTCAGTCTAAACCTCCCCTGATATAACTTGAACCCATTTCCTCTCGTCCTATCACTTGTCATCAGGGAGAAGAGGTCAGCCCCCACCTCTCTACAACCTCTTTCAGGTAGTCGTAGAGGGTGATAAGGTCTCCCCTCAGCCTCTTCTTCTCCAGGCTAAACAACCCCAGTTCCCACAGTCGTTCCTCATAAGATTTGTCCTCCAGACCCCTCACCACCTTTGTAGCCCTTCTCTGGACAGGCTCCAACACCTCAATGCCCTTCTTGTAGTAAGGGGCCCAAAACTGAACACAGCACTCAAGGTGGGGCCTCACCAGTGCCGAGTACAGGGGGATGATCACTGCCCCAGTCCTGCTGGCCACACTATTCCTGACACAGGCCAGGATGGTGTTGGCCTTCTTGGCCGCCTGGGCACACTGCTGGCTCACATTCAGCCGGCCATCCACCAACACCCCCAGGTCCTTCTCTGCCGGGCAGCTTTCCAGCCACTCCGCCCCAAGCCTGTAGTGCTGCATGGGGTTGGTGTGACCCAAGTGCAGGACCCGGCACTTGGCCTTGTTGAACCTCACACCATTGGCCTCGGCCCATTGGTCCAGCCTGTCCAGATCCCTCTGCAGAGCCAACCTACCCTCAAGCAGACCAACATGCCCGCCTAGCTTAGTGTCATCTGCGAACTTACTGAGGGGGCATTCCATCCCCTCATCCAGGTCATTGATAAAGATATTAAAGAGAACTGGCCCGAGCACCAAGCCCTGGGGGACACCACTTGTGACTGGACACCAACTGGATTTAACTCCATTCACCACCACTCTCTGGGCACCGCCATCCAGCCAGTCTTTTACCCAGCGAAGAGTACACCTGTCCAGGCCACGAGCAGCCAGTTTCTCCAGGCGAATGCTGTGGGAAGCAGTGTCAAAAGCTTTGCAAAAATCCAGGTAGATAACATCCACAGCTTTTCCCTCATCCACTAAGTGGGTCACCTTATCATAGAAGGAGATCAGGTTTGTCAGGCATGACCTGCCTTTCACAAACCCATGCTGACTGGGCCTGATCACCCTGTTCTCCTGCATGTGCCATGTAATGGCACTGAGGATGATCTGTTCCATGACCTTCCCAGGTACCGACGTCAAACTGACTGGCCTGTAGTTCCCTGGATCCTCCTTCCGGCCCTTCTTGTGGATGGGTGTCACATTTGCCAACCTCCAGTCAGCTGGGACCTACATACAAACATTTTTTCTCCCAGTGGCATCTAAACTATAGCTAGAAATCTGCCATTTGGGGAAAATTAAAAAAAAAAAAAAAAAAAAAAAAAAAGAGCAGTCCTTTTGCCTCTATGTCTGCGTGATGGCCAAGCTGCCCGTGGATGTGTTACCCAAGATTGTGAGCCATGCAGCACTCTCAGTATCCAGAGCTCATTTGTCTGGTTTGGTGAAGGTTCAGATGCTTGCACACTTCACTGTCATGATAGATGTAAATATAAACAGTCTTTTAACACGTATGTAACGTGTCATTAGTCATTGTCATTCTGTGCCATTTAAAGCAATATTTACCCTTTTGACATAAGTTATTTTGCACCTACTTGCTGAGAATTGGTTTTACAGGGATCCTTGTGCTTTGGCAATGAGTAGATTGATTATACTTATTACTTTAATAGTTAGAAAAATGAATTTTATAACAAATAGCATGTTTGCGCTCCATGCTGACTTGCCACGCGCTTTCACTCACAGTCATTAGACAGAACTGTGCATTTCACATTGGAACCATTTAATTCCAAAAGCCGTGGTAAGGAACACACTGTGTTCTCTAAATTGCTATTCACCACACATTGTCAGTAACCCTGCAGTGGAGAAAGAGAACAGGGCAGGAAAGAGATGCCAGTCCATTTGCTCAGATAATATCAGAAGAGGGCTAGAGGATCTCCTGTCTCTACGCTCATCATCATGAAAGCAAAGCCACTTGTATGTCAGGCAGCTTTCATTTCTTGCTTTGAAATAGCTTGCTTACCACAAGCACTGCACACAACAGTGCATTTGGGAGACCCAAGTCTCAACTACCCTTCTACCTTTGGTCTGATTGCAACACTTCATTTAACCTCTACATCTGATGGACTTCATCCCATGCCAATGAAGTGAGAGAAGACATAGCACAATTAATGGTGAAGGGTCTGAAGGCATCAAAGCCTGATTCTCTGTTCTGCCATAGTCCCCGCCCCAGTGAAGACAAATAATTTATAGACTAATTCTAACACCTGACTCTTCCATTCATCACCAGCAAAGGAAAAACTGACAGAAAACTGGATAAAATAAAACATATTCAATCTGGAAACAAAATGTTTCATTTTTCACGGCTTTTTTTTTTAATACAACTGAAATTAACTTTAAAATGAAACATCATTTCAAAACTTTAAAAACAGTGATTAATTTTTTAGAAGATGAAACAAATCACTTTTATTTTTATGCTGCATTATGAAAAAAATAGATGAAATTTACATGTTTCCAAAACACTTCAATAAATCCAAACAGCAATCTTCAGCCAAGAAAGAATTTCATCAAAATTTTCCACCAGCTCATATTTTGTCTCTTTGCACCTCAATTCTATGTTTGTAAAATATGGATGTATTTTCTTCTCTTTATCTTGTCTACATGGGTTTTCAAGTCTTCAGGGCTGGGACTGTCTCTGCATTTTGCCCATGAAGGAGGGAGATGTCTCTCCCAGAGCTCAGGACTGGCTAAGCATAATTGTAATATGATAATACAATATCAAATAACATTTATTTGGCAGTGATTTGAAGAGCACCTGACTTATAATATAGGTGTTTAGAACAGTAAAGCTGATGTATTCCACTTTTTTTTCTGACTTAGTGGGGAATTCTCTAAAATTCCATCATTACAACCCATGAGTGAGCTCCTGCCACCTTGTCTGCAGTGGGATTTCTATGTTGGTATGCTATTAACAGAAATGGTCTTCCAAGCTTTTCCATTGACTCCTGGTGCTCCTTTCTTACAGTCGTGGTCCAGACCTGCCAGCAATTTTGGTCTGAAAAATAATGGAATTGCATGTGGCTCCAATTTTGGAAAAACATATCTACCCATCTGGGGCTCTGTGTATTTTTCACACCTGAAAATCCTCAGTAAGTGGCAGTAAGCAAATGCAAGGGACATAGAAGCCAAAAGAAAACTTCTGTAATTGAGGAGCAGTATAATGGGAAGAGGCTGAATAATAAGAGCCATTAATAATGAGACTGTAATTAGAGGTCAGTTGAAGAAAGGCTCAGTGTGTTCCACTGACTGGCTTCAAGGCATGCAGAAAAACAACCCTGGAGGTTTACCACAGAGTAATATGAGTTGTGAATACCTTGTTTATCCAAAACACCATGCTGCTACACCATTAATACCAACAGCACTGCTGGCAGACGGTCGGTTTCAAACAGCAGCATTGGCTAATGCTCCACTGGGATATTGGGCCCGGCAACGGGGCTGATCTAACTGGATCCATCTATCAGCAAGGGGGATATATGGGTCTCCGTGGTATTGCTGCTTTGCCAGAGGTTATGTAAAAAGGAGACTTGCTGAGCCCTTTCGGAGCAGGAACTGGACTATTTTCGGTCTGTGGTTGGAGCAATGGAGCTGAAACCCCATGCCCACAGTAATGTTGGACACGTGCTGAGACACCCAAGAGACTGCACTGGCCCAGTCATCCAGAACAACGGCCAGAGTGCAATTTGGGTTTGGAACGAGTACAGCCCCGTCCTCTCTGGAGTGACACATGCATAGGACTCACCTCTGGAGTTATTAGTGGTGCACTTAACGAAGCTACCCTGCTCGCTGTTCTGCCAGCAGCTCAGCTTTGCAGGTCTCTGATTGCTCACAAGCGAATTACGTTACTCATTCTCGCTTTCTGTGCCTTGTCACCATGGCTTGCACAAGCACTTCAGGGAGAGGTCATCTCTGGATAGATGTGCACACAGCAGCTGAAACATGAAGAACCACTCTGTCCATTCTGTAATACTACCAAGAAGAAGAAAACTTTCATCCTAAACGATTGCCACTGTGGCTATTTGGCTAGAAATATAGAAGAGTGCTATTCATGCGCAGAGTCAGCAGTACAAATGCTGAGGTCACTAATATCCCAAACAAGAAATTAAAGCTTTCTGAACAGCAAGCCTATGCTCAGCTAAACCTCTTAAGAGGAAATAGCTAACACAAGTCTCCATTCTTATCCAGAGGCCTGAGAAGAATACATGTTAGTATTCTTTTCTCCAAATCAATAACACTTCAGTAAGGGGATTATTAGAAACACAGTATCGTATTTTCTGGAAAGCTCATTATAAAACACAAACAGCTTGGTAACGTATTTAAAATGTTCATTACCAAGAGTTGCCTTGGGATTGTAATAGATTTTCATTTTTTTTCCCCAGAAGAGAATCAGATGAGGATTAGTTGTTTTTCCCACAATAGCCAGACAGCAGGGCAAGAGAATCACTGTGACTTTGCTAATGCCTATGCTTAGACTGGGGCTTGTGGGAAGATGAATCCGTTTTCTCCTTTCTATTATATTCTCCAGTCAACTGCTTGGAAATATAGGTCCACCAGCATGCTTTCTTCTCTATGTACCCTTCAGGACCAGAAGGCTTCAGCAGCATCGCAGACAAGAGGTTATTTTTATTACTGAGCTACTGCTGGGGTCACTGAGAGCTTTGAGGCCCAAGCTCTGTGTGCCACCCAAGGCAATGCCTGTGCTAGCACAGAACTGTGACTTGTCTGGAGTGAAAGATCACCATAAAGCAATTCAATGTCATTTAGGAAGAAGAGCTGGAAACTCCAAAAAGTCAACTGCAAGCATAGTTATTCATCTTACGTGAAAGTGACTTCAAAACCACAATGCTGGGCAACAGTTAAGATCCTACGACTATAGCTTACTTCTCCACATTTTACAGAAATCACTACTCTTACAGACAAAGGGCAGTGTTAAAGAGACTGCTCTACCCGAGGGAGCGGCCCCCTGCCAGATTCCTTGCAGAGAAGTAATGGACTAGTAAGAAACAAAGTAAGAAAGTCCAGATCAGTACTATAGGAGAAGAATATCCGGGATGAATTTTTGATGAACCATCCCCTTCTTGCACTGTCACTCCTCCTTAGGAAACTGCTTGTTCTATGCATATCTATCTCTCTCTCTCTCTCTAGAGAGAGGAAACATACAATGCTAAAGATTTCAGCTAGCTATTCAGTAGAGTGGCACACTAATTTATTAATTTGGCTGTGATTCATAATGAAAAATATTGGCCTGTTTCTGCCTGTTTCAGAAGACTGAGGTTCTCTCTCTGTGTTACAAGCAACTCAGAGCTGAGGTGGAATTCCACCCAACACAGGGTATGGACAAGCGTACTGGGGCACATAGAGGTTCTTATTGCCATTTATGAAGGGGATTTGCAGACTGAGATGCTGAAAATGTTGGTGTACTGCACTCATACCAGTTCTACGGGAGTCTGCAGAAATCAAGTGTTTAACACCCTTCCTGAGGGCTCTTGCTGCATTGCTCCCGTTTTCTCTCATCAATAATAGAAGAGCTGGTCAGCCTTTCCCGCTGAGCTCAGAATGGGCAGATGATTTTCCAGTGATAGCTTTTTCAAGTTATTTTTTTTCAAAGCCATTACTAAATACACAACCAACAGAGCCAAATTTCAGTGCAAGGTGAACTCACCACCCTGAAGTCAAATTCTTATGGAAATTAACTGGCTGACCCAAAATCTCCAGAACATTGGATAAGCTTGCATGATAAACAACTTTTAATGGCTGTGCTGGCACCACTGAGTCTGTTAAATGTCACTGCTTTCCTAAATACCTTTGGGGAAATGACTGCTTTATCTGTACACTGTGCTTTTCCCTTCTTACTGTTTGCGTCTGCAAAGTTGCCATCCTGGAAACCATTGTGTAGCAACTGCAGATTGCTTCGTGCTCTTTTTCCTCTCTGTTCACATTAGCTATTCCTCAATATCCAAGTAGAATTTTTGCTTGGGACAATTTTAAAGCAAGATGCCTGTTGCATGGCCGGCTGAGCTGGCACAGACACTGCATTCCTCCTCTGCAAGGGCAAGGCACATCCTCACAGAGACACATCTGCTGATCCCTGCTGACAAGCCTGATTAACGTCAACCCTAATCCAGATTTGGTTTAGAGTAAAATACAAGTCACCAGCATCAACGACCTCTCCCTGCTTCCCTTTTGGGACTACTTCTTGCTTTCTTTTAAGTCAACAGTCAATATTTGCACTACCCTCATGCTTTTATTACACAGGTCTGTACTTGAGGTGGTGAAAATAACTTGCGTTGTTAGTAAAAGTAATAAAAGTAATGCCAGACTCGTTGCTTTGTTAAATCACACGAGCGGCACCAAGCAGATAACCAGGCCCACCAGTATATTCACTGTGACATAGTAAAACCTGTATTGTTCTCTCTAAATGTCACTAAAGTCTGTAGCAACAGGTCTAAGCACAATTAGAAAGCATAGAAAGTGAAATGATTGGAGCGCTTGCATCCAGCTATTAGCCCGAAGCACAGACTGTTGTGCACAGAACCAAGGGTTTAAGCATTGACCAAAATAGCAGTAATTCAGAGTTTCACTGGGTTTTGCTTTGTGGTTGACTGCTTTCCACAGTTAGAAATTATAGCTCATTACATTAACTGTACTTTCCTGGATTCTTTCATGGGGTGAATGGATGGCAAGAAAAGCAGTGTTAGAGCACGTTATGCTTTAACTTACGCTCACATTGGAAAATGCTTGTATTTCCTATGAGTTTCTTTTGTTTAATCATCTAGACTACATTGTCAGGATTTAGAAGAAAACCGGGTGGGTGCCTGGAATGGCACGTTTGAAAAGGCAACACGTATCCCTAGATTCTGTCCTAAACTGTGGCCAGATAGCCAATGCCATGAATGTCTCAGTTGTGCCTTTGACTACATCAGACTTTGCCAGGTGCGAAAGGATTTTAATTAGGGTGCAAAAGCAATGAATGAAAGGTAGGAAACTCTGACAGTGTAGATAAAACTAATGGCCACTGGCGATTTATTCCTTTTGATTCCACAATTCAGTTTTAGCTTTCACCTCGTGCTGCTTTTCTCTGCAAGGAAAACATCACCCTTAAGATTCTAACAGTCGAGAGTACTCCAAGATCCCGAGGAGATTCAGGATTGCACAGAAAACTGGTATTGCCGGGGTCCAACGGCTTCCCGTTACTCTTCCTCCCTGCGGCAGCCCCCTCGCCGCTCCTTATGAACGTCCAACATCTTTTGCAAGTCTCTGGGAGGAGCTGATGAGACACTTTGCCAGCATTAATTCCTTCCCAGCACCTGCCTTTGCAGGGATGCGCCACGTGTTGTGTGGGCTCCTGCAGCCCCTTAGCACACGCGCTGTTCTCTCTTATCAGCACGTACTGCAGCTTAAATTCCCTCTCTGTGAAGCCGCTGTTGTCACTTTGATGGTGCAAGTTTACATTGTGTCCTTGTCACAGATAATATAGTTTCTTCTCTTTCTTTCTCTGTCACTGTCTCCCCCTCTGGCTCTTTTTTTTCTTCAGTTTTCTTTCTGTGCTCTATTGTGTGGATACAATAACCCCTCTCAGTTCTCCACAGACTACATTGTCTTGTAATTGCTCTCCTATCTCTAAGGAAGGGAAAATTCATTCTGATTTGATCACCTTATTTTTCTCCGTACAAATGATAAGTGCTTCCATTAATCCATCTGTTTTCAGTGGTGTATCTGGGTGAAGCGTGAATAAAACTTCTTACATAACAGCACATCAAATCACAAATTTCCCTGTAACCCATTCTCTTGGATACTGTCACTGTTAACACACCTTCTTCCTTTATCTACTTAAACTAATTCTGATGCTAAGCCTTTGAGACCTCTTCCGGAGCAGGCCCATCAGCTGGAAATAGGAGTAGAAAAGGTAGGAGCAGCTGCTGAGCAGGCCATGCTCTCCTTGGTGAAAACTTCCTTTGAAGTCAGGGGGAAAATTTTCCTAATGCTTTCTGAGAATGCGAGTTTTCAGCACAGGTGAAGACAATGCGACAGCAGGGGAAGAACCCTATTCACGAATGCCACAGCAGTATCTCTCAGGTGTGGGTCTCTTGTCCCCCCACGATGGAGCGGCCACAAAATTGAGCAGCAGCAGACAGCTCTCTTGTCTTGTCTTGCTGCTTCACTTTCTGGAGAATTATTCAACGTTTCCCCAGCTATGATCCAGTCACAGTAAATTTCATAACAACAATATTTTTGCAGGAGAAACTGTGTTACAACGGAATCACTGTCATTAGAGCTGTTGTTATCCCACGATCACTACCATGCTAAAGCTGTGCTCATTACACAAGCAGTAAACTCAGTCGGGGGAGAGCTTAGCATAAGAAGCCAGGACTAAACCTGCCCTGTGGGGATCGGAATTTCAGGTTCTTGCTCTCCCACTTGTTTTTCTTCTTTTTGTTAACAAGTAGAAAGGAACCACTGTTGCTGCTTGTCACCTCTTAGCTGGTACCAAAACTACACAGAGTTTCATCAAGCTCTGCAGTGGAGTGGATGAACATAAGAATATAAACTAGGCCATATGAGTACAGACCAACAGTCCGTGTAGCTGAATACCTGCCTCTGTAGAAAGGGTCTCAGATTAGGACAAATACAGAGTGAGACTGCCCAGGGCCCAGCATCTCACCTCCTTTACTTCCTGCCTTCCAGGTGATATATTCATGTTGGACAGGTGAAGGATTTTTTTAATGAGTCAGAAAATTATTAGACCTTGATGGGTTTTCCATCCATTAATTTGTCTAGGCACATAAAAGAGGGCATCTATGGTTCGTTTTAGTGGCCAGCCCAGCCCAAACCAGGACAAAGCACTCTTTACACTTTACACCCACAAAAGCAGCCCTCAAGGAGGACGACAAGGGTGGTTCAGATAGAAAAGCACATGCCAAGAAATGGTTTGGGACCCTAGGGAGAGAGGCTGAAGAACAGACACCTGCGAGCAATGCAGACCCACCGGCCCAGGCCTCCCCTCCACTCTGGTGCCTGCCTCCACCAGCTCCCATATAAAGCTAAAAGGACAGCAAAATTTCAGCATCACAATGAAGCACTCAAGTTTTACAAGCAGAGAAAGTATTTTATTGGCACAGACTCTTTTTTACTAACCTGGCATAAAACCTATCAAACTGTATAAATAAACCTGGGGAATTATCTCCTCCCTCAGCCAGGACTCTCAGTGGGCCCTGAATGGATTCATTTAACAGGGGTTATAAATTTCTGATAAAGGATATTTCAACTCCAAATTGTATCTTTAACGATGCTTTTGCTGCAATGCTCCTCCACCTCTACAGAGCAAGACCAGCAGGGCTAAATGAGACGGACTCTGGCCTGGCCCATGCCACGTTAACCACCCTGCACCTCCACCATCCCTCTCTGCATCGCAGCAAGGTGCTGAGGAGCCTCAGCACTCTGCTACAGCTGTACAGGGCTCGCTCACCATTCCTGCCCCGGGGGCAGGAACGCACTGCAGCATCTGTTCCTCACCTGCCCCCCAGTGCTGGGGCTGCCCTGTTGGTTTGAACTGTGAGGTGCTTGGCACCAGAACTCAGCCAGACTCACACTTGCAAACTGCTGAGGTAGGCTCAAATGCTGATGAACCGTGCCGTTCCCCGGGAAGCACGGCAGTGACCACTGTGCAGCGTGTGCATCTCGCACCAGAGCAGCGTCTAGGCTGCCTCTGGCCTGTGACCTTGGACGATGCATCATACTGAGGCATGGGCTGCTACTGTGCTGGGCACAGTTTCAGCTCCCAACTGTGCTTTCCCACTTAATTTAAACGCAAATTCAGAAATGGAACACCGCACCATGAAGAGAAGAGAAGGAGAGAGAGGGACAGACAGACAGAAAGGTCCTTGCTGGTGCCTACGCCTAGCAAATGAGAACATAAGGGGACCAAATAATTACAGGGCACTTTGGCAAGGAGCGAGCTAGGGAAGCTTTCAAAGCAAGATAAGTATCAGCCATTCAGGCAGCACAACTGATTGATGCAATCACACCCTTCTCCAGCTCCTGATCCATCCCTTTTTTCCTTTATACAAAAGCTCTATTAAATGCCACGGAGAAGTAAAACTGGAACATGGTCAGAGGCAACATACAGGGAATTAACAATCTTCGCCTGAATTCACAGTTCAGCTAAAAGAAAGATGGTAGGAGAGGGAGAAGTAATAAACGCATGCTGCTGTTTGGAATAACGGAGCCCTGAGCTGCGTGCTTCTCCTCAGCAAAACAGGGGCAAGGCAACAGCAGTACACCCTTTCTGCCTTTAGGATGCGAGTTTGCTCCCGGCAGCAGAAATAGCCTCAAATTCATGCTGGGGAGATTCCCAAGCAGATTCCCTGCAGCTGTTTGCAGGCTGCCAGCGACCTCACCTGTCTGGAACAGCAGCAGCTCTCTAAGGGAATATAACGTCCTCTCTGCATGCAAACCCTCTTTTGGGTTTCCATTAGCACCTTTGTCTGCCACAGACAACGTGCCTTCAAGCTGGGCCAGGTACAAACCCTTCCCATTTTGGTTTTACAAGCAGCGCTTTTGTCTGCAGCCGGGAGAGCGCGAGCACGGAGGAAGGAGCTGGGCCCAGCGTGGGAGTGGAGTTCAGCCAAGGGCATTTGTTTTCCTGCACTAATCAGCCCCTTCCTCTTCCCACCCCTCCCCATCAGCCACGGAGCTCCTGTTCCCCAAACCACAAACTGCCAGCTGCAGCTAGTTCAAGCGAGATGCATTCTTCTTCAAAAGACTCGGCTTTAGTCTGGAGGACTGGGTTTCTCTGTTGTGACTACACATGCTTACTAACATTCAATCTGCTGCTCTCTGCTGCAGCCCTGGATGCCTTGTTTGGGGGGCAGGGGGGAGGTGGGGGCGGGGGATGCAAAAGATTGCTGAAGTCCTTTACTTAAATCCCTACCACTGTTCAGCAGGATGCTTGATACTGATGCCTGATTTAAACCATCCCTTCCTATACACTGTGTCTTGGCTGGGGTATCTGATCTAAAGCACAATCTAAGCAAGTCAGCCTCTTAGCATGACAGCCAGCAAGGGCACTTCCTTGAAAAAATACCATTAGCCTCCAAGAACTCGTTCACTGGCCATCTTCAGAAAGTGAATTTTGCAGATTGCTGATGTGTTAATAATTTCCACAGCAGCAGGGGCAATGACAGAAATGTATTTGCTTTACAAATAACACAGTGAAGGCAAAATCCAAATTTGATCCATTCCTTCTCCTCCATTTCCCCAGCATCCCTGTTTTGAGGGCCCACCTGGGGACCCTGACTATTTCTGCACAGCCCACATGGGAGTAAGAAACCCCCAAGTCTGATGTGGCACAGGGAGAAAGTAAAATTGTTTTGACAATACTGCATTAGTGTTAGTTCAGAACGGCTGGTGCAGGTACAGAAGCTTCTCACCCTTAGCTTCACAATATTTCTCTGACTAATGCAAGACAACTGTTCTGCCGTTCAGCATCTTTTAGCTTAAAAATTTGGGCAGTGCTCACATGCTTATGCAAAACCTGAGAAAAACTTTTATGTTTCCTGCTGGACACAGCCTTAGTCCAGGGGGAATGTTTATGGCCAAGTGTCCTGGTTTGAGGTAAAACAGAACCAATTTTGTTCAGTAACTTTGCTTCTTAGCTGGGCCTCTTCTAACTACTGAAATTAACTGCATATTGTGCAGACAGTGTTCACTCTCTCAGAGTGATAAGGCCAATTGTTTATAGCTGATGCCCAGGCATGGGATGCAGAGAGGCTCTGCTTATACTCATTGCTATAACCCCCACGGCCAACCAACTTTGTTACTTGCCCCGTTGAAGGGTCGGAAGCGGAAAAGCATAGTGGGGTCCCACCTGTAGGGAGGAGCGGACAGGACAGGTGACCCAAAACTGACCAACGGGGCATTCCATCCCATCTGCCTCATGCTCAGTATAAAAGCTGAGGGATCAAAGGGTCAGCTCTATCTTCCTTCAATGGCCGATGTCTGAGGGGGACTCTGTTCGTCTGCCTGTGATCCCCATCCTGAATGCAGATCCGGAATCCAGTTCCCGTCCATCACTGAGTCCAGCCTGGGACTGCCCCAGTGCCAGCCAGTGTCGTGATTGTCATCTCGGGAGCTTGATATGGTTTTGTATATATTTCATTATTTCTTTTTATTTTATTATTAATATTTCATTAAAGGAGTTAAGTTCCTTCTAAACTCATACGTCTCTTTTTCCTCCTCTGCCTCTCTCTTTGAAGAGGGGTAGAGGGGAGCATCTGTCAGTCCCATCTGGGGTCCCCCAGGTCCCCAGTAGCCTATTTGGCCTAACCCATGACACCAAGTTATTCAGGCTGGACCTAAAGATAACAAGAGAAAACCTGACATCCCGTTAAATACAGAAATGGACCTAGGTAGGACTGAAACACCAAAGTGCCCACAGCAGTAAAAGTAGGAGGTAAACTCCAACCAGGGCCAAACCAGCAGCTTTTGCTTTAAAAAGGTTGAGGAAAAAGGCTGGATTTCCCCCCAGTTGTCTATTTTATGTAGCACTGTGGGTGGAGGTAACAGTTAATAGACATGTAAAATTACAGTCCCCACCATTAATAACTAAGTAACATTGATAAGCTTTGACATATATCAGGATAGCAAAGTTTTCTAGGTAGCAATTCCTTCTAATGTTCGCTTCAATGAGAATAAATGGATATTACACGTTTGGAATTGAGTTAGACTCACTCCCTAAGTCAGGCCTGGCCCAAGGTACTTGCCACCGTGTTGTCCAGTGTGCGACAAGAACGGCCCAGGTACTGCGACTCTTCCCCACTCTGCTACAGAATGGCTGTTTATCCTTGGTCACTTCCATTTCTCACCCATTTTATCTGGTTTGTAAGATCTTCAGGGCACAGCTCCCTGCTGGGAACTCAGCCCCTTAAACCCAAATCTCCCTGGTCTCAGCTTAGGGCCCACAGATGGTACCACAGTGCACATAGTACATATATGTGGGTGTCGAAATGATCTTTCTGTGGCTTTCAGTCCTCAGGGGTCTGATTTTATATCTAGTGCAGTCACTGGGAGAAAATGTTTTTATCCCATGTCAGGTTATCCCCTTTGCCTTCTGCTACCCACCAGTCATTTACTTCACCTGGAGTGACTGACAAACGATGGCAATACATAACCACCCTTTAAGCACTTTGGCAACTGCCAGGCCAGGAGAGAGAGATGTGGTCTTCTGATCACAGCTGACATTTGCTTGCAGAGGGGAGAGCCCTCAACTTAAAGAACGGAAACCTCGTTCAAAACAAATGATAGTCTCATACTTGTCTCCTGCAGGACTCTTTGCATGTATGCTTTCTTTTTATTTTTACTTCATTCAATAAAGAACAATGCTAAAAACATCCAGTTGTTTCAGCCCAGAAAGGAAACACTGGCACTCTCCAGAGAAATCCCACGTGCTTGGCCCCGGGCTGGCAGCCGAAAGACAACATTGCCCAGCTCCTAGCGCACAGGGGCTGCTCAGGTCTATACTCAGCCACGGAACAGCAAGAGCTGCCTGCCTCCCTGGGGCCGATTAATTTTCCAGCTCCGTGTGTGTCTCCAGCGCTCCCAGGCTGTCTTTCACTAAAAGGCACTCAGCCGTCCAAACAAGTCAAGTGTAACAGACCTGGGAGCGCCCAGCCTTTAGAAAAGGGTCTTCAGATGCTCCCTTGCTCCCGTTCAACATCCCTTCCCCAGAGGCCACAGCTGAAATACTCTGGGTCTCCCTGTCTCCCTAACCACCAAAAGCAGCTCTGCCCTGCCTGGGAAAGCAAAATCACAAGAGCTGCTCATTTGACAGAGAGCTCACTTGAAACCAACCAGGGTTTTGCAGTTAGGAATTAATGTTTTGGAACACAGTATTATTGGATTGAGTTTAAATAGATGTTTCCCTTCTCATTCGTAATAAAGTGAATGGTGCTAAGAAAGCCAAAGGAAATTATATAAACCCAGCCCGCCTATTGCTTTGGAAGTGTCTTTAAATATTTCCCTCCCACAGTCAGCGCTGGATTGAGTAGCAAATGACAGGCAGAAGAGAGCAAAGGAATATCCATTTATGCAGGAAAATGAAATGTATGAATAGTTATTTTGAGGACAAATGTATTTTGACAGGTATCTAATTTCATTCGGTTGATAAAATGCACTTTGTCAAGTACTTTCTTGCATTCTGGAGTTGATGGCTGGTTTAGTTTTTTTTAGTTTGCAATCTTTCTCTATGGGTAAAATAAAACCCTGAAAAATTACATTTGTCAAACATCACAAAGCAATTTAATTTATTGTCATCACAAATGTGTTTAAAAGAAAAAAAAAGGCACTATTTATTCTGCACAAAACCCAAAATTAACAGGGAGTTGTGGTAAGGCACAAACATATAGGGAAAGACCCAATTGTAACCTGGCAATGAACTAGAGCCCACAAATCTCTTCACAACTTTGCATTCACGGAATCACGGAGTTTCAGAGTCAAAAGGGACCTCTAGAGATCATCTAGTCCAACTCCCCTGCCAAAGCCGGACTGCCCAGAGCACATCCCTCAGGACTGCATCCAGGCGGGTCTTGAAAACCTCCAGAGAAAGGGACCCCCCAACCTCCCTGGGCAGCCTGTGCCAGTGCTCTGTCACCCTCACCGTAAAGAAGTTTTTCCATGTGTTTGAATGGAACTTTCTGTGTTCTCACTTGTGCCCATTACCCCTCGTCCTGTCACTGGGAACCATTGAAAAGAGCCTGGCTCCATCCTCCTTCAACCCACCCTTCAGATACTTGTATGCCATAATAAGGTCTCCCCTCAGCCTTCTCTTCTCCAGGCTAAAGAGTCCCAGCTCTCTCAGCCTTCCCTCATAAGGGAGATGCTCCAAGCCCTTCATCATCTTAGTTGCCCTTCGCTGGACTCGCTCCAGCAGTTCCCTGTCCCTCTTGAACTGGGGAGCCCAAAACTGGACACAGTATTCCAGTTGTGGCCTCACCAGCGCAGAGTAGAGGGGGAGAATGACCTCCTTTGACCTACTGGCCACACTCTTCCCTATGCAGCCCAGGATTCCATTGGCCTTTTTGGCGACAAGGGCACATTGCTGGGCCATGGATAATTTACTGTCTACCAGGACCCCCAGATCCTTCTCCTCCGAGCTACTTCCCAGCAGGTCCACCTATACTGGTGCTTTGCATTCTTCCTCCCCAGGTGCAGGACCTTGCACTTGCTTTTGTTGAACCTCATTAGGTTCTTCTCTGCCCAGCTCTCCAGCCTGTCCGGGTCACGCTGGATGGCAGCACGGCCCTCTGGGGTGTCAGCCACCCCACCCAGTTTGGTATCATCAGCAAACTTGCTGAGGATACACTCTGTCCCCTCATCCAGGTCATTAATGAATATATTAAACAAAATTGGACCGAGTATTGACCCCTGGGGGACACCACTGGTTACAGGCCTCCAACTAGATTCTGTGCCGCTGATCACAACCCTCTGAGTTCTGTCCCGCAGCCAACTCTCAATCCATGTCACTGTCACCTCATCTAGCCCATACTTCCTCAGCTTCCTGATGAGGATGTTATGGGAGACAGTGTCAAAAGCCTTGCTAAAGTCAAGGTAGATGACATCTACGACTCTCCCCTCATCCAGCCAACCAGTTATAACATCATAAAAAGCTATCAGATTGGTCAAGCATGATTTACCCTTGGTAAATGCATGTTGACCACTTCCAATAACTTCCTGTTCCTCAACATGTTTGGAGATGACAAAGGAGAGAAGAAACATGGATGCTGAGTGCTGCTGCCAACCTCAAATATCAGTAAAGCTAGAATCAGCGCTCAGCTCTGCTGTTGGCCTAGCGTAGAGACTGGTATCTGTCTGCAGCTCTGTTTTCCCTCCCCTTCTCTGCCCGTTAGGACTGTAGAATCTTGGGTGCGCTGACTGGATGTTTCCATGCTAACATGCGTCACTCTGCAGCACAGCACACTCCACTAGTACAAATAATTCCATAATCCAAATAACAGGGGCAGCTCAACTACTATCATAATCGCTTTTATTATTGTTGCGCTTAAACTGAGAGGCTGGTTTTCTCACAGCACAGAATATTTTCTGTCTGCTTTCCTTTGAGAATTTTCTTTTAAGGCTAGCATAATCCCACAAACATAAACTCACCTATATTTGGAGGATGTGCACTGTTTCTCATTGCTAACCAATTATATTGTCTGAGAAACACCAACATCCTTCAGCAAGAGAGGAAAGGACGCAGCTTCTGACCTCACTTTTACTAATAAACAACAGGGAATGGAACAGTCGAGCAAACGTGCTGCAGTCTTCTCCCCTGTGGGAACAGAAGATAGGAAGAAGGGAGAATTTTTCTGCTGCTCAGTGCACTGCTGGTGGGCATTCAGATATTCTGCTAATAGGTCTCAACTAGAGCCCTCGATGCAGTAGAGCCTGCCGGTCAATACGGCAGTTTGCAGCGTTCAGCAGATGAGGCCACAAGCAGAGTCCCTGGGTGCTGCTATCCTCTAGGCTAAGTCTAGAGCGCTGGTGAAGAGATTATTTTCTGCCACTCTCCCTGAGCTTGGAAGAAACTTGGGAATGTTACAGATAGTGGACAAATACCAAAGAAAGAAAACCCTGCTTCTTTTCTAACTTGTTCTCTGTAAGACTTCAGCTAGCAGCTGTTCGCTGAATGTTGCAAATCTCTTATTCCTCTGGTATCAATAACTGATTGTCTTGATCCAACCAACACAAATGCCTCAGACTGAAGTACAATCTCTGTTTAATACGTCTCTTTACTGTGGTTATTTCACTGACCATGCACGGGAATGTCATGGCTTTTTAAAAGCAGGGCAAGGTAGCATGGGTGGATTTATTGCCAGTGAAATGCTGCCATAAGGAAGTTCAATTTAGTGAGTGAGGCTAGGGGCTGCTGGTCTAGAACTCTGGAAGAATGATCACCTGGGAAACAGTCTTCCATCAAAGTTGATAAAAAAAAAATGATTGTAATAAAAGTTGACTAAATATCATCTGCCATAAAAAATGGCAGAAGTAGTGGTAGAGAACTCTGGTTTGGGGAAGGAAACTCGAAACTCACATCTACCACAATAGCACTTCAAAGGAGAGACAACATTTTGTCATGTACCAGCAGCAGACTGAGCTCTTGAACCTGGGCGTCCCCAAGCACTTTGTTTTGGTTGATATTTCTACCCTCAGTCTTCAGATAGAGGAACAAGGCATGGAAAGACAAAGCAACTCATCAGAGGTTGCTTAACAGGTGAAGCATAGGGCCTGGCTGGGGGTGAAGGCATCCACATCTGCAGGACCTACCCAGCAGCACATCTTCTCCTCACACGTGGGATACAGGGCATGAACCTCACCATTTTTGCTGAAGAAAGGAGAGTGGGAGCCTGACCCCTACTTAACCTTGGCAGCAGATACGTATTAGCACTCTGTGTTATAGCTTTCATCTAAAAGCACAGTCTTTGGTCAGAATTGACCCATGGCCTGTGACTTCAGAGGACTGTCTGAGGCAATTGACGAGATTTTAGTTGCTTATATTCCTTGGCTTTGAGAGAATATTGGGTTAACTGGGAACAGCCCTAATATTTGGAGCCAGTCCTGAGCAAATAACCTGACAGAAAGGGAAGAGGGAGGGTGGGGGATATGCAGAAGAGAATTTGCTTGCGGGCAGGTAGCAGAACCAGCAGCAGCAGCGCTACTGTGACTCTCAGTCCTGCCACATAACCTCACAGCTGTCCTAAGCTGCCTTTTGTCTCGAACTCCATTCCTGTGACACATAAGAGGTTGGGTTTTTTGCTGAAGACCATCCTTTACAACTCTGGGGCATCGTGAGCAGAGAGAGGATAATGCCTCTGCCACCCTCTCCTTCAGGCTAGCTTAGAGGGAACTCCATGAGTGCTCACAACAGCAATGCAACTAACTGGCTTGTTCCTGCTCGGGGCTTGGGAAGCTTTATTCCAGGGCTGTCAGTACCGTGGCTTTCACTGAACAGAGAGCCACTGAAGGGAAGTAATTTGCTGCTGACTCAACCCTTCCAGGGGACAAAGTGAAGATGCCATAGGAGGTCGATACCTGGCTGATGCTGCAGGGCAGTGCATTTGGGGCACACACCCCACTATACCTCAGTCCCGCAGGCCCTTCAGAGAGCCTGCTTCTCCGCCAGGGTTGCCCTGTAATGCCTGGTGATGAACTGCAAGTATCCTACTAACAGGTTTTATAGATTCGAAGGCATTTAATGAACTACAAGTGCAGTGCATTGAGAAAGACCCAGGGGACTGCTTTCCAGATGCCGTCTGAATTTGCCCTAGCCTTTGCCCGGGGGGGGAAATCAACGTGGGTGCGTTTCCCAGGCTCACCTCTAGCCAGCGTCTCGCACCCGAGCCCACAGTCACGGCGACCGCCCCGTTGTATCTCAGCAGCTTTTGCTTACCGGGGCCATGCTTGCCTGCTTAGTTCTCCAGCACCTACAAGGTACCCTAGCCCCAGAGCCGTTTCCCTGCTTGGGGTTTCTCAAGGAGACAGGGGCCACCAGCGCTCAGCTGCCCATATCGAAGCAACAGCTCCTGCTTCAAACCCGCCCCAGCGAATTCCCTGTGTCAACCGGGGAGGACTTTGCCCCGAGAGAGCGGGAAGGCAGCTCCAGCAGGTGAGAGCATGGGATGGCTGCTGCATGATAATGGCGTTGCTTAGCAACATCTGCACCTGCGGTTCATTTTATTAGGATGTTTCTGAGCCCCTGATGAGGCTGAGCTTGAAAGGGCTTCTGCTGGTAGGGAGTGGCCATGCAGTGGTCCTGCTCAGGCACCAGTTCTACCCCATCAGCTTCAGGCTCCACAGTCAGAGGTGAAGCAGCCAGGGGCATGCACACAGCTCCACTGCCCACATCTGGGCTCCCGCGGAAACAAAGCACTGTGTCCCTACAGTCAAGGCTATTTGTCACTGTCTTCTGTTCAGCTCCACATCTGGAGAGCGGCTTCAGCCTTTTTCTTTTCCCCGGAGCGCAATTACTGCTCTCAACTACAGCGCTAACTCCCCACAATCACTTTTAAAGCAAAGCAGAAAAAAATCTATGAGCTACTATAAACCTAGCCAGCAATTCTGGCTGGTTAAACTAGCCCTATTGACCACCATTCCTGTCTTTCAACAGGTTTTGGGATCCCCTTAGAGGCTACGGCTGGAGGATGCGCGGCCTTATTTCAGCACGCTCTCACCACATCCGCACTGCTGACAGAAATGTGCTCACTTCTCCCACATACCCATGAAACACTCCAGATGGATAGTCAGTCACTCCTACTCCTCAGGAATGATCCAGATTACTCTTCCTTTCTGCGTTTAATGCTTGATCCCAAACATTTATCATATTCTACTCCAAGCCTCCTACTTCTGTGCATGTTCATTCTTCCCAAAAGCTGCTTTTTCTTTAAAATCTCTTTAATTATCTCTTCTGCAGTAGCATCTCCAGCTGGTACCTTCTGTTATGTTATCCTGTGGATTGTGCATTCCTCCAAGTAAAAGCATTAGACCTCTGGAGCAAGAACTCTCACCTTCCTGGTGCAGTGAGAAAGGATAATTATGACATCCTCTAAAACACACTGTGCCTTGAGCTGCATTCTGGCAGGTACCACATTTCAGAAAGATGCAAAGGACACTTCTCTATTCCGAGTATGTAAGAGAGTGATCATGTGAAGAGCTGACTTAGCAACCCACCTTCTACCCCAGCCAAGTTTGCAGACTGGAGACCTGGAAAAGGAAAAGGAAGATCTGCTGGGACAGCCGCTCAGGGCTTCACATTTTGTGCTTGTTCAGGAATACATCATTTTGACCTCATTCCCCTCTGATTTTCCACTATTTTCCTTGCTTTCATCTGGACTTTGCCTTTGGGGCCATTTCCCAAGGAGAAGCGATGAGTCTGATGGTGGTAAGGCTAGAGGGTATTTAGTCCTGACAGTTTTAAATTGCTCTGACCCTGCAGGAACAGCTACACTCTTTGGCAATGACATGCTTCTCCTTCCTTTACCAGGACTAGTAACATAGAACAAACTTGCTATTTTGCTGACAGGACACCATGGCTCCACGTAGCTACTGCCTGGTTGGGTTCCCAGCAGTTTTATTGCTGTTCTGTCCAGGGCCCCTTAATGCAAAGGCTTCCACTCTGAAAAGCAGTGAAACCCAACCCTTTTGTGAAGCAATAACTGCAGAAAACCACCAGTCTTAGGAACACAAGCTACAGAAGTAAACCCACAGGCTACTTGAACAAATTTGGGCTACTTAGCCCATACTTGCCCTAGTGTGGAAGAACACCCAGCATTTCTATTGCATTTTCTTTCCAGCCCGTATCAGAAAAGGTCTGTACAAGGTGCTTCTCTGGGAGTTGCTATGGTTACAGCACCATGTTGCATAGCAACAAGCTAAGCTGAACATCACCAAGGCATTTTTCCTTTCTAAATTCCTTCCCCTTGTGTATTCATCCAAATGAGTTAGATTTATCTCCAGCCCCAGCATAAACACACAGAAGGGAACATCTACCTATTGATTTTGTAGTAAGAGCATTTCTGTGAGTAGTGTGACAGAATGAGGTGCGTGCTCCTGGCACCAGGAAAAGCATTGGTGCCACCCCGCTGCCTGATGCCTCTGCCCAGGTACGGCACAGGAGGGCAGGGCGGGTGGGAGAAGATGGCACAGCCTCAGGGTAATTGCATGGGGATGGCCACGCTTCTGCAAATACGGATTGGAGATCCTGCGTGCAACACCAGGCTATAACAGAGCCGGGTCCCAGCTGAAGAACCACCTCCAAGCAAATATTTAGGAGTCAGTTCTCGCTGCGCTCCTCGAGGCTTGCTCAGGTTCAGCAGCCTGCTGACACCAGGGGCCGTGGAGGGGGCACCCTGTGCAGAGCCAGGGAAGCAAGGCTAATAGCCCCAGCACAAAAAGGCATCTGACACCTCCAAAGCGCTTTCTTTCAGACCCAGAAAAGTTTTCCTTATGCCTTTCAGGCTTTTCAGCGTTACCATTTCTGGCAAAGAAAATGTCCGTTCTCCTTCTGGTCCAGGAGGTAACTGGCAAGTGTGGCTGACATTCAGGAATGCAGTTCAGACTACACTGTGCCAGGGGAGAAATTTGTTTCCTCTCTAAGGCTTGGGCCCACACTGTTGCTTGCTCTGACACTCATACACATCCACACAGCTAGCCACACATGTTCAAGCCCTCCCCTGCTCCGTGCACCACCCAGTCCCGTGCTTCTTGCTATGTCATGTGTCTTCGAACACCCCCAGTGCATCCATCAGTGTAACGGCATGCACACGTGCACACCTGCAATCATACGCACGAGCATGTATGCATTCCTGCCTGCATTTATTCACCTGTGTACACACCTCTTGTAGCCTTTCTCTGCAAGGCTGCTGTCAACTACAACTCCCTGCCATTCCCAGGATGACATAAACACTTTGGAAGCATGCTACAGAGGCACATCCCAGCTCAGTCACTTGTTATCTTAATCAAGAAGCTACTCTGGGAGGGGTTTTTATTCCATTCTCCTGTGATTACCACTTCTGTGAGGGGCTGTCTAACTGGATATAACTCAAGAATAATGGCGAGCCTGGCATTTACAGAGATTATTTCCTTTCCCATCCAAGAGCTCACCTCTGTTGACCCCCAGCCCGCATTATGCTCCAGTTTCCCCATATTGTCCATTTACCACATTGACTCTTTCAATCTGCCTTCTGTTCTCTGAAAGAAAGGGAAGATAAGGCTTTCAGAAGAAAGCCTGACATGGAGAATCAGCTGGTTTTTTTCATGTGCTGTTGGTGCAAAGGGACCATGCAAGGGCTGAAGTTCTGGGCCCCTGTTCTTTATATGGTTCATGCCCAGCTAGAAACCACACCCTCCCAGGGAGGCACGTGGCTGCTGCTCCACACATCATGTACTAGCTGTGCATGGGCCTGAAAGACTGTCAGCAAAAATCTCCCTGAACAGTCAGGCGTGGGGCAAAAAACCAAACCAGTAACACCCCCCACCCCGAGTCACTCGAGAAAGAAAAGTCCCCTGGCAGATTTACCTTCAGCTGCGGAGCAGAAACTCTTCTTCCTCTTTTTTTTCTTACCAAACACAGAAGTAAGGCAGAAAGCAGCCTGGCTAGAAGTCCCTAAAGGACTTGTGAACTTTGGATAGCTCACATTCCTCTCTGGATCTCCAAAGGGTGTTCATCGATTAAGACTTGAGTTCTCAGGCACCTGGCACAGTGGGCAAAGCCTTCTGGTCTGTGCTGCAAAGACAAACACCAGAAAGGCTGCTGCATAAGACCTTGGGTTTAGCTGACCAAAAATGACAAAAGAGGCTTTGAGAGAGGGAAAGCATCAAAAAGGAATGAGGTTAAAACAGGCTGGAGCCAGAGGGCTGAGAGATCCCCCTGAGGGCAGGTGAAAGTTAGATGTTTGGTTTCGAAAAGGGCTTATGGTTTTAGAAGTGAAAGATTCAGGCCCTGTGTGAGGTCAGGTCTTTCACTCACCCTCAGGCAGGACACTTGGACCTCACAACCAAATGTACGATAACACACCAAGCACCACCAGAGATTCAATTGCATTTCAGCAATGGTGAACATTCACAGACACCTTTCTCCATCCACTACTGCAAACCCAAGCAGACTGCTCACAAGCTCACGAACACCAGTGACACCTGCTATCGTCGGTTTCTCTGTGCCCCGAATTATTCAAATACTCAGATGAGTTGGGTTACTGCTGTGACTACAGTGTGCCTCAGAGATCAGAATCTCTGTGCGAGAAGCTGTACAAACCGACAGCCAAACAACAAGCCCTGTGGAAGGGCTAAGCAGAGTAAGGGCATCCCAGGTGACACTAAAGCAATTACAAACAGCAGAATAAACTGTGACTGCAAGCCTGTGTATGTATTTCACTAGCATTTCTGCAGTGGGGGACAGGCAATTTGGAAAATCCAGCCTGATTTTCTTCGCAAAGCCCAGGGGGATCCTTGGCAGCATAACCTGCTGTCTGAGCAGTGGATACAATTATTACAGTATGAGCTGTGCTAGTACAGCAGCCATGGCTGTATTGGACCCAACATTCATTGCTTCTGGTGTTGTCTTTAATATGTATTCACCGTGCTTGCCTTTGTTGTGTGACAGCTCCTGGCAGATCTGGTTTCTGTTGCACTGACCTAGCAGACAGGAAAGGAATCGCGTCTCTCTGGAAGGTGGCTGGTTAGGTGGTGAGCCAGCGGCAGTCACAGCATGTGCTCCCCCCTCTGTTTTAGTGCAGTGTCACTAGCACATTTGAATGCTTTCCATAGAGAAAAGGAACATGTCAGGAGAGTTTAATAACATAGGGCTGCATCAATGTCAGCTAGATCTGTGCACTGCACTTCCCATGTCTGCAGCTGCCACTCAAGTTGTTCCAGCATCAGAGACTTGGAGATCTTTTTGTCACCACCTGGGAGCTGTTGTAGAGTTGGCACTTAACTTGCCTCTCGTCAGTGAGGCCAATTACCTGCTAGCCCGTAAGACCAGAGGAGCCCAATGTCTTTTTTGTGGCGCTGATGGCTGGCCCAGGATCAGGCTCTTTGCCATGAGATGGGCAGAGAAGAGTGTCATGCCTGTGCCACATCCTGTGTCATACCATCCCCTTGCATGCTCCTTCCCTTAACTTTTTCATTGCTGAATCTGGATGAAGATTCCAGGAAATCCCCTATTATACTGGCCGAGAAGCTATGACCACTGAGGCTAGAAACTAGTGTGTTTCTGATTATTGGAGCTGAGAATTTCCCAAGAGCCTCTGTTTTGATATCACAAATCTGTTTGAGCAAGGACCGGGCTATGTGACTCCCAGCTGCCCCATCCCAAGCCCAGAGCTCATTCCAGAGAGCAGGCCACATGGTACCTCAAGTATCCCACAGCATTTAGGAACACAGGCTGAGAACAGGCACCTTCCAGAAGGGGACCTGTTCTCACACCAAGCCAGGATGCAGCCCCATTACAAGCAATCACAAAATCTCTGAGACTGGCCCATTTCTGCTAAGAGTAGACCAGGTCAGAAATCTTGGTAGGCAACTGGGACATAAACCCGGACAAAGCAGGCTCATCCGTATTGTGTCCAAAACCTGATCTCAACTATATACCTGATGAAGTACAGGGACAGGTCCAAACCAGAAAAACAAGGCTCAGGAGAATTTCACAAAGAAAGCCTTGTTCCAGCTTGTGAGCCTTCAGCTGTGTCAGTGCCTCCTCTCCTCACAGTGGAGGTCTTACCTGGCTTTGAATGATGCAACTGTCTTTTAAGCATTGAAAGGACATAGGAACTAATCAGGGATGGAAGGAAAACACCTGAACATTCAGCAAGCAGTGATCTTGTTTGAGGTTTATTTAAAAAATAGCGAAGACTTACCAGTAATAACAATTCTGACACGTTCAAAACAACATGGACAAAGATACATGGAGCTGACCCTCCCCTTGGCAGGTGAGTCTTTTATATTCTAAATTCCCTTCTTAGTTAGAGAATGCAGTTGCTTCTGGCAGCCCTGGGTCTCTGCGCAAGGATCAGCCGAAGCACAAATCTCTTTGCTATGCCAATGGCACCTCCATTGCTGGACAGATAGAACCACCCCAGACTTCAAGCCATAACTCAGCACCCGAGACAACCGTGTTTGCATTGAGCTTCCTCTGACAGATCATTTTCCACATTTAAAAAAAAAAAAACAGTGAGACAAACAAATTGTTGCAATCCAACAAACAAGTGGCAAGGAAACAGCTTGCATTAAATACTTATTTGTAACTAAGTAAATCTCCTGGGATTAGGGCTATTCTTGCCAATATGAGGAGTTTATTTGTAATTTTCCATCCTCAGAGGGAGCGAGCTGCATTAAGACCCAACTACAGCTATTGTTTAGTGCTTCCAGTCCCCCATCTTCACATTAAATCAGCCTCTAGAAATCAGTAGTGCCTATATCTCATGATGACACAGAGTAGTTGAGATTTTGAGCAATGCACAAAGCTCTGTGATTATATTAGAGCCCTTGAATGTGCTGGATTCAGTAGGCTATCACGAAGTTCCAGCCAAGCAGACTCACTTGAGTGAAGCAAACAAACCACCATGCAATTCATTTATAGCAGATTGCACAAGCAGCAGAAAAGGGTGAGCAAAAAAAGAGCAAACACCAAGCTGACTTTTTCTGAGGGCTGTAGTAAAACTCCAGTCTGAGTAGCCTTGCACAATCATTGTTTAAGTCATTATTAGTGGTACTTTGGAGAGAGTTCAGAGAATTCATTTTTAAGGGACTGCCTAGGATGCTTACAGCAGGGGAGCACATCTCTAGCTTGAAGAGTAAGACACTGCCTCTAGCAGAGTGAGCCTTCCCTAGGGAAATAAGTCTCAGTTTGGGAGCTGTCATGGGGCTGGGGACAGAGGGAGAGGGAAGAGAAAACAAGAACCGTCCTGACCTCCTCAGTTCATCCCCAGTGAGTCCTGTCCACTGATCACCAATTTCCCTCCAAATGCTGGCTACCTTCTCTTTTGATAAGACCTACGGTTTGACCAAATGTGGCAGACCTGGTTCCAAGAGGTCAAACACATCCCCTCCCCAAGTCCCACATATTGCTGGTGACATTTCAAATGAGAACGTGAGGGCAGAGGCATCCAGGAAGTAGATTATTTCCTTGGGAAGTGCAGCTCTCTACACTGATCTCTAATAATAAGCCTGCGTGCTTAGTGTTTGTCTCCAAAATGGACTAATTCAGGAAAAGTAAATATGTCAACTAAATTGCTAAACACGTTAAATATCCATTGTCTTTTTAGGTTCAGGTTTCACAACTGATAGAAAACATGATGCATAATCCCCAGAGCCGAGCAGGATTTGTGAGACTGCAGAATGCCACATTAAACTCAAAGCTCCTGGGCCAGCGATTGCATGTCCATTTTAAAGTAATTAATTGTTAGTTATAGAACACGTCATAGAGCAGATGTCTCATCAGTCGCTGCACCAGAGACTACAGTACTCCGAGAGGCTCAAAAATCATTCCTGGATTAGGGTACAAAATTATGAGGAGAAAGATGCGAGTGTTCAATCTCAATAAGAGCAACGTTTCTGTTCTGTTCCACATGTTAATAGTGCTTAACCAGAAAGCGATTGGCACAGTTTTCATTGCCTTGTGTATCGGACTCTAAACACTTTAGACAAAGGCTTGGCTAAGTTAGAGCTCAGAGAGCCAGCTCCAGGGCTAGAAAGAGAAGACAGAGGTATTTGTCTTCATCAGATGGGGTGTTTGCAGGAGACCATGCTCTCCTGGCCTTGTTCACATCATCTCTTCTATTTTTAGTCTCTCTTCCTTCTTCCTCCAGCGTAAATTAAAGACAGCTTTTCTCAGCCTCCTCCCATTGAGAGAACACCCAGCTCTGACACATGCACTTACGCTGCTCTACAGAAAAACATGAGAGTAGATTGAGATGTCATACATGCCTACAGTCATCTCTCCACTATCTCCCCATCAGATATGCAGGCCAGAATCCCAGGTCTCTGGTACCACACTCGCACATTGCCTTTTTTGGCAGGGGAGTTGGACTAGATGATCTCTAGAGGTCCCTTCCAACTCTGAAGATTCTGTGAAGTTTTGGTGATGGCAGCTAGGACCAGTGGCAGCAAACAACTTCTTCCCCTGCACAAATACTGGTCTGCTTGCAGCTACAGCAGCCTTCAAGGCAGGACCTCTAAGGCCATTTCACACTAAGTAGCGATAAAAGCTCCGTTTCCTGCAACTCTCACCTCTCCCTCTCTTGGAATTCAGAAACTTGACTCAGAGGATTATCCATCCACCTGCTGGCTGTTACCACAAGGTGTTTTATCTGACTCTGTTCCTGACCTCTGTGCATTAACTCAGCGTGTGCCTTAAAGCATACATCCAAGCAGTGGGACTGAGCATTTGCCTTTCATAAATTACTGGAGAGCAGCAATAAATCCCCCACAGGATTATTGTTCTGATCTTCCTCCCATCCAGTCATTGCACAAACAGTGAGTGATAAAACATTTATTTTAAACATTCATGTACACCTATTAAAAAGTATTTCCAAATGAAGGAGCTTTATAATGCACAGCTCACTCACAGCTTTGGCATTGCTCCCGTTGTTAATCACCTGCAAAGGGCTCTGGTTTAAGCAAGGCAGGACAAGATTCCAAACAATCCTGGGAGCCTCGGGTTAAAATAAGATTGGCTCCTTTAGCTCAAACGTTGCTGCATTCAGGCTTTTAAAAAGAAACTTTTCTGTTACACTTTTCAACAAAAGGCAGCAAAATCTAACGCAGCTACAATGAAGGACCAGCTAAGAGCAGAGGTCCTATTTTTTTTTTTGCCATCCGGTGGGAAAGAAAACGCAGACAGCCAGTGTGTGCCTGACTGGAAAAACCTTTACGCTTTGTAGTGAACCTTATCCTGGTGCAAAGCAGAACTTCTTGAGGGAAGCTATGCAACTGCTGACAAAGAAAAGCTCGGCCTTATTTCTTAGCCTGCACGTGGTGCCTTGTAGTAACAAGCTGTCACTGAATGTTGTCTAACACTGCCAAAAACATTTTAACTCTTACAGCTCCTCGCTTTATCACATTATTAGGATATTGTGCAAGTTTTTGGTTGGTTAGTTTCCATTGTTGATCACTGGTGGTGAATAGCAAAGCAATAAAGCATATCTAGTGACAGGTTCCACCACCGGGCAACATTACAACATGAGAAAACTGATTAATCAGGACATTGCAGCAAGACAAATTATTGCTACATAAATGTGTTAGAGATTACTGGAGCACTTGGCTAATTCTTTCATTTTTATCAACACCAGTTCTTTTCCCTTCAAAAGCTCTTACACAGGTTTACCCTCGTGGAAACACTCTTTAATATTCCATCTCATCGCATGCCTTTACCACATACTTACTCCTCCTCCATCAGCCTCAATGGATTTTGTTAACTATTCTTTGTGTCTAGTAGACACAAAACCCCAGAAGGTAAAGCTGTGCGTGCTTAGTAGATCACTGATTTCTCATTGCTATGACCATTACTAGTTAGTAGACGCAAGTCAACATTACAAATACTTGGTCTATTGAGGGACAGCAAAATTTGCAGCTTATTCAGTGCACATACCCAGAACCCAAAATTTATATTCCACATAACAACAGAAAGCCAAAATATTCTGTATACATTTGTCCACATTTTACTACTAAGTTCCTGTTTATGTCTTATCTCATTTTATGCAAAGCGTTCCAACAGCTCAGCAAGCTTAAAGACCTAACACTGCATTCCAGAGCAGAGTGCATGCTATTCAGAAGAACAATTGTTCATTTGGTTCTGGTTTTCTTCTACCTCAGTCTCAGGACCATTGCAACTTTGATGAAATTACCACAGGCACAAAACATTGCAACTCTAATTCACAGCTGCATTTTACAGGTTAAATTCAAATTTCAAAAAGAGGCCTTTCACTCCCGTAATTCTATGAGTTAAATATTAATACGTGAGCACATCACATCAAGCAGCACAGCAGCTTCTCAGCATAAAGGATGCAGAGTGTAAATATGTCAGCAGATTCATTTTCTTTTGCCCTTCACTTGCCACTGTAGAATGGCAATAAGGAAGCATTGCTGTGGAGCTGTTAGACACCCTACAATGCTTTAGCTCAGCAGTGGCTGCATTTTCTACTTCAGCCTGACACTCGGCTAACACAAGATGCACTTAAAAAGAGAAAGGATTATCTTGTGATTAATCCACAAAAATAACACAGTACTCAAGAGATCTTGCTTGATTTCAAGCTTTTGCTACAGGTTTCCTTAATTTCTCTCTACACAGTTTCTCCGAGATCATAACACTATTCCCTTCTCCCGGTCTCTGCACATCTAGCGCACTTAGTATGTACCCTCCACAGAGCAGGGGTTGTTCTTCATTAGATGTCCATACAGTAACTCCAAGAATAAACTCCTGATCATCTCAGACATGGCTTTGGGTATACCTATAGCGCCTCTAAAATAAAGCTGGTGACTTCAGTGAACCAGGCTTTTAAGAACAAGCCTAGTTCTTTCAGGTTTTTTATTCAGAACTGACTGACTTGAATTTGTAATTCACCACACTATTAAGATGATCCCCATTTGCCTTGCAGAAGTTCAGCAATGCAGAAAGAAATCATGGGTTTGGGCCAGCTCAGCTTTTACTGACTGAGTGTTGACCTTCATACCTCTGTTACCCCATCAAACCTACCTCTGGAGACCCAGGCCATTTGTCCATCTCCCAGGACGCAGCTGGGACAGAAGGGGCACAGCTCTGCTGCGCAGATTGCAGGAGGGAGGCAAGCTGGGCTGCATCCCGGGACTGCTGTGCAAACACCAAGCCATTTTGTTCTATAACAAGTTGGAAACCCTGGAGACTTTAATCAGAAATGGCACTAATATGACATTTATGCTTCATATTCTTGTTATTTACACAGAGATATCACTCAAGCAAACTCTCTCCTATTTCTGTTTCAAAACCTTCCCTGCTCCTCAGACCTTGGGGAGCTGGGCTTCACCCAGGTTTAGCAGGGACAAGAGAGAAAACACCGCCTGCTGTGTTTGCTTGATTTGGTCCTGTCTTAGTGTTCCCAGCCTCGCATTCCCAAGCCCAATGAGCATCCACATTAGACAGGCAGGAGGGCGAGGGTGTTGTTTCATTCCAGAATTCCCAAAAAGCCACTTGGTGACTGCAGCATCCCAGAGCAGCTCACCATCCCAGCTGCTCTGGATACAGCATCCTACAGTGCTAACTCCCCCATGCCATTAACTCTTCCTTTGTACCACTGCAGAGCTCACCTCCTTGCTCTGCTCCAGCTATTTGCTTTCCGTATGCTGTCCGTTGACTAAGTCAGGAGCAGGATAACGGCCTGGGTCCTCCACCTCTTAATCTATTTTCAGCATTTCTGTGGCATCTAATGCTGTTGCACAACAACTGCTCGATTGCAAGTGTCGACCTGGGCTATTTGTAGCTATATTATAGTGAAAGGAAGCAACTGTCTTCATTACTGTCTCAAGAGCAATTCCCAGACATTAGCCATTGTCTACATCAATTCTTTTATTAATTTGAGTGTAGCATTCAGAGCAGGGAATATGTATACATCCACTCTTAGGCTTCATGCTATCCTCTGCTTAGTTAGATCCATTTAATTACCTCCATTAATAAGCAATAAGGCTCTTAAGAGTAAGAATTTCCTTCTGCTGATCATTTCTCAGGCTCCAAGACAGAAAACATTTTTAACTGGTAGGACTGAGGGGTAAAAAAGCTTTTCAAAGCTGTAGAAGCAAGCAGCTTTAACAACCTGGGTATTTTAAAACTTTGCTGTTTTAATTGCACTGGTTAATTACAAGAAATTCACATAACCAAACTCACAGCCTGTTACTGTGGGCAAATAGTAATGAAGGCTGACCAACACCACCAGAGCATGTGCATTAACAACAGGAGTCCATCTCAACTATTGAGAAGAAAAGGTACAGAGACGGGGTCTGTGGGACTAAGCCTCCTCAAAGCACAGGTCAGTCTTGGCAACAGTTTCTTCCTGAGCTGATTTAAAGGACAAGTAGCTCTGAAAAGCTCTGTCAAGCATATCTCAAACAACAAGGCAAAAGTAGCTTTACAGGGATGCAACCAAGTACTTTTTATCTCTTAGATGTCCTCAGTTTTGAGCTTTCTGATTCTGTGATTTTATTTTTGTTTGCCCATTCTTTACCTAGAAGTATATGCTGATAAATAGTACTAACCTGTTCAATATCCTGACTGATGAGTGAAGCCTTGCAGATGGCAAAAAAACCCTGAACCATCCACTTACAACCCATGTCTGTACTGCATACAGGGGCTGATCCAAGCACTCTGAGATCCAATAGTCAGGTTTCCCAAGCAAAGTCAGGGCAGTGGCTCTCTAGCAATAAATGCAGATCCTGATCACTTCCAGCTGAGGCAGGGGCTGCTTTTGATGATGAAGGATTTCAGCTGTTTTGAGGTCTGGCTTAGACACTAATTTAAAAACAAACAAACAAACAAACAAAAAAAACCCACCAAACCAAAAACAACAACACCACCCCCAATAATAATAATAATAATAATAATAATAATAATAATAATAATAATAATAATAATAATAATAATAATAATAAACACAAAACAAAAAAAAGCGCCTTCCCATGCTTGTTTCTCCAGGAAGAAAAAAAGGAAGGTTTGGGTTTTTTTTAGATGTCATGCTAAGTGAGCTCTCAGGAGGCCAAGCTATACACATATTTTGAAATGTGGATGTATTGAGGAGAGAGCTTTGTGTGTTGCTGAGCTGGAGAAATGCACCTCCAATGCTGGGAGCAGGTCACTTGCTAGAGTTGACCTTCCTCCCAGCTGCTAAGATGTGTCATTACTTCTAAGGATCTAAAGTCATATCTGTTGCAGAATCACTGACAGCATTGTAGATTTCCTACTTTTCCCTTTCTGCTCCTGCTGGTTCCTTCTGTAGACACTTGCCTGTGCCCTCTTCTTCCAGAGTACTCGAATGAGAGCTTAGTGCTGTTCTGCCACCTGTTAAGAAGGTCCTACTTCTTCAACTCTTCCAGGCAGAGTGATCAAAGTCTGACTCAAATGTCTGGCACACAAGTCATAAGATCACCCCAGGGGATTTTATCCACAGTACTAGAAACAGAAGGACCAAGATGCAAAATGCTACTGAAAATGTTTTGCAAGAAAAATCTGGCAAAAGAAAAATCCGATCCCGCTAGTCCAAACCTGGACAGACAAGCCTTTAGAGGATTCTCATGAGAGGGAAGTTATCCAAGACATTTGCAATTACACAATATCTATGTGCTTTTAAATTATAATGGTACCAGAAATGGTTGATCTACAGCCTGTACATTCTCTGGTAAATGTTTTTAATGTAACGAGACACGAAATGTTTCAAGATGTTGGTGTAAAATTCATGAGCAGGCTGAGAAAAATAAGAGTCCAATGGCTTTTAAGTCAATTTAAAAATATGCTGCTTTTCATAGCAAGAAAAGAGTTCCTGGCATGGAATCTGCAGCAGACGCACTCTCTGTGATGGAGGCCATTTTAAACAGGACGGTAGAAACCCAGATAAGCCAGAACTGAAAATGCTCATATAGGAAGAAGGCACAATTCATTCCTCTTCTGAAGCTAAAAACACAAAACATTGGACTCAATTAGATATCCAGGCCATGTTCCCATCTGTACAAACGCTGCTTAAAAAAGCAGTTAGTGCTGCTTCTCTTATACCTGAAGGGTAACCTCCAGCAATCTCAAACTCCTGCTGAGAGCACAAGCACGCACCACCAATACAAAATTTTTTAAAGAAACTGGAGTCTCCTGTGTGCTCCTGAAAGAGCATCAGAGGTCCTGGGTGAGTGACTTTCCCTGGCAGAAAAGCTGCAGAGTCTGGCTCTGCTGAGACGTTCATGAGCAGCAATGGCAGAGGCAACGCCCTGGCCATTTTCTGGATAGCCCTGAAATACCAAAGCTGTGCACGTGGATAGCTGGGCTCCCAGGCTCACGGGTGCGTCAGCAACTTCAGAGTGGCTGTCAGGAGAAGGCAGACCCACTCTGCTTCAAGTCAGATTTTCGGAGACAAAATAGTTGCAAGACTTACGACTTTACACTTCTTGCAACAAATGTCATGGGAAAATGCTTGCGCATGCTAGTCATTGGAAAAATTCACGCTCAGCTGCAGAGAGTTCATCTGAAGCCGCTGAAGCAATTGCTCCTTGATTTGTTGCCCTATGTTTTCATTTAGTTTTCCCAACAACAGTAGCACTGAATATCAGAGGCACTGGCCCATGCAGAAATACCAAATAGTAAGGAAGAGAAGCAGAATATACTCCTCCAGCTAGTGGAGCTACTGAACTGAGAAACCCATGCTGTGGAAGGTAAATGAGGAACAGTATAAGAACCAATATGGCCTACGCATCACTGAGCAGCCCCATCCTTACCTCTTTGTATCCCACATAAGGTGCCCCCTTCCAAAGCGCTCCTGCTCCTGGCCACAGTTGCTGTTCATATGGAACCCACAGCTGACTCAGATAGCACTCCTTAGCGCAGTGCCCTCCATGCAGGCTGGGGCTGGGCCTCTGCCCCACAGTCAGAATATGGGGGCAGACCAAGGCTAAGGGATTTGACCGAGTTCATGCAGGGAGTCTGCCTCAAAGAAAGGAACGGAAATAGCGGTCCCAAATTAGCACATTCCCCATCATACTAGCAATCCCCTCTTTCTTGACTGCCTATACCGGGACTGTTCCTTTCCCCAGCGGTGAATTATATGGTGAAAGTTTGTTCAAACGCCTGCAGACAACCTGTCATTTCATTTTCCTTCTTTCCAATTTATTAATCTCAATGCTGTCCCTTTAAGGCTCCTGCCCAAAGCAGACGAGAAGAGCAAAAAATAACAGCATTTCTTCCCTTCATATTAAAGTTTCAAAGCTGACTGACGGAGAATCGCTGCAGCAAAGCTGTAAATTATGCATGACAGACAGCCCTCGCAGCCCACCCCCATCGGAGCAGCAGGAGGCGGGGGAGTAGGGCCTCGCCGCTGCTGTTCGCAGCCCTGCCTGCCTGCCTGCTTCTGCGAGGCACAGCCGCACAACAGTCCAGCCCAGGCACCTCTCAGAGCCCCCTCTTTCCAACGTCCTCCTCGCTACTTGGGACCCACCAAGTCCTTTGCTCAGCAGCTGCCAGAAGCTCCAGCTGTTGCATCTGGGTTGTAGTATGCTGGGGGGGATTTACACGTTTACATTGCCAGGAACACCTCTCGCATCCTCATGAGCTCCACAGCCGTGTAGACAGGGAAAGCGGGTGAAAGGGAGAAGGAGGGCTGCGTTCCCCTTGACAGAGAAAAGCAAGTGCCACGTAGGCTTTCCTCTGACCCATACCCCAAATGCAGCACGATCGGGGCTCGCTCCAGCCGTGCTGGGGGGACGCCCAAACTCCCGGCCCAGCAGCTGGCAAAACGCGCCGTTTCCTGGGCTCATCTGGATCCAGCAAGGCCGAGCGGGGTCCCCACCTTGGCTGCCACCAAGCCGCGCCCGTGTCGCGTCCCCGTCCCCGTCCCCGTCCCCGCCCCCGGGGAGCCGCCGGCTGCCGGCCCCTCCGCGCTGCCCGGTCAAGGGTTGCCATCTGCTGGCACCGAGGGGAAAGCCCGCAGCCCCGCCACCGCCCTCCTTGGGCCAGCGGGACACGACAGCCTGCCCTGGAAGCAGAGCTGTGGACAGCGAGAGACCGTAGAATCATCGGATGGTTTGAGCTGGAAGTGGCCATCTAGTGGCATCTAGTCCAACCCCCACATCTCAGCAAAGCGCTGGGGTGGCAGGGTGACCTCCAGCCCTCCAGGCTCCACCAGCCCTCCGGCAGCACTGCCGGGCACCCCCCGGCTGCCTGCGCCCCAGCCTGCCCTCGCGTCCTGGCACCTGGCCTCTTACTATTCCCTTTTTATTTACCTGGTGCTAGCCGCTTGCCAGGTCTTCCCAGGACAATTGGTGCAGGCAGTAATTAATGATAAGATCAAAGAGTGCGTGCAGCTGTAATTGAAGCGGAAACAAAGCAGATTGCAAGTCAAGGAGCAAATGTGCACTGCAAAGCCTTTCAGCCGCTGTCGAGGTTTAGATTTCTGTGCTCTCTTTGATGCAGCATGCCTGGGAAAGGCAAATGCTGTAGCTGTTCATCGCTTTCCCCCAGGTCAGGTGGGCTGATTTGTCTTCAACTGAAGCCTGTGCAGCTTCATCCTCAGCCCGCACACTGCAGCTCCCCGGTCCTCCCTCAAGCTTCAAGAGTGTCCAGGCACACAAACTTCTCTCGCCTTTGCTTTAGCAGCTTCCTCTTGCTTTCCTCCCTGCAGCAACGTTGCTGCATTTTCATGGCCACTCAGTGCCAACCAGAAGCCTGAGCCATTGGCACATGAGAGCCGTTGCTGATACAAGCAAACTCATAGGACCCAGGACATCTGTGCTTCCTTCGGTAGGAGAAATTGGAGGGCCCTGAGTTCATACAGTATCAATCCCATCCACAACAGTAGAGGGAGAGATGTAAACCAATTTTCCTTTCCATCTGTGGATCTCAAAGCATTTGACATCTGAGGCACCTGGGTGCATCTCTATTTTACAAAAGGAGAAACCGAGGCCCAGGGTGAGGCACGTTGCTCAGCTGGCTGGTCTGAGCGGACCTAGGGGCTGCTCCCAGCTCCTGTTGTAACACCAAGACTCCCTCACCCCCCACTGCTCTGAGCCTCTCTCGGCTCCTCACCCTGCAAACCATTAGCCAAGAACGCAGGGAACAGCCTGTGCTGTCCCCAGGTCCTGAACGGCCTCTGAACCATCAGGCCCAGGGAAACAGTGAATGTGCATGTTCACCCTGGTGAGCAAGTTGCCATGGTGATCCTTTGGCGAAGCAGCATAGATACAGAGGGGCAGTGAAAACGACTGTAATTAATTTAAGGCATTAAGAATAATTAGCGTTTATTAAATGAAGTTTATTGAAAGAAGCACAAAGCAAACAAATCAGATTCTTAACCTATAAAATAATGAAATCCGTTCCTTCTAATGCAGATAATGCTCAGTGGAGAAAATAGTCCACAGGAAGGTTAAACTGTATTACCAACCATATACAAACAGCAAATCTCATTCCTCAGCATAACAATTTATCGCTGTTCATCTGAAGTGAAAACTACAGCCTGTTAATCCATTTCATCCAGAACAAGCATTTCTGAAGATTAAGAGGCTGAGAGGAGTAAGTTACAGAGAAAATGCCTTGGTTCATGGCCATCAGCAAAGATCACTGTGGTCAGGATTGATAAAGCGTTAAATTTAGACAAAGAGCAGGAAATCTGTCTGTCATTCTATCAGTCATCGGTAACTATTAAAGGCCGATGGTCTAGAGGTGCCCTCCAGCACAGGAAGTCCTTAAGAAACTAACAGTCTGGCAGGGGCACTACATATACTCTATGCTTTTGCGTTCCTCTCTAAATATTCACTACTGCTATTGCCAAAAACAGGGTGTGAGACCCAGTGCGGTAATTCTAAGTGTTACCTATCCATCCCCCTGTCCTTCTGCTGGGTTTAACAGCATCATTTCTTTGCATAAACTGTGATAACGAAGTGTGTGTCATGCTCACTTTTAGTGGGTCACCTCAAAGGGATTAACAGCCTCCTCACGCTGCAAGCACTTGGAATGGCTCCTGCTCAAACATGCTATTGATCTGTGGTCCAGCAGCCAGACCTGCTCCGTAGGGATCATTACATGACCATGAAACCTAACGCAATGCTTCAACCCAAAACCAGAGCTGGAATGGCTCATCTTCATCGCACTACACAAATGTGGTGCCTATAAAATCCACAGCCCCTGAGGAGCCAGAGGGATAGACACTTTGCAGGAACGGGCTGTACTTTACACTGCAGTACAGGATGTGCTCAGCTGAATAGCAGCTCTTCTTTGAAGCACTTTCCAGTGGACATGTTTTTGCAGCTGCGCCTAGCAAGCAAAGGGCCTTGAGTGTACAGCGGGCAGCATACAACCTCTACAATGCTTTTGAAAAGATTTGTTCTGCTTTATTCCCGAAATCCTCTTTTTAGGGCCTCCCTGGGCTTCACGAAGGTCACTGACAAGCATGGGGAAATTTCCCCACTACTATGATGCTGCAAAAGCAGAAATCCAGTTGTCCGGTCTCATCATGGGATGGTGTAAACTGGAATTTAATTAGGTCACTCCCTGGATACATTAAACACAGATGTCCAAATTCACAAGATTACAGATTTATTGGCCATTGATTAAATGAAAAAATCAAATAAGAGCTAGGAGAGTCACAGATGACTGGTGCAGCTATTTGCCAGCTTTCCCTGAGGGCATCTGAGGCAGGCTATAAATAATATTACACAGTCCTGACAGGCAGGATAAAAGTTCTGGCCAGGCCAGGACGTAATTTAGCATCTATTTATCCTCCAGCATAATTTATTAACTTGAACAAACATAGCGCAGGCAGATTTGTAGCTAATATGTTATGATTTCTCTGTAATGGGTGTCAGGAGCACACTACGTGTGCTATTGTTCTCTCTGCCATGTCTGGGGAGAAAGCTCCACTGCAAACAAACAGAGCCTCCAGCTGAAAATCCAAGTCCGAAGAGAACTTCACAAACAGAGCTGCCAACTGTCCTCTGTGGGCAGGGAACACCGTCTCATGCCGCTGCCATCCCATCAATCCCTGGGAAGTTACACCAGCACCAAGTGTGCTCCTGCAGCAGAAAACGTGGGCCACGCTGCTAAAATAAATGCTTTACCAAACCTCTGCATTCGTGCCCTTGGATTAGTGCCTGCTTTTAACGCTGTTAGTGACAGGAAATTCTGGCTCCAATTAAATCAATGGCAAAAGTCCCACAGACTCCAATGAGCCAGAATTTCAGCCTGGTTCCCATAACCTTGTGCCGCAGCATGTATAGCTCTGTCCAAAACCCGTTCTGTTGATCTCAGTACAGCCTTTGTGGAGCACTATCCATAATGAATATGGGCTTCGGAGGGTAGTCTTTCAGAAAGCTGCTGTAACTAACTAGAAATACCTAGGTGTAGCTGTACAGGAAGAAGGCAGCAATTTCTAGCCAGCTTTCAGGTTTCAGCATTCAGCTGTCCTGTACATTTGAGACACATACTATTTCTTCTGTGATGTTTCATCAGCCCGTAGCATTACAGAGGCATGAACTAGTATAAGTCCTGCATCAACTGTCAAGTACTTTTAAAAAATGGCAAGTTAGTGATACACCTCCCTTGGGATTCATAGCTGCACACTTCCGTTTGGTTGATATTTTCTCCTGAAGCAAGACAGGTGCAGCTTTACCAGAGGGGATGGAGTTTTTTCCATTTAAAGCAGGACTAGTTTTTTCTCCTCACTCCAAAGACATTACCAAAAATGGACATAGCTGTGGAGGGAGCTGTAAGGAGGAGATTAAATTAGTGAAAAGCATGAGAAAGCGAGGACTGGTGTTGCCTGTGCCGGCCCCATGCTCTGCCTCCAACAGCCACATATTTCAGTAGCAGCATCCACTGCAAAGCAGGGCTGTACTAATGTGGTTAATGGAGATGAAACACCTTGAGACTAGCAAGAGGCCAAGGAGCTAAGTTTCTGACTGACTGGTATCATATGAGCAAGCCATAAGTCACAGGACACTGAAAGCCTGTGTTTGGCAGCGGCCATCTTGTCCCAAATGAAGCAGGTCAAAAAATCCTAAAATTAGTTCTACCAAAGAAGGGGAGGGCAGCTTCTCAGGGGAGCTCGAGGAGTGCAAAATGTCCACTGGTAAATAGAAAGAAATAACCTCAGATTTGGGTGTTATTTCTGAAAACCAGAATCTCCCTTTTCTTTACAGCAGAAAGATAAGTCACAAAAATAAAACTCCTCTGGCAAGAGGCATACAGTTAGCTGGAGAAGAAGAAAAACAACAACCAACAAACAAAAAACCCCCACTCATGCCTGCTTTACTTTCATTTTCTGAAAACAATTCCTTACCTCTTCCTCAATCTCTACCAAAATACCCCCTACGCTGGGTTTATCAGGTGACTTGTTCCCATTGTCATTGACAAGACTGTTTATAATCCTATTAATCAGGCTGCGGGCCATGCCAGGAGACACTGCGACTCTATTTGTTACTGTGTCTGTGGAAAGGTAATACCAGCTACACACAGAATACTGATTTTGAGCAGCTTCTAATCTCCGTATTGAAATGATTGCTTAAAGTTAAGCCCGTATAGAGAAGCAAATCTTCAGAGCACCGGGCACTGCCCTAGCGATAGACAGTCTGACAGTTCAGCTTCCAAAACTTCTGGCTCAGTTATTAAACCCAGAGCCTGAAACGTAATGTGTTTTGTGTGAGAGATGAGCAGCAAGAAAAGGAGAAAATACATGTGGCCACGTCCATCCCTCAGTGATCTCTCAGTCTGAAATCAGGCACTCTGGAAAGAGTTGGGGAGTCAGGAGCTGGAAGGTTTCATCACAGACAGTTCATGCAAGGCTGGCTGTCTCATCCGGGTTGCAGGCAGGAGCAGCCACAGAGTTAGAAAACATCTCTCCCTTTTTCCAAGATGAAAACTTGACTCCTGTAGTTTTAGGGCTGCCTTGAAAATTTACATCAGACTGAAGCTGACAACCCCGGTCCCATCTCCAGGAACAAACACCAATAAAACCATCAGGGTGTTTACCACGCAGTTCTCAGGAAACCTGACTTTGTCAAAAGCTTTCTCTGCATCGTATAATTTCCACCAGAAAACAACTCGAACCAAGAGGAAGGTGCATCAGCACAGGCACCATCAGGAAAAGGCTGCCACTGTGATGGCTGACCTCCCAGAAAACAAGCCTCAGGCTGAGCCAGCCACTTCCAGAAGTGGAAAAAAAAAAGCTGAGCCAGGTGTAGCAGAGGAGTTGAGCCTGCCAGCCTGTGACTGGGACACAAAACAGACCAGACCCGCTCCCATCTATTCATCACAGACGTAGCAGATACCAGAATTGATTTCTCCCCTATGTTTGAGACTGCTGCTTACAAATTACCTCCCTTTTCCCCAAACACCCTGGATTTTGTGTTGGTTGTTTCTTTAACAATAGAAGTTGACATACTCAGCCAGGGAGGAGGTAAGGAGTTTTGCCCTGTCTTCCTTCTGGCCATGAAGCCAAGGAGAGCATGCTGGGAAGAACTAATTGGGACGTTCACAATGGATACTGAGTGGGTCTGGGGAAGAGATCAGCTCAGCAGTCTTCCATCCGCTTGGTACTCAGCGGGTCACAGTTTTGCTGGTAGCTCCCCCCACAGACAGTCCTTGAAGTCTGTCAGTCTCCACACTGCGATTCCTTCTCCTCCACAACCAAAGAGAAGTAAAAGAAAACTCCCTTTGGCTAGAAGATCCTGAGGGGGAAGTTCCATGTGATGCCATCTCATCTGCCTATGCATCAGTCATATCCCAGTCTGCCTACCTGGCTCCTCATCACAGGAAACAGGCATCCAGAGGCATTTTGTTCAGCAAGAACTGACCCTGAGCTGCAGTAGACTTTGCTACTCCATTATAAGACTATGCAGATGGAAAAGAGAATCACAAAAGAACTTCTTATCATGCTCCATTTAGGAAAGTGATTTCCCTTCCATTATCAAAAATAATTGCCTGCCACCAGAGCCACATAGTGCACTTCCAGCTGCATCTTGCACAGAGGGGGCTTAAAAGGCAAGTTCATGTGTGACACTCAGCCAGCAATAATTTCTGAAAAACATGCTTTTCTGCACCGAAGGTACATGCAAGCCAATGCAGATGTATCCTCTCATTTGTGTGGTCTTCTCTTTATGCTTCCCCTTTCCCCTCTCTCTGCACCAAACATGCCTTCCATGAGGTGGACGTGAAACTGCCCTTAAAGAAACCCTGTCCCGTGTCTTAAAATCTACTTCCTGTACCTCAGTGTCAGTCTCTCAGGTCAATGCAGGTGAAGACCCCTCTAGCACCCCGGGGACTGCAGCACAATATGACCTCACAAAAGTCCTTGAGTTTACTATTAGACACAGAGCTGTATATCACAGTTGGACAGTTATTGGCCTTGCACTTCCTGCTGTTGTTGTTTATCCAGTTCATTAACCATTTTCCTGAAAATGCAATTATTTCTGGCAAAACTTTAATTGCTTTAAGGTTAAAAAAAAAAAAAAAAAAAAAGAGCCACAAGCCCTTGCTGTGGAAAAAGTCCTGGAATTTTTCTGGGATTTTTCTTCCTTTGTTTGCTTGATTTCACTAAGCATGTATCTATTATTCCCACGGCCCAGGAGTTTTGTGATGCCCAAAATCTGGGTCAGTTGCTTGCAGGTTTTTCCTGGTGATGTGTAAAGTCTTTGGAACCAGGGTCTATATTTGCACTGAACCCTTCCCCCAGTTTTTCTTTGATCTCATCTATTGTTTTTTTCTTCAGTGTTGTCAGCAAGATCATCTGGATCCTTCACCATCACTCACTCCAGACTGTAGTTTCTTACTCACAGGGGCTTAATTCCTCCATTCATTGCAGTGAGATAAAAAGACGTGGAGTAACCAGATCTGCTGCTCTTGCCTGATTCTGCCTGCTGGTACAGCAATCACAGGAGAACATTCTTTGTGCCAAAAGCTTCCTTAGGAAAGTAACTTTCCATCAAAAAGAAAAAAAAAGGTCACATAGGTCATCAGAAACTTCAGCTATTTTGACTCATTTGTCCTCTTAATGTTCTACAATTAGCCATTTGTCCTCTTTATATTCTGTAATTACAAAAAAAAAAAAACACTATTGACTTTGTAATACTTAACCTACATTAAAATGACATCTTCTTCCCTCTGCTCATTACTTCAGCCTGAAATAATAATCAGTGTGCTAAAATGGGAAAATCCATGTGTGATGTGCAAAGCTTTGAAAGGAGCTAATTAACAGCCTTCAAAAGTGCAGAAATACAACTAAAAACTATGATGCCAGCAGAGGAAAACAGAAAAAATCCTTGTGACCTTTGAGTATAGACCATTAACAGGGACAGGAAGGAGCTGTTCTCATTTCTGCTAAAGACTTTCAGGATGACCTTGTAATGTTACCTAATCCTTTATATTCCTGTTTCTGCTCCTAACTTTAGGCTCCTAACCAAGGCAAGCAGGGTAGGCCTGGTCAACATTTCCGTGACAGTAACCGACTCCACTGAAGATCCAAAAGATCATCTCTCTCCATTGATTAAATATGGAGCGAAAACAGTGCTCTTTAGGGGAGTGGAGAGGGATGAGAAGGGCCTCAGATTCCTCCCTGTAAAATTAAGATAAAAATAACTCCTTCACAGCTTTTGATTTAGCACGTTCCTTCAGTACTGTCCTTGTTTCCAGGCCCCAACTTCTAAGGCAGCTTGTGACCACAATCATTAGCCTAAGACCGTTGCTGGATTCAGGGGTAAACAGGGAAGCAGAAGAGGGAGCCAAGAGACAAATCAACAAGATAAGGAACAAAGGACAGAGATACTGAAGTAACCACAGTCCTTAAGGGGTTAAACCGAAGGATGCATTCGCAGTGTTGTACAATGTTTCTCCAGCTGAATGCATTAAAAGGATAAACCTCCCAGCAAGGAAGTTGAACTGCCCCAAGGAAGTATGCAGGAGAAAAAAAAAAAAGTACCCAAGTTGTGAGAAAAAAATCTGTAAGTGATCACGGGTGAAGATGTGAAGAGAGATCAGAAATCTCCTAATCCTGGTGGGGCACCCGTAAAAGATAAATGAAAATTGCTGATGTTCACACAACAAACAGGCACAGGGAAGAAGAGCCTGGTTACGGCATTGCTGCCCGTGTCCTCTGCAATTCATCTGTCCTTTGTCAAGTGCAAAGTCAGTGCTCGGCACTCACAGTCAGGCTTCAGAAATGGTCCAGTGCCCAGAGTCTCTGTAGGGCCAGATACACAGGCATGCCCAGATTTTTTTTGAAGTTGCACAAGGATTTTAGTGCCTAGGCAGGAGCCCGAGCCGTTTGTGAAAGCCTTTGATGACTAAAGGAGCTCAAAGCCTTTCTCCTGTTCCTTCAGAGCAAAACCAGCAGCAATGACGCTCTAGTCCTTCCATTACCGTACATCGTGTGTGCATGCTGTAGGGATGGCAACTAATACAGCATGCTTTTCATCTCAGTAACAGCCTTAGGCAAACAACAAATGGCCAAATAAGAGTGTTTAATAGTTATGGTGAAGCCAGGTTACTTTTTTACTGCTGAAGTGTGATAGGCTTCATTATCAGACTAGGATTTTGCACATCTCCAATAAATACTTTGTCTGAAACAACTGCTGAATAATAGCCAAACTTGTGAGGGGATCACAACCTGATTCCTTTGAAGCACTACGTTCACCTGGGTTAGTTTCACCAAGTGTTTTGTTCTCAGAGCTGCCATCAGCCAGGAAGGAGAGAGACAGCCTGTCTTGCATGTTTGCTGTTTTCTGTACCTTTTTTGTTCCTTCCTTACTGTAGTATTCCCTTACCCAAAGATAAATATCATCTGCCTGAAAATTTATTTGTTCTTGAAAGCATCACCAATCCCAAGAGTTCAAACATCACGAGTCACACCAGGAGATTTTGTTAAAAAAAAATAAAAATAAAATAAACGAAAACCACAACAACCCACACCCCAAAAAACCTTGATCAGTTTAAGTTAATCGTATTTGGTTTTTGGTTTTCAGTCCTATAAGTTGCATTCAAAACTTATTCTCTGCTCTTCTCCATTGTCATAAAGGTTAGAAATCTTTCCTTTAAATTAAAACCCTGTATTTTCAGCAATAGTTTGACTTGCTAAGCAAGAGATACAACACACAAATATTGCAAGGCTCGATCATGAGGTGTCGGTAAGCCATCTGCCTGTGCGTGGAATACTGAAACAGCTCTGACAACAGACAAGATCTATATACACACACATCCTTTCCACATTTGAAAAAGAAAGGGACATCTCTCAGCCAGAAAATAACATAAGCCTTTTTCAAATTAGTATCTGGGAGTTTACTGAAAATGGCCAAATGATTCTGCATTTCTTTTCTCCTCACTGAGAGCTGGTGGATCAGACACCACTAAGGCTGGCAGATAACACCTGTCCCAGGAGATTACTGGCACAGACATGCAGGGGAAGAGAAACGGCTGCTGCCTTGCTCGGGGTTTTATACTGCGCAGAGAAGCAACCTGGAAGCTGTGCCGTGGCTCATCCCCCATGCCTGCCTGAAGTGTACCAGCTTCTGCCACTGCAACTGGCTGGAACGGCGACAGCCAGCAAAGCAGGGTTACCCCTTCCTCTCTGGGAAAAGTACCTCTAACAAAGAAGCACCGTGTTATTATGTAATTAAATGTGTGCAAGCGGATAAAAGACTGAAAAGACAGAGCCTGTTATCTGCAGAATTATCTGCTTAGCCACAGTGACAGCCCCTGCTTCAAGGAACTCATGCAAATTAGGCAGCCTAGCAATGGGAAATCCCCTTCATGAGGTAACAGTCTTTTTGCTGACCTGGTTTCGCCTCACAGCCACACACTCCAGAATCCAGGCTTCTCCTCCACACCTTCTCCCCATCTTGGCTCCGATACTGCATCCGGTTCTGCAACAGGAGGTCAGCTCCATGCAACGCAAATTATTACTGAGGCAGAAAACCTGCATCCCTTCACCCCTGGGCATCTGACAATGTAATTGGACATTTGCTCGCTCTGTACTCGTTTTGTATTTTCTTTCCCCTTTGCAGAGGGAGCAAGGCTGTTAAGGTGTATTGTGATTAAATGCAGCCAAGCCAGCTGTTACATGACACATACCATGATTAGGAACAAGCAAAGCTATGATTGTTCAATGAGGCTGATGGAAGAGCTGGAGAACTCACCTGGCAAGCGGCAAGCTGATCCCCTGGCAGGGATTCTCCCACCTGTTTCTGTAGCAGGTCATCTTCAGCAGCAGAGTGGTCCCTTCTGGCACTAACCATGCACCGTCTGAAAGAGAAATCAGGGGGTTGCCTTACGTGTATATTTACCCTGGTAGGAATACAACCTTCTGCACTTCATGCCAGACCAAAAGTCCTTACCATTCACTATCACGTTTTCAGACCGTTTACCTCAAATTCCAGCTTCAAAGTGGCTGGTGAAACTCATAACATGAGTGATGAGCTGGGCCGGCACCTCAGCTGGTGCAAGCAGCTTCCAAGCATGCATCTCCACTGGTTTTCCCCCAGGACAGACCTAAGTAACTAGCTACCGACAAGGTGACACCAACAGTCCAGGTCTCTGCTGCAATACACCAACTGCCATGCCAGTCTCAGCTTTGCTGGCTTGTCGCTTCAGCTTCATATGCTCCGATTTCCCAATCTGTGCCAAGCCATAATATACCGCCAAACACCACTACCCCTATCTACAGAGAAGGGGAAATAGACTGTGTGTTACACTGCCTCAAAAGGTTTGGAGAGACAGAATGGAACTAGCTAAGATGCAAAATGATATCGATGTTAATTTAAGGGGCTTATCTCCTGTAAAGCTAGGCTAATTGCTGCAAGGAACCAGCTAGCTCCATTATGTGCTACTCAGGAGAAAGATACCCTGATTTAGTCTTCCAGGTCTGAACATGCTCTTGCCCAGAGTGAACCTTTACTCTGTCTTGTGTCAAAATCAGACACAGGTGCAAGCAGGAGTGGAGAGGGCAGAGAGGAAGATATAGCCCTCTGCTGACATGAGACTGCTTTAGGGAACAGTTATGAAGAACAATCCGATTCCATGCAGCAGTTCTTATCAGAATGGGGAAAGGGAAAAGGAGCAAATTTTAAAATAAAGACAGGAGTTGATGCTTTCTCACTTCCCTCAGAGGAGGGAAGGCTGTTATCATCCTGACTTCAGCTGGAGGAGGTAGGGGGGTCTCTTGAGTCATGGCTGTCAAACTGTGAAATTACCTCCTGCTACCCATTTTGTGCAGATGCTTTTGCTCATGGCAAGGTGGGAGAGGTTAAAGTCCAGTAATTGCTCAAAGGCCTTTCATGCTAAGGCAGGAGGAATATGATTGGGGGAGGTGGCACCTGTTGCCTAGAGCCCACGTTACTGATGGAAAAGCATCAATCTGCCTTTGGGCCATGCTGGCATTAAGATAACAAACCTTTCCTTGACATCACTCCACCAGTCCCTTCCCCAAACTGAATGGCTGCGAGGGGGAACACTTAAGAGCTTGGTTTAATATTTGAAGAACTCGTTGATAGAAATCAAGGATTACTTCTAAGTAAAAGCCCAAGGAAAGGAGGCTCATGCCCATCCCTCAGGTTGCGCTCAGAGAGAACCAGCAGCACAGCTGTTAGCACCCTCTTGTATTTATTGGCCTCTTTCAGGTGGGGAATTAACTTCCAGGTTTCAGCAGCACATGGCTCCCCTTTCACATTCCCATGGCACACCCAGGCTAAGGATATCTTATCTTTGTACATATAGCAAGGTTTTGGGAAGGTGGCAGGGACAATCCCCCCTCAGTGAAGAGCAGTGTCCCACAAGATGCTGTCACTCATACAACTGCTGGTCCAGGGTAGAAGACACTGCAATGCATATACTCAAGAATAATCCACTGGCCCAAAGTGAATGGAGCATGACACAGCCCAGATCCTCAATTTGGGTGCGTATGCACAACCATTTGCTCATTTTCCCTGGGGGACTTGAGACCTCCTCTTGATGGGAGTTCCTACAATAGATGTGTTTCCAGGAAGATCTTCTAGCACATCAAATTGATATTTACCAACCAAAAAAAAAAAGCCAATTAGGGCTGAAAAATCCCCAAATGCTTCTAGCTCCTCTCTGGTCTTTTTAAGCACAGGTCTTCCTGCCTCCCTAACCTCATGATGAAGTTACCATATAAAGTTACCAGAGAAGACTTAGTTGAAGGGATGTTTGTTTTGTCTTTAGAAAAACAACAACAAAGTATGTTTGACAGGTGGGATGAAAACATTTATCAGCAACCTACTTACCTGAGAACAGGGTAAATGTGTCCTCACATCACAGTAATATGTGAACACGAAGACTGTGCCTTGCATTTGGCAGGAGTACAAGGCACACAATTAGTCAGCACAGCCAAAGATTGTTCAATGTGCCATTAAGTCCTTTGTGAGCTGATAAGGAAGAAATGCGTGCCAAGGAGCAACACAAAAGCTCATTGAGACAGGACCAAATATGAGCTCTCTAATGGAATGTGCTTTTGCCAACATCCACTCCCTCAGGTTCTCATTCAGATATACACTGCTTCAAGCTGCCTCCGGGCAGATGAATGGGGCTGCACGGCTCAATAGGGACAGTGGTTACCAGCAATGTACTCATTTTTAAATGATGCGATTTATTTCAGTGACAAATGCCTGACAGTTTCCACCAGCTGAAGCACATTCTACCATCTCCCACAACAGAAGCAGCCAAGCATCCCTGCGCTGGGGCACTAGCAGTCAACTGGCATGAAGGGAAACTCATCACAGCAGCCCAGGCAAAAAAGGCAGGTAGGCTTGTTAACAGACACGTGGACAGCTGGCTTAAGATGGAATTTTTGGACAGTCCAAAAGGGTCCACTGGACTAACAGAGAATGTCTGCTCCCGACTTTGTCACTAGGAGGCTATGTTCAGGGTGTTCTGCATTATTGGATTTGAGCCCTCTTCCGCTCATCTTTTTCACTGAGACTGCAAGATCTCCAGGGCATAAAATTCTTCTTATGAAGAGTTTATGCATAAATAAAAAAATCAAGCTGATGCCTTTCTTGACCTGGTACATAAAAGGAGGTATTTCAATTAACAACAGTAAAGTTAATGTTCCTGAAGAAAGAAGGTGGTGCCACACAAAAGCATGAGGTCTGGCCCCAGGTACCAAAGGGACCTAATAAAGCATCAGTGTTTTGACATTCCCATGCTTCAGCCTTCCCTCTGTTCCAACAAGCTGAGCTGAACTGATCCTGTTTATACCACTTAGTGGTAGAAGCAGTGCCACACCTTTGGATTAGTCTGTGTCTGGGGAGCTTAACCACCAATTATATGGGCTTCACTGCTGTAGACCTGATAATAACAACAATAATAATTATCATTTATAAGGGTCTTCGGATTTTCAGAGCTCTCTGCAACCATTAACTAATTAACACCGTTGAAACCTTTGTTTAATTTAGAGCATCTTTAGATGGAGGTCATTCCTCCAGCACACAACTGCTAACATGAGATGTTTCTGAAAGCAGCTCTTTCATTTGATCTCTGCGCATGCGCATGTGTTCCCACCTTCTTCTCATTTTGTAAGAGAGAAAAAAGAAAGGTGGCAAACAGGTTCAAATACAGCTGAGATGAGACCATACGCTGCTTTTTGGTGGTTTTCTGTGGGCTCCTCTCTAGTGCTCTGTGCTCACTGACTAACCATGAAGGTTCTTTTGGAGTAAATCAATACCTTTGCAATGTATTTAGCTGAAGAAATCTCCCAAACAATTCCTCTTGAAGCTGTTCCAAGAAACAGGAGCTAAGCCAGGCTGTTTTATGGTAATGGGGCTTGACCCACATCTCCGTACAAGTGCAGAAACATGCTGATTTCAGCCCTTTCCTGCATTAGGAAAGAGTCTTGAGCCAATCAAAAAAACCCAAAAATTTACACTGAAGCAGCCTTTTCCTCAGGCCCTGTGCACACAAGCTCTCCCCATACTCCTCCTCTTCTACACTTAACACAGAGGCTATCGACAGTTTCATGCTTTCACTATGGCCTTCTGCACACAGGAAAAAGCCCCACTTCTCTCCTCTGGGAACTCCTGAGGATACCTGGCTTGGCACTGAATCTTCAGTGGCATCCATAGCCAGAGCTGGCAGGAGCTTACCTCTGCTTTCAGCCGGCCTGGATGTACAAAAAGCGAGAAGGAAGGAGTTGCGGAATTTGCAAAGGATTTGAGAGCAGAAAGCTTGCCACTTTGACTCCATGCCTTGTTTTCCTCCCAATCAGGCATCAGGCCAGTTATTTCTTTCCACACACACTCCCCTTTCTCTGTCCTGCATGATTTATATGGCATTTAAATAATAAATTGCATGGACATTGTGGAATTTATAGCACTCAAAGTAGGTCATTAAATAAATCACTATATAATTCTTATAAATGAACCTGGATCTTGCAGTGGGAGGACTTCATCAGAAAAATCAATCCACAGAGCTTATAAAATTGAAGGATTGTCCGGGTTTTGCAATATTTAAGTACTGAGTATATTTCGAGTAAGAATGTGAGAGTGATTTATGTAGGATAACACCTTGGTTACCACTCACTCAGCTGGACGTCTCTGGCTCTGTCCCCCAGCCTTGCGTCTGAAGGATTCTCATCTGGGGAAATTATTGCCCTCTGAGGGAAACAAAACCTTCCTCCCTAAATCCTCCAGCAGGAATCTTACAGTAGCCCTTATTAGAGCTCTACAGAAACAGCAAGGCACTGTAGATTAGCGCTTTGTCAGAGCGCTAACACAGGGGTGTGACTCCACTGTGAGCCCACAGGGTGATAAGCTCCAGCAGACAGCACTGAAAAGTCCCAATGCTCAAACAAACCCACTATCTTCAGAAAAAGGTAAGCGCAAGTGCCAAGGTAGGCCAGGCCAGGAAGTAGAGACAAGTTGCCTCTCAGGACAGAGAGAACAAAGTCACTGAGCAATCAGTACAGAAGCTGCACTTCAACAAAACTTCCAAGCAACAAGCTTGCATCTAGCAGCAGCTTAGTAATGATCACTGAAACATGAAGAAATAAGAGTTAAAGTTTAAATAAGGATGTCTAGTAAGAACGAACTGATTTACCTGCAAATCCCTGGGCCAAAGCAAACAAGAAAGCAAGCCTGGGACAAGGCAAGCTCTTTCCTTTCCTCTAGGACTTGACAGCAAGTCAGAAAGATTTGCATCCCAGAGAACTAACAGGATCCTGCACACTGAACAACCAGGCTGTGAGAGGCTTAACTAAACCCCTTTATGTTACATTAATATAATTCTTGGTATATAATTAACTCTGGTCCCTCTTCACCTTTGATAAATTGAGCACTGGTGCTCATATGTGCTCTCCAAATAGCACCATTCATTAGTTTGTCATTCCTGGACGCTGCTATCTCAGAGGAGATGCTAAATCTTACCCACAGGCAGAAGGATCAGCCACAGCCAGCTCTGACTGGCCAGAGCTGCTGAACCGGAGCAAATGAACTGATCACACTATGCCAGGCAAACAGCAGGAGAGAGACCAAGTCAAGCCTCTGAGCAGGGAATCCCACAGCCCCCCAAATCAGTGAAAGGCAGGAGTCCCTCCCCTAATTATTTGCCAGTTTTCAAAGTGGCAAAAGCATCCTTCTCATGTGAGGTCAGCTCACATCCTTCTCTTGTTCAAAACGCAGAAGTATTGTTGTTATTGGCTTTATGCTCTCTGTTGCTCTTCTTGAGCCAGATCTCCCTTTTATTCTTGGTTGTTACCATTGGGGTTAATGGCCAGCTGCCTTTGGTATGCTTAAAGATGCCCAGAGCTTAGCTGAAAGTTGGCTGTGCAGTTAAAGTACAGGACTAGGAAGCAGGAAGCAATTCTTGGCTCTGCTATAGGCCCTCTTTATGGCCGCAGCACGTCACTTAATCCACGGGCCCCATTCTTCCACCTCTGCAAAAGAAGGTGAGAATAGAAATTTTCTCCTCCTTTGTATCTCATATTCAGATGGAAGGAAAAGACAAGCCTTATTTCTCTCCAGACAGCAACTAACACGACAACTTCAGAAGAGACTTTTCATGTTTACCATAATAATACAATTAGGTGATGATAAAGGGAAAACTGAGTAACTTCATTTTCTCTGATCAGGATGAGGCAGCTGTGTTCTATTTATTTCCTCAATTTGTGTGCTGGCACTGGCACAACTCTGGGCATCTGCAGAGCTCACAGAGCAGAATACATTGATCTGGTGGGGGTTCTTGGATAAAAACATGAACGAAAAAGTTTCTCCATAACAGACTAGACATTCACAGAATCCACAAAGCCTGATTATCAGAGTACGTGCCATTTTAAGGAACATTAAGTTTAAGAGTTAAACCCAAATCATATGTTAGGCTCTTTTGAAGTACAACACCACAAAACACCTCACAAGTGGTTTGCTTAATAAGGGTCAGTTTCACGCTGTGCACCGGTTGCTAATAGAGCCAGGAAATTTCAGGAGTTCTGATGTCCACAGAGGTCTAGGATCCTGTCCCCACTGTTAACCAGGTCAACCCAGAAGGAAATATGCAAACAGATAAAATTCTTGTTCACGGTAGGAAGCTGAAATGTGAATTGAGCAAGATGTCCACTGTGTTCTCCTGTCATGTGGTAAAAAGCAAGCTCTATGCATCCCTCCTTCCATCCTCCACTCCAGTAAATCTCATCACTACAATTTATGCCTGGGTTTGCCCAGCTCAGTCTATTGTGCCTGGAATCCTCCTCCAGAGGCTTGACAGGCTTCATGCTTCTTAAGAGCCCTGGCTTTCTCTCTGAAGGCAGCAAAACAATGGACATAACTACTGTTCTGTGGATACAAACCTCCTCTCTACCTGCTGTACACGCTGGCTAGATCTAGGGAGCTCCGAGACCAGGGGTTCACCCACTGTAGCACATCATCTGCCTCTCCCTGATCGTAACTGAGTACCAAGAAAGGCTCTGGGATTAATTCTTAGTTTCCCGGCTGCTTCTTTTCAACAGCATTGGCTGTGCTGATAGATGAGGGAGGGAAGGAAGGAGGAGGGAGAATGAATAAATGAATGCAGAGTGAGGTATTTACCGAAGTACAGGCCGAGGCACAGAGCACAGGGATTAGTACTGACAAAAGCTTTGTACTGTACCAACAGCCAACAAAACTGCTCCTTACCCCCACAGGTGCCCGATTTAAGTAAACACAGCAAGCGAAATAACACGAGAGGGACGGTAAGTGTTTTAGCCTGCCTTCACTGCATTTGTGTAACTTTGAAATTATCACTGGAACACAGCATCTCTCTCAAATGAGCCTTCAACAAACATCATTGTTTAAAGCCAGTGAATACAGAGCATCTTACTGATAGTCACAGGGTGGTAAAGTATTTTTGTGCCTTTTTTTAATGTTAGCACCTAAGGAAAAGCAGGTAATTTACATGAAATTTATCAACAATGAGCAGAGGTGTTCTCTGACTGGAAAACGGAGCACACTTTGGTCTGCTCCAACAATTTACTCAATCAACACTGTCAACAGCTCTGCAGTGCCCAAGCAGGAAATGGGAGAGCTGAGAAATACTGCAGTGATATTGGTCCCCCATGCTGGACTTCCCATTATTGAAGACTGATTTGCTACTCATGGTTAAACTACAATTTAAAGAAATTACTGTGCTTTCATCAGCTGAAATGTGTTTAGCCAAACCATAAAAGAAGATACATCGTTGCAACTCGTATTCCATCTTGCACTGCATTCCACCCAGAGACAGGCTATGGGTTTTCTGGAAGGTAAACTACGCCGTGCTAATACTGCCAGGGATTGGGCTAATTGAGTCAAAGCTAGCTCTTCTATATCCCAAGGAGTTTATGCTGTCGTATGCTATGAAAAAGTGAACCCCATCCATATCTTTAGCACTGGGAACTCTCCATATATTTTGGGTAATCAGTATGGTTGTTTTGAGAGTCTCTAGCCCTGTACCAGAGCCACCCTAGAAGGCCAAAGAGAAGCAGAGATGGAGTGGATAGTTCAGCTTGTGTAGGGGCTAGGGACTGAAAGAGTAGTTGTGCCTTGGAGGCACTGGAGGTATTTGGGTAACACTTCATATTGCACCACGCAAAAATAAAGCTGCAACTTTGCCTTAGAATTGCCACTGCCACTGGCTGTTTGAGCCTCATCTGCTTGAGACCATTTGTAAATGGACACTTGTTATGAAACAGGCTGCATTTTCTAAATAATTGGCTCACATGCAAGGTATTTGTTCAGAACTATTGAAGAAAGCAGGGCGCAAGGTTTCCCACAAAGTCTTTGATCTTACAGCAGCCTTCCGAGTAGTCCCAGAGCAGTGGCCTTTTCCTATGAGGCTCCTGCTTCCCACACATCTGTGCAATTCAGCCTACACCAGTGCCACTGGGGCCCCACTTGCAAATTGCCAGTAACCCCTCACTTCACTGACTTGGCTGTTCCTTGGCTCCCACTGCCGCAGCTGGTACCAGGGATGTTCAAACCACCTGGCACAAGAACTAGGTACAGCTGTAAATACTGATGCCTCTTCCCTGTGAGCAAAACAGTACCCTGGGAAATCTGTTTTGTCCATGGCTTCATGCTTTCTGAGCAATTCCTCATCTCGTCTGACTTTAGGTTTAGTGACATTTTCATTAATACCTGCCACATGTCTTACTAGACCCGGACTTGCACAGACTTCAGGTCTTGTCTCAGACTTTTCTATCTATGCACCTATAAATCCTCATCCTGGCCTCATTCTTCTTACATCTTTTTGAGTATAAGCACAGGCAAGACTGAGTCCAGGCCTGTCTATAAATTGATGAGCCTCAGTCATTTAAAAATCCATCTGGTTACATCAGAACAAATCACCAATATCTATGTGATCATATGGCTCAGTGAACAACACACACTGCATAGAGATTTCTGCTGTCTCAAGTGCTGGCTGTCTCTCTGCCGCTGCTTCACCAGCTGTAGAAAGGGAAGACTCATGCTCACCACTTTGTAAAGCACCTCAGACTCTACAGATGAAAAGTATCACTGCAGTACCAGAAAATATTATTACACCAATTAAGCAAATTAAATTAGAATTAATCTTATTTAAGTGGTCCCAACAAAGACCAGCCCTGAGGCAAGTGCTGCATCCTTTGCAGCTCAAGCAGCATCCCTACATTTCTGCTCCCTCAGCTCGATGGCCCATGCTGGGGTCAGCCAAGACATCCACCTCACTGAGCCCCAGCTCCTCAGCATCTTTGGGAGTCTCAAGGTCAGGGCACTCCTGTGGGACAGGTAACCCCTCAAACAGGAAGGGTCCTTGAGACCCACCAGAGCCCATCCCACTGCACACAGAGATAACCAGGCTGCTTGTGCCAGTCTGCACAGACCGTGGCTCCCGCTGACAATAAGTGTTTCACCACCCTTGCTGAAATAGATTAGCACCGATTGTGCTGCCCCTTACAGCCAGCCCTGACCTTGCTGTTCTCCAGTGTCTGGGCACGTGTGTATGTGTATCAGTACACATGTGTAACCATAATCTGCATCCAAATATGCTCTCAGCCACCTCTGGATCAGTTCTGTTGCTGGAGCATATTTGTACCTGAACACAAACAGCTCCGTGTCCAGGCAGTCTGCAGGACTGTGGGCAGGAGGGCTGTAGGAGAAGGAGAAGCTAAGACTGAATAGTAATCTCTTAAGTGGGCTTTTGATGTATATTCTCATGCTGAGCAGCATGGTAAGCCTGGGACTCCAGGAACCCCTGGCGTGCTGCAGAGATCTGGGTGCCTTTATTCCACCCCTTTCAGAAGACATTTTAGTTGCAATGCCAGCTTGCTTTCATGGCTGTGCTGCCTTTACTGGGACTGAGGTCCTTGTCACTTTGAAGATCCTAGCTATTTGACTGCTTTGAATTCATTTGTTTAATGAACCTCAGGGGGGCACTGCACTAAAGCATTCCCAAACATGTTCAGAGCTTTGCAGTTTCTCCACTAATTAGGGACTCCTTTGGGGCTAAACACAAGAGGTTCTGCTGCTGTGTTTGAAGCTGGCAGTAAGCCAAGACAGTGCTGAATCTCCAGCTCAAATGAAGCATTTTTAATACTTTTCCTCCTCTATTTTCCTTCTCCTCAATCAGTGCAAAGTTGCCAGCCACAAACACAAATGACTCAGGTCAAGGTACACCGAGACAGAGGGAAGCATTTTATCAAAGCATGAATAAAACAGCCAAGTTCTGCAGTGCGCTTTTTTGCGCATGCACACTTTTCGCAGTATGCATTACACAGCCCTCTCCCTTCCCCAAGCCCTTTCCTCAATGCCCGTTAACCTACTTACTTACTATTAAAGGCTCCTAGCAGCTAAAACGGCAGATCAGATTGCTCATTACTCACTAACCAGGAACACGCCAACCTCAGCACTTGCAAGGTCAGAGCGTGGCCCAGGTTGCCAGCCTCGTGCAGCCAGGCACAGGCCACGCACTGCATTACTTACAGGGGCTTAGGGTGGGAAAACAGGGGAAAGACCTCCTTCTGAAGCATCTCAAGGATGTGGGAGTGTCATGGCTGAGAGATGCAAGACAAAATCCACTCACAGCAGCTTTTCTTAATGCAAGAGCTTTCTCTTTCCCTTCCTTCCTTTGCAGTGCCTGGCCCTTTCCAGCTTACCTACCAAAGAGTCAAATGCACACGTCCTGGTTTGAAAAATAAGGATTCATACTCGTCAGAGGGATCCAGGAAAGAAATTGGTACCTTTTGCAATTCATTAGAGCAACTTCATTACATCTTAGAATTTCCTAAAAGTAAGAAGGGTCTGCTCAGAATCCACTCCACAGTGCTCAGGGTACCAAGAGCCCTGAAGAGTTAATTGGCAGGCACATTAATTACTCACTAAATGGGAAATCCCCAAATGCCATTAGAAAGTGGTGATTAGACGTACCACTTGTTGAGAGAGGATGTGTCCAACTGTAAGTCATCTTCCTGTTGATAAAGTTCAGAAGGACAAATGTATAATAGGAGGCAGAAGTAGTAAATAAATATAGTCTCACCAGAGAGCTAGGAACCACCTTCCTGGGATAAAGTTGCAGATACCTTATCCAGGACCCCACTTATGAGCTGGAGCTGATCTGAAGCCAGGAAAATTGCTTATTACTCACCTTCAATTTGGCAGCTGTATCAGTAGCATCAGGCATTCTTCCAGGTGCTGTCTCCTGTCTCAGATACCAGCTTTTGATACGGCCCAGCTGCCCTATCAAGTGCTGCCAGCACAGGTAACAAGGCAGAAAAACCCCGCAGGTCCTTAGAACATCTGTGTCCACAGTGGGCAAATCTGGAGCTGTGAATGGGCTCAGAGCTAAGTCTTATGTTTGGGAGGGCAATTCCTGCCCTGAGAGCTCAGTATTAGAAGGAAAGGCAGCACACAACCAAGTCAGGGACTTGTGCTTGCTCACACAGCTCTTCCTAAAGGCAGATACAAGGGGATACAAGCAGGATCAGTGGTTTGTACCCAAGCTATTTAACTTGCTCCTCTCCTAAGCAGAGGATCAGGACCTCAGCATGCGTTTTACACCCAAACCCATGAGGCTGAGCAATGCTCTCTGCAGCAGAGCTTCCTCAGTTCCAGACACTGCCCCCAGACTCCTGCAGTCCTCCCCATCTCCCCCGGCTAGCAATCGTGGCGTCTCCACAGGCTGCAGCCTGCTGTCCAGCCTGGCAAAGCCTTTGCCAGCTGGCAGCCAAGGAGCACCAGCCACTGGAGCAAGGTTCTCCATCTAGCCACCACCTTCCAGGCTGGAAAGAGCAAGCCTAGGAAGTTGCCAGGGTGGCTTGTAATCTCCATAGCTTTCACAAGAGGTCACTGCTCTCTACTTAAAGCCATCAGTGCAACCGTGCTGCTCAGTGCAAGTCTCAAAGCAGCCTCCCAGGCAGAGTCTGCAAGCCCTCGGCCCAAACTTCGGTCCTGCCAGCTCATGGGACCTATAACATCTTCACAAGTGGCCACTGTGGCCTGAGCCACCTCCAGCACATTCTGACACTTCCTTACAACCTCCAGAAATAGCCTTTCAACAGACAAATGCCAGATGAACACAGCTCCCACACCACCTTGCCTCCCTGTGCATACCCTTCTTTTCTCCCTGAAGTTTTAGCATCAGGGAAGTTAATAAACTTGGGGAGGCACCCTTGGGAGGCAGGAAGGGACCACAGCGACTAGCAGAGATACTTTCCTCTCTAGCCCTTAAAAGCAAAGCTGGTTATGGCAGGAGCGGAGGAGCGAGCCAGGCAAATGCCAGCCCAAGACCACAATCCCCAAACCACCACAGCTACATAATCTCATTTAAAGCCCTTCTTGCTTCCTCCCTCTTCCTTCAGACCCGATTTCCCCCACACCTTTACCATGACAACTCTGGAAACAGTACTTCTGGCTCTCCCACTACCACAGGAATAGAAACACCACAGCTTTGGTGCAGCCCCACTTATACTCTCAGCAGCACTCACACCTGCGAAGTTCAGCCTCAGCCCTCTTAACCCTTTCAGCCCCTCACCCAACCACAGCACCCTTCAGAGCCTGCAATGAATATGAAATAGAAATCCCTCTTCCCAACTACACCCTGCACCCTGCTCAGCACCCCAGGCATTTGGTCATTGTCGGAAATGTGGGTATGGACGACATGAGGGCTGTGGGCTGCCCACACGGGGAGGAGAATGCACGAGAGGCAGAGCTGGCTGAAGAGACATCCTCTCTCTCTCCTTTGCTCCATCCCGAGGGTTGTTTGCGTGCAGTCACGGCTGGGCTGGTCAGAATCCCTGCCTCCCCCAGCCCGGCGCTGCCTGCTCCTGCCACTGTGTTGACAGCGTGTGTGTAAAATGTAAATCAGGCCACAGGTGAAAATGGCTTTCCAGAGGGCGGGAGGCAGTGGGGCTGGATCAGAGCCATGCTGCGACCTGGCACCCAGGTTCCCTGCAGCTTGCCCTGCTCCCCACTCCCTGCCAGCACCCCAGCTCCCCCTGCCACGGGACAGAGAGGGAGCAGCCAGGGCCGGGGGGGGCAAACCTGGGGGCTGGTAGGGTTTCCTCACACCTCCTCTCGCTGAGCTGCATCACAGACTCACTGTTGCGGTTAGCATTTGACTTAAATTGTGTGGGTTCCCACACAGCCACCAAGGAAAAGATAGTTTCTAGGGACAGCACCCACCTGACTCCCCACAGGACAGTGTGGCCCACGTTCCCAGGTGAGCTGGGCCAGCTGGGGCAGTTGCTGAGCCCCTCTGCAGTGGGGCAGGCAGAGGGAGGGCAGGTTTTGACCCACCCCCCTTCTTTGCCCTGTGCCAGCACACTCCAGAACCAGGACAGCAAACCCAGGCGCAGCTGGTGGAAAGCTGCTGCCATCTCCTGGGCAGCCCGTCTCCATGTGGCACCCTTTTCCCATCACCTGCTATTCCCAAGGGCTGCTGTTCTCTCCTGTCCCAAAGCCCTACCCCTGGGGCTACCTGCCTTCCCCTGCAGCCCCCTCCCCTCCCCAGTGCAGGAGCCTCTGACGGCTGCCTGTGCCTGTGGCACCAAGGCAGAAGCCATCACCCCTGCAAAAAGGGGTGTACCCTCTGCATTGCATGATAACGCTTCTGTATGAACATGCTTCCTCCCAAAGGCAAATAAACTGTGTGACACAGTGGCAGGTTGCCAGCTGAGCTCCTGCTATGCTCTGTTTGGATGTGCGGGGCTCAGATCCCACCTAGGCAAACTCTGTTCCCCCAAAAGGTGTCTCAAGTACTTGCACCCCACACCAGGTCTGTCCTCAGACCAAACCTGGCTAGAGACGGCACTGAAACACCTGCGCTGCTCTGGACAGACTTCTCTCCCTTTCCCATGGACAGGTTTGGAGACTGTAGTGGAAACCCCAGGAAACCATCCAAATGCTGAAACAGGAAAGACTGCAGTGGTGGCACCAGGACAGCCAACAAGGCTTTCTTTCCAGAAAGGCTCAGCAGATGTAAAAGAGGACAGGAATGACTATGGACCAGGGGGGCTGCAGGAGACAGCTGAGACCTTGTCTCCGTTTTGCAGAGAAAGGAGATAGAGGAGGCAAGTAAACCCAGTCACTGTTCTGTAGACCTTCAAGTCCCAGAGCGATCTCCTGGCTGCTATTTCTCCTGTCTCTTGTGATCACAGATCGTTTGGGGACCAAACTTCTTGGGCTGTCCGCAGTGCAAAACAAGAGATTTGCAGTGACCTCTGCATACCTGCCAGGAGAGCTCCTGCACCTGGGCTGTCTCACCTTTCTGCCTTAGGCAGGTTCGCATGAGCAAGCAGTGCCCATTTGCACAAGGGTATGACAAGCCTATTGCTCCAGAATGACCAGGCTCCATCTGCCCAAGTGCCATACATACCCTCCAGCAACAGGCCCTGCCTTCCAGCATGATGGGATGTAACTTCATGCATGTTTTGTCTCATAGGGCAAGACATACTAAGGTCTGCCTACCTCTCCCTGCCTCCCCAGGCCATCCCACCCTGCATCGCCTCCCAGCCTCTCAAAGGAAGCACCTTGTGGGTTCAGGGCGGGAGCAGGGGCAGCTGGCTGAGGAAGTGGCCGGGCTAGCAGAAGGTCACCACAATGGGAAGCTGTACCTGTAAAACCCACTGGAGGAGGAGACAAACGGCTAGAAGTTTACATGAGGAAGTACAAAGAAGCAATGGAGGCCAAGCAGGAAAATTCCCTTGTTAAACTGCTCGCTTTAGGGAAGTGCCCTTTTGCAAAAAGTTTGTCCTTCAAACCAGATTCCTCCCTTGCAAACTGCCAGAGCCAGCCTGCCCTTTCTGCCCCTGCAGCCGACAGCCCTTTTGATGTAGACAACGCGGAGGCTTTTAGGACCTTATCCCTCAGAGGCAAATGCAGAGAACAATCCAGCTTTTCTTATTCAAGCCTGGATAAAGCCCCTTTCAGGGCTAACAGACTAGGATAAAGTGCCTTAAAACTGAAGGTTCCTTCTGCCGTTTGCCTGTGGGAAATCCCGTGCCAGCGACACCCTGAGAGCCTAGCTGGCAGAGGACTGAGGTGTTTCCCCGCAGCAAAACTGCGACATGTGGGGGGACTGGCAGCCTCCCAGCTGCCTCCTGATGCAAAGTGCATTCCTCATCTAATCTGCAACTCCACGGAGCCACAAGGCCCTGCCTGCCCTACTCCCTCCCTCTCCTTTCTTCTCTCCTCTCCTGTATGGAGGCAGGAGAGGGTGTGTGGCAGGGCCCTCCATCTGCTTCCTGGAAGCTGCAGAGAACTACTGTGACACTGGTGGCTCCAAAGCTCCTGGAGAGACCAGAGGTGCAGAGCCTATCCCAGCAGTGGTAAGTCACCCCACACCACAAGCAGGAGAAGCAATCTTTTACAGCCAGCTCAGCAGTCCAAGAAGTAAAAAACATCCTACATTTACAAAACACACTGTTTGCAAAACAGGCCAGTAAATCTCAACTGCCTCGAGTCCTTCACCCAGAGCAAACAGTCCAATAAACCCATGTAGAGCAGCTCAGAGCAAACATACCTCTCCTTGCCCCGAGCTGGGCAGAGTCCCCTTCTGCCATGCAGCGCCATCAGCCGGGTGGAGAGGATGCCAAGTCATGGGAGGGAGTGTTGTGCTGGGGCCGAGGCTGCGCTGCCCTGTTGTACAGGGTAATTGCAGCACAGACCAGACTGTCCCATCTACCACTAGGACAGGGAATATACAGGACTGTGTTTGCTGCCTCTGTTCCTTTCTTTCCTCAGCACCCTGCCCTGCCCCTTGCTTAGCCTATGCTTGACCCAAACGGTTTTGCTCGCTGCAACTGCAGTGCCAGAGAGACAGCCTGATCCAGTTGAGCTGTGACTCATGTTTCCATGCTCTGAAGCAGGTGGTTGCATGCAATTGTTTATTCTCTGCAAGACTGCTGCAGTCTTGCCAAAAAGACACCCCCTCACTTGCGATCTCCTCCTACTGGGTTGCATGCGGGAGGAGAAGGTTTTGCTTTCCCGGCTCCTAGTCTTCCCCAGACCATTAACTCTCAGCCAATACACTGAAGGGTTTCACCTCCGTTCCTGAAGCAGAGCCCTGAATTCAAAGTGCTGATATTTGTCTGGGGACTCCAGTCCTCCACCCACAAAAAGGAAGATTCATTTAACTCTGGGGAAGACAAAAAGGGCAAGGGAGCCAGGACCAGACACCCCCTGCGCCAGTCAGCACAGCTGACTGAGCCACGCTGCTTCCATTCCCTTGCCCAGTGATGCTCAGCACCATAAGGCCCCGCTGTTTGAACGAGATTGCATCAGGCTTCCAGGAGTTCCTGGTCTGTAGAGATGGAGCCTTTTGAGAAGCCCAAAGAACTGTGTGGACATCCCCCAGGGACCAGGAGACCTTCTGGGTCTGACTAGTTGTACCTGGCAAGGGAGCTGCTGAAACACCTCCTTTCCAACTCCTGGGAGCCAGATCAGCATCTCAGGCCTCCAGGAAGCCCCTCAAAGACATGAGCCATGGGGGCTGCAGCTTCTGAGTTACTCCCTGGGTCACTCCCCTGGGAAATACAGAGAAATGCAATGCGGAGTCTGAGTCTTCTGCGCTCGTCCTTGCTCCCTCAGCACATAAGCGGTGGTGGTGAATACTATAGCCCGAAGTCTCCTTGCTGCTCCTGTCCACCCCCCCCCGCATGGCATCGACAGGAACATGCAGGGCAGAGCGGAGCCCAAAGGCAAGGCAAAGGCAAAGGGCCCTGCTCCAAATGGCTGTCCCTGCCAGTTCTGAGAGGCAGAAACCACCTGTTCCAAGGAGGAAGAGAACGGCACAAGTTTGCTTGGAAATAGCCACGACTTGACCTTGAAAGAAGCTTGTGGAAATTACATCTTTAGCGTAAGTTTTGCCCACAAATACACAAAAGGACAAGATAGGGAAGGAACCACACCACTTGTGCTAGCAAGGAGAAAGACAGACAAGAGAAAAACTTCTGTCTGCTTGCCAAGAGGGAATAACCCCCGAGTCATTCCATATGGCGTAACACCTGTAGTGTGGGTGGGAGACAGGGAAACACCCCTAAATCATTTCCAAACAGTCCTTGAGTTTACTGAGGAACTGCGGATTAGAACTGTGGCTGGAGAGCCCAGTGGTAGTACGTTACCCAGAGGCTGCATTTATTTTGGCATTTGAAAACCAAACTTTTGAGCTGCCAGCTCCTGCTTTCCCCAGCCTGGGTCTGTTTCTGTAAGAGCCAGAGGAGCCATGAGGTGTGCTAGACTCCTGCTGGCCCCAATCAGCGTCCTGCAGCTCCTTAGGTGTGTTTTTCGATGCCATTCTGAGCACAGCTGAGCAGTCCAGGCCCTGCCAGCTTCTGCTCCATCTGTCCTACTGCTCTGTCCCAAATATTTCGGGTTCTTCGGAAGCTCAGATTCCATATGAGTCCTCTGATTCAAATGCCTCTTTGTAACATATGTGAGTCTCACAGAATAATTTCTACTCCCTGCCCTTCCTCTACTGGACTTCACACCTGTTCGATTTGCTTCCTTACACGGGCTTATCCCCAGTTAAATTAATGACTATGAAGTCACCTTTTGGGCTAGAAATAGTAATTGTCTTGCCTCCCAGAGATCTCCTCCTGACAGAGCTTTCTGGCTATATCCCCTACCAAAGGCAGGCCTCAGCTCCCGCTTTCCCATGGCAAGTTCAACCTCTTCAAGGACCAATGAGGAACAAACCGCAAAAACCCCACTGAGCGTACATCATGTAATAAACATTGCCACTTCCATCAACACTTACAAAGATCTCTTTTGCCCTGGATAAGTTTTTGTAGCAAAGTCTTCTTTGTTATATATGTGACACAATCCCATCCTGCCTTTTCCTTTCCAAAATTAATTCTCTCTGGGAGGCACACATGTCTATTTTCAACTCTGTTTGTTCCAGTGATGTCATATTGAGTCATCCTCACCAAGTGAAAGATGACACAGAGCTTTTGCAAGGAGATTTCAGATGAAACTGCCACGGGCAAATAGCGTCAGAAGTGAAGTTGTGCTTGCAAAATCCTCTGCTTCCATTTTTATTTGCTTTTTCCCCATTCCATTTGCTCTCACTTTGCTGACTTACTTTCCGTGTTCCTTAAGGTGCTTACAGAAAAGATTGTGCAAGAAGTGAGGGAGAACAGTTCCTATTTCCAAGGGACTCGCAGCCCTTGGAGCACTCTCTCCTGCTTCTCCCCACTGGGGGGGAACATGCAGAGCGTTTTTAAGCTCAGCACTGTGCTGCCCACTGACGCTGGGCATCAATGGAGCCACAGATGCTGCCCAGAGAAACTCCCAGTAGGGCAGAAGGCATGGAAGAAAACCACAAGGAAATGAGGCCCTGCAGGAGCATTTCATTCTGTGAACTTAACAAGCCAGAAAAGCTCAGTTTCTCTTTCTCTCCACAGTCTCCGCATTAGTGTCAAGTCTACCTCCGGCTAATGTTAGCATCACTGAACATGCATCAGCTCTTCCAACACGTCCTCTCTTCCTCTGGCTTCTTTCCTGCTCCTCTCCTTTTACTCTGCTTGTCCTGAACTCACCTATTCTTTTTCTTGAACTCGCCCTTTTTCTCCCACTTCCGTTCAGCTTCTATTTGAAACATTTAACACAACAGATTCTTTCTAAACCTGCAGGCCACTGGCCGGGTGGCGAGGCCTGCCTGGGCGAGGTGCTTGGGGGCTGGAAAAAGGGAAGATGAGCACAGGGAGGGAAATCCTGACCTCCCACTCTCCCAGCCACATGGGTGACTCAGCGGAGCCTGGGATGAAGCAGAGGAGGTGGGTTTGACTAAAGCACAAGGGCGTCAAAAATGCCTCCAGGAGTTTCCTGTCGGCTGCCAATGGTATGTCTGCAAGTGTAAGGCAGGTAGGAGGAAAGAAAGGGCATACCCTTCTCCTTTTTGAGGATCCCGCTCATCTGGAGTACCCATGCATTCAGTATATTGTTCATTTTGACTGCTGGAAATAACTGCCCCCAGTGGAATTAGCACTGGAAGCAGGTTCTGGAGTGATCTCCGTTTCAGGGGGACTGATTCAGGATCATCACCATCTCTAATTACTGGGCGTCACACACTCTGGGTTTCGCTCTGAACTGTACCCACTGCTCCTTTCCCAACAAGGCAGAAGGCATGCGGGAGGAACCCTCCCTGCTCGCAAAAATGGAGCAGTTGTCCCTTTCTCACCAGCGCTGGAATAACTCACCCCACATCAGCACCACCCCACGGCTCAAAAAGCACTTGCAAAATCAGCTTCTGAAAAACCCAGCCAATGGCCTGCAGGGGAGAATCGGGAAATCCAGGCAGGTGGAAGGAGTGAAAAGAGAAACTCGATCTTTTTTTCATATAATATTATTTGAAGGGAACAGCCAAAATGACTTGTCATGGTACCGCTTGAGAAGAATCACATAAATGATCTGCCCCCTAACAAAAGCGTGCTGCGTTCATCAGTGAAGTGCTGTGAAAGGGGGTTATGGTCCAAGGTCAGAGAGACCATCCTTTCACAGGCTCTTTGCCCTTCACCATCCAGCTTTCTCCAAGGTGGAGCAGAGGCTACATTTGAACATCTGTACAGGGATGTATCCCTGCTGGGTTTTCCACACTTTCTTGAATTGTTTGGCTTCAAAGAAAAGCCGGGACCAGGGCTGGAAACAGGACTGCAGATGCTCCTCCACATTTCCAGAATGCGGGCTTCTGCAAGACATTACAGGAACTACGAGCATGCAAGCACACAACAGAGTGTTTACCATGCAAAGGCAGCTCAAGGAACATAGGCATGCAGAGACTTGATTTCCAGCCCATGGGTTCCTGAGTGACATGCACACTGTCCATTTTAATCCCTCTCAGCTGGGCATCCCTTTATTTTAAACAGTTCACTCAGAGGCTAAGCAGGTAGAAGGAAGTAATCTCTAAAAGCATGAGTGAACCTCCCATCAGGGGTGTGTACATGTGAGGATGAAATATTTGCATTTACCTCATCAAAAACGGAGTATAAATAGGCTGGAAAGTGTGAGGCTTTTTCAGTTCCCAGGTGCAGGTGCATGAAGCAGAGACATCAAAGCGGATCATGGCAACTTTCCTCTTCTTGGTGCAACTCCTCTTCATTGGGACACTAATTGTCCCAGCATATACAGACACAGAAAGATGTCGTTTGCTCCTGAATGCAACTGCAGGCAATTTCACTGTAACCGTGAAACCTGATACATACAAGAAAAACACAACCTACCTAGGTAAGCAATCTCTGTCTCGATCTCGGAGTTTTCACGCTGCACAGGCTGCACAGACATGCGTCTCCTCTGCCCCTACCCCAGCCGGTTTCTTGAGTCTTGTGTTGTTCTTAGATGTGTTTAAAATGTGTGAGGTCTAACACTTTTTTTTTTTTTTTTTTTTTTTTTTTTCAGGCAGGAGCTAGGTAAATGGTGCTAGTTGTTACCTCTTTGTTCCTATTCTTTGTTCATGCCAACAGGGTCAGTCCCAAATTCTCTTTCCTTCCTTAGGGTGCTTTTTCCTCCCTTAATCGTTTTGCCTAAACTTGCATAGAAGGACTTGAATGCTCTTGAAAACAGAATTTGGGGGAAGTCGTTTTGTGGTTTTGTTCCCTTTCCTTCTTCCTGAGAATTTGCCCTTCTCAGTGGTAATGGCTCTAAAGACAAAGGTGAAGAGGTTACTTTGGTGCTGACAGATATGCAGTATCAATCACAGAAAACGGCTTCTAATACTACGAAGAACGAAGAACGTAGCTGCAGAGTAAATGGCAGCCTGACCCTGTTTCCCAGACCTGACAAAAATCTCCCTTTGCCTTGAGGTTGAGCAAAACCTAAATGCTGAGAAAATAGTAGAGGAGACATATCCTGATCCCTTCCTGCAAGGGAGGAGGTAGTCCGCTGGTGTAAATTGGCACAGATTCCTTCAGATCTCACCCAAGGAGCATCCGCTGCAGTTGGTTGTTTTTTTAATAGAGGGGTGTTTTGTTCATTGCGGTTATTTCCTTGTTTGAGCACAGAGTTCAAGTTTGATGCTAGCTATTGTCTCACATCAGCTCCTGTAGCTTCTGACAGTCTTGGCAGCTTTCGTTTGAAATAATCCGGACCTGAAGGGTGCTACGAGCCATGAGGGTCACAGCAGTACAGCACACACAGCAACCTGGGCTGGGAGACAGCTGGGGAGTCGCTTCTTCCTTGGCAAGCAGATCGTCTTGCTTCATTTGCTCATTGTCCAACTTCTGCTTGCAACAAAAGCATGATACACAGCAACACTGTGCAGACTAGTCACAGCGGTGACACAGCAACACGGAGCAGAGACGTGGGGAAGAAAGGGTGGGGTCTGGCACACTCAGCTATGGGCTGAAGGGAGGAACTGACTGCTCAAAAGCAATAGCAGGGGCTGACTCTGGTGGCTGAGGAGTTCCTCCTGGTCTGTTCCCTAACTGAGGCAGGGGCAGATATGGGGGCTCTTCTTCCTGTGGTTTTGGGAGGACTAGAGTACATCACTTTCTCTTTGCAGGCTTCTCATGCACTCGTGTCACATAGAGAGCCCTGTGCGAGCAAATACTTCCTTGGCTGAAAACCCTGAAGGCATAGAGTCTGGAGATGGCTGTCTTACAGAACAGACAACTTACTTTGTCTAACTCGCTCTGTTTGCAGTTACAATAAGTGATGACAGAAACCACACTGACAGCATGAATGTGACTGAATATGTACTGCAAGCCTTATCCCCACAAAATGACTCCATTGGAGAATGGGATGGGGTATACAGGGAGATCTGCAGTTCTATTGACACAGCAGTATTAAATGCGACTCAGGCAGCAAAATGGACATCTCCAGACAGTAACATATCTTCCGTGGTAATAAGGTAAGACTGTACTCCACCTTTAAGTACTCAGCTGGGACAGTACTTGTCCATGTAAGCCCTTGATAACACACAGAAACAAGAGCCCACCTCCAGAGCAGGTGTTGAAACAAACCCCTTGAGCCTTCTCCAGATTTTCTCTTGAAAATACCAAAGAAACATATTCTGCAAAGCCATTAATTGTTTTTTTAATAGAGGGGTGTTTTGTTCATTGTGGTTATTTCATAGAGGTCACCCCACAGATGGGCTCGTAGTTTAAAGACTTGCTCACATTAGTAGGGATGTAGATTAGTTCTATGGAAATGAATGGATTGATCACCCCTCTTGTTTCCATTAACACTAATGGAGTTGCATCAGTGGGAAATATTTGTCAAAGGAAACCATAGCCATTAGCCTGATTGGACTTATCTGCGGGAAGGAAGAATGCAATAGTTCATGACAATAGTGATTCTAATTACAGGGAGCAGATGGTCACAATAAACCGCCACCCTGTTACAAGGCATTCGTATCCCACCCAGAGAAGGGCAGTAAAGCAGTTTAAGAGGAACGAAGAAAGAGTGTTTCAGATGTTAAAAAAATACCCACAAAAAAACACGTGCAATATGCCTGAAGGGCAATATAAGTGATCTCAGGATGACTTCATCGTTCCTGTGTCTTCATCTGCCCTTATTGTCCCCTTTATAGCCTCTCTCTTCCGTCCTTCCACAGGGTGTATACCGTCTTCGCTGATAAATCCGTCAAGTTCAAGACTGTGACTCTGAACAAAGGTAAATAAGCTTCAGTTGGGCAGTTCAAACAGTAGGGTGAAACAGACATGAAGCAAGGGCTTCCTTTGTGCTCTGGTGTTTTGGGAGAGGGGAAAGATGGACTCACTGTACCTGCAGTTGAAGAATATCTATCTCTCCAGCAGTCAGGAGACAAGGCAAAACCAAAAAGACTAGAGTGCCAGAGCTAGCTAGAGGCATTTCAGGTTATAATGTTGACCTTAAAACATTTTCAAGCTTCCTTTCTGCTTTAAGGGACATTAAACAGCTACAAATGAGAGGACAGGCCTATTTATTTCTGCAGGTATCGGCACAGGCTTCATTCGCCTATCAACTCTGTCATGCAGATACAAAGTGGAAATTGTGGCTTTGCCACAGATGTTTCTGGTACTCCAGAGAATCTCCTACCACCTGGGAGCCTCGAGCCTATACTGATGATGGTCCATTGATGTCAGTGGATATATTCAGACAACCCATTCCCCTACCGTGGGTTTAACCCCTCATTTCTGAGAAATCAGTGTTAAATTCAGCCTCTTGGAGTAGGTCTGTAGCTCAGCTGGTCCTCTGGACTTCTAATCAACCCTGGGGGTTTCCTTCCATTTCAGAATCAGAAACAACCACAGCGCCACCAACCACCACCCCCAACTCCGTCTCCACTGTTCAGAGCAGCTCCTTCTTCATAGCTGTCATTCAGTTGCCACTGCTCCTTGTCACAAGTAAACTGCTCTCCTAGAAGTCAGGAAGAGATGACGACCCAGCTGTGCTGCACCTCTCCTCCCTGCCTGTGGTACGCATAGGAGGGCAGGCAGCTGATCTACTCAGGAAAACTATTCACTTCTTCTGTGTATTAGGATGGTAATTGCACTTCTACATTAAATTATGAAGGCCTATATGACCACAGAGCTGATCCTCCCCCTACTCCCCTCTCCCAGAGCCATCAATCTCAGCACGATGCAATGTTTCAAAGCAAGTCAGAGATCACTCTGCTCTAGCTTTTCAGTATAACACGGTGAAGAGCAGACTCCATCTAACAAAGGAACACCACATGAATTAATTCCTTCCTCATCACTGAGGGTTCTGTGAAGCACAAAAAAGCATGAAAATGCTTGAGAGGCCGAAGGCCCTCTTCTCATCAGGGTACCAGCGTCTGCTGAGAAGCTCGAGGAGAGGTCTGCTTTTGGCCGTGCAGCCTGGGACCTGCACTCACACCACACGTCTGTGCGTGTGTGTGCGGGCGCATATGTGCCTCAGTGACAGCCTGGCACAGTCCCCCACAGTATATTCACCAAAACTGCTGGAAGCAGAATTGAGACTGGGAGGGGAAATTATGGGTTCAGGATTCACATGCCTCAGCCAGATTAAAGCCTCCAGTGCAAACACAGTGCGCCCACGAACCCTCTACCTGGGGAGGAGACCCCCTCGCCAGGACAAGCTGGAGATCCTGCTGGCAGGGTATCCTCCATAAAGGCCCAGGCCTTGGGAATTTATGCTCCAGATTGTTATTTGGTCCAGCATCCCCTACATTTTGCTGTTTCTGTGGATGCCTTATAAAGTTTCTCTGGTTATCTTCTGGCTTGTCTGGAATGGCGAGGTGGGTACTTTTTATCTTGTTTTTTAATCAACAGCTGATTCTGCAGTAGGGCAAGATTGTATGGGGCACTGAATGTCTTGATTTTATTATTCTTGTTTGTATTTTTATATGGATAGTGTTTATTTAGGAATTTTCAAACTTCTGGAAAGTAATTTTTTCTTAAACTAATCTAAATAAATGAAGGAATGAAACTTGGCTCTCGCACCAAACATTTCCTGGCTTCATTGTGATGTGGCGGGGAGGGGATGGGGGGTGAAGTGATTCTGAATACTGTGAAATATTTGGCTTTGACCCCACAGATGAGCACATAAAGACACAAATAAAGGTGAGGCCTATACACTGCAATCCTGTACAGGGTAAGCCAGACAGCTTTTTGGCAGATAGGGACAGAAAGGCATCCCAACCCCACTAATCCTCTTGCTGTTTCCTCTTCAGAAAATTGAGCTCCAGATCATAACAGTATTTTGATGATCATGGATGAGAGATCTAGCTTTAACTTGGCATTACTCGTCCAGAGTTTGTGATGTCCCTTATTAGGGACTCTCTACTTGTGTGACACTGGAATGAAACTTCAGCCAATTATTCACCAAAGCACTATCTTCAAGAGGGGAAAATACCCCAGTGCTGGAGCTCCCAAGGCAGAGGCTTTGCTCTGCCAAAGAGGGAAGGCTGGAATATCCCTCATCTCCAGACTTTTCTTACTATTCCCCTTTAGAAGCTCATCCAGAAAGTTAGAGCAAAGATGGATCAATGCAGGAGACAGCACAGAATTGTCCTCATATAAAGCAGTCACACTATTTTTTGGAACTGTAAAAACTACTTTCTAGCAGAACTGGTAGCTACAGAAGGATACTTTATCCTCAGCCTGTAGTACAGTGTGGCCAAGGTTAACTATGAGGCAAGTTTCATTGAACCTTTCTAAATGGTGCTGCTTGCTACCATTACTCAGATGCATAATTTCCTTGAAAAGCGAGGGAATTACTACCCTGGATATCACTTTTTTAATTATATGCAGTAAGTTATTCTTCATGGCCATATCTAATTACTCTTCAGGACGCTGCTCGTGATAAAGAAAATCACGCACTGTACTATCACTTGCTCTTATGGCCCTTAGCCACAGGAATTGTACAATAACGGTTCCCTAACTGGTTCTACATGCATTCCTCTTCCAGCACTTACCTTTCACAGTATGCCTACAATTTCAGGAATCTTCAGAATAATTTGGTTAGTGTTCATTTGAACTCATCTCACAGTCTCATCTTTTGTAACAACCTAGGCAGTGTTGCATCTCCTTATGTGCAAGCGACAGCAGGAATCTGCAGCCCTGATGACTGAGGCATACCAAGTGATTCTTTTCTCTACAAGGCCTTCCCGACATGCGATTCTGATGATGAAAATACCAAGTAACTGATGACCACCACAAAAACTTCCCTAAGATAAACATGCTTGATCTGGCTGCTTGTGCCAACAAGCTTTCAGGGGGCTTCAGTGGTTACGGACTCAAGGCACCACAGGTCCTCCCCTACTATTTCAGCTGTCCACGATCAGATGCAGATTGAGAAGTCTCCTGTAGCAGGGATGACTCCTCAGCAAGGTGGGGACTATGTCTGTATGTCTGCACTTGCTCTGAGCTGACATAGCACCACAGGGTGTCTAAGAAGTGAGCACTTGCACTAAACCAAGACAAAATCAACCAGAATTTTCTAAGATGAAAAGTGCTCGCAGCAAAACTTCACAAGAGTGGCATCTTTGGGACATGAGCTGGAAAAACAATATTTAAGGGTTTATTCTTGCCTACTTCCACTTTCACCCATGCATCAGGGCACTCTGACACCTCCAGGCCTGTGATGTTCCAACTTCGCAGTTCCCTCAGCTTCTCATGCTGATTCTTAACAACTTACTCTTCTCTTTAGCTCTGCAGTTTGGATTGGGAATTGCCTTGTAAGCAACTATAGTGCTCAGTATACCAGTTCCTTATACAGAGAAAGACAGGATAGCCACAAGAAGAAATGAGTCTATAGCACAGGAAAAAGAAAAAAAATAGAAGAAAAAAGAAAAAAGAATCGCGCAGTTCTCATTCTCCAGAACATTTCTCTGTTTGATGAAGAAGCAAAACAGCAGCAAAGCCCAGGTTATTAAAAATCATAAATGAATCCAATGTTTAATTAGAGAAAAATCAAAGCCTTTTGCAACTAGGCAGGACGTACATTTGCCAAGCTGTCTCCTCTCTAGAAAGCTGCTTTATTTAACATGGCAGAATTGTAAACTTGACATCAGCTTGCCGGTTTGGGTTTGCAAAACAGGAATGTCTCGAGAAAAAGCAAACAAATCAACAAATTCTGAGAACCCAAACTGCTAGATTGCTGCAAGAATTCTTGTGAAACATCTGTATTTGTCCTTATGTAATACATAACCAGTATCTCGGTGTAGGAAACAGCGAGCAGGGCTGAAGTAATCCACTGATCTGATTATGCAGCAGAGTTTCTGACTGATAGAGCTGAAGCTCATTTCACTTCTCAGGGATTATTTCTTCACCTTTATAAACGACAATGTTCTGGTCCGTTTCATACACTTTGACTTTATAAAGAGTTCCCACAGGCAGGAGCTTCTTGAGATTTTCCCAGATGAACACTGCAACATTCTCTGTGGTGCTAAGAGTGAAATACGAGCACATTCAGAACCCACAGCAATGATATTTGAGGCTGTACCCAGAACGGGCCCGGGGAGATCCTAAAGGCCACAGGGAGCCATGCAGGCAGCTCTCACGTGATGACACCCTGAATCTAAGTGGGGCTTGAACCACTGCTAGCAAACATGGATGAAATGAGGTCTAATTAACAGGTCATATCTGTCTCCACAAGCTGTCCACAGAGCAGGCTCATGTGACAAGTGCCAGTCTGCAAAGGTGTCCTCAGGTGCAACCAAGTGGTGCCTTCCTGGGTATGCAGGACGGCGGCTGCCCCAGCAGGCCTGTGCCCGGCCCGGCCCAGCGAGGCAGGCTGCATGGCAGCAGGGCTGGAAGGCAGGCAGGGCACCCAGCACCTGATGCGCACAAGTGTGTGTCACAGGTGTGTTGCACACAAAGGTATCAAGGCTGCTCTCTGAGATGTAGGACTAAGCCTTGAAGGCTGTTCCTTGACCCTGCAACCAGGGCCACGGGGAGTCTCCATCACCCACCTCACAACCTCAGCAAAGTACGGCACATCCTTATCCAGGTTTTTGTGGTCAAGCGGTTCCATGATTGCCTCCTGCAGAAAGAAAACAGTGACAATCTTGTCCCAGTTGGTCAGTGGACTTGGGGTTCAAATTCCCATGCGAAGAGGACAGGAGCACGGCAACAGTATGTAAAAAATGGATAAGATCCCTACATCCACCTGTTAACTTCCTGGCTGGAGACAAGGTACTAAAGCATTTTAGTCTTAAATTGTTCCTTAATTTCTTCTTTCTTTCCTACCATCATCAACTCACCATGTCTCCACCCTGGTACTAGACAAATTGCTAAGCTCTCACCAATTCTCCCAGGAGATGTGAAGGAAAATAGTTCTATTACCTGCATATATTCTTTCAGGTCCGTCAGGTTTATAACCATTCCTGAGACTGGGTCAATCTGCAGGGAAAACAAAAGGGAGATTAGTAGCCTAGCTACACGTCCTTATTACCAAGGTTGCCATGAGCCTGTACAAATCAGAGTGGGAGCATCTGTGCGCTCGGCACATCTGAGCTGTAAGAAAAATATGTTTCCACCTTCACACACAGCGTTCCAGCTCTCCTCCTGTGATGTTCCCAAAGGCTAGATACAGCATACAAACAACTCCAGTGATTCCACGCTCTCATAAAAGCTGGCACCAGGGAGGAAAAACTCACTGAAACACTCACTCTTCAAGCAACAATCTCGCATGACCTTAAGCAGGGAAACGGGCATTAAACTCCTGGGCTGAACAACCTGGGACAAAAGAAAGACCAGCCTGAGCTCAGGGCATCCTCCCATCTGGAGAAGGCACAGCTCCAGGAACAAAATTAGGTCATGTAGTTCACAGCATGTTTGGGGAATGTAGAAGGAAGAGGCTTTAAAATTTTGGTTTCAGATCTGAATAGAAACCTGCTTTCCTATGAACTGGAAATCTTCAAAAAGCTGTTTGGAAAACATCAAAACCAAACTCTAAACAACTCACTCTGCAGAATACACACAATGATGACAGGACGAAAGGTGAAAAACAACTGCGAAAGCAGAATTTCCTTTTATATTTGCAGCAAAATACCTTGATAAAACAGCAGAGGGAATCAGTTACTGGAAGTGCTAAGCCTCCCTGTGGTTCACTAGTCATCCAAAGGTGCCCCACAGATCTGACCAGAGCCTATACATACTGCAGTGAGGCTCTAGCAGACTAAGTTATGTGCCCAGAGGATGATTACGAACCTTGGATTAAATACGGTCACCTGCAAATCCGTGTTAGAGGCAAGGTGACTAGGACAGTGATTACAGAAAACCTTCTTCTATAGTGAGGTGTACAGAGTTTCCACAAACACCCTGGGAAACCTAGCAATTGAGCTAGAACGTCAGTGCTATGGAAGATGGGGACCCATCTATCCCACCGCACTAAGGAACCGGAAAAAAAATGTTGGTCACACTTACCTCTCCACGCACAGTGACTATAACTGAAAAAAAGAAAATACCAGGTCACGATGACATCATGACACCATCAACCTCACAACAAAGTACACTACTGACTAGGACAGACAATCCATTCATCGCTAATCCACAAGGACTGGTGCAGGCTTCCCAGCACTTAAAAGTGGGACTGTTTTAATAAAATGGGTATCCACTCCATGGAGAATAATGACAGAGTCACCCAGCTCAATGATGAAGTCATTCTCCCAGGTCTGATGCTCAGAGACACACTACTATCCCTGAAGTGCCCCTTGCAGGCAGAGAGAAGACTAGGTGACTTCCCAAGTACCTACTCCCTATGACAGCCTGTGCCCTGCACACTCAAGATCAAGGTCTTTTGATCAGCAAAGTCTTCAGGACAATGCAGATACCCTAGGTGCCCATACAACCACCCGACCCCCGACATCATAAGATGCAGGGTCAGCTTGTAAGTCTTCTAACATCATGGAATACCAGAGAAGGAAAGAAAAGGATGAAGTGGCCGCTAACTCTCTAAGAGCCAGAATTACTGCACAGTGTCATTTCAACCCAGAAGTCCTTTCAACAAAAGAGACAAACACTTAGAAACATTATCCTTATAAGCTCAGCATTCCTTCCCACTAACCCCAGGAGCCGAGAACAGAACCACAGCTCACTGGGGCACTCACAAAAATAGAAAGACAGTGATTTGAGCCTAGTTGTGATTTTCCTCTGGGGTTGAAAAGCCCCTTTGTGCCCTTTTTCTCACTCTCTCTTCCCCCGTCAATGAACAGTTTTAGCATCTCCCTAGCTTTCCAGCAACTTCTTTTTTTTTTTTACCGTGGGAATATCGTTCTTACATGAGAAAGCAAGAACTGTTGCACCTGTAAGTCAGCTTCAAAATGAGGGACAGATCTTCAGTCCAGCAATCCGTCAGTCTGTCTTCCCTGGTAAAGCTAGTAGCTCTGCAGCAGAGATTTCAGGGTACCTACAATACCCAGTGCTAAACAGGGAGCCAGCCTAATAACTGAAGAGATCCAATTCTATATGCATAGAGTATAGATAGTAGGAGAAGAATCTGTGAAAATAACAATCAAATAAAGCTTACCGGCTGTTCAAATTGGATGTCTTTTGCTTAGAAAAATCTTAATTCAAAACACAATGATTTTGCAGATTATAAACAAGTAGATTTGATTCATGAAGTGACACTGTGAGATAAATACTTATTATCTATTTAACCTAATAGTTTGCAAATCCATGCCATGGTTCAACCCCTCTGCTGCTGAGGATTCCTTCTAATTCTAAAAAAACGCAAACCCAGCCACTAAAAGCCGTATCAGACTGCTGAGACATGACTGGCCCAGCTCTCCCACAGGTTATTCTGCATTCAAACCAGCCTGCCTGAGAGCAGCCTCTGTCCATGACTACGCATATAAGCAACTCCTTACCTTTATAGTTGTGCCCATGGCCATTTGGATTGTTGCACTTCCCAAATAGCTTCAGGTTTTCTTCATCACTCAGTGATTTACTGTGAGAAATACAGACATGGCATTTCAGGATCTGTTACAGATGTTTATGGCTTCACTTCAACTGTGATTGCTTTCTAGCTCTTCCATCTATTTTGTCCCCCAAATTTAACCCACTAGCTTTTCCTGCTTAGGAGGCGCAAACATAACCGGAGGAGTACTCAGCCCATGAAAAGATATTGTTGACAACAGGGGTTTTGTGCTGTGGTTTTGTATTTGTATATGCACGTTTCACAACAACTGCCTAATACCACTGCTGTATAAATACTAACAGCTACTTACATAATATGAACATAGCAAAATCACGCGGGCTCCTAGGAGGAAGCGCCCGGAGCAAACTATGGGTATTATTCTTTAACTAACAACACCTAGGGAGCTTCTCCAAGAAGTACAAAGGACGAGTTCCCTCTCTGAAGTTTTCCTTTGAAGAAACTCAAGTGCCTACTCCGAGGAATACTTCAGGTCAAGGCACTCTTTAGGAATATGTACGGATTGTGAAAAGGGCGACAATGAGGGGCACGGTGAGTTGCTTACAATCCGCAAGCGTAATTCGTCCCATTTAAAAACGAAACTTCCGTTCTCGTTCAGCCCAGCCGAGCGCTGGTGTCCGAAATCAGGACTGGCCGCTGGAGGCTGCCGAAAACGGACTGGAGCGAGAAGAACCGGGAAGCGCTGGGCAGCAGCAGCAGCCGGCACAGCGGCCGCCCCGCGCCGGCTCCGCGGAGGGGGCTCGCCCCGCCCCGCCCGGCCTTTCCGCGGCGGAGGGCGGGCAGCGCCGGCCGCGGGGGGGGAGCCGGACTGCCGCGGCCGCCCCGCGGCTGTGCCCGCGTCCCGGGGCGGCGGGGCCGGGCGTGCCGAGCCCGCTCACCTGTGCAGCCGGTGGCAGGCGCTGAAGGAGACGGTGCGGGAGAGCCGGGCCAGCCGGGCGGCGGGCGGTGCCATGGCAGATCCGCGGCGGGCGGCGCTTGCGCGGCTCCATCCGGGCCCCGCGGCGCAGCGGCGGCTCGGCAGCGCCTCCCGCGGGAGCCGCGGGGCGGAGCCGGGCCGCAGCCGGTGCCCGGCCCCCCCGGGCCGGGCCGGGCGTCCCTCGGGGGGCGCAGGGCTGAGCTCCGCGGGGTGCTCCCGTCGGACGGTGCGGCGGGGCTGCCCTGGCGCGCAAGTGGGCGAAATGCCCGCTTTGTTCATTGCCGCAGCTCGGCTGCTCCTCCTCGTCCCCCGCGGGTGTCTCCTGCGAACGTACGGGGATCTGGTACGAGCCAGTGATACGGGGAAAAAGTGGAAAAGGCTGTTAAGAGCCGCTGTGTCGGCCCTACCAAACGCAGAGGTAGGACAGCAGCTGCGATGGACCGTCGGTGCGATCCGCTGCAGCAAATGCTCTCCTACACCAGCTGTGCACTAGCTCACTTTTCACTCAGTCGCGGAGTGGTGCTGAAACCTGGAAGCTCTCTGAGAAGAGCAATCAAAATCACGGGAATCACCATGAGGATGAGAAGCAGCTGTTAAAACATTTCTGCATGGGCTGCCAGGGAAGAGAAGGATCAGCTCTGAAGGATGGAATGTGAAACTGAAAAAACATGCATTGCATTTTCCATTTCAAATTGCTGTTGTTCATCTCCGTCCAAGTGGGCTTGGTACGCTGGTACAGGGAGAAGTCAGGGTATTGCGTACCAATGAGCAAACTTCTCAGCTTAGTTCATATTCTGCTTTAGAGAACATATGCAAAAACTATCTTCCACTGCATCAAAGTTTTTCATTTGCGTTATCTAGGCTGCTGGGCTGGTGGATGTGAAGCCCGGGAACAGAATGTGTTGAGATGTGCCTGAAAAAAAGTGAATCAGTGAAACAACACAAGCTCAAACAGCAGAAGAGTTTCCTGCAGGGCGGGACCGGGCTGTGTTGCAGAACCAGATCAGAGACCTGAAGTTTGTGCATCTTGCCTTTTGTCTTTTCATTGTCTTTCCTCTTTCAAGCGTTCCATCCTCTCATTTATCCTGTAGAGGTAATGTTAGCAATGATTTGTGCTGCAGGCCAACAGTTTGACTTGCTTGTGATTTGTTATATCGTGACAATTGCAAGTGTGTTTATAAATGCACCAGTGTGCAGGGGTGGGTATGCCAAAGGACAGCTGGCAGGCTCTGAATGCCCTTGTAAGGTGTTCACACAGCAATCCAAAGAGAAGCAGTTCACAGAGCAATACTCACCTGAGATACCTAAAATAACTGAACTCCGTCCACTCCACAGCACTGTGGTGTCCAAGGAGCTATTGTTAAAACTTTGAGAATGGCCCGCTCCCTGGTCACGTGCCTAATTTGAGATTATTATCTTTATATACAGTAAGTGCACACAGCAGTCCTTCCCTGCACCAGTCACAGGAAGGGGCTGCTAGGCCTGGTGATTCAGTTTCTTCCCTGGCAAACTAATTTGACTTCTGGGATGGTTATGAACCTGGCAGACTTGAAGGAGTGCACTCTGGTAATAACATTCATGGAGTTCAAGTAGAAGAATCCATAAAGTGTGGTGATTTTCAGAAAGCTTTGGGAGAGAGGGTAGAACCTGGATTTCTCAGTGCTGCAAGGGTTTGAATGGAGGTAACTGTGTCAACATATTCCCCTAATTCCTGGGAATTCTTGGTGCCCCAGGGATAACAGAGGGTATCTGCCAGTTTGTCAGTGGGAAAACTCTGAGACTTGGGGCAGGATCTCCAAGTTCTGTACAACAGGAAAAAAAACAGCTCCTAAGGTAGTGGAGTACAGCCTGTGCGCACACAACACAGGCAGGGACTAGGACTGCATGCTGTTGAAGCGCAGCCTTATAAACACAGCACGGACTTTGCACTGCAGGGCATCTTTCTTGCCCTGAACTATTGATCTACAGCCCTGCCTTGGGTACTCTGGCTGGACGCAGTTCACACCAGGTTGCACATGAACCTCTGACACTGCCTTTCCTCTTCTCACCTCAGCAAGAAAGAAGTTGAAAGAAGAGCAGCAATGGCGACAGAAGTCTACCCGCCATCATTAAGCACTTCCTTAGCATCATTCAGCTTCCAGTCCTGGAAGCTCCTACAGGAGGGCAATTTCCCTGGCTGACATGGCAAGTTAGAAACAGGAGGCCTGCTGGAGGAGAGCAGGCAGCTGGCTGGCAGGGCTGGAGCACCAGCAACGGGAGGTGTTTGCCACCTAGTGGCTCTGTGTGATCAGCTTTGGCACGAGCCTCTCCCTCTGCCTTCTCACGGTGCTGCAGCCCTTGTACAGCCCTTGGCGTACCATCTTTGTTTTTCTCCCTTGTCTTTTCCCAAGGTATGTAAGGAAGGTGAAGAAAGGTCAGAGAGGAGATACGGCTGGGCTGTTTGGACAGAGTGAGTCAGCTCCGATTTGGTTCTGTTCTGCCTTGGCTGGCCTCTGGAACATCAGGAGTCAAAAAAAAGGCAAAAAAAGCAAAGCAAGTTTGCAAACAGGGCTTTCCTTCAAACCCTAGGGCACAGGGGCTCATTTTTGCTCAAGGAAGTGGTTCAAAACATTCTCCAAGCTTCTTAAAATGAAGGAATAGGAAACATCCTTAAGCCAGGAGGGGAATCCATTCTCCTGGAAGCCTTCACTTTTCACAGTGTCCTTAAAGGCAGACCCTGCAAGTGAACTGCTATAGAGGGCTTCCCTCAACACACCTACCCAGCCACGCCTCAGAGTTCAAGAACTGTAGGAGCCTGGATGAGGAAGCAAGCGTAGAAGAGACTGTTTGAGTTTGATCTGCTCAGCTTCAGAGCAAAGGGATAGCAAGGCCACAATGGCATTCTACATGTTTTGTACGGATTGAATTAGGAGGAAGGCAGGACATGTTAATCATCAGAGCTGTATCCAGCTATGCTGTTTAAGCAGGAGCACGGTGGAGACATGTCATGCATGTCTACAAGACCATGGAACATAATAAGGTGTGTGCCAGGGTTGCAGCTGTTGCCTCTTGTGGCACAGCACAAAGTTGGCCATGGGTAGGAAAAGAAAGGAAGAAACTTCACAAGGTTTTATTTGAGGGCACCATTAGTGTACAGAGAAAAGCACTACAAGTACAGCTTCCATAAATGTTTGCGTTTACTTTCTGGGCTTCGGGCTTCGCTGAAAGCAATCTTTATGCAATGGGGGTGAAATGACATCCCTTCATTGGCCCTACATGTTACTAGTTGGTTTTACTCGTCTCTTCTGCTTTATACATTTCAGCCAAAGTCACTGCCCTAAGCCCTGATACTCTTCCGTTCAGAGTGCATTGCTACCAAGGGAAGGTAATGGTCATCATAGTTTCCATTTTCTCCCTTGCAAGCCTTATGCATGGCAACCTTTGTGAACTGCTGCTAACTGGTCTATCAGGATAGTCAGAAAATTAAGATAAAGCAGTGCGCTGTGTGAGTGAAGGGGCTTCTGCCTTCCTCATACCCTTTGCTGTATATTGTTAGGAACAGAGCAGTAACTCAGAGGTTACGACAGAGAAAAAGCACTTCCTTCATCCAGGGCATAATGCAAAGGTGGGAGGTAAAAGAAAGCAGAGGTTTCTTTCTGAGCTTGACCTGGCCCTGAGTTACAGGAGGCGACAAGGTCTTCAGTCAGTGGGAAGTAAAGATGCCGTGGAATCCATAAGGCATTTGCACTGTGACTTCTGCTCGCCCCAACTCTCTGAAGGTCTCTGCATCCAAGACAAGCAGGAAAGCACTTTGGTTCTGCAGGATGAAAGGAAAGCCAGAATGAATGCCCAGGCTGAACTTCATTCCACTGTCCAACCCACTGCATCTGTCACCCACAAGGGAGCTCAAATGTAGAACCAGGCCATATGGTCAGATACAACCAGACCAAACAGACTAAACCAGTAAGACAACTGGCCAGGAGCACTGATAGTCACAGGTGCCACTCAAGAAACACTGACATTCCAAGGTACACTTCTACTTGAAGTTTGCCTGACTGTGCTTGGCAGTTGCAGAGGCACACACCTCGGGGAGCACGGTGCTAGAACTATCTGTCAGAGAGCCTCAAATTCAGTTCTGTGGTTTAGAAAGTATACCTAGTACTATGTGACTGACGAACGAGTAGCAGTAAGTTACCTCAGTGGGGGAGACCACAACAGACAAGATGACTCCACTGTCTTCAGCCGTGGCATTAGGCACTGGCACAAACACGGGCTCTGATGGGTAGAATCCATCCTCCTGCCAAATCTAGGAAGCACAGTAACGTATGGATGTGTTTCATTTCATTCATATGTGTCTACTACAGTTAGCAGTGTTACAAGTTGGAGTGCTCCTCACAAGGATGACCAGGAATACTCTGTGCTCCAAGAAACGTATAGTTCAACCTTTTAATTAATTCTTTTGTTTCCAGTAGTATGATGGTGTCAGTGTTGTGACAGCATGCCCATTGTGCCAGGCATCATGCAAACAGGCAGTGAAAAGGGTTCTTATTACTCATTTCATCCAACAGTTTGCACTGGCATGGGTATAAGCTGCAGCTCAAGAAACACCATCATCCTAGCCGGCACAGCCACCTTGACACCACCCTAGTACAGACCGTGCTGCGCCCAGGCACTGTGAAGAGAGGTGCCGTGCCAGCAGAGAGGAGATGTATCACCATCACCTCCTGAGGGCATAGCTGCTGCTGCTATTGCACCCCAAAGCTGTGCTGAAAGAGGGCACTCTTACTGCAAAATGAGTACCCAGAGCAGAAGAATTAAAACGGGTGTCTATTTCTGAGGATCACTAACTCTCTCTAGCCTCCAGGAAAGTCACTGAATTATAAGCATTTAACTGTTTGGAGATCATTATTCCCTGCTTAAGGGAGACATAGGAAAAATCCCAGCTTGTGTTTGTAGTTGGAAATATCCTAAACCTTGTTTCTTGCCTGAGTCATAAATACTTTGGCAGTTTATCTCCAACTGCCTCTGCTACTTGGGTATTTTCTGTACCATCTGGTAAGAGACGACTCTTCTTTGGCCGGGAAGATACATGCATATTGTATCCAACCCTTTCTGTTCCGTCATCTGTCTAGGAACCTGGAGTGATATCCTCTCCTGTTTGGTAAGTGTGTCACATTCATAAGGTGCTAGGTGAGAGATGAAATTAGGAATCTCACCTCACACCCATTTGAACAAGGACACCCAAAGAGTAAAGTGCCAAATGATGTATCTTCAAGGCCAGTTCAGTGGAATGACTCCCATTGCTGAAAAAAGATAATCTCACTATGCCTCACCTTGAAATTCTTGGTCTCCACATCAACCTTGATCAAGGAATCTCCAACCAAATGCCGAAAACCACATCCATAGAAGTAACGGTACCTCTTACCATTGTACCGAGAGTAGTTGATCTGGGGGAACTCCAAGCCCCCAACCTTTTCAAAGCCTTCAGGGTGGAGATTTTCATGTGTGCACCAGACCTAGAAGTATGCATTATAGGAGTGTCAGTTTAGCTTTTACTGGGTAGAAGACCTGACTGGTCCCACCAACCCACTGCCCAACCATTGTAGAGAAGAAATGTTTAAAGATGAGCTTGACATTGTACTGAGGCAGGTGGAAGCACCAATTCCATCTCTCTTATCTGTTTCACCCAAAGAACTGATTCATCATCGCAGACCTTGGAAAATTCAAGGATCAGTCTAGTGTGAAAAACAGGAGAAAGGCGATCTGCACTCCTAGCTCAGAAAATTCCAGGTCCGGTACTCATCAATCTGATGTACAAAGTACACGCAGAGAGGACTCCACTCATAGTGGACAACATGTGTTCTCTACCACTGAATGCCACTCTGTAGGGCTGTTCAGAGCTGGAAGCAAAGAGCAGTTCTGTACCCAGGTGAAAGCATGGAGGATTTTGTCAATTAAGAAGCTGAAGTTTGGCCAATTGTCGTAAAGGCTTGTAATCTACTTGGGCATTTTTGGTAAGTCACAATCTGTCTTTGCTCTCTCATTTAAGGCAATGTGGTAGTCTTTGTACTAAAACACTAAGTTCCGTCTTAGTAATGACCAAACTTTGCTTGCTTGGTGGACAAGATCTGAGAATATAACAGCACAGGACGATATCCATTGCAGGCAATCTCACCACAGCCATAAATGCAGTTATGTAAGTCTTTAATACATACCTTGCCATCTGCATCTTTCACAGCCCTTGCCAATGTATAAGACAGTGGATTTAGATTCTTCCCCACAGGCGTGTCTGAATTCACATTCAGTGGGAGAACAAAGCGACGAGGGAAAGCTCGGGGTATTGAGTCATAAACCTATTACAGAGACAGAAAGTTATGGTGATGGAGAGAGGAGAGTGGCATTTCGGGCTAAGTGCCCTTTTTGGGAACAATTCTGAAGTTTTAGACATTCTTCCCACCCCTGAAATCTTCTTCTTTCTATTAGGAGTTTTGCCAAGTTCTGGTAAGGGCTCTGCTTGTTCCAGTACTTGCAGCAGAAAACAAAGACAACCAATTAAATGGGTCAGCATTGCTTTCACGGTAATTAATGCTGAGTTGGGTAGGCAAATCACCCAGTTATCCTCCAAACCCAGCATTGGGGCAGATGCTGCTCTGTATTTTATTCAGTTAGAACAGACTTACATTGATTGTTTTTACAGCGTCTCCACATATGCCCCACTGACTGCGTGACTTAGGCCCTTCTTGCCGACCTAACTGCCTGCTGTTAATCTCAGAGCGTAAATGTTGGCTCTCTGTGAAATTAATGAAAGGAGGATGACTGGAAATATCTGACTAAATGCTCTACATCAGTCTCTGGAGAAGTCTTCCTCTCCCCTGGATGATAAGGCGAGCAGAATAAGACTACTGTACCTCAGTTCAGTGCCTGAAGTTAGCCTGTGTTGTTTTTGCTCTTCCATTCTCAGGTACACACAGACTTCATGTTTGGGAAGTCTAGGCTAGTGGTGGATTTACTTGGGGAGCAAAGGGGAGAGCGAACGAGCAGACCCCAGCGTGACAGACATTCAGTGGGCTGCATGAGAGAAATAATTCCACCATTGACACTAAACTTCTGTTGAAGCTAAGGTTAGAACCCATAATACTTCCAAATACTAAACCTTCTAAGTAAAATAGGTGGCAAGGACCCTGTTTTGGTGTTTTTCAGTTACTTCAATCTGTAACTCATCGGTTCAATGTGAAACTTCACTTTAATCGTATGTGTTAATCTTGAAACCCTCTTTTAAAGTTTTTATGTTTTATGTAGCCACAGTAAACTGACTGTTTGAGGACCTCTGCCAGACAAAATATGGTTTGGTCAGCAAGCCAAAGCACTAAGCCTGCTTCGGGGAAAACAGACAAATCATGCTCAGGCATGCCTTAGTCTTTCGGTGCAGTGTAAATTTCAGAATCTGTTCTGAAATGACTTGCACTCTTGTGTGTGTATACAGTTTAATGGTTATGCTACTTGTCAGTTAAAGAACGTGGGTGTTGGAAACACGCCTAATGTTGACATAAGGACACCTTCAGACAGATCAAATTATAGCTCTTTTGTGCTCAGAGAAGGCTGAACAAAAGCTGGAATCAGTTTGCAAAGCAAATGGTCCTACTAACAGTATACTGTACCTGAATTAATGTTCATCACATCTTTGCAAAAAAAAAACAACAAAGGAAAGCAGAAAAAAAATGACCCTACAGGGACACAACTATACATTTTTCAGATGAGACCTGACTTGCTTCTAGACAGCTCAGAACATAGACAGAGGAAGTTCAGATTTGTCTGAACATGTTGTAGAAATGCCTGCCCTCCACCCACAATACGGTGGGTTTCCAATAAACACATCTGCATTACAAGAAACTGAAAGCACCCCTACTTTTCCAATGTATGACCTATGCAAAATAATGCCTCTTACATGCCTTTAAATGGTACTTTTGGCACCGTTGGACATAATAAGTGATTTAAGAGTACATGCTGTCATGAGGTGAATGTGAGGAACAATGTAGAGGTCTCTGTGTTATTTGTATTTCTGTGATTTACATAATAAAGGCTGGTTTTCTGAAGTAAATGGTTTCTTTTTCTTTTGCCCTTTAAAAGTCATGCAAAAACTTATTTTGCATACTTTCTTGGGGGAAAATTTTTATTACACAAGGATATGGAAAATGAGTATCTCTACAAACAAGATTTTAAAACAGAAGTACATTCTGCCAGGCTGATGGAGATCTGTGTCACACACCAGTTTTAAAAGTTTCAAGGAAACGCTTCATGGAGATTATCTGATAAGAGATTTAAAAGGAAAGAAAAATACCAACATATCAATAGATCATAATTTCAGTTTTTCCATATAGTCATGGTTCCTTTCCTCAGTTCACATCCTCCACCTTGTGGTCCCCCATAGTGTTCTCCATTCTACTAACCTGAACCTTGCTTTGGAAAAGTAATTCAACCGGCACGAGGCCCCATCAGATCCTACGCAACACAAATGCAGAGATCTTACCTGATCTAGACCTTCCCCACTCCTCCGCAGATTCTGAAGTTTGTAAGTAGCCAGAGTTGTTCCATCGTCCTGGCAGCACAGATCAAGGACCACACAGCCATGATCTTCAAAGGCATTGATTTGGTGGAAAGTAGCAAAGGGCTTACTGTACCACTGCCCTGGCAGCACCTGCAGTGACCATAAGAGAGCCTAAATTTCCTCTCTAAAGATCCTAGCCACACCTTGGAGAGTTTTCTCTTCTCTCCCCCATTTCATTCCCCACTCATTCCTTGGTATTTGTCTTCTGCTCTTGTGCAGCATGGCTCCTTTAAGCCAGTAAGTAGGCAAAACCAGATGTAGAAAAGCCAAAATGTAAAGCAGCCCAGAATAGGCCCCTTGATGCTATAGGGATGGAGTCATGACAGCATTCCCAGGCTATGACTGACCATTTTATATTCTGTAGTACTTGGGAACTGCATTTCGGTCCCTGTGCTGCAGTCTCAGGAACCCCAAACTGCTTATTTCTGCCTGTTGTTTTAGGGCTGGCAAAGAAATTAATCAATAGAGAGAAAAATGCATGAAGTAATCCCATTTCTAATAAACCTGCAGCCATGCTTATAAAGCCTATATTGCAGTAACTTCTGAATTGATTCATACAGCTATCTGTGGCTGCTAGCCAGCACTCTTCTCTTGGGATCTAAGATTCCAGTTACAGCTGTACAGCTGCTGGAAAGGCCACAGATTCACCTACCTCCCCAGTGTGCTTATTCACCACATGGAAGCAAGTATTGTACTGAGGCTCCCAGCTTATCCCTTCAGAAATGGCTTTCCCACGGAGTTTGGAAGTGATAATCTGCAAAAGATTCAACTTGATGGGTTGCTCAATGAAAATTATGTAGTTTTCACTCATTCCTGAAAAGCGAAGGAGAGAGGTATCATCCGAATATTAGGCAAATGAGACGATAAAAAAATCTCGGGGGCAGAGGGCAGTGAACAGCCTTTTCTGCCTCACAGTAGGCTAAATCCAAAGAGTTTGAGATAGAAAGCATTCTTACCAAAGCTGTGATAGTAGGAAGGTTTCATCTTATCCACTGGAGCAATGGAACACAGCACTTTCGCTCCCTCTAACGTGTCACTACAGTTTGACTTTTGTGGAGGGACCTGAATGATATTGTACCTAGACCCTGGAAAGGAGAAAGGGTGTTCAATGCCGCTGACATGTGAGTCTGTCCACATTCATGAAACTAAAGACAGGCTCTATTCCTTTCTGTTTCCCCAGAATACTAGGAACCACAGTTATAGCTATATTAAGCAGAAAACAAAAAGCCAGTTATCAAGTCAATAAAATGACCAACAGAGGATTGCCTAGCAAAAAAAAGAAGCTTGAAAGGAAGTAGAAGGATCTTCTCAGTCTACTAGAGTGCCATCTAATTTTACTGTCTGCAATGCATTCCTTATGTTAAGTCAGCATATACTATAACAACAGGAGCAGGAAGAAAACCAAGTTCATAGCTTGTGTATCAAAGGAAATGAAAACTTTGAGCCTTGGTGATGACTGATGCTCACTTAATAAATCTGAGCAGGGAAGAATGGCACCTTTGAATAATAATCTGTAGTTTGGTCTCTCCAGCTGAAAACGTCATGTGCTGCAAAGCTAGATATTGCTAAAGCCAAAAGGAAATGAAAACAACAAGAATAAAAAATCATCAAAACTGGGCAACTGTTCAGTGAACAGGAACCAGCCTGAGGTATCATAATAAAGGGCAGTGGCTGTTTTCAAAGGCCTCGGGCACCTGAAAAAGAAGGCTTTCATGTAACTAACAGTGAATGCTAGCTCTGAGCAGCTGTGCCGATGTAACTAGATCCCAACTAGATGTAATGCACGTAGTTTTGGGAAGAAGAAAAATATCCCAGAAAATTCATCTTTGCTGTAAGATAGCCAGGTCACTGTAATAAGTTCCACCTTCTCTCCTGTATAAACCATTACGGTCCTTATCAAAAGCCAATTATTGTAAGTGGAAAAATGTGTGGCTAATTGTCAAAATTCTTCAGGTGAGGTTTCAACACTGGATGGGACTTTAAAAATCATTCTCCTGTTTTCCATCAAAGCTTGGGAGAGGAAGAGGGGAATCTGTTGGATATTCACAGGCCAGAGTCAGAAGCATCTGAAAATAATTGCTGAGAGAAGTCATTTTTGTGGGACAGATCGACACCCTGAAATAAGAACTAATCTGGTTTGCCATCATTTTGACATAAAGAGAAACAGCAATTTCAAGGTCTTTTTGGACACTGAAGTTTCTTCAACAACTGCTCCTTGAAGCAGGAGCAAGAAGCAGCCTGTACACCCTGCCCATGAGCCAGGCCTGGTCATGCCCGGTCTTACCATGTTTCCCATAAGAATTGCCCATGTTGTACGTTGTCCCATCAGACTCATAATGAGGATGAGCAGTGGCCCCATTCACTGCAACAAATTTGCTCCAGTCTACCTGCAAATGCCAAAGATTTTCAGTCAGTACAGAAGTTTCCTCTTGCTCTATAGCAAGCCACAGTCTTTCAAAATGTTGGTTTCATGAAAGTCTGAGGAAAAATAGCTTGATGATTACGGCCCTGATGTGGGATCTGGGCTTAAGGCTTCATTTTGCCATCAATATTCCTGAAATCCTTGAAAATTAACTTTGTTTCTCTCTGTGTTAGTCCTACCAGTAAAATGGGACTAATAACACTAGCCATTTCTCCGGGAGACTTGAACATTACTAATGGCAGGAAGCGCTGACATGGGGGAACATTGCCCATATGAGCATTTTAGCAAGGACCCCATGTAATAACCAGAGACAGACGTGTGAAGAGACAGTCACTGCCCCAAAAAATCACCAAGTTTTTTGAAAGCACCGATAGCTAATTGACAGTCAGTGGTTACTCTCCTCACAGAGAAAATAGCTTAGCTTCACTGTCTACAGCTAAAAGGAACAGTTAGGGCAAAGGTACAATTGTGAGTACTATTAATATGTATTCCTAGTGCCTGGGTTAGGGTGTAGTTTGGGCTCAGACAGTGGAGAGGATGTGTTGGGAAGAAAGTCTACAGGAAAAAGTTGGAGGAAGATCAATCCATGCATTGAAACATTGAAGCGTGGAAGACATGCTTCTTTTCCAAAAATCTAAAAAAATGGCTCTCAGGTATCCAACCTGAGACCCTTTGGAAGGACCCAGTAGAAAACAGTGCTACACCATCGGAAGCTTAGAAAACTATGTCCTTTTAAGGGATCTCAAATCGGAGAGTTTTAATGTGAAATCATTCCTTCCGTTTCTTCCCTTAACCAAAAAATAACAGTCTGCATCTAAAAAGCAGCTTAAGGGGAATTTTTTTTTTAATGACAAGGTGGCTCAACAGAGCTGAACATTCAAACTAAAAATACCCACACATCTTTTCGTCACTGCATTATGGTTTAAAACACAGATAAAATTGCAAATAGTCAAACTCTCCATTTCAATATGCAAGTAGCATCCTATACTTCATAAACAGAGTTTCTTCATGACTCACAACTGATCCTGAGGGACTCCTGGAATGCCTCCCTCGAGATCTGAGGGTATGCCGAGTCTGGTATTTTGTGGCATTAAATAGTTCGTGGTAACGTACAGGGACAGTAGTTAATAATGACTCAGGAATGGCAGAATCCTTCCTCAGTCCTTCTCACAGTTGTCCAACCCAGCAAATACCCAAATCCCCTCTAAGGATGCAGGCAGGAGGACACATAGCTTATGCTGTCATTTCACAAGTCATATTCTTCCCTCAAATACAGCCACAGTCCTGTGAGACGATGCACTGAACATACGGGAAGACTTCTATTCTGACTTTTTATTCATTTGCTAGCATGGGAGAAAATAAAGTGGCAGCTGAACTTTGACTTGACTTTACATTGACTTCACCACCCTTTTGCAACAGAGGTTTTAGTCAAGCCTTTGAAGGGCCGTTTTGGATTGTTTAATGCTGGGGGTGTAAGAAGGAGATAAAGGGAACAGATAGGAAGAATGAAGAGACAGGGCAAGAATACGTATCTGAGATCAGTGATGTTTACTTCTTCCTGTATGCACTTGCATTCTTCACACACTGGTAGGTACAGACAAGTCCAGACAAGTAGCAAGCGCTCTGGAAGAACGCCAGCTGTACCCAAACGGAAATGAGTCTGTATCTGTCTCTCCCCTTGCTTGCTACAGTGGGCAGTGACTGAATCTTCACTCACGAGGGCTGCCTTATTGCTAAGTAGATTTTTCAGGGACTTGAGCACACCGTGAAGAGATGCTTATGGCTATGGCCCAGAGCCGCACTGATCATTTCTTTTGGAATCTGGGTTCCCCCTTGCTGATCTTAGAAATGGCAAGGAGCGATTCTCCTATACCATAAGCTAACCCCCTATCCCATCTGCCCATACCTTTTCCTTCGTTTCAAGCGTTTCCGGGTCCACTTTGTACATGAAGATGTTCTCATTGCTGACATAATAGTCTCCTTTATACACAACGTAGTTCACGCTCGCATTGTCACTTGGTTCTGAAACGAAACCCTGGAGTTGTACACAGCTCTGTTTAAGCTCGCGTCATATTACAGCAAGTTAGACATGTTTAAACAAATAAACCCATTTGCAATGACACTAATCCCTCTGTGCTTGATTAGGAATATCTCACTAATCTACAAAGGCACTCAGGAAACTGTCTGCACAGGTAAGTTCAGGATAAAAGGACAAGGACTGGTTCTTGTGAAAATCACAGTGAAGCCAAGATAATCCTCATACTTCTGTGTGCCCTTTGTTTCTGACATCTTATTTCTTCATATCCCTCCCCTTTTCCTCCCTAGCCAATGTCCTCTCCTCTGACAGTCATGAAGAGTGCCATGTTTGATTTACAGCATTGGAAACAAGAGAGGCAAGACTTGGGCTGAGGGGAGGGCAGGGATGCTAGTTGTGTGACAGGCCTTGCACAGCGAACGCTGCTTCTTCCCTATTCTCTTTAAAACTGAGTCAGGGAGATGCCTTTTGGGAGCTACACTTGCACAACAGCCAGAGCTGTTCTTGCTACTCCTAGGGGAGCTGGGGATCACTAGCCAGGTGGCTGAGAAGAGCTGAGCAAAAAGCGATTCCCCCAAATGAACATTTTGTGTGTGGTGAACACAGAGCCTGAAGCTGGTACAGGAAAAGTCCGGAGGACAGATGTTGTAGTGAGGAATAGTCTACATGTGCGTAAACAGTCAAATGGGCAAGGGTGTGCAGGAACAACCTGCTGGAGCTCGGGAAAGAAGATGAGTGATGTTGACAGTTCTGAAATCTATTGAGAGAGCCGGGGGGGGGGAGGGGGGGGAGTTGGAGAGCTAGGCAGACCAATGAGGGAAGGTACCTTTGAAGAGAACAGGTGACATGGCAGGGTGGGATCTATGTCCTCAGGGAAAATAGGAAGGAGAAGATGGTCACACAAGTGAGCAATAAGTTGCAAACTTTAGGTCTGTTCTGATTTTAGTGGAAAGTACTTTGCTTGCATTTAAGCCTACTTCTTTCCTGACATACACAGAATCCTATAGGTAATGGTACTTCCATTCCTGTGTGATAATGTCTCTCACCCTACTCATATCACCTCCTGCATCTTAGTACAGGAAGGGAAGGATTAGCCCACTTACCCTACAAGCTTAGCAAGGCAAGGTGTTTTAAGGGCAAAGCTGTGTCTCAGGTAGAATGGCAGATTGTAATGCTCACTATCAGGACTGCACAGGATCTTCTTTGGGGAAAGATTTCTGTCAGAAATTTGCAACAAACTCGGGAATCGAGTGAGCTGAAGTGGCACTAAAACATTAACCTGAATGTGCCTCTCCCAGCTAAGTCTGACACCAACTTGCTTTTTGTTGTTGTTGTTGTAGTTGTTCATCTTCTTCTAAGGAAAACATGGGCTCAGAATAGGCTTACCAGGCTTCCTCACATCTTCCTTTAAACATAACCACAAGTTCCCCAAGAAAATCTCAGAACATTTCTTATCTCTTAGAAACCCTCTTACGTGGCATCTCAAAGCGTGACATGAAGCGCCCAAAGACACTCTTGCATGGGTCTGGCATTGCCAGCGTCCCAAATTCTGAGACCATGATGCGGTTGTGCTGGCTGTTAGTCAGGTAGGAACTGCTCTGCAGAAACTTGCTCCGGTATGTCACTGTGCCATTCTCCAACTGGAATTGATGCAACAGGGCCATGCCATCAAACCAATGGTTAAATCTTCAAGAAGACATAAAAAAGAGGACAAAAGTTGAGCACTATATCATGTTCTCCTATACTGTTCCCTCTTGCCTTTGGGTTTATTATTGTTTGTAAAAGCTAATGCCCTGATCCCATGAACACTTAAACATGCATAGCCTTGTGATGAGTCTGAGAAAACATTGAAATTGAGTGAAACAAATCAAGCGTTTTTGTAGCTGTGGGACCTGAAGTTAGATGCTGACTTTCAGTGAGATTTGGGCCTCCTATTTTACTTTTGAATGTGGACATGAGGGACTTCTGAAAATGCTATGTATAAGCTTTTAGGGGAAATAATCTATACTGGTAAACCAATCACTCTGAAGACTTCTGCATAGGGAATAGAAATTATGCTTTACTGTACAACTGAAAGCCCAACAGCACAAGGAGCCTTTAGCTCTCAGCTGTTTGCAGGATGCTATTCTCTTCAAAATGAGAAATCTCTGAGGCTTTGAGAAAACATTATGGTCTATCTCTGGAAATATGATAAGGTGATCACCTTTGGCCAGTTGCTGCCATCAGCTTTGTTGCAGAAAGGGCTAGATTTGTCAGTTAGCTAGAATGGCAGATTCCAAGCCAAAGGCAGTAGTTGCCTTCTTGAAATATTTTTATATATTATTTTTAAAATTAGATGGATAAAGCAACTCACACAATTTAGTGCAATCAACTTTACAAATCCTGCCCTGGATTTCTGAGTGCTCGTGGGATGGACTTTTGTTAATGACAAATGGCTAGGAGTGTGGATGTTTTAATCCCTGGCTCTGTTTCCTCATTATATCATTCTGAGTAGGTCACAGCCTCTCTGTGACACAGCTTCTCCAACCTTAATAAGTTAACCATGCTCCTATTTTCAGAGCCCATTGGGAGTTTCCCAATGAGAGAGCAACTGTTCTTAAAAGAATGAAAACATAAGCATTTCTTCCTTGCTTTACTTAAAAAGAAATTACAAAGTGCACCAAACTGTGAGACTTTCGGGGGAGTCCCTTTTAGGTTTAGGCAGACCACAGACCAGAATCATTTGACAAACTCACCAAACCTGGACTTACTTCTCCTCGCCAAACTCAAACTTCCCAGGACCATTCCTCAGAAGATTGCCATTAATCCATTTGGGAATATGTCCTTTGATCTTTGCTGAGATGGGCTGAGGAGTCTCCTCTACAGTCTGCACTAAGGGCGAGATGCATTGCAAACCCCTGGGGCCGTGGGAGGTGATTTGCTCTTTTGATGGGCTCGGCAGGAAATTCTTTAAACCTGTAAAGAAGCAGCAAGAACAAAAAGTAGGTAACTAAGATTTTCACTTGAATGAACAGACCAGCGCTAGAGCTTGAGTTTGGATGTCTAGGAGAATAACATTCAGCATTCTGCAAGCAGCCAAGCTATAGTGGATATTGAAACTAAAGCTGTGTTCCCATAATACCCCACACATCCACAGGGAGCAGAAAATCCACTGGATTTAACTCTACTGCAGTTAATCCGTTAGAGTCACCTGTTCTGCAGTCCAAAGAAGGGGAATAAAATATGCGATGATAGGAAAGAACTTTTCTTTTAAGTAAAGAAGCTTAGAGTTGAAATTCATTTCAATAAGTAACCGAGAGCAACACATGTATATTTATTGTAAGAACCTATGAAGTTGCAAAAAAAAAAAATCTATTCCAAACTGGGATGACACACAGAGTAATGTTGAGAGGGAGCACTAAAAATAATCTCCCAGTGATTTCTGACAAGCAGCCTGCTGAAGAAAGTGACAGAAAGGAGCTAGTCTGACTGTTGCAACCCAAAACCACAAGCAGGTAGATGTAATAAGGCACCTTGTAAAGTAGTGCCTTTATATGACAATGTTGCCAAAAGCAAGGCAGAGCTGGGCGCACCTCAGCTAGAAAAACTGCATTCTAAAACATACTCTAACTCCACCTTGGTGTCACAATCATGGGTGAGTTAAAAGAGACAGAAGAGACTGTACACACTGGGAGATTTTCCCAGGACCTGTAATCTAATCAGGCACCACCCGAGGAGTTTCCAAACATAAAGCAGAGTGCAGAAAAGTAACACAGAATACATCAGAAAAAGGTCATGATACTCAAGCAGGATACACTGCCAGCTGTTTTACTTTTGCTGCATCTGAAATTTTCCTAAAGTCTTTCTACTATTCAGTCACTAGTGTTTGGCCTTCAATCTTTATAGCCATATTCATTATTGATTCTTTTGTAGACCCAGATTTTCTCCCTTTTTGTTAGCAAAGTAAGAAAAGGTTTTTTGTAAAGTCCTTTACTGCAAAAGCTAAAAAACACAGGAAAGAAAAATCAATACCGCATAGAGCAAGCTGAACACAGAGGACGGGGACAAGCACCATCCACTGCTTTGAGGTTTGGAGCACTGCAATTAAAGATATGGATCATTTCAACTCTGTGCTGTCAGATTGGATATCCAGGCAAGCCATAGCTTGTTACAGAAGAAATGTTATGAACACGATGTTAAAGAACCCAAACTCTTGGAATACAGGTTGTCGAATATAGGTTCTCATGATTTCTCTACACTGCCCAGGGAGGACTCTGCTAAGTAGGCATTATGCAAAATCCAGTAGACCAGAAGCTCATGGGCTGTTGAAAGGTGTACAGGTGAGATCTCAAACTCACCAGTACTACCTGATTTCAGACGCTCAAAAAGGCAATTGCTGGCTTTTACCCTTGCACAAAAAAAAAAAAAAAAAACAAACAAACAAAACCAAAAAAACCCACACCCCCCAAAAAATGGAAGTTGGGAAGAATACAAATGAAACTGAGCTGAAATACATTTACAGGACAGGACAACACAGATTGAACAGATTTACCTGGTAAGTAAATAAGCAACAGCGGAAAAGGATAATTTCTGATGGAGCCTCCTGTTTGAATGCAATATCCCCCTTATTAGGCATAGTTATAGGACAAAAGAGTCAAGAAAGCGTGAACTGATTGGAATGCTGTGTGCTAACAGCACACAGTTAGTTATTGGCTCCAGTAGCCTGCCTTGCAAAGCCTCATCAACACAAGGATTGTTTTAGCAATCCATTTAGCTGCAGAGGTGGATTTACCTAGAAAGTCTACAGGCTGTTGCCTTCCTTCCCAATGCTATCACCTCCTCATCTATCACAGGCTTCATGTCCACAGGTCAGTGGAGCTGGCTTACTACGCAGCTCCATCGTCACCGTAAGACCATTGAGCCCTGAACTAAACTAGAACTGATGAAGATTTAGGTGTAAGTGGAACACTGATACAAAAGGACAGCATGGCATATAGAAACGTATTCCTGAAACAGGTCTACCACAGACAAGAGCACACACTAAGCAGAGTCCAGACTGACAGTGAACTTCATTCTGACTTTTTGATGTAGCAGTGTGTTCTGGTTATACTGGTCACTTTCACCACTAGTCGCCGTTCTTTAATCCAAGTGATTAAGTGAAGCTGCTGCACAATTTACCCGTGAGCCTCTGAAACCATGTGTTCACATCTACAGAGGAAATCTGCTATTTCAGACAGGACAATATCTGCAAAAGAACTGAGTTGGCAGACAGCATTTTTCAAAGCTTGCTTCTTTAGAACACCTACAGACAAGATGGGTGTTAAGCATGCAGTAAGGTAAATTGCAAGATCCCTTCAATGTAGTTCTCCGGCTTGCCAATCCTCAAATCCTTCTTTAGATCTCTAATATGGTAAGTCAGCTAGATAAAGAATTCAAATGCAGGGCTAAAGCAATTAACCTCGAACCACCAACATCCTCTCCCTCTTAAAATTCAATTAAGTTCTGATTAAATCCTATATGAAGCACTCAATCTGATCCCAACACTAGTGCTTCGGAGTATTTCCTGAGACATAAGGAAGTAGAGGCTTTTCATATCAACCAATACGTGGCCTGCTTGCTGACTGCCAAGTAACTTCAGGTGGCCAAGCTAAAGTTTGTAAAGACGTAAAATATGCAGAAAAAATGAGAGCAATGTGTCCCTAAGGAGATATTGTTGCATCCAAGCAGAAACAAAGATGGTATGACCGAGGATGGCACTACATAGAAACTTCCTGGAGAGCAGCATAATTACATCTGGGTATTTAGAAAGATAAACTTCACAAAAGAGCCTGAACAGGACTGGAAAAGACCTTATAGCTCATCTCCTCCCAATCACTGTCCCAGAAAGTCATATATGCGAACTCTATCTTAAAAGTTACTATGTTTCCTGGCACTTATCCCCTCTTTGGAAGACTGCTCATTGCCCAGATGCTTAGAAAAATCCTTTGAATTTACAGAAGGACTTTATTCATATGGCAGTTTGTCCCCTTTGTTCTTCTGTCAGCACTGTTACGTGCGTTGGAAGTTCTCCCTCTCTTGTGTTTACCACATGTTATATTTAGAGCAATCATATCACTTCCTAAGCTAAGCAAGCCAAGTTCTTTTTGTTTTCTTCTCCTGTGATAACCTTGCCATTCACATGATCATCTTAGCAATCCTTGCTGAAATCTGATCTAGTTAGAATCCATATAGATAGGATTCGTTTCAAGACACAGTCTAGAAAGTGTCTGAGAACAGGCCACATAAAACAAGAATGTGTAAGTTAATACCCTGTCCCGTCAGACTGTTGTAGTAAAAGTGACATAAACTAGGAAAATGAAATGTAAAATGTAATTGAAGCAACCAAGGAAACCTGCTGCTGCTCAAGTCCTCTATACTGCCCAAACCTACTTAATTATTTACCTAATATTAAAATAGAGAAATGGTAACTAGACATGATTTATCTATGATTCAATTGAGGAACTAACCACCAGGCAATGTAGCATTGTTGATAAGCAGGGTATTCCTGTCAAGAGACCAATGAACTGTAGGCCTGCTCAGCAAACTGAGAAAACCGCTTGGAACTGCCAAGATCAGAGGAGAAGTGGGTAAAAGGTAATTCCGGCAGGGGGACATCATGACCACAGGCTCATTGACCACCTACTCAAATGATACCACCTACTCAAAAGAGAACAATGGAAGAAGAAGACAGAGCCTGCACACTCATTTACATGGTAAGCAAAGAAATCTTGACCAGTCATTAAAGAGAATAACAATGAATATGTATTAATTGTTTGCATATGTAATAATCAAGGTATAAAAGGGGAGATTTTTTGAACTAAGGTGTGCTCCCAGTTTGGGACAAGCACGCCATTTCTGCGTATTAATGGAATAAACTTGGAAAAACCTCTGCTCTGCGTGTTATTGGCTTGCACACCGGGTAAAGAAGCCAGATTTGGGACATCAAGACCAGACAGAAAGAAACAAGCATAGCAAGATAATGTACTACCTTTCCTCCTGGGAAGCACTCAAATGAACTGAAGAGCCTGACAGTAATGCATGCAAAATGTAATCAAATCATGATACTCAGATGAGTCAAAACAGAAGTTTTCAGAAACATGATGAGTCATTCTTGGACAATTTTGAAAAGCCAGGAGGATGGGAGGGGTGCAAGAAAAAAAAAAAAAAAAATCAAAGCAGGATTGCTCTGGTGAGTCTGTTCTGAAGAGATTTAGGACAAGAAAGAGTGACTTCCTCTAAACTCAGCACAACACAAAAAAATGTCTTACGCTTGCATTACATAAACTGCCTTGGTATTGCAGATCACTGGTCGGATCTGGAAACAAGGTGATGTCAGGAGTTCCTTAGTAACTACGAAGCAATGCAGGGAGAAATGCAAGGATGGGTGGGTGTGGTCACAGAGGTGCTTTGCAGGGACTTCATGCAACCTGACCTTTTTTTTTTTTTAAGGTATCATTATCTGTGCAAGGTACTGAGATTTCATCAGTAGCAGCAGCAGCAAACAACACAAACTAATTAGCACATGGAGCTAGGACCAGAAGTGCAAGTCTAGTGCAACTCATTCCCCCATGTCAGCACAGAAAAGGCTTGCATTCCAAAAAAATCAAGCTGCTGCAATACATATGCAGGACAGTACCATATGAAATAAACACATCAAAGGAAACAGTTTTGTTGCTAATCCATGAGTGACCATAGCTGCGTTTAAAAAAAAAATTAAAAAAAAAACACCATGGCTGCACATCCTACACTTCTTCCCTATTAAAAAAAATACTAAATCTGAATAAAGTCTACCCTCCAAATTTAATCATAGTTTAGTACCAAAACCTGTTACATTTATCTGCACCTACTCTGAAACACACTGAGTAGATGGAACACAAACACTTTCTACGTGAATACACTGTCCATGAGCAATTGTAATAAAGGTGCACCACCTTCAGAAAAGAGCTCAGTCATAAAGTTTAACTTACTGTAACACGTAGCCACCAAAGAGGACACTAATCTCTCCAAAAGACAGAAGACGGCCTGGTTTTTAATGTTGAGCAGCATGTAAATAAATACTGACTCTGCTCTACTGTTCTGGCTACACTCCAAGACAAGAGAACCTGAATAAGCAATGAATCAAAGGCACTACAGTCCCAATGGGGACTACTGTATTTGCTTGAACATAATACTTGAAAATCAGCACAAGATTACAACCTGCATCTCAAAAATCTCATTTCTGGACTATGATTTCCATTTTATCTCAAACCTTTAAAAATAGGCTTAAGAGCTAAAATTCCTTTGACACATCAGAGTAGAGGCAGCGCCAAATACAGCATTGTATTTTTTCCTCAGATCTTTTCTAAAGACTGGAAGCAATTATTACAGCATTATCATAGCCTGGCATTGTTTGTTCATGTACTGTTTCCATTCAAAGAGCAGCATGCCATGATTTCTCTGCCTGTCACAAACTGACATCCTAGCATTGATTATTCATATCCAGAAACAGTAGAACCAAAACAAGGATCTTGAAAAAGTTTCTGTACAGAAGAAGCTACCCCACCTGCTTTGGGTACGGTAGCAATGAATCAGACATTAAATTGTACTTAAACAGCAGTGGGTGGGACAGAAAATCTTAACAGTGGATGAAGGAAACAGAAGCCATTTGCTAGCCGTGAAATTGAAATCACATTGGATATAGCAAATCCACTTTGATTTTAAACTACGTATTCAAATCCAAGGCACAGGGACCACCAACATTTGTCTCCACATGCAACTGCACAGTCTCATTGCTCGACTCGGAAGGACATCCAGGACCAGACTTAAGGGCAGACTTTAGCAAAGAGAATGGTCACAGTTAGTATTCTTCAAGCAGGGAGAGTGAAGCAAGAATTCTGTTTTCCATGAGGATCCATGCAAATTCAGACTAACCATACAGCTGATTCGGAAATCCTCTGGTACAAGATATGGGCCACATTCTGATCCCTGTAAATCACAGATTGGAACAACAGGGCGAGCAAACCAGCTTTCCCCACCCCTCCACCCCCAAACTGAAGTTGCTGTAGCTATTGACTTCTGCCATCCAGACTCTAGCCGTCACCCTCCGCCTTCACCAGGGCTTAACCCCTCAGCTCACCTGCGTGTCCCACACTGATACTTGAACTGAAGTTGTTGCACTTGCCTTGTGTCTGCTGGGAAGTCCCCGTACGTGACTCCTTGTTGCATCTAGCTTGTTGATTTCCCATTGTGAGGGGCTCAGCCACCCACTTCCTTGCTAACCGGCAGAGAAGCAAAGAACATAAAAAAAGTGACAGAAAACACAGGGAAAAAGAAGTGCAGAAAAGGAGTGCAGAAAGGCTTGTCAAAGGGAGGTAAGGGAGAAAAGCAACTGTGAACTGTGCATACTCTTGCATATGAAATATCTGTTGATTTCCCAAAGACACCTGTAGAAATACATTCTACACTTCAGGGGTGGATTTTCTCTGACACAATCTTTATTGGTTCTTATTTTGTGACAACAGATCTCCCTCTCTTAGACCCTCCCAAAAAAGACAGCACAACTTGTGCAATGATGGCACGAAGTGCAGAGTTCGGTGGTGATACAAAATCCCTTGGGGTAGTTTCCCAATTGTATGTTCAAATCAAAGCTTCAGTAATGTCGCTGCTCTAAACAATCCTCTCCCTTTCACAGCTTGCTTACACGTCTCACAGCGGGCTCCCTCACAGAGAGAATCTGCTGTCTACTGGTTTTCCAGCTCTATACCATCAGCATCTGCTAGTAATCCGAGGGAATCTGTGCAACGTACTTGCCTCTCGTATTTATCTTTTCAAATATAGAATAAATCACAAAGAATTTCTGGCTTCTAACAAACACTTCAAATTGCTGAGTTCCTAATTTCTGATCAATAGAAATGAAATCGCTCTACTGACCTGTGTCAGCAGCAGCTCCTACCAGCAACAGAAAACCCCTTTCCGAGACGATGGCATACAAGGATCTGTTTATGCATTTTACCTGGAATGAATTGCATCAACGAGCAGAGGAAATACCGCAAATTAGCAAGCAGGAGGCTGATGGCAGACAAAAGAATTTCGGAAAACATATTCCGTTTGGAAGAAGGCATCGGATCGGAGATGGTCAGGCAAAGGTACCAGAGCCAGGATGATAGTGTGCAGCCAGCACTGATGGATCGGTTGGCGAGAGCTGCCTGACATCGTCGTTTCAGAATAAGAGCCAGGAAAGTCTGCCCTAGCAGGGCAGGAGGAATGAGCCTGCCTGCCTGCCTGCCTGCACTGCTACTGCCGGGCCAGGCAGCCCCAGGGCAGGGGGGCACCTGTCTGCAGACTCAGTGGCTTGGCAACCCTCAGACAGGCTCGTCAGCCGGGCCAGGTGAGTTGCCAGTTGGAGCCGGAGGAACTGGAGGAACGGGTAGAAGAGGAGATGCGTCCATGTACTGAGGTAGCCAGGATTCAAGGCAATTCTTTTAAAAGTTCTTGTCATCTTGTCTTGTCTTTTTCACCTGTCAAAACCACTTTTGCTTTGTTCTGTTTCAAAATGAGTAACCATTTTGCCCCTCAAAGAATCTCAAGGCTTTAGGAATATTGGTTGCCACACCAGATTAGACCATCGAATCAGATAGGGAAGGACCAGTGACAGGCTGTGCTCTGCGTTTTCAAACTAAGATGGACCTTAGATGGACCCTCTCCTTCAGGATGCCGAGAGAAGACTGCTAGCACTTTGCAAAAGCACTGTGATGGCTATGTTTGTTTTGTGTTATTAAGCAGCTCTTAAAAGCCGCTCTATGCCTTGAGAGAGAGCAAGGCAGCATACACAGTAGTCTAGGTAGCCCGTTCCACTGTCCTTTAGACGGGACAGATTATTACTCATCCTAAATCTTCTGCTGCAAATTAAGCTGATTTCTTCTTGTCCTTTCTACAAGACACAGCTTGTCTACATCTGACTACTGTCCTTTCTATAACTTATCTGTTACCCCGCCTTCCCTTGATTTGCGCTCTCTCTAAATTAAAAAAGCTCAACTACTTCAACCTTTCCTCACAGATCATGTTTTCTTCGGCCTTTATTATTCCTGTTGCCCGCCCTGCCCAATTTGTTTTTCATAAGCAGACCCGCCCTCCAGCTAAGACCAAACTATCACAGAGGGAAAAGGAGAACAACTGTGCTTTTATGTCTTATCTACTATCCTATAGCTAATACATCTCAGCTCTGTTTTTTTCACCACCCAATAACATCATGCTAACTCTAGTTATTGTGCTGGTTTGTAAGTAACATACATGACTCCCCTTGCTAAGCATAGTACTTTTCCCTAGTCTTTTTTGAATTTTATCTTGATTTCAGATTGGCCCTTCATCTTATTGAGATTGTAGTGAATTTTCAATGTATGTTGTTGACAGCACTTGCGACCCCTCCTAGTTTGCTGCCATTTGAAAAATGAACTGTATTCTCTAATGTCCTCCTTCTAAATCGTTCAGGATAATTCAAGCGAGGCTTGAAGCAGATCACTATGGGATGCTACCTAGGCTGACCTTTCAGAAAAAATGAGTATTCCTTTCATTGACTTTTTAACTCATTCACATAGCCCCTATTTCCTGATCACTCTCATTTTTATATAATATCAAACAGGACGGTGTCAATTATCTTACATCAAGGTATACCCCATCTATCATTTTTCCACATTGTCAGCTACTTTGAAAAGGGAATTTCTTTTTTTTATTATTAGTTTATTGTTTCCCAGATGCTTAAAAAGTCATTGTTAAGAAATTTACTTCAGACTCTCTACAGATGGGAGAAAGGCTGATTAATCTATGATTCTTTGCCCTCCTTTTTTTTGGGCTATTCACCCTGATGATGTAAAACACCCACCCTGCTCTTTTCCAATGCTGCCTTCATCATCAGCTTTTCAAAGACAATTCAAAGACAAAACATAAAGATTCTACTGTTAGCAAAACTGAATTCTGATGAGTCCTAGACACAACGTCATGAGCCTTAAACACATCTATTACCTACTGGATTTGGTGTTTTTCTATTATGATCCACATTCCCACAACTATGCTACAAGGCAGTTTCATTTTAAGTAAATAGTCACAACTAGCCTCTTCTTGGGGAAGAATGCTCTTTGCTGAATACCTAAGCTGTCTCTGCATTATTTGTTATTTTCCATTTTTAGCTTTTAGATAATAGAAGAGCAATGAGAGGAACTGAGTATGGGTTTTTCATCCCTTACTTTCCAGACTGTGGAGGTTATTCACAGCAAGCTCAGAAATGCCAAAGACCCACTGTCAAAAATCCCCTTGATTTCAAGAGGGTTGGAACTTTGTCCAAGATGTTTCCACATTTTTTAAAAAATCCATGTATATTGTTACTGATCTGTCATCTTAGACATTCTTGTTAATTTACTAAGGTACTGCAGCTTAAACAACAGGAGGAAAAGCTTAAAGAAAACGCAGTTACCAGCTGAGCTTTGCTGATCAGATTTGGCAGCTTTAAAGCCAATTAATTTTCTGTTCAAACCTCCTTCGGTAAAACTGGCAAGCGGATAGTGATGGGATGAGTGCCAGTTGGATTTCACATGTAGCTCGTTCCTCAGAGACAGAATGAATGAGCTTTTAGTTTCACATCAGAAGAAGAGAGTAAAAAATTTGGTTTGTTTCTGCCAATAAATACCGAAATACGCAATAGAGGCAATCAGTGCAGAAACATTAGGAGGGTAGAAAAATTGTAGACAAATGGGAAAGCAGTAAAAATTTATTTTCTAATGGTTTAGAAGAAAAATGGTGTGTAATGAGTACTCCCATATATAGAGATATTGAGTGGAACACTGAAGGGCAGCCAACAGAAAACCGCTCAATATTTCTAGCCAGCAACGTAATTATGGAAGGCTCCCCTTCAAACAGGAAAAGATTTAGGTACGAAAGCAACCAGTAAGTGGATATTTCCGTTGCTGAAGTATTTTTTATCTTCAAAAGAGAAGAGACTAGTTTATTTTCGATGGATGTTTTAAACTTTCTGAACTTACCATTTCAAGCTGAAACTTTAGAAAACTACATATTTTATTTATTTTGCTTGGACAATGTTTATTTTTTTATATATCCTCACATAGATTCGTGCAGCAAAACCAGAAGCTTTGTTGCTCTTAGCAATTTAAAAACTGGTTTTTAAAACACCCGTTTCAAAATCTTACAAAAGCTTTGAATTACTTCCCTTTAATAAGCATAACTACACTGTTCATAATCTCCACTAGGTGACTGTGACTGTACTTACTGATTTAACTTTCAATGTCTTTTCAAATTTTATAATCCCCTTACTACCACAGAGATCTCATTCTAAATTATAACATGTAATGACAACCAACGGCATAAGAAATCACTGGAGAAAAACAAGAGTCATCATTTAGAGATGTATGCCTTGAATTTAACTGCACGTGGATGCCAGACTAAGCAGTTCCTTGCTCTTCTAAGAAGTACAGTTTTACTAATTTTTATTGGATTTTATGAAGTTTTTACATGGAGCAAACTGCTGCAACAGTAACACTATAGGTCTGTGCCCTCTTGATCCCCTAAGGGAAGAAACATAGATTATGTGATCCAGTAGTTTTCTAAGTCCTGCTTCTTAATAATACTTAATACTAGAGCCAAACATCTGCAACTTGGATATGTTAGCCACATAAACTAAACCTAAATGACCTAAATCCAGGTGATCTGAAAAGGTTGCATAATTTTCCTAAGCACAAACAGATAAAATGCAGCAAGCTTCTGACTTCAATAACAGGCAGGTATTTAACAGTGATGAAAGCTGTGTAATTTTTCCTTAAAGGCTTACATAAATAGGTAAATTTCTAAATTCAGACACTTCATAGATGACAATTTAAAACTCTGCTTTTTGTCATCATTATAGGTGATCGTAGTTTTTTGAAACAATTAGCACAATATTCTAGAAAATTTAACTTCCAAAATCTTCTCTTTTTCTCCCACTTTCTTCTGTTTAAACAGCATTACCAAGGCTGATTACAAAATGAGATATAATTATTAGGAAAAAGTAAGAGACTGGTAAAATATGATGTAGACTAGTGGTGAGACTTTTGAAAGTCTTTAGATGCTAAAGATGCAGATAGGCACCTTATGGGATTTTCAAAAATTCCTAAGCATGTAAGACGCTTACATGCTTAGGCACTTTGAAAATCCTACTAAGTACATATCTGCATCTTTAGGTATCTAAATGCCTTAGAAAATCTCACCCAAGATGTCCAGTTTCTCTCATGAATTGTTTTAATTAGTATCAGTTTGACAGGTAGCACATTTGCTTGTGACTTTTACCTAATAAAAGGGGGAAAGAAGGATTAAGTCTGAAAGGATTTAAAGAGAAAATTAATACACAGTACTGGGGTAAAGATATAAACATATCTTATGCTAGCATTAGGACTATCTAGCACTTTTCTTTATTACATTAGCCTCACAATTTGTACAAAGGATGCTTTGTACATTTTATGTTTCATCTTTTTAACAGAGTCGAATGACAAGAAAGAAAAAGTGCTCAAAAAACTCCATAAGCATCCTCAAATAAAGAGAATATACAGCAAACAATACTGATGTGTCTAAATAACAAAATAAAAGAGCAGTGTAATTCTAGATTATGTTAACATTATCTAGTTTTTTTATTGACATTACCAGCAAAGTTTTGATGATGTGCGTTTATGTTTATATCAAAATGGCCTTGGTTTCATTTCAAAAGCTGTAGAAGCATTAAAATATATTTTCAATTTAAGACTTTATATCTCTTTATACATTTCCCAAAGTAGTAATCTTACTAGAACTCTCCTATTTCTAAGATGAGCTTTTCAATCTATTTATATTCTGAGACAAAATGGAAGAAAGATAGCAGGTATATTCTACAAAGATTTTAGCACCAAAACATTTTCTAAAGTAGAAAGAAAAAACAGAAAATTATTAATATGAAATAATCTGAGGTCCTTTTCCACTTACATTGCAAAATTCTATGTTTCATATGAATGTTTCAATACTATATTCTAGAGTGAAAGATTGGTTGTGACAATAAAAGAAAAAAACATCCTTAGTAGTGACGTTAGAAATACCATGGCTGCTCCAGAATTCAGTTGTATTGAAGTTCCATAGCCTTAAAGCCAAGCAATAAAAAATTCATCCTACTTTTTTTTTTTTTTCCAAATGCTTCCGGTATTTTCTAGGGATGGAAGCATAGGGACAGCCTAAGCGATGGGTCAACAACTAAAAAAAAATATGTTTTAATGTGTAGAATCCCTTGGAGTCATGAGATTTAAAGTGGGTATTTAGTACTGTTTTTTTACTAACTGTCACTATCCTACATATTATATCCACTTATTTAAAAAATAAGTTGCTGCTTAAGTTGTTGAAAGTTTCCTGAACTGCTAGAAATATTTACATAAGACACTTAGGAAACATTCATCATAGCACTCCTCATAGTTTATATTTTAATACATAAAATATACTACAAGTTTGCCTCTGCATTTCTGCAATCTAACAAATTCCATTTAGTTTTGCAGAGTATTTGCGATCACAGTGAATCTCTGTTTCAGACTTTCCCTTTTCTGTTTTAAGTGGTTTTCTATGGTCCTCGCTTCTTTTAAGATTCCGTCAAGTTCTTGGACATAAGAAGCATCCATCGCTGCTCTCTCACTTAATTGAAAAAATCTGTAGTTAAAATCAATACTAACGCCATTAACTTTCTCACTACTTAGAATTGCTTTCATGCTTTTCTTAAAAATGTGTTGTCTATCAATACCCCACTTCTGACCAAATTAGTTTTCTGTTGTAACAGAAAATGGCATTGTTATTTCAAGACCTGTGTTCGATAGATTTCAGAGCTAATTTCTCTAAACTGCATCCATAGTAATCCATTTTATCTAGAGAAGTTAGAAAAGTGCTGTACAAACAGCACAAAGTTAACTTGCCTTAAAATGTGAGCATATTTTGATAACAAGTTCATAATTTCTTTGTTCATCTCTGTTAAAAGAAAAAAGTAATTTTATTTAAACATTTGAATGAATTTTCATCTCCACATCAAATTAGGTAATTACATCGTTACTTTCACTATATTTAATACATCACCGTTTAAAGCTTTTTCCAGTGGTTCAGGTTTGTAAAGGGACTGCGAGCCCTCAGAAAAAGCCAAATCTGTTTTGTCAAGGGAGGACAACTGAGGATTTTCTGAAGCTTCATTCTAATAACAGAGCACATAAAAAAAATACAGGTTCTAGGACTTAAAACAAGCTTAGCACAGATAGAGTTTAACTGAAAAAAAAGAAGAGTTTTAAAAAGATCTGGAGAGACTGTTTTCAGAGAAAGTGCAAGTGGTGGTGGCTTCACAGCATCACCATCCATTGTGAACAGGCACAGCATCTGGGTACTAGGGGAGTGGGTGGGAAGTACCAGCTAGAGACCTTTGCTTCTATCAGTAAAAGCTGGTGTACTTCAGAAGCTCTCTCTCGAGAAATCCTACATAACTGTGTTGCAGTGCATACCCAATTTTGTGGGTCTTCAAACACTAAGAGAAATTCTAGTCTTCTTATACAAGGGAGTCACATATGTTTCCCTTAACCTATATAAACTGACATGGAGCTCTGTGCCCTCTCTCCTTGAGAGGAACCCCTAGCAACGCATGGGGGTGAGGGGGCTGCATCGTTCCCCTGGGTCCAGAAGAAGGGTCCAGGTCCTCCCTCCCTTCCTCATACAATACTGCTCACCTCCATCTCTCTTTTACGTTTACTTCTATTTTCATCAGCTTTTTGTGTGTTGCTTGTCATCGTTGCCTGATAAAAAGCACAACGTCGTACTTGGTAAGTGGTCATCTTGTGCAACTGGAAAATATATCTACATAAAAATGTGTAAGACCTGTAACCAGTACCTCTGTACACTCCTGTGCAAAGGAGCTCTCCTCCTCACTGGAGGGGGGCAGAGCCCCAAAGACCGATGAGAGCACCGACAGGGGCCTGAGACAGAGGGTCCAAGTCCCGGGCCAGCCCGGGCAGGGCTGGGGCTCGCAGCCCAGGCGCTCTCAGAGTTGCCGAGGATGCCCAAGGCTGGCCTCGGGCTGCTGAGGCCGATTCCGCCTTGTCCAAAAGGGACCCGTCCCTCCCCGGCTCTACCTACGCTCGCCCAGGACCCCCCAGCCTTACGGACATCGGGGCACCCCTCCGCCCTGAAGGTCTCCCCGCTCCCCGGACCTCTCTCCCTCCTCAGGCTGCGCCGACCCCGGACGGTTCGCGGCCCTCGCGGCCGTTGGCAGCCGTTAACGGCCGGCGCGCGAGAGAGGGATCCCCGCTACTCACAGGCCCGGCAGCGCCGCCCCGGCCGGCAGCTACGGCAGGGCGGCGGCTGGAGGAGGGCCGGCTGCAGGGGCTTTGGCAGCCGGGCCCACCTCTGGAAGGCTGGCCGAGGACAAGGTCTGCGAGGCCCGGGGCTGAAACCACTGCTGGGTCGGCGGTGCCAGGAAGAAGCGTTTCATCGCAGTTTGGGTTAAAGCACGACGAGACTGCCTGTAGCTGCTCCAAGTGTTGCGCTGTCTGCTCAAACAATTCCCATCATATTTCCTCTTCTAAGCATCTGTGATGGGTCTGGTCACAGTCTGAATCACTGGAACGTTTTGGGATGGCAGCGAAATGCCAGCCGAGGCTAGATGGATCAGTTTCAATAGACAAGCAGTGAACGAGTAAAATCTGACAGATTACTGCCACTAAAATGAATAATGCCAGTAAAATTAGACAGCAGCCAAGACCGACTTTATTTCCTAAACAATAGAAAATAAGATTGCCTTTTCCTTATGTTGTGTTTCAGTTCTGTAGATAAGCTCTGTTTGGTTTCATCAAGAAATGACTGAGTCAGATTATGTGATGAGGTGGCTTGCTTACAACAGGAAGAAATGAGACACAATGACTCAGGAGAGCTCTTTCAGTATTATACTTCATGTTGTTAGCCGAAAATGTTGAACACTGCATCAAGTTACTACTTTCCTAAATCCTGGCTTCATTACCTACAGTGAAGAAAACCGTTGAAAGGTTTGAAGATATGTTGGAGTAAGGGGATTTTTTCCTCTGTGGGGTTTTTGGTTTTTTGGGTTTTTTTTTGCATCTTTATTTTCTGTTTTTAAGAGAAGAAAGGATCTTAACCTTACATATGTTATCCAAATAGACTCTGAAAGTCAAAACTCAGGAGGAGAAATGAAACCACTAAAATTACAAGAACTAAATACTTTCTCAAAATAGAAACAATAGTCAATATGCTGCTGTGGCCCACTTCATTACATTCTCAAAAAATATTAGTTTTTTATATTATTAGCAATACTATCTAAACATTAAGAAATAGATATAAAAGAATACGCTAGGAAAATATTCTTAAAGTATTTACCTAATTGAGTTACCATTACTATGTTAAGATATTTTTATTGGCAGATCACCGGAATTAAAATAAATGAAACATCTGAATTGTTTTACCCCTTTTAATGCCTTATGGATATGATAGTCTATGGAGAAAGTTCAGACTAAAAAAACCCCAAATAAATAATTATCTGACCCATTCCTCTACAAGTAGTTCCAGTTCCTCTAACATTGGAGACATTAAAATGCCAGGAGAAATTAAGGCTTAAAACTTACAATAGAAGCTGTTGTTATGAGTTAGACCCTGGTCCTTATAAATGCAAATACGTACAGACTAAGAGAATAAAAGTCCTTTTATTCAATGTGCTAGATGACCTAATTGAATTTTATGATCTCAAAGGTTGAGAGGGAAGACCAAGTCCTCCTTCTAGATAGTTTCATACAGAATGTCAATAGGCCAAAAATATTAGTATCAGCAGTTAGTACAAAATAAACAATGTTGGCTGACTGGCATTGGTTTTGGTGCTTTCACACAAATTTTGGTACCAAGTACAATATTATTTAATGTTTCACTAGTGATCTGAATGTAAATTTAAACTAATGAGAAAAAATGGCTATACTATGTATAATTATTACAGCATTTTAGTTTTTTTTTTAAAGAATCTTTTTTTTTTTTTTCTGTCAAATGAAAAGTTAGGTGTCTGGGAACAAGAAATGCAAGCAGCATCCCCCAAATGGGGAACTCTCCTGAATAAAGCTCTGGTGCCCAAATTTTCAAAAAATGTTAAAAGTCAATTGGAGTAAATAAAAGAGACATGAGTATTATTTTGAAGCTGAAGAAAATTATTCAGAGGTAGAAACGTAAAGGGCTAAAGCTGTTTATTTTTGTTGAAAAAGACCAAGATGCAATTTGATTGGACTCAACAAGAAGGAACTATCTGTTACGAAATGGCTATCAGGAAAATGTACAGAAATGGGTGACCAGAACCAGAAGCCAGTTAAATTTAGAAAGATTTTTTTTTTTCCTGTAAGAACCAATGATTCAAATAAAGTACCAAGAGGAATGGGAGAATTACAGTTGTTGTGTATAAAAATCAGCTAGATCTAGGTGTTTAAATCAAATTTGGATCTCTCTCTGATATACAAGTTTAGGTAAACACAACTCCACACACGTACTGAATGCCCTGTAACAAAACAGGAGTTTGAAAGGGGGTAATAGAATATTGCTGTCTGGTTGCAATTCAGTCAGTGTAAGTGAGCATCTGTAAACAGGGATATATACTTCTCACTTGAAAGCAGTAGCGGCCAGAAATGTACTTTTCTTTGTTTGTCTGTAGGAAACAGGAGGTTTCCATTGCTGAATTCTGCTTTTTTAAAATTCTTCTGAATGAATTTCATTGGTTTCTTCCAACAACTTTAAAGAAAGCAGGTCAATTTCAGTACCTCACATTGTTTTGGTTTATCTTAATATGTCAGTGAAATACACTGCTCCCTGCGGGTAGAACAGTCAAAATCCATGGTTATTAGTAAAATGGACAATACTTTTAGGATTATTTTTTCAGCTGAGGTTGAAAAGATGCGCCTTTGACCTCAAAATTAAAGCATTCCCTACAGACATGTATTGTGCTTTCTTTCTTTCTTTCTTTTTTTTTTTTTTTTTAAATTTTGTTTTCCTCCAAAAGCAGTAACAGGCACACTGACAGGTAAGAGAATTTCTTAGGGTCTTCGGTTTGGCTTTGGTTGGGGCTTTGTGTTTCTCTGTAGTCTTGGTGTGGGGTTTCCTGCCCCCCCAAACCTAAGTCCCATAGCTGATGCCCTAATGCCTTCCTAGTCAGCATTATAAACAGAAAATCAAGGCATGTAGATTCCAGTTAACACTGCCAAGTTCTACAAACTATACAAAATATTGGTTAATTATTCATTCCCAAATTTGCATTTCTGGTTTTTATGGCCTTAGCTGTCCCATCACCACGCAGTGTTTGCCATTGCGGTTACAGCAACCTTTGTTGCATTAAGCACTCCACAGCCTCCACACCACTTATATTCTGAAAAGCATCACGCTTGGGGGCTGCAGTAGTTACTTCCGATTAACGGCTATCGCTGTTTTATTTATTTGCAATCAGTACATACCTGGGAAACGCCCACTAGCTGATAGATTAGGAGCTATTTATTAATCTGGCTTCGACCACTAGCCAGTTCCTGGCTGCTTCCCTGAGGGGCGTGAATTCCTCCGCTGATGCTACTTCTGTGCAAGGGGACGGAAGGCAATTTGATGATTTCCCACCAGACACCCACGATATCTGCCTCGGCGCTGTTGTTATAAAGAACCAGACGCGGGCAGTGCCTTCTCAGTGCTGACCTGGCTTCCCCCAAGGCGGACGCAATGTTTACCGGCAACTTGCGAGTGCGCGGAGAAGGGGAAGTCTACGTGCCGACGGCGGATACCTGTTTCAAAACTGCTACTTGAGCCTTTACGGACCGGCAAACGGACTGCGACACGCTGGTGCAGAAACACGACCCGTCCTCCGACGGCGTCAGTGCCAGATAAAGGGAGTCGCAAAAACCTTCCTCCGTAACCTCAGATTTGCATGATTTGCTTTCCCCGCCGAGGAGGGGAAGTGCCGCGGAATAAACGCAGACGCAGGCAGATATCTTGGGAAAGAGCCCTGATTTCCTGCGCCGTTTGTTCCGCCGGCCTGTGCCGGCGCACGGTGATGCAAGCCGCTATGTGCCCCCCGCCCTAGACCGCTCTCACGGCCGCCCCGGATCGCTCTCCTCCCGCCCGGCGGGAGCGCACGGAGGTGACACGGCGGTGCCGCCCGCCCCGGGACAGCCTCCGCTCCGCGGCCGCGCGGCTCTGGGCACTGCCGCCCGCCCCGCGGTACGCCTGCGCGCGGGGAGCGGGCCGGGGTCGCGGGGCAGGGGCCGAGCGGGTGGGCTCCCTCGGGCCGTCCCCGCCCCTCCGCCGGCAGCGCTCGCCCTTCCGTCTCGCGTCGTGCCGCTGCAGCCCGCCGAGGAGCGAGGTAGGATCGCCGCCGCTCTGCCCTCGCCCCGGGGCCGCGGCGTCAGGGCGGCCCGCCCCGGGAGCCGCCGGGCTGGCAACTGCGGCGGCGGTAGGCGGAGGGCCCCGCACCGCGGTACGCGCGCTGCCCCGGGCTCCGCGCCTGCCCCGCCGGGACACCGCCCTGCTCTTCGCCTTCTCTCCGTCCCGGTGTCTCCGCGGGCGAGGCGGTACACGCTACCTGCGACAGTCGGCTAAAAACTGCCTTTAGCTTCCACCGCGCCTTTCAAACGCGCTTGGTAAAACTAACCATCTTTTACTACGCATCAGGGTGGTCGTTCTGTGTTTTACCCATTAAACGAACGGCCGCATTTTCCTTTAATCCATTATCCGCAAGTCCTGCCTATGCCTTCCGCTCTGCTTGAGAGTACCAGAGTAGCCCTTAACTTCTCGGCTTACTCCACTACAGATGCGGCGTGCACCGTTTGGTGCTGTGGTGTTTCGTTTCAAAGGCTTGGGGATGCATGTTTCGAAACAAAGATGCAGTCCTCCACTAGGAACCCGGGTTCCGCTTCTGCGCGGACCAGCTAGAACTATAGACCGTATAAAAAACAGGATAAGAAAAAAATCACTTTCAAATACATTCCTCAAAGTGCTTCACTAGAGGGACAAGGAAATTACTGGGCTTCCCCCGCCTCAATCCCTAAGGTTGATGTGTGTGCTTACGTACTTAAGTTGGCATTGCTCAGCTGTTTTGTATAATAAGTCTTTTTCAAGGGGTGAAAAAGAGCCTTGGAAGCAAGCCAAATGTTTTGACTGTACAATAAAATCCCAGCCAGTGCAAGAGCCAGTTCTGCCCGCTGTTTACCTAGCTTTAACACATTTATTATGGTTATTATTTCTGTGGCTGGTGAAGGGGGAAAGAATGCGTTGAGAGGAGTTGATAGGTTTGAATGAAGCACATCATACTGTAGACTACTGACAAACAGTGACTTCAGTGTTTTTACAGTCACTGTTGTTGGCTTTGTGGTTATTTGATGCTGCCTGATCAAGTTTTCGTGCATTCTGCTGTGACTGTCTTCTCCCGTGTGTGGTACACAGAGGCTTGGCACATAGCTCCAGGCTGAAGACTTCATACAGATGCCAGGCTCCTAAAGCTTAGATGCCTTTAGGTGCATGTTACTTTGCGCATCTGGCCAAAAAATTTTACACCAATCACAAAGCCAGGTAAATCAGATCTTGCAGATAGTAAAGTAGCTACTTGTTATTTTTGGAAATTAAAATGCCTTTTTTTTTCTAAAAACATAGATAAAACAGGTAAGAACATTCATACACAGAAAGCATTTTAGGAAAATGGACAAAAATTTACTAAGATACAGACCAAAATTAAACAGGAAGGAAAGTGACAACCTACATTTCACAAAATTAGGGGCATACAAGGGGACAGTTTAAAACTGTTTACTGCCAGAGAAGAGAAAGAATGAAATTCTTTGCCACATCTTTCTCTGTCGTATTATAATTCCCTTTATTCTTATTCTTACTTTTCTTTAAAGTTAGGAGATGCTATTTTAATTTTGAAGATTATATCGTCATCAGTTTTAAAATAAAAGTATTTGTTAGAATTATTCCTTCCAATGGCAATCATCCCAACAGCAGTAAAATTACTGAAATACTAGACTTTGCAGTTCAAGTCCTACTCCATACAGGTGACTCCACAGAACTTTTGAGTTATTTTGTAATTTTTCCCCTGGTGCACTGCTAGAACTGAAGATACGGAGACATCTGTGGCCTGCAAAGCAATACAATCCGTTCAGCTGTATTTCTTTTCTGCCAGCATAAATAGAAACTTTATGATAGAAGAAAAGGAATGGGCATAGCAAATTTATGACCCTCGCTGTTCTTTTGGTTTATACAGTAAACATATACATTGTTTTAGCCATTAAACAGACTAAGAGGGTGACATGCTCTCAGTCGCTATATGAGAAAGCTAAAGAATATAAAGTTTACCTCTCTGGCTGTTAACTGTGTGAGGTTGTGTATTGACATTAGAGGCAAAGTGCAGCCCTGGGCTAGTTCTAAATTAACCCTGAGGTGTGTAGAACTGGGGCTGGAACCTCTCAGGTGCAGAAGATGGCTGGTCTGTAATGATTAGTTCAGGGGGGTTTGGTAAAATAACTGTTATTCCCAAGGGAAATATATCTGTTCATCTTCACTTTTCTCTGTGTCACTCTTGAAAGAGAATAGCTGTAAAATCAAGCTCAGAATGCAATCTGAGTTAAAATAAAGTTAAAATACCATAAGCCAACAGCTGCTACTGCAAAATAAGCTATATCCCAGCTTCTCTAGGAACCTACGCAATTCCAGCTCAAGATGCAAAAGATACAGGCCTTTCCTAGGGGCAGCCAAAGGGGGACTAAGTTTTGGATATTTTGGAAGTTCTGTCTTTTGTAGAGGGAACCTGGAAAGATCAGTCTGTGTAGACTTAATATAACTTTTATGGCTTAATGGCCCGTAACAGGGTGCTTAACCCAGTCTTAGTTACTTCTCTATTTGAAAATTAGACACAGAAAATCAAACGACCATGTGATAGTAAGATAATTTTTGCAGGCCCAAGAGAAGAGAACTGATTTGATGAAGTATGTTCATGGAGCTACTTAGTAGCATTCTCACAGAGAAAGAAAATGGTAATGAGTTATTGTTTATTCCCATGTAACATTGCATAAGTCAATGAAGTTTTGTAACATAACAGAACTTGAAGGATGCTCTATGTTATTCTAAATAACGATAAAAGCCAAGAGGGGAGGAGACCAATTATTTAAAAAAACAATTTTTCAACAGGTAGTGAAACGTGCCAGCCCTATTACAGTGTTGTGCGCTAGAAGAGAACTAGCCCAAGAACTCCCTTGCCTTGTAGAGTAAAAAGCATTCTTCTTGCTCTGAATCCTCTCCGTGTGTTTTTGGCAGAGTGAAGATGAGTGGTGAAGAGATTCTTGTGTGTGCAGTACAACTTGGAGAAAATTTCTGCCTCTATTTTGCAGGTAATTACTACCCACTGCTGAATGAGACACACTGTGTCTTCTTTCTGCATAGAAGATCAAAAGCTGATAGACAATTCAATCCTTTCCTTGGGCTGGCATCCCTGGTTTTGTGGAATCCTGTTCTTTCCTTCCATGTTACCTGAGCAATCCTCAAAGCAGTTACAGTCCCCACCCACTTAGAAGAAGGATAGTTCTTAGATTATGGAGCCAGGCTGTTCACTGCAAAACGAATCTGAGTTTGAGACAGCTGTCCCAGTGTGTTAACAGGTCAGTACCATATTATTGCTGAACACCTTAAGCATTTAATAACTTTTTTGTTTGAATACTGATTAAAAACAATTCCTTTCTCAGTCTGATTCCACCTAATTTTACCATAAGTTTAAGTTTGAAGTATTGTTAGCCAAGTATCTGAGCCAGCAGAATATTTGTTGCTTCATACAATACATTCCCGTAAAGGACACTCAGAAAGTTGTGGGGTGGAGTTGGAATAAGTGGACAACTTCCAATCTTACAGCATAAAGTTAGTTGGAAAACAGTCTCTTCTTTAGAAGCAATTTGTAGTCACTGTTTCTTGTCCTTTTGTTCCCTTAGAATAAAGGTGCTGATGAAAGCAAAAACTTGCCTGCTATTTATCCCTTGGTTATAGGCTTAAACTGATCTGAGCTCCTCACCCTTAAGTAACCCTAAAACACTTTGCATGCCTCTTGGTTTGGTGGTAACTCCAGTACTCAAGTGGTTTCATTATTCTGTTGAGTTTGTTATGCTCACAAAACACACTCTGTAGTTAGAACAGCTCAGCTTGGTGAGTAAGTGATACTGGGGACTACAACTGGAAATGCGTAGGTGGCTGGCTGAATTCCAGTCTTGCAGAACAGAACTGGGTAGAAAGTGGTTTCTTTTGTGGGGGCACAGCTTAATGTTGTTTTTTCTTTCCTTTCTTTTTTTTTTCATTGCTCACTTGGAACCAAGATGATGATGGTAAGCTGAAAGTTCATCGTTTATTACCTTCATTATCAATTTTACCTGATTAACCTGCTCACGCTTACTAACCCACAAATGCTTTGTGTGCCTTAGAGAACAAGTTTTCAAACGGATAATGACAACTGTAAAAAAAGAGGGCTACAGCTCACCTTCTCCTTCTGAAGCTTTATTTCCTTCTAATGTACAGGGTAGCAGCTTCCGTAACAGAAGGACCTTTTAATACAATTCCAATTGTTGGGCAAAAGAGAGAACTGTTGCTTTTGAACATTCTGAACATTAACAGATACAGTAGCTTCTCTTGCTTGTATATACAGGCTGCTGTATTCTGGGAAATGCTTCTGTCTTACCTGGATTGCTACGAGCCAGAGGTGGAAAGAATGACACGGCCTCCATTGTATTTGAGATTGCCATTCTAAGAACTTATTTCACCTGGTATCCTTAATGACAAGATTAAGCCAGTAGCGAATTGTTAAGATCTGAGGTGATTGCAGCTAAAATATTTGACCCTCTTTGCTTAATATTTCTACAGGGCTGGAATGTGATGCCTTTTGTAAGGAAAAAATTCTCCAGCGAGTCCTTAGAAATGTAAATAGCCAGTTGCTTGTGGTTCGACCAGATTTAAACGTGGCAGCTTTTGAAGATGTGACAGATCAAGAGATGAAATCTGGTACACCATTTACCAAATATATACTATAACTATTGCACTGTTTCTTTATTCTAAATGTGCTTTTGTTCTTTGTACTCCCTGACTCTAAATGATGAGACTGAGAGTAAAGACTGAAAATTCATTTTTAAGAATAAAGCTGAGAGCGCTGAAATTTTGTCTTGTGCATTAGTAATGGATTGGATTAGATTAGACTAGACTAGAATAGACTAGGCTGAGGCCTGAGGGATGTCCCTTGCAGAAAAGGGCTGCTAAGACTTTTGGTTAACTCTGATCACAAACTAACTTCTTAATCCTTTTCTTGTTTTTTTGTGTTAGATTACAAAAAATTGTTTTTAGGTTTAAACAGACAATGTATTTGGCACTAAAAGCTCTTACTTTCTTCTAACAGCAATAGCTAACAATGTAGTTACGGTTTTGGCTTTGATTTTTTTGGGGGGGTGAGCAATTCATTCAGAACTATCTTTGTTGAACTTATTTATTTACAGTCACATACATACAAACATAATCTGATTTACAGCTGACTGTTCACAAAACCAATTCTCACTTTATGCATGCACATAAAACAATTTCAACATCCCACCCATACTAACTGGTAACTTCACGTGCTTTCTTGCAAATCCAAAATCTTGGTTATTGAATGAATGCAGAAAGTCAAATACGTGCTGTCAGCAGTCATAAAAACTCAGGCCCTGGCTCTCCTGTCAGAAAAAGTTGCCAATGGAATGGTAAGATGTAATACGGTTAAGTCACTGCAGTCCTCTCCTGAGCAGACTATTAATAATAAACAATTTCTATTTAGGAAATGGAATGCACTTCAACATTCACTGTTACAAAACTACCACACCTTCAGCAGGGGTGCCTGTTGCATTCAGTGTCCAGGTAGAAGATAAAAGCTATTACATGTGTTGTGAGAAAGAATGTGGAGAAATAATAGTACGATTTAAGGTAAGTATCTGCTTTACATACCTTATGTATATATAAGTAGTAGGCAAAATTAAGAATTCAAGCCTGTGTGAGCTGAAACAAGCCTGCTCGGGTCTTGTGTGGGGACTAACCCATTCCTTTTTCTTTCTCAGGAAGGAGAAGTTCCCAAAGAAATTCCTGGTGAAAGTAACGTAATCTTTTTCAAGAAGATGTTTACATCTTGTAGCTCCAGAGCATTTAAGTTTGAATATTCACTAGAACAAGGAATGTTTTTGGCCTTTGAGGAAGAAGGCTCCTTAAGAAAATTAATTCTAAAGAAACTGTCAAGAGAAGATGAAGTGGATGAAACCATGAAGATAAGTTTCTAACTTAAGTCCGAATGAAAGTCACAACCTATGACATACTTCAGCAGTCTTAAAACATATATTGGGCTTTTTATAAAAGAAATCTTATTCCAAGGCAAGCCAATTTTGTTTTTAGCTACCATAAGACAGTACAAAAGTGAGCACCTAACAAGGAAAATGAATTCAAATTCTTGCCAAAAAGCAGCACATGAATGTTTTCCAGTCACAATGAAGAAACGAGAATGTGGATGCCTGTGTAGTCCTGTATAGTTTGATCCCTAAAACCTTTACTGCCTGTCAATCAAACAGCTTTTGAATTAGGTGTCTCATAGATGAAGTTGACCTATTTTTGGGGAGGGACCACTTAGAACAACAGATTTCATAAGCAGACCATGCACCTGGCCAATAAAGACTTTGAGATTACTTTTTTGCATGAAGATTATTTCCTGAGCAACGTCATCAATCTCAGTTACACAGTGACATTCTCACCTTCAACTGAAGTAGAAACAACAGACAATTTTTAACTTTCTGGAAATCCTTGACAAAACTGCTAACTTACCTAAACAATTAAAGTTCTAATAAAGCCGTTTGTCCTCAGAGGGCCCAAGAAAACAAAAGAATTGTGCTTTTATGTAAAGGTTTTAAAAAGTTAACAGTAAATTGTAGGTAAGTGATGAAATCAAACAGACATTTGTCCTTCTAACAATTGGAAACAAAGGTAGGTATGGCTGGCTCCCATAAGGGCCCTATCTTATTCTATGTACGTGACAATGCAGCATACACTGGGCTCAAGCTGTGAACTCTGCTTCACATTCATAGCTGAGCAAGGCCTGGATTTCACTAAAACCAGATTAATGTAAGGCACGTTGAATATTTAATCTTGAGGAAATTGACATAGCATATGTTATTCTTCTCTTCTATGTATAAGATGAGTGTTGGTCTTCCTCTTCTATTCCAACTCCAGGTAGTGACAATCTGAACACTGGTTGCAACTGGGGTCCTGGGTCTTCAGAAGAGCTGGTACAATTGTCATACCCCATACAGGCAGAAGTAATCAGAGAAAACAGGAAGGCTGTCATGAAATGAGGAAAATCCTCAAACTTGCAGAAAAGATAAGTCTCAAGACTTGTTTTGGTAAAAAACAAACCAAAACTATAATTTCAGGGGCTTTAAAAAATGCTTTAAAAAAAGCATACACACATGAAACTGCTGTCATAACCCTGACTGTCTCAGCTTTTCATGCTGCCCCTGCCATTTCACTAACCAGCTGCTACAGGAGCACCTAGAGGCAGTAAGAAACTAATTCTTTAGAATCATGTACAGACACCACTCAGGGCACTATCACTTAGAAAGAATTCACTGGAGGGACTTAAAATCAAGAATGCATTTAACACATCCAGATACCCAGCAGGACTGACTCCCCGTTTTATACGTCTGATGAATGTTCAAAAACAGGATTAGATCAAATGGTTACAGCCATCACAATAATTAAGAACAAAAGTTAATGGTAATTACAGGGAACTGATTCAATTTCAACAGGTGTCGGTCGACTGAGGAACACATGTGACTCAGAGAAAGCTGTGATCATTACCTTTTAATTCTTGCCTCAAAACCAATGAACTAGTCTCAGAGTTGCTAGCCCCTAACATTGTAGGTCTGGGCTACTACGTTCCCAGAGCTCTTAAATAAGTAATTTCTCACAAGATATCCTAAACAAATACCACATACCAATGCATCATGTGTTTCATCTCAAAAGAGAAAATGTCAAATACTTTCTATGGTACGTGCTCAGATTGCACGGAGGTACTTAGCAGTGACTCATACATATGCATCTTCCACACTATAACAAAATAACAAATGTTACATTGATAATCTAAATCAGACCACATCAGACAGAAGCAACCATCTCAATTCTGACCTCAAGATCAGCAAATCAAAAGTGGCCAGGTACCTGGTATTTCCCATGGTTACACGAATAAGTAAGTAAATAAATAAAAAAAAAGTCCAATCCAGATTTAAGGAAAAAAAAAAAAAAAAGAAATCAAACCAGAAAGTCACATAGAATTCAAACAGCAACTTACTCGTTCTGTTTATTGCATAATCAGACTGATGGTAACACACAATTCTCTTCCTCTTACTATTAATGGTACCACAGAAGTACCATTAGAATGTGGACATGGTTAACCACTCCTTACTTCTATGAAAGTCAGAAAAGATAATGCAGAGAAGAAAGTTAAAAAACAGAATCTCATTCCCCACCCTAAAGTGTGTATCAGTGTTTATTTAGAAAACAAACCCCCCAAAAATTGTTGCAGATGAACACGGAAAATACAAAAGCCATATGCTATTTATGGCTCCTAAAATTAATCTGCAAAAGTATTTTTCTTGTAAGTCCATTACTGCTGTATTTTCCAATGGACATTACTCTTGTATTAAGTGTAAACCATCTCTTTAAGTATTAAGGACAATACATATTAATAAAAATATTTTTTGTTTTTTAACTTCTAAATGAAGTAATGCAGAGTAACAGCGTGAATGGTAACAGAACAGTATGAATTAGTATTTGAACTTGATTTTAGAGGGAAAACCCAAAACATCTGCAGAGAAAACATTTTAAGTAACTCAAAAGTAGTAAAAATCATTCAGAAGCGCACACGTACAATTTCTGTAAATTCTTTATTGTATGGATTAAGAAAAAAGTATTCCCTTTTCTACATAAACTCCCAGGGTCCAATGAGTTACAGAGTGTGCCTTACATACAGTTAAGCTGTTGTGATGTCAGAAATAACAGTTCAATTTTCTGCATGTCAAGTTTGTTTTATAAAATAGGAAACCAAACACCAGTTACTTTAGAAAAACACTCATTAAAGCTGCCATTACAAGGAAAGTTACCTTCAGCTATTGAAGTCTGTCACTGATGTAATTATTCCTTCCAGCTTCAATCAACCCACTGTCATCTGGATATTATTTGCTTAAATCTACTTTTTCTTTTTTAACATTTTTACTGCTGTTGGATATTTATTTCTAAAAGACGAGCTCTGAACTTGCTGCAGTATGCACATACTACGGACCCTTGGTTATTAATCTGTTTCACATTAAACATATTGGTAAAAATATGATGAAGCAGAGGCAGCAGTGAACAATCATGTTTGTCAGGGACTCGGTCGTATCTTAGAGGCTCCACAGCATGGCAACAGCCTTGCAGATACCAACATCATGATAGTTAAAGTAGCAGAGGCCAGCGAAGGTAACGGCCGACAGTACATACAGACCTGTATTGGCCAGTTTAATGGGTGTATCTCCATGGACGTAGTCAGTTATAACCTGTCCAAGACCCCTACAGAATAAGAGGGAGAAAAAAGCTGAAATCAGGAAAGAGTATTCCTCACTAAAATCCATACGGTTTATGTGAGCATTCTACTAATATTGCTGAAACACATGTTTTTTTTCACCCGCTATCATCAACATTTCCCAAAGAATGCCCAGTTCCCACTCAAAAAAAAAAGATGTATCTATTTAAAATAAAACAAAACAACATTCCACATATTCTATTTAAAAAAGATAGACACTGGCTCAGAGTTTTCCTAATGGTACTGAGGAAACAAGGTATTGAGCACAGCTCTTTCAACAGTACAATCTGTAGAATCTGCCTCCAAGAAACACTGGGCAGCTTATCTGACTTCCAAGGACTGAAGAAAAGAAACCAAAGGAAATATCCTTCTTGCTTAGACAGCAAGGTGTGGCTCTGGGATCAGCCATTGTCACAAATGCACAGAAGACTCCAGGATGTGTATTTAGATTAGAAAATAGTGGCAACCAAAAAATTACCACACTCTATTTTTTTTTTTTTTCTATGTCTGTCAGGCTGGAAGTGAACTCTTGTCCAGGCTTAAACTATTCATCAACAGGAAGACAGAAGATGCTATTAAACTAACGTGGTAGTCCTCTTCCCAAAAGTATAATTTTGTTTGCTTTCTGCAATGACAGATGTCAACTTGGTAAAAAAAAAAAAAAAAAAAAAAAAAAAAGAGAACTGTATTTAATGCAACAATTTTCTTCCTAGGATTTTGGCTTGGTCTAGCCTGAAGCTGAAGGATCTGTCCCCCACAAATTAAGATACACTAGTGACCTAGCAAGGTTCAAAGTCCTGCAGCAGCTGCAAGTGAACACTGAACTCAGTTTCGCTTAGGTGGAGTTCTAATACCATAAAGATGTCAAAAGTGAGAAAAGGGGTGTAAGGAACCCCTGGATACAAAGAGAAGCAGAAAGTGGAAGGAGTCTGAAAGGGAACTACTCTCAAACTGTTACAGCTATTTTTTTACAACTGAACAGTGGAATAAAGCGAGGTGTGCGGGCAGCACTACCCGCACTTCTAGCCTTCCAAAGTGCAGATAAATAACACATACTGAACTTGGGATTCACAAGCTGCCCTTCAACAGTAGTGTTGATAACGGATTTTCATAACAGCTTTTCTTTGCATGGCACAATAAGACTAAGCCATGCTAAGACTTCTCAGAAAAACTGGCGTGTGACTTTACAGCACACTGATTAATTCACACAAAGTCCTCATGGGAAAGGACCAGTAGCCCTGAGAACAAGGAAGTGAATTATGAGAAATAGCTCACGTGTGGTAGACACACAATCTAGCTCACAACACACCAGTTTCACTGGGCAGAGAAATCTTTATTACATGCCAGCAAAAATGGTACAAGATAAACATGGCTTCAGGTATCTCGAGAAGTCTGTTCATAGGTTACTATTTGGACTGATAGCCACCTATCTGAAGCACTATTTCCAATGTACTTGAGAACAAGATTTTCTAAGGAAAAACATAGCAAAAGGTGAAAGAAAACCCCTCAAAAATATATGCGATACTCCTCTGCAGCTTCTGATCAGCTACTAGAGGGATTATTTGATCTGTTATGGCAATCAAATTAACGTTTATGGAAAGCAAACAATCTTTTTTCTTTTAAAGATATTCTAGCACTGAATACCTATGAAAGCACAAAAGGAGAATTTTCCTACATAGGAACATCTTTAGGACAATGTTTTGCAAGATAAGAGTTTAATACTGGAAAAATGTTCCAGCTTAAAAAGAGAACAAAAAAAACCCCACAGAAGTAGGGGAAGAATTCACTCTGATTAAAGTTACCAGCAGAGCTGCACGCAAACAGCAAGACATTTTTCTCATGGGGGATGTCCCTACACTGTTTATAGAAAAGAGATTTCTCGTATGACCAATCCTGACACTTTTGTCAACAAGAGAATTCACTAAAGAATCAAATGTGCATGCATTGACAGAAAATGTCATTGAGAGAACCCACTTCAACACATCAACCTGCAATAACCTGTTCCATTGCGGGGAATCTCCCCATGTGGTCACATCTAGTACAGCACCAACACACGCACACCAAACAAGTGAAGAAATGCTCCAAAGGCAGGCAAGTTTAGCTTTATGTATTTTATATTTGAAAGAGCTCTGACAAATATGTTCAAGGATAGCCACATTTCAGATTGATTCTGTATTAGATTTGAAGGCTTCAGGAAAAAGCTCCCAGTCAACAAGGAAAGTGCAAGAATCCCTGGTACAACTTCATAAGGGCAAAACTGAGATTTAAGAAAAACTGATATCCCAAAGTACGATGACATTGGTTATCTGCTTTATCCCTGTGACAAGGAACTACAGACCAGTATCACCTTGAGAATGTAAATGCTGCCAGTTAGGCCAACCATGCAGCTGGATCCACTCCTAACTAGTCTCACCTAGCCTACTCACATTAAAGATCCCAGCAGAACTACATTTAAGAACATGAGCAAGCATCCACTTCCCAGGAATCAAGGTCTCGGCTTCTTCAGTGGAATATTTGCTATGAACTCTTTATTATGCATCACCATTAAGATGTACAAAGCCAACCCGCAGCAGAGAACCTTAGAACAACAACTTCGTTTATATAGATCTGTCCTGTTTCTGTTCCCTCTGTTCCTACAACGTTGATTCTTCTACAAGATAAAAATGTCCAAGATTCCACACAGCCAGTGGCAAGGAAGTCCTCCTAAAGTAAGATACTATGTAGAAGAGCACTAGAGAACGTTTATGGATTCCTTACTGGTAATACGTATCCCTGCCTTCTGACTGAGAGAACAGTGTGGCAAAGGAAGACTGAGATACAACTAGTCTCGTCAAAGATCACGACTGTCACAGAACTTTGAGAGTAAGTACTTTGTTTGCATCTCTTTCCAGGTATTTTATACTAGATCAGGAAGTAAGTCAGGGGACTTACTGTGATACACAGACTTAAGACCTAAGACTTGGAGTCATCCTGACTATAAGAATTTACTGAGGGACCTATTGTGCTTACCAGTGGCCATGGAGAGTGAGGGCTGCAGCCAGTGAATAGTCCATGGCTGGTCCAGGATACAGGTAGGCTGCAGGAAGGAGACCCAACAAGAGGACACTGACAGCTCGCTCACCTGTCCAGTGCAAAGACGCAGCCTTGGAACTGCCTGTAAGGAGAAGTATTTTTCAGTGCAAAGTTCCTGTTCAACGTGCTGTAACCTTAAAAAGAGATACCTCATCCTGAGCAGCACCATGCAATTACATGTTTCATCTGACCTGATTACCGAGCTTTCATCCAAGCAAAACCTAGATGTCTTTGAATTACTGCTATAGAATATGTATCTATTTTACAATCTCGAAAAGGTTAATTTTAAATATTCCTCTCTTTGCTGCTGCTAAGAAAGAGAAGCTTCTTTTACTACAAAAGAATAGAAGCTCAACAGGTAAAGTCAAACCAAACACCAGTCCTACTTTCACAACCTGCAGTTCAGAACTAAGGTCCAAGTCAAGCACCACAGGAAAGAAGCGTCTCTGAAATCAAAGATTTTTTGTCTAGTGAATTTCCTGACTGTTACGTACTATTTACTACTACCAACTTTTGAGAAATGGCTTTGAAATCCGGATGGACACAACTACAAGTTCCAGTGAACGGCACATCACAATAACTCTGTGCACAGTTCTGCCCAGGAACCAATATCGCTGTTTTTAACTGCAAATAGACAAATTTCTGGGACCATTGCAGTGATATATGGCCTAGAAGTAGCCTGAAGGCCAAAGGATTTCAGTCCTCCATTGATACTCAGCTGGGTACAATTTGAACCACCTAACAGATGACTCTAGAAATAGAAATACCAGTTAGGGAGCTCCGTGACCAACTCTTACTTTTTAGAAGCATTCAAATACTATTAGGAAGGAAAAAAAAAAAACACCCAAAATATCTAGAAAGTCCTGGAGCAAACCAAATCCCTAACACCATAAGCAATACTCTAGACCGGAATGTCAGCATCAGCCCGAGCTAGAAACATCAAGAACTGACTCTGTAAAATTATCTTTATAATACAATATCCCCAGAGTGCTTACCTAACACATAAATATTATCTATCCATCTAAACCAAAATGCACGTTATAATTTGTTTTTGCAAGGAGAAAGAAATTTAGAAAAGTGACAAGATAAGGAAAGCAAATGACCTGAAGTAAAACATGAAAGGGACTAAGGCTTGGGAGTAATAAGGTATCCCTGTAGAACTCCACAGTCAAGAACACTTCCCAGCACATGCATGAAGTCTGTTGTTAATATGAAGTTCAGAATAGAAAGGAAGGAAACGACTTAGCTGTGTTTAAGCCAATTTCTTTTACAAGTGTTTCTTCATCCTTTCTACTTCTAAGTTGAATTGTAATGGCTACAAAACATCCTTAACCTCTGGTCACAACACTTATATTTAACTGTGCAACTGACAGACCAGAACTTGGTCTTGGCATGGTTATCTTTCATCACCTTTGTGTTGTCTTGCCACATGGAGAGAGCAAAAAAGAATCTAAAAAATACTCTGCCTGCAGATCAGACTTTTCAGATTCACATCAGTGAACCAGAAGCTCCATTGTTCAAGAAAGAAGTCACAATTGCTGTGTTTTCATATTATTACTGCTACTGAACCATAAGAAACATTAAACCTTTTTCTGATTTGTTTTAAAATCTTTCAACCTTTTTTCCATGCTTGAAAAAGCTACCACCTTTGTTAGTTAGCAGAACTAACAAACTTTGTTAGTTACTTTTTTAACATTCAGTTAGTATCTCCTATTTAAAGACTTGCAGCATTCACAGGCTCAATACCAGGATTGCAAATGTCAATTTCAAATTCAAGCAATGTAAAGTCACATATACATCGTTTTGAATCAGAATGAAAATCAACAGCCGTGCTATCAACGGAAAATAGCGCTGTTGCAGATGATGGTAACGCATTCTGGCCATACCAGTAAGCCTACCTCACCCACGAAGAGCCCAAGAAAAACTATATGGTGTCTTGCATCCCTTTTTTCTGCCCCTGGCTACTCACACCTGCCATTTGAAATCTCCTACCCGGCTCAAAATAAAAAAGGGAACCTTGACCAGACGGACACACGAAGATCACCCCGTTTGGCTGGAGAAATCGTTTCCAGGACAGCGGCACAATGGCTCAACACCGGCTGACAAACCCGGCGCCCGGTGCCGGTCAGGGGGAAAAGGAGACCCACCCCCCACACAGACATGGACAGCACCGCACACGGCGGGCGGGACGTACCGTGGCCCTGCTGGGGGGAGCTGTGGCTCTGCCGGGCCGGAGCGCTGCGATCGGCAACGGCCGCCAAGACCGCGGGGCGGCGGCGAAGGGTCCTCCCGAGGAGAGCTGCGGAGAGAACGGTGACGAAGTGTCAGGGCCGGGCCGGACAGGGCGGCGGGACGCGGGGCCGGCGGGTACTCACCCGTCTGGGCGCCGCGGGGCCGCGCCAGCCCCGCCCGCAACAGCACCAGCGCCGCCATCGTCTCCAGCTGGCCCAAGGGCACTGCGCGCCGGAACCGGAAACCGGTGCCGCCCCAACTCTTTCCGCTTCCGGGCTGGCGGGCGGCGGCGCGGCTTTCCGGCTCTTCTGCGGGGCGGAAGGGAGAAACGGTGGCCCTTCCCGGAGCCGGCGGCGGGGGGCCAAGAAGGGCCGCCCCCAAGCCAGCAGTGGGTGCGCGCGCGCAAAACGTCTCAGGACGGCGGGAGCGCTGCTTCGGAGGCGTTTGGATCTTGAAATCCACAGCAATAGCCACAGCAGATCCAGGCGTGCCTCGCCTGCACGTTTGCTCATAAAAAGTCTCTGTACGAGGGAAGCTATATAACATAAACACCTTCTTGAACATTTCCTGCAATGTACGTAAGCAGTTGCGTCGTTATTGCGTGACTGACCAGCAGCGACGGGGCTGCAATAAGACCAAGCAACTGAAAGTAAGCCAAGTCTGCAGCACTGCTTTCCCAAGGCTCTGGCATTAGCCAGCAAACGAGGGCAGGCAGAGAATGTCTCTTCACTTGAAGTGAAAAGAGAGACAGTAAGCAGAGCTTAGAATGAGGATCTAGGGGCATTGACGCTTCTGTACTTTTCAGATGTAGACTAAAGGCAGAGCTGTGCATGGTCACTGACACACAACAATCACGTCGACACAGTACATTTCCCTGATGGCTACTTCCCACTCCAGCCTCCTTTACTTCACCTCCTCTAAGCCCTCCGCAGCCACCTGGTCTGATCAGGCAGAAACACATGGCACAGGGAGAACACAAGGACCACCTCCACTTCTCAGGCCTGTGCTCTGCCCCCAGTCTTTACTCCAAAACAATGACAAAAGCATCAAACGTGTCTGGACTTATTTATTTTGTTAAAAGGCTTGGCTGTTCAACTGCAGGGAGAATGGCCCAGTACCAATATCTCCAATCATACATTGGGCAGGCCAGAGACAGAACACAACACCCACCAAGGCTTCTCTGTCAGCACAAATGGTTTCAGCATCCCCCTAGAGAGAACAAAGGAAAGGTAGACACAATGGCCAGCCCATGTCAGGATTTGGAAAGAAGTCTAAAACAAGCAAATGCACTGGTGTCTTTTCTTCATCACTATGGAAGGAGTCACTTCACCCTCAGCTGGAATGAGAGTATTCCCTCATGCTCCCTTCTGTGTCCAGCTGACCGTGTGCATGCTGCCACACAGGTCTGCTTTGGTTGGAGGATGGGAAGACAAAGCCGCTGTAGGGTTACATCCAGTGACATTTCCTCTGTTATCAGACTTTTTTTCTCTCCCTTCTCCTATTGCAGGTCTTGGTCATTGATTTGGTAGCCCCAAAAAGCAATCTGTTAACAAACTTAGTTTAAAAAAAAAAAAAAAGGCGCAAACATGCCTGTTTTCCCCTGTAGATAGCCCGTAACATTTTCGTTCACCAGAGGACAACCTGGTCACGGAAAAAGTTGGCAGGACTAGCCAACCTGGGAGACAGGCAACTGCTCCCCTGGTTTTCTGAATATCAAGTCAATGAAAAGCAAGGGAACACCTGCTGCAGGCTGCCAAGGCGCAGTTTCTCCCCCATGGGCTGGCAGGATGTATATAAACCAGTGTTGAAACAAGTTGTACCATGGAGCAGTGCTGAAAGATAAATACCTGCCTCTGTCCTCTACCTTATTGTTTGAGCTGCAGACTGATCAGTCCTCATCTGAGCTATCCTCTGATTTTTCATCAGCAGCCACTTTCCAGTTCTTCCTCTTGCTCTTCTTCTCTGGTACTTCACTGTGCCTCTCTGACATAGAATCGTGACGTTTCTTTCTCTTTTTTGGGGGCCGTTTCTCTTTTTTCTCCTCAGATTCACTGTCCTCAGAGCTGCTGGTGGTTGAGCTGCTTGCATGAGAAAAGTCACTTTCCTGCCCAGAAGAAGAGGTAGGTTCCCTGGCAGGCACTTTCCTGGTCTTTTTCTTGCGCTTGTGTTTCCCTTTCCGGGTGCTTGAAGCCTCCTCTTCTGAGCACTCGCTCTCCTGGGAAGAATCTGATGATGTTCTCCCCTGCTCCTTTTTCTTTTTCTTTCGCTTTTTGTGTGATCGCTTTTTTTGCTTCTTCTTGTGTGATTTCTTTGGTTTTTTCCGTTTGTGTGACTCACAGGCAGTTTGCTTTCCCAGATGAGATTTCTTCTTCCCATTGATAGCATTTTGTTCATCTCCTTCTTGCTGGTCACTGTAAAAAGAATAAAGCATGACCAAAAGGAAGCAGACAGGCAGGCACATAGTGGCTGAGCCTTTTCTGTCTCAAAGTTTTATGCAAGCCCATTAATTAATTTGGCTAGAGCAGGGGAGCAGACGTTTTGACAGACATGGTAGCTGCATTTTTGATTCAAGTACTTATTAACAGCTTGGGTCCACACCTTACTAATACTTCTGTTTAAGGTATTTGAGCCAGAACTAAGGAGAATGCGTACTGAAAGCCACTGAGTGGTGAAAACTCATTTATAGCAGGTTACTTCAAATCTGTAAGCCTGACAAATATTGTAATTGATGATTCTGTTAGGAGTAGTTAAAAAATAATTGATTCTCTCTAAGGTCTTATTTTACAGTTAAGTCTCCACTCTCCAGGATACAGCAAGAATTTATATTCTCCAAATAAGGAGAAACACAGAAAATACAGGTACACTGTATCGTAAAGGAGAACCTGGTGCTGATATTTGAGAGGGTGTATACTGAGCTGATTTGGATTCAGCCTACTACTCTGGCTCTCTGTTGGCCCAGACAGACCTTCCAGATTCGTACCATTTTAGTAACTCAAGCTAAAGCTGCATGTCTAATTACTATAAAAGATGCGATCCCCTCCTAAGAGTCAGACAAGGGAGAACCACATCAATGACTAGATTTTTTTCAGTGGGTGTTTGTAACTAAACAGTGCTGCTTTACATTCAAGGCTGATCTATACTTAAAACTCAGTTTGTTAAATTCCCTGCATAACCTGACAGAAGTAAGTTTCTGGATACAATAGTAAGCCTGCTTGCCTTACCTATCCGTATCAAATTCTTCAGGGTACAACTCTTTATAGCCACTGTGACCCCATCTGTAAGAAAGCAGAATAATCTATTAGAAACAGATGAGGTATTCAAAGGAAAAATATAATTCTGAAAAGACAGAGCCACAGAATGAACATAAGTTTAGAAAGCAAAGAAGAAGGGCTATCAGGACCTTCCCAACAAAGGAAGGAAGGAAATATTTGGTTGGTACTATTTAAATACACCTTATGTTCTCAGTCTCCTTTTAATTTCTAATTGGGGAAAACTACAACTCAAACTTCTTTAAAATAAACCCTGGAGAGCACTAACTTGCATTTCTCAAGATTTTGTTAAGTTCCCTGGGCAAAATAATAAATATTAAGCTTAGTTGCTAAGGTTAGGACTGAGCTTTTGATGCTTACTGTGACTTAGGAACTCCATAGATGGACACAAATTAGGTATTCTGTGACAGTGCAAAAGTTCGTGCATGTTACTTATTTGTTCTCAAGATAAGATCAAGTATTATTTTATAGGAATATGTACTGGAAAGAGAAATGTACTAACTTTTTGGCACAGGACTCCAGAAAGGTATTTTAATTACAGTTATAATCACAGAACATTAATTCCTCCACAGACCTGTCTGGCATGTTGGCTTCACAGTCATACAGCTTTTTATTCCAGGATCGGGCCCTAAGGAGATCATCTTCGACTAGGTCAAGAAACTGTGAGTTCTTTGTTTTCCAGTCAGCCCTGTGGCCCTCCTCATCAAAGCCATCACTGCGCATCCGACTGCTGCAGAAAGAGAACAGTTGTCCTTCAGCTGTCAGCTCTGATGGAGAAACTTTCTGAGCAAGGGGTTAGTCCAGCGAGAGGAGCAAAAATCCAGCAAGTCTTGGATGTCCATCTATGCAAGAAGACCAGCTATCATTTTAACAGACAGTCACTATTAACAGCTCTCACAAAACCAGTTCAGTAGCTAACAGTGGTTTTCAAAACTTACTACAGCCCTCTGTACACAGCAAAATTCTTGACAGAGATGCTCACAGTGCAAAATTAGAGGAAGGGGTTATCTTGCCTATCACAACAAATGCAGTTCTCTTCCTCTAGAATACTCTGCAGGAGCAGACTAACAATATGCAGTGAGACATAGGCTAGTAAAAGCAGCAAAGGGGAAACTGAAGAAGTAGAACTGACTTACTAGAATTGCAATTTGAACAGGTACCAAGACTAAGACCCCAAATCCACAGAAAGCACCAGCAGTTTTGAGGTATCTCACATGCTTTTGGTTCCAGTTATATTTGTCACTTGAAATACTGCACTTCCTGAGCCAAGCAGCAGCCACGGACTAAGCATCAGTCTGAAAAGTGTTCTCCCCTGAGATACTAAAACCACTTCCTGCAACATTCACACTTCTGAACAGTCTTCGTAGTCGTAAGCTCCCCCTCCTCCTGCCCCAAACCTCAACCCTCCTCCCAAACCCAGCTTGTTTTCACGTAGCTTGTGAGATCCTCAGGCATGTCCGAATGGTTTAACAAATACCGCACAAGCAGCAGTCAATACTGGTCCGTTACAATAGTGCAGGACCCCACACCACAACAGTTTTGTTTACTGCTAACCTAAATGGCAATACATTAGACTTCACTCACAACATTCTGACATATTACTTAAGTACTTCCTACCCCCATTGTTTCAGAGAGCCCGGCCTACTTAATGTCGTACTTTGAAGACTATACATCTAGATAAAGAGATAAAAGGTCAGACTGAAGCACAGGTCTGGCCTCTTTCCAGGGTCTCGTTAAGGAGAAAAGAAATATACCTGTACTTTATGTAGTCTTCATATATTGTAAACAAACAGTCATCACAGAATACTCTTAAAGTATTATAACACAAAAGGGTTACACTAAGCAACTAAGTCAAGACAACTATCTCCTCCACACAACTAAAACCCACCTGGAGGTGTCCGACAGTATTCTGCTTTGCCTTTTCCAGTAAGTCTCTTCTGTCTGCTTCTCCCACTCCCTTATTTTCCACATTTCTGTCTCTTCCTGTATCTGAAAGTCACAGAAGGGAAGCAAGTGTAACATTAGGGAAACTTTACAGGTATGTAGCACGTAACATCAGCTTCTAGCTCAACACTCCTGCTACCAAATTTCACAGCAAGCTTTCCTACCATACTGAAATACATTATTATTTCTAGCTATGACCAAGGTAACCAAAAGGAGAGCCTCTTGATGGTAATACGCTAGCAAAGCACATAAGGATAACAGCATCAGAAATGGTGGTTTTGCCTGATTTTGCTATCTCAGTTGTTCTGGCTACCCTGCCTTGTCGCTCATTACCACCTCAAACATACATACTGTTAGAGAATTCAGTATATAATATCATCTGGAAGAACCAAGCCAAAATAAGAAGCTCCACTACATGTTGAAAAAACACAACATGCAAATATTGAGTAGTTTGACAGAGACTTATGTTTATGGGCACTGATTGTAAATGAGTGATTTTATAAATATACGAAAGAAACGAGTTGCTGAATTATGTCAGAAATTAATTAGTTCACTGAATTTAATGGAGTTTTTAAATCTTGCACTAAAATACTGCTGGTGCACATTTAACACAGAGTTAAAATTCTTTGATGTAATTAAAAGTACATACACAGTACAACAAGAAAAAAAAAACAACCAAACAAAAAGGTTTGCTACTTTAAAAAAGGCAAATCATAAGTTTTCATTAAAGTTCTGCGAGAATAGGTTTTCCATAGGGCAGACCTTATAGGTAAACATATATACACATTCCCTCGCCAAGATGAGAACGCAAGAAAAACAGGGTTAAACCGAAAGTGAGACTAGCGATGTTTGCGTAGCTCAGCTCATCGAGCTCCCTTCCTCCCACCACAGACGCCGCGCGGCAGCACCCGGGCGATGCCCAGGGCCTCTCCACGCGGACCCGCGGACAACAGCCGCCTGCAGAAGCGGGCACAGGGCAGGGCCAGGCGGAAGAGCCGCCACGGAGACGGGGGACAAGGGGCCGCCGAGGCCGGCCGCCGCCGGCCGTACCTTGTTGTGCGCGCCCGTGTGCCGGATGACGTTCCGCAGCAGCACCTTCCCCACCGGCACCCGGGACATCCTCTCGCCCTACAGCGGCCCCGCGGACGCCGGCCCCACCGGCACCGCCGAGCCCCTCACGCCCGGGGACCGCTCGCAGGAAGGGCCGGCGGAGGCCGGGCCTGCTCTGGGCTGCCGGCCGGAAGCGGTCCCCGCCGGCTGCCTCCTCCCGGCAGCAGACACTGGGACGCTGAGCCGCCGCGGGCACGGAGCCGCGGCGACCGCGGGCCGGAACGGCCCGGCAGCGGCTCCGGGGGCAGGCGGGCAGCGTCCGGCTCCGCCGCGGGGCCGGCGGGCGCGGGGCTGGGGTGGTGGCGGGGCCGGAACGCGCGGGTGCAGGAGGAGGCGGAGGGGTAGGAGGAGGAAGGCGGGCGGACGCACAGAGCGCGGCCCTTCCGGTTGCGGTCGCTAGGCGACGGCGGCGCTCATGGCGGGCGCGGCGCTGGCGCGGGCCGCGCAACTCTGGTCACTGCTGGACGAGATGGCGGAGAACGAGCCCCGGGCGTACCGCCGGTTCCTGCGGCAGCAGCGCGCCGAGGCCGAGCGGCTCTGGGCCCCGCCGGAGCCTCACCTGTGCCTGCGGGCCCGTCCCGCGGTGGGTGCGCGGGGTTTGGGACTCGGGCTCCCGGCCCGGTGCTGGGGGCGCGCCGGCGGGACGCTTAGCCGCGGCTCGATCTCTTGCAGGGCGTTGTCGGGAGGCCGCTGTTCATCAACGTCTGCAGCTGGAAAAGGGTTCCGGCGCCCAAGGCTCCGACTGACCCCATACCCGTCAGTGTTGGGCCGCTAGAAGAAGTGTCTGGCGAAGGAGGTACGTCCCGAAAGAGCCGCGCCTGGCCCTGGCTGCATCTCTCCCCGCAGTAGTGCATCGCACGGCGATCACACGCGGATTCTCGCTGCAGGAGGGTGGTGCTGAGCTGTGGCCAGCTCTGAGCTCGGTCGGGGTGGGGGCGGCAAGGCAGGGACGAGGCAGGCGTCTCCCAACCAGGACTCTAAATGAGTCCTTCCTTTTCGAAAGACAACTGAAGGAACACAAAGATTGCATACATCTCAATCCTAACAAGTACTTGGGCGCTAAGAATCTCTTTGACCACATACTGACCACCATGTTGACTTGGACCATGTTCCCATGCTTCTCCTTGAACACACAGACTGAAGGATCAGCACATGGAGAGCTGTCACCTCTAGGTGAATTAGCTCTCTGCTCCAGAAGCCACAAATAATTTTCCTTTGCTTTTAAATCAAGTGATTATAAAGAGCATCGGCACATGGTTGCATAGCAATAATTCTGACACATAACTTATTTTTATAGACCTTTACAGCATTATAGATATTGCATATAATCCAGATGTTCTTCAGAGGGGAGAAGAAAACCCGGAAAAAAAGGAGCACTTGATCCATTTGACACTTAAATTTGTTGAGGAACGATGCAACCTTAATCTTTCTTATTTGTACACCATTGAATCTTTCAAATTGAAGGGAAGCCTGGAAACGATGCAGCAACATCTGAAAGGCAGGCAGATGCCAACTCCACATCTCAGTCAGAACACAACAAAGGGTATGTTTCTAGAGATCTGCTGTCACTTTTCTTTGAGGACCTATCAGATTCTCCAACAAATTTACTCAGGCCTCATCTCTCTAACCCCAGTTCTTGTCATAAGCATAAACCAAAAGCTTCTCTCTAAGAATTCAGAATAAGGCCATAGTATTTGTGCCAGGCATTAGTTTCACCCTGCTGGCCTATCTGCATTCACCGCTGGTGGTTTTTTGCAACTGAGAAACTGTAGTGACACTGGAACAGCAAATTCCCTTTTTCGTACATCCACTAGACGTAGGAACTCTGCTAGGGTTTGATTCTTTGAGGTGCTAAGTTGGGGTTTTTTTGCTCTATCCTGAGTAAAAGGGGTTGCTGCTGTAACTAGTATTCTGAAAACAGCAACTTTTAACCTGTTGGCAATAAAACCAAATCACGGGCAAAGGAGAAACTGCTAGTAACAGTCTTCAGCTGACAAAATTGCTAATTACAATTAATTACACTTAAAACTTTTGTGATATATTTGTCAAATGGCATAACATTACTTGTTTTTCTTGAAAGAACTGATGCTTGATCAGCTGGTACACAGTATGGAAGCTGAAGACTGCAGCAATGCTCCTGTGCTGCTGAAGGAAGAAAGCGTGACACAGTCTAAAGTGAATCTGATAGAGGAAATTACCAGTACTGAAATGCCAGAGAACCTAAGTACCCCTGTCTATGAAATGATAACCGTGAAGGATGCAAACAAGAAACCACTCAAAATTGAACTAAAAATTGAATTGCCTAAGGTTAGCTCTGTTTCTGAGTGTGATCTGAGAATTTCAAAGGTAAGACAGCAGAAAGAATAACTTTGTGTTTTCTGTCTAGTATCCAATTTCTAGAAATGCTAACTGCTAATTTGTTGTCAATGTTGTTAATGAAGTATTTTAATTTTCTTGGTTTAGGATGACGTAATCATTGAAGTCCCTGAAAAATACAAATTACAACTAGATCTGCCAGAACTGGTGGATGAAGAAACAACTACAGCAGTATTTAACAAAGGAAAACGGGTATTGTTTATCACAGTGCCAGTTGCCGAGCCAGATCCTTAAAGACTGCATTCTGTCCAGTTCATGTTCACAGACCACAGAACAAAACAAAAGCCCAGAATGAGAATCCTAATTTTCAGATGGAGATGAGGTTTTGGGGTTTTTTATTGACCTTCTAATCTTCAGGGGTGAACACCTCAAATGCCTTTAGAAGATGCATATAGAAAAGGAAATCTGGAGCAATACTAGCACCACCCAACTTAGGAAAAAATAGGTAAAGATTGTAAATATTCAAGGAGTACTTGAGTATGTTAACAGCTGTAGCAAAGAACCATAAATGCATACATGCTTTCCTACGTCATTCATTTTGCCCTAAGCTACAGCAATAACAGTTTTGAAGTCTTTTTGCTAAATAAATTGATTACTAGATTCACATGGTTGGAGCAGTTCTCAAATGTATTTAATGCTGGAACAACCAGCAAAGGCTTGTCATAAGTTCGACAAGTTGCCCTGCATGCTGTTGCTGTTGTGTTTAGGACAATCTTAACTGGAATAAGCTTTGTAGTCTTTTCAGTCACTGAATATGCCTGATCTCACTCCTTACCAGTTTGGTAATCTCTGAACGAGACCTCGAAACAGACCTATTTTGTACTATTCAAAACAGCATATAGAGTTTCAAAGCTCAGGAACATGTAGTGTGGAGCTAGCAACCAAAAACAATTTGAAGCACTTCAACTAGGAAAACTGCATTATTTTACACTAATACACAAAATACAAAGTAACCCAAAGCAACATAAAACAACTTCAAGGATTACTAAGCATTACTAGAACTAACTGGGAAAGGGACAAACAAAAGTTTCAAGTGTCAGTCTTACAGCTTCTTGACACATTTGCACTACAATCATGTTTCTGTACTGATATTAATCAGATCAGAAATGAAAACAGACAAACTGGTTTTGAGCTGCAACTTTGAAATAAGGGCTTACAAAACAGCAGTAACTCCTAGCCTTCTCCCTTCTTTGTTTCAAAGCAACTTAGAAGGCTGCACTGAAATACTGTTCAGTGGTTATAATTGCAAGGTCAAGCTGAAATTCTATCACTGTGTGAGCTGAGCTGGCCTGTTGCAGGATGCAAGCAGTACCAGAAGGCACTATCAGCACTCCAAGCACAAGCACTGGATAGGATTTTTTTGAGTTGCAAGCACTCCAGAGACTGACACTCATTCAGAGAGTGTTTCCACAGGATAAAATATTTAGTGTTCTTACCGCAGGGAGAAAGGAAGATTAAAGTTTGCTGTTGCATGATAGTAATAAAGCATGTATTATTTCAGAACATTTTTGCTTCCAATTTAAGGTTAATAGGGTGAGTTTCACTATCAGACTGAAAGGCTAAACAGCTGATTGTGCTACAGCAGTACAGTAAGCCACACACAACTGAATAGAAAAGCACCGGAACATGTTTTAGTAGTTGTCAATTCCAAACATTTAATAGAACATAGGTTCACTAGAGCAAGTCTGGAACCAAGATATTTTAGATCATTAAAGAAAAAACAAAACCTTAATGCACTTTTTTGCTTAAGCCAAGGCATGAAAACCAGGTATCACAGCAACCAGACATTAAATAGTTCCCACAAAAATATTTAATTTCCAGTATTTTCTTTCAATATCTTTAGTGATTTTTGTAGAACTTTACAGGAGACATTACTTAATGCAATATACAGAATAACAGATCAGCTTTGTCTTTTTTTTTTTTTTTAAACTTCTCCCCTGCTATTTAATTCTCCTGGTCACTTTGTAATTACTACACAGTTGTCCTTTTTACATTAACATTTCCATGTGGAAAGTGGAATTTAAGAATGTTCAGCACTGCACCCCCTTTAGGATACAACAACTGGGGTAACTGGACACAAGTCCAACAAACTACTGAAGCATTTTACATACAATATATACATGGACAGCACATTCTGCAGCTTACTGCGGCTGGGACAACACAGACAATTCAGGGAAGAACCGCAGCACCAGTGACTACCTTGGAGCTTCCTATGTTAGAATGCCTGAAAAAAAAAAATTCCAAACATTCAAGTCATCACATGATTAATATCCACTGATGGGATTATTAGCATGTGTGATTTGCCTATATTGTGTTCCAACACACAAATTCTCTTGAACATTCTGCAAAACAGTTACTTCCATGGCATCATAGTCTGATATTAATTTAACAAGAGGAATAGCAATTAAAGAGTTTTCATACAAAAAGCACATGTAAGGGAAAGTCCATGAGAAGACAGCACATTCCCTGTGGTATCTGAGAGCTATGACCCCACAGATATCAGTGCTCTTTCACCTTACTTTAAAGTGCTCAAAAGGGATCACATAGCTGAGAAGGTCCAGACCAGTGCCAAATTCCAAGAGAGACTTGGAATGCTAGCACTTGGCCTTTGAGAAACTATTCCCAGAGGCTTCAGTCCCTTAGTGCATCTGTCATACTCGCCCACCCCAGCAGGAGAACAAGATAATAAGGAAATTCACCTACGAACTTGTACGTTTCAGTTACCATCTCATCTGAACTACTGTGAAGAGATGTTTATAATTCAAATTTCTGAGAACACCGAGGTCATGAAATTGCTTGGTGTGCACCCCCCTGTTCACCCTAGTTTAGAACTAGCTGGCAGTATGCACGCTGCCTGGATCATTTTTAAATCTGGGATGCATAACTCTGTTTTGGAAGAGTTTGCAAGTTAACTAACTGTATGAAAATACAGTATAGCTGTAATATTGCTCTGAAAAGCACTTTTGCAAACTTTTTCTGTACAGACTGGTAATGACATTACCAGATAATATAATACATATTTAAAATAAAAAAGGAACTTTTTTAATAAGTCTGAACACTAAAGTCTAAATAGCTTGTTTAAAACAAAACAGTGTGACCCAGGAAAATTTTGCTTGCATGGTTAAATTATAGCAGCATGGTTACTGGCTTTTCAAGGAAATTCTTGAATTCAGCAAGCCACTGTGCTCCAACTGCTCCATCTACAACACGATGGTCACAGCTAAGTGTAACGGACATCATACTGGCCACATCAAATCTGAAAGAAAAAAAGAAAAGAAGGGGAAAAAAAAAGTTAACATCGTCCTCTGCAAGTCAGTGCCACTAACAAAGCAAAAAAGCTTTTATCAGAGAACCAGCAATAGCAGCTGGTGCTTAGTAACAGATGTTTCTCCCTGTGGACTTCTAAAAAAAAAGATTACATTGGAAAGCAAATGATATTGATACTTTTTCTACAATTAAGAAACACATTTGTATGCTCCCTTTAGGACAAGAAGCTCATCTTTCTTTGCATCACAAGAACAGCCCCACACAATCAAAGAAAAAGAGCCATTTTACCCAGTAACCCCCAGTTTCCCCACATGTCAGTGACAGATACCTAGGACTCTTAACAAGTTTAAATAATCGTAAAGGTTCTCCTGGGTCTATACTAGTTCAGCCTCCAAGCAAGAGATATTATATACAGGACACTTGAATTATAATCCATCCTTTAGGTTTTCCTTCAATGTAAATTTAAGCAAGTTGTTGAAGAGGAACAGGTGCCTAAACTTTTGGGGATCCCAGACTCTTCTACAGCTTAACCCTACCCCTCAAGGAAAGAAACAGCCTTTCCTTAACTTGCAAAGAAGTTACAAGAATAAACGTATGGCAGATCATTCATCTGTCACCGCATTTCTCTTTAACGCCTGTGTGTGTGACCCTTTTATACAAGATCTCACTGTACTTCTTCAGAAGGTACTGAAAGCAGTATGTCAACAATTAATTTTATGTGTTTTATATGATAATCTAATGAAAGTGTTACAAAACTACCCATGATTTCAAAGTTTGAATTCAGAAGCTCAGTACTTGCAGAATCAGATGAATATTTACCCTTTCTCATTATCAGCTGGCACTAGTCTTTTCTCTGAGGAACCAACTGCAAGGATGCAGGCTTGAGGTGGATTGATTATGGCAGAGAAGTTCTTAATTCCAAACATTCCTAAATTGGAAATTGTGAAAGTACCACCCTACAAGAAAAGCATATTCATAGTCAAATTCACAAAAGCTGTTTCATGTGGAGTATTAATGAAGATGGCTGAAACGTCACAAAATAGGCTTTGCTCATTCCAAACAGGGCTTCTAAACAGAAGTCAAGGGCAGCAATGTTTACCAGCAATCCGAGTTTCTCACCTGGAATTCATGAGGCTGAAGTTTACCTTCTCTGGCTTTGGTTGCCAAAGAAACAACATCCTTACTAATGGAAGCCAGGCCCTTTATATGTGCGTTAAACACAATAGGGGTTATAAGCCCTGCAGGAGTACTAACTGCAACGCTAACATCCACTACATGATTTCTGCAAGACACAAAGGAGATGCCAGTTACTCGAGCAACATAACAAAAAAAAATTTCAGAACTGTTCAGACAACTCTAAATTAATATTAATTTCGCAACAATTATTTCACCTTGCACACTAGCCTTAGACACAAGGTTCTTAACACTTCAACAAAAGCCCCTCAACCTTTGTATTGTATGTTCCCCTCCCTCAAAATCCCAGCAGAAAGTCTGCTATTTTGCCATGAACTCTCTACTGAACAAAGAAAGTTTCTGGCTTCGACCGTACCATAAACTTACTGCCTAATAACTGTGTCCATCCATGAAGAATTTGCCTCTGGCACCTTCAAGCATGCCAAAGCAGAAGCTTTAATTATGAAGTCATTGACAGAAAGCTTAATGTTATCCGAGACCTCCTGTAAATAAAGAGATTTGAGGTGTCAGTTTGTCTCTTACACATTAACTCAATTAACTTGGATAGTCACTGTCATGCAGCTGTGTTTAGACAAAGTCTTAGAAAACAATCACACTACTTGTAAGCATTAATATTTGAAGTGCTAAGAATTTAGGTGAATACATCTTCATAATTCAAGAAGGTACAATCTATTTTAATGTCTATTTTTTCCCAGACTTCCTTAAAATTATTATTTTGCTTAAATTTTTTACCATTTTCACTCTTAAAAACCTTTTTACCCTTGCCCCTTGCCCCACCATCCAATTGGAAGAACTGAACAACACCAAGCAGAGTACAAAGCGGCCCTCTTGAGGAAGTCAGAAATCAGTGCACAGTACCTGGGTAAAAAGTGTCTTTCTGTCACAGACAGTCCAGAATTGATCCACAACAGGTAGAAAAGGCACCTAAAAAACTATTTTTTGCAAGCCAAAATGGCATATCACCAAAAAGCAGGGTGGGCAAACTTGTGAGAGAACGCAACTTTCCCCACACACACACTCTCACCATGCCTGAATGCTTTACCTGATTGAGTTCTTTCCTTAGCACCAGTACTTCTCCCATGTTTACATCAATAGAAAGGTAGTAGTGAGGTATTGTTTGTTTAGACTGCATCAACCGCTGAGCAATGACCTGCGGATATACAACAGAAGGAATGAAAAGAAATCCATTTGGAAAATTCGTGACTGCAAATAATGACCACGGAAAGGAATAAAATCTTCTTACCCTACGAATGTTGCTGATAGGGATATCTGTGAAGGTCCCCACTGGTGCTGCTGCAACTGCAGCAGCTGCAGGAACTGCCTCTAGTGCTGGAGCCTGCAATAACAGAAAGACAGCATAATTCACAGTACTAACCAAATATCAACTGTACAGAGTAATTCAGTATGTGGGACAAGCACTGAGGCCAAGTTGCCTCTTGCTTAAGCCTCTCCTCTAGCCTCACCTCTGCAGTACCCACTAGGTTCCTTACAAGTCCTATATTCAATTATCAAATGTAGTACTTGAGTGATTTCGAAATGCAACACTGATATACATTGCTATGAAGCTCCCAGTAAGTCCTGCTAGATGGTTGTTTTACATACAGCAGAGAGGTATGCTAGAGGGCACTCTCACACCGCACTCAGCCATATCCCTTCCAGCAGTACAGAAAGCAACACTTCCATCATCTCATATAAAACAAGCACTAGTATAAGAACAGATTTGTGGCAACAATGACAGCAGGCTGCTGGTTCGTAAGTCTGGCTTTCATTCTAATTGCCTCTTTTCAGCAAGGTTAGATCAGTTGGGACTGCACTTACCTCAATCCATAACAATGTAGCAACCAAATGAAAGGTTGGGAGTGTACAATTTTTTTCTCAGTGAAATACCAAAGGGACAAATAAAGCAAGAAAACTGCCTGTGTTTCTGACAAGTTAAGCTTTACGACCTAACAGTCACTGTAGCCCACACAGTGTCATAACCCAACCAATGCAGCAATAACGGTTCCATATAGTCATTGCATTTCTACAGAGAATTTCCACCACTATAATAAAATATCCATTCTTACAGATCTCAAGCCTACTCACTGGAGCAACCTTTGGTGGCACAAATGACTCCACATCTTTCTTCGTGATTCTACCATCTGGTCCAGTACCTAAAAAGGTCAAAGAGAAACGTAAGAGGATTTCAATTATTTGCAACAGGGCATTGGGTCTAAAGGTACCAGTTTTATTCAACAGAGAGAAGTCACTTAACACAACCTCTGGTGAGGACAGCTGCGTAGTCAGGCTGTTCCTGACAGGGAGGAAAGAAAAGAATAGCAAGTATGTACCTAGAGGGACACTTGATAGCAAGAGCAAGGAAGCGTAAAGGCAACCTACCTTTCACTTGGGCAAGGTCAATTCCTTTTTCTGCTGCCAGTTTTTTTGCCAGGGGACTAACCAGGATCCTTCCTTTCCGGGGAGGTGGCCCAGCTGTGGGGACTGCTGGAGTGGAAGGAACAGCAGGCTGGGGAGGAGAAGCAGCAGCAGGAGTTGCCATCACCTTAACAGAAGAATCAAACCCTTTAGCTTCAGGATCGTTCAGCAAAAGCTTTGAAGGTACAGTAAGAGAACAGGACTATCTAATTACCAGTCAAGAGAATAGCAAAAACAGTCACTAATCTGAAAGAATTTTCAGATTCAGAGAAGTTTCCCAGTGCCAGAAATTGAATCAGAAACTTCCTGGGAAGGAGGCCAACTAAGCTGCCAAACTATACACCAAAGAAGGGTGAAATACATAAAACTTATGCTCCCAGTTTTCAAGGGTGAATCATTAGAACTGGCACAAGCAACAGGCTGGAGAAGAGATCATAATGAATGACTATCGGCTCCAGCAATCACTTCTTAGGTCACCTACCACCAACATATGTGTTAGCCTTGCATTCACAGAATCATAAACATTATTGTTGGAGCCAGGGCTTCACACGGTCAAATCAGCAGAACAATTCAGATCAGACCTCTTAATGGTACCCATAACTTCCCTCAGATGCTAAGAATGGTCCTTACTGGTGGTGGTGGTGGTGGTGGAGGAGGAGGAGGAGCTTGTGCCTTCATGTCAGTTACCGCAGTGGCTTGGTAGTCAGCAAAGGCTGGAATATCAGATTCTTTCTCCACAATGATGCAGAGAGCTGTTCCTAATGGCACATCTCTTGTTCCTTCAGGCACCAAGATTTTTGCCAAGTAGCCTTCCTCCTGCACTTCAAAGCCTGTAAGGGAAAGAAGCAAAAGTGGTTTGGTGCCTGATGCAGCTGAAGAGTTCCTCTAAACGCTGCTTCCAAAGACTTTGGTAGCTAAAGCCCTGTCCTATATTTAGTAGGCAAGAAGGACCAATAAAGAAATAGAAGTGTTTTTAGGAGCGCCGATGTTTAGCTCTCCAACGGAATAAGAAGTTAACAAAACTTGGTCTAGTTGCCCCACAGCTTCACATCCTGAGCAGCTAGGAAAACAGCACAGCGGCTACTGTGGATCCTCCCCTTTTAAGGGGACTTCATCCATTCTTGGCTTTGGAGTTAACTCACCTATTGTGGCTTTATCTGTCTCAATTTCCGCCAGTAAATCTCCCTCACTCAGTTTTTCCCCAACCTTCTTCTCCCACCTCTGCACTGTGCCCATTGTCATGGTAGGTGACAGGGCAGGGAGAGTGACCTGTAAAGCCAGAGAATACAAAAGAATCAGATTCTGGTAATCAAAAACGAACAGAAACACAGTTTTGACCCCTGACTAAATGGTGCCAGCTTAAAGAAGTAGCCAGCCTTTAATGCACTCCTAGATATGGCTTCATTACAGCAAAGCACAGCGCTACGCTATATTGCCAGCTTGGCTTCTTTTATCAAGGCCTAAGCAAGAAAGCAAGCAAAAACAAAGAGCAAGAAATCTATATGTCAAAATAATTATTATCACCATCACATTGGGAATATTTTGCAGCTGCTGTCTGCAAGGCTAAAAGGAAGACTTTGTATTTGACAAACAGATCTGTCCTCTTTAAAAGCTATACAGACTTGTCTTCCAATAAGCACTCAAAGATGTTGTAGGTTTGCACATACATATTGCTGTGCAACAAATGCAGCACTAATGAGTTCAGCTTCAGAGCAGAACTGGACAGATAAGGCAAGCAGTGGGAAGTAACCAAGTTTAATAGCTAAAACACAAGTCAGATTAAGAAGCCTTTAATTAATTCTTTGATCAATTACTAGCTTTGCGTAACACCTCAGACAAATCAGTTCCCACATCTATCATCTGTGGAATGAGGTTTTCTTTTTCAAAGGACCGTCACAGAAATATCCCACTCCAAAATGTTCAAATACAAGAACAGCAGATGTACAGTTCAATTTGTAAGTAAAGTAAAAAGATTATCCACAAATACAACTCATTATTAGTCACACACAAACACATCTGTTGTGTTCATCAGAGTATCACATATGAGTTCTTTTCTGAGATGTAAGCAGGGCCTTCAGAGCCTATTCACACTTAGCGCAAGGTCTTTTTACACCAGAACTGTCCAAATAATGCAAATATAGCAGGTTTTTCTAGCCTGCATAACAATCTCGGAGAGACAAGTCTCTCTTCTACTAGCAGCTGGAATGATAAAACAATTTTCTGAAAAAAGCTTTCTGGGACCTCCCCAAACATCTGCTTTAAGCATGCCACAATTCAAGTGGCACACACTCCTACAATTATGGCTACTAACTACCCATTCCAGAGAGTATTTATGACAAAATGCTCAGGAGCTAGCAATACCAAAGACAGAAAAAGAGTGCAACAAGCCTTAAATCATCAACAATGCTCTCTTACCTGCATATGAGGAGGATAAGAGCTGCCAGGAGCCTGAGGAGAAGGCTGAGTTGGTGGTGAGGGAGCTGCAGCTTGGGGAGGAGGCACTGAGGCTGCAGGGGGGGCAGATGCTGCAGAATCCAGAGTATAATTTTTAAAGGCATCAATATATTCAGGCCTAGAAGAAAACACAAAAACAGTCAGATGACTGTCTCAAAGCCTTTCACACAAGGCATTCAAGAAGCCCCAGGAGAGAAAATTCAACTCAAGGGTTGGCAAAATACATACTTTTCAACGGTGATACATATTATGGCCCCAATAGGAACATCTCTTGTTCCTTCTGGCACCAGGATCTTGGCTAAGTAGCATTCCTCCAGGCTCTCAAAACCAACTGTTGCTTTGTCTGTCTCCACCTTTGAGAGAAAAAGTATGTCATTATAGCAATGGAAAGGAACAGTGAGCTCAGAGCCTTCCAGTCTGATAGCATAGGGTCACAACACACACAGTTCTGGAAAAATCACCCCGTGGCACCAGCTCTAGGAAAGTATGCTCTCAAACAGGTTAAGTGCTGCTCCTGCTCAGAAAAAGGAAAAGCAGCAACCAGCTTTGAAAGGCTGTTAGCCACTTGTTCCCAACAGCATCTCTTGGGATCCATGATCTTGCACATAAGATCTCTGTTCAAGTTAGGGCATCCAGGGACAGAATGCAGGATGCACACGAAGCCCATCTGGTGCCTCCAGAATACCTCTGCTATGAGCTCGCCTTCACCAATCTTGTCACCCTCCTTCTTTTCCCAGCGCGCAATGGTGCCCATCTGCATCGTTGGGGACAGAGCTGGCAAGGCCACCTGTGAGGAATAGGGTAGCATTACAACCTAGACAGCCCTGACAGTAGGGACCACACACAAAGGGCAAAGATGGGAACTCAGCACAAATTGCGACAGGGACGCACAAAGAAGAGCCTGTCTGCAAATCCCCAGCAGGTCAGGACTGTCTCCAACCTGCTGCTAAGACCCCAAGGCAAACCAGTACTACGGTGCTGCAACAGGGCTGACCAAGAAAAGGAGAAACTATGCTAGGGGACCAGGAGAAGTACAGGGATAAAGGACGAGTGGTGAAGGAGGTGGTACCCAATGACAGTACAGGGACTTGGGGCACAGTGGCAGCAAGGGTATGAGAACTACGGGAGCGAGAAGAACTGGAGTTCCCCGGCGCAAATTCACGAGGGGCAGCAAGACCCGATGCGAGAAAGTGAAGGGGTTGCCCTCGAGGCAGGGGACACACACGAGTCTGTTCTCTCGAGGACCCCAGTGGCTATAGGGGCACGAACACCAGGAGGCGGATTGGGGGGGGGGGGGGGGGGACAGACTGCCTAGGATGGGGGGAAGGGGGGAGCCTCTCACCTTCTGGTGTGCCGGGAGACTGCAGCAGCGGCACGGGACGAGGCGGGGCCAGGCAGGAGGCAGCAGGAGCCCGCCAGGCCGGTGCGTGGGGCCGCCCAACGCTGGGCCGCGGCCCAGCGGCACAGCCCCGACCCCCACCGCCGCGCCGCGGCCGGCCCCAGCAGCACTGAGCGCTCGGCGGCTCCGCACCAGACCAGGAGCTCCCGCCGCGCCCCGGGCTACGCGTCGCGCCAACACCCGCCACATGCTGGAGCCGGAGCCGGAGCCGCGGCCCCGCCGCCGCCGCTCGGTGACCTCCTCCGTCCGGGCACGGCGCCGCACAGCCCCGCGCGACACTGCCGCGCTGCCGTAAAGCGCGGCGGGCGGCCGGACAGCGGGGCGGGATCGCCGTATAATGGCGTCGTAGGGGCTGCCGCGCCGCACTGCGCAGCGGTGGGACGGCCGGGGATGCGCGGGGGCGGCAGCGGCGCTGGGAGCCAAGCCCAGCCGGGGGGAACCGGCCTGAGGAACTCTCCCCGCGGAGGGCAGAGGTACCGGAGGCGTGCTAAAGGAGTTAGCAGCGGCTGGTCCTGAGCACGTAGGGCGTGCCCACTCCGCCAGTTGCAGCAGTTTACACAACCTTGGGGGTGGAAGCAGTGAGATTTGCTATTGCAGAGGCAGCTGAGCAGAGCTTGGGTTTCGACTTTGTATTCATGCTAATTTTAAAAGTAACTTCTACTAATCCTCTGAGCCTGCTCTCCAGGGCATGTGATTCTAAGTGTGCTAATCTGAAAAGTATCAGAAAATAGATGCTTTGCTACAATATTGTGGAAAAGTGATAGAGAAGGTTTTCTTCAGGACCCAGGGGGTGGCTAACTTTAACTATCCCAAGTGATTTATGCACTGAATCCCTATTTGGTTCTTCTCATTTGACAGCCATCTTCCCCTTCACAAGCACTGAACAGACTCAGTTTGCAAACCCCATTTTATTGGGATAACAGCTTGGTCCATTAATGCAACGCTTATCAAGTCCGGTATGTCTGGTTTAGATGTATAGATAAAGCTTCACCTTCCTAGACAACGGGCTTTAGAGTAACTGCTCTAAGTGATGAATGCAAACCTCAGAGTTTCTATGAAAATATAATTTTACACATAGCATGTATGTTTCAAGTACAGGAATAGGAAAGTAACTTGAAGGAAGTTGGACAGAAATAAACAGATTCAAAACAATGAAAAATACATGTCCTAGGTATGATATTGAGTGCATCCCCAGAATAAATCCACTGAAGTCAAGTGTTACAGCAGTGCCAAACTGATTTAAAAGCAACATCTTTTGCTTTTATCAGTGAAAAACATCTGGCCAAGAGCTTTCCCCCCCCCAGTACCTCTTATCCCCATGCCTCATATTCCTTACCTCCTCCAGAGCCTTTTCTGTCAATCGTGCAAAGGTAAAGAGGCTGCACTGTCACTACAGAAATAAAGCTGAACCCAAACTACATGGGATACAGCTTATCAGACCAGCAGTCCTTTAGCTTCAGTGAGAGCAATTTCAGCAATTCTACCTTCACTATCACGGAAGGAAGCTGCATATAGGAACCCAAAACCAGAGCATTGCTACCATTTTTTTCTCAGGGGACGTCTTCTTTTGTCCTAGCTTACATGTGATGTTAGCATGGATGAAAGGTACATGAGTGCCAACCCCCAAAAGCAAGTCTTTTGTCCAGCTTTGGTCCTTCTCAAACATAGCCCATTGTTGCTCTGGAGAGCATGTGTTTCCATCTAGAGTTCAGTCCTTGGCTCTCTGGTGGGAGTAAGCATATTAAATGTGACCATGGTTAGTTATCTGATCTAGGAACAAGAATAGGTTGTCTCTTGTATCAACTAACAGTTATTTTCTTCATGGGAAAACTGGATAGCTATGTGCAAGGCTGGACCAAAGCCTTATCCATTAGCAGCTCTGATCATATTAACGGCCTCCTGTGTCTTCAGTGCTCCAAGACCAACTGCTCATCTTTGAGTAGCAGAGAAGGATATGGAACTGGCAACTACAGGCCTTGAAAGTGGTCTTAATTTTCTCCATAAAATTCTAGCCTGGGCGCATGGCTCTTGATGAAATGAAAATCGATGAGTAAAACCTGAAGCAACAAATACTTGAGAAAAATTTGCAATTCAAATACAATGGATTTCAGTATAACAAGCCCATGCTCTCTTTACCACTAGAGATCATGCAACAGAGAAACTATTTCCAGGGAGGAAGCAAATCTTCGTTTCTTTTCCAAAAAAGATGTATTCCCCCTCTGCAGCCCATTGATGAACTTTCCTACTGCTGTCTGTAAGGAGAAAGTCACCATAACAAATTGTTCAGAACAGGAGGTATGTTGTGTTGTGCCAATGTGGCACAGCGTCACATAAGAGCCTTGAGCTACTTCCTGGACAGTGAAACAGTGAGAAAATAAATAGCATTGTTGCTGCCTATTAAAAGCTGGCAAAAATATAAACCCCAGTAGGAATTAGTTGGATTTCCATAGTAAAATAAAGTTATGAGCCCAGTGTTGTGTTAACAGGAGATAATACAAAACATCTCAGCAGCCACTAGAAAAAAATGAGTAAAACACAGTATAATGCAGGCAGAAATATACAGAAAGCACTTGCACTAGTATAAAAATATCCACAGTCCTCAGACAAATGTGAACTGGTACAAAATAATTCCAAGAACAGGAACATGTTTACAAAAGGACATGTTAATATAAATCAGTAAAACCAGGTTCACCCTCTCCCAGCCTCATGCACAGCACAGACACACAGGCACACAGGTAGTCCATGGAAGGGCCACATGTACCGAAAATGAGCAGAGCCTTTACTTGCCATTTGACCTTCTAAGTTAACAGCGTCTGCTGCACATTGCAGCCAGCACTCTGGAAATACAGCTGACTGGCAGCAGAAGGGCAGAGACAGACAATGCAAAAACAAACAAACAAGAAAACCCATGAAACCAAAAAAAAAAACCCACCCTTGGAGATTTTAGGGCTTGTTCTTTCCCAAGCAGTCATTTATTTCCCGATTCTTCAGGCTCCCCAGGAGCAGGCATACCAAGGTGTAACTGACAAGATTTATCCTGCTGGTGTGGATAAGCATTTGGTGACCCTGGCAATGAGTGGACAGCAGCATGCAGTGATGCCTGTGCACAGGAGGTGACAAACTGTCTGCCTTGCTGAAAGAGGAGGGGGCAGGAGTGCAGAGAAAGAGGCTCAATGAGGAGAGTGGTTATAAGTACCTCAGGGAAGCAGCTGAATCCAGCTCCCCAGCAAATGAAATCCTTCAGCAAATAAGCAAGCACCAAGATCCCACAGTTCCCATGGCAACAAAGGAAACCCAGAGGGCCTCAGAAGTGAGTACAGCTTTGGAGAGCAAGTGGGAAAAGCAGGGCTAGGAAGCCTGAGTTTGCAGAAAGGGAGCTTTGCCAAGCTGGTGATCTTTGCTTTAGACCATCCGTAAAACCTCCCAAAGACAGTCTTCCCTCCCCAGGTCAGAATGCTATACTGTCAGTCTGGGATGTCCAGAAAGTTCACTCTGCTCCTGCAGCATGTGAAAGTCTAGGACCATAGCTGGTCAAACCTTCAACTCACATAATCTAGTGGCTTCTTCTGACTCATGAAGGCAAAACTTCACATTTTAGCCATCAATGCAGATTTATGTAATACCATGTACAAGAAACCAGACTTGAAATGCCCAGATCACAGTCTGCAGCACATATTGCAGGAATGGAGAAGCAGGGGAAGGGAGCACTGCATCATTAAGGCCTTCAGTGTTTAGTCAACAGGACAAAGCAAGGTGTTTCTTTCCCACAGACCTGTCATTTCAGTCTCAGAACACTGGATGCATTTGGCCATGAAAAGTCAGATGCCAGGTGTCCATTCACACAACATGCACTACCCGTTGTTTGCAGAGAAGCCCTCTTTTTTGGCAGGTTGAATTGGACTCCTTCCAGCAACACATGCTTTTTGGTCATTCTTTGAGCTCAGCAGCCAGTTACAGGTTTCCATAGTGACAAGACTTAAAAGCTTGATTAATTCTCCCCATGGTCTTCTTCCACCCAGGCCACAATTTTCCCCTCCCAACCAGGAATGATGTCATCATCATGGAATACCTACAAAAGAAGGGAATCCAATCATGTTTGGAGTCTGGACACCACCCTTCTATAGAGCGAGTAGCATAAGAGGTGAGCATCAAGTCAGAGATCCTAGCTCAGATTTCACTACACAGCCCAGAGAACATGTACCTCATCCATCATTCACATGTCTGAGTAATCTTTTCAGATTTTAGGTGAAAAACAGATTAGGCCCCTTCTTTAGCCAGTAACCATCAAGATTATTATTGGCATGTTTTTGACAGGAAAGGTAAAATAAATACAGGAAACGCCTTGTCTGATCCAGACTACAATCTCTAACTGTTTCTGCGGAATGGCTACCTAGTCATCTGACTGTTCCCAGAAATGGTAACCCTTTGCACTTGTCTTAATTTGTGACACAGGAACTATCCCAATAACCTTTAATGAATCCAATCCACACCAACAACAGCCTGAGCATAAACAGGGCTGGAAAGCAGTACACAAATGAAAAGGAAAAGATGCTGCAAACACAGTTATATCTGAAAAACCTTTGAAAGAAAGTAGGAGAATGTTTTTTGAATAAACCACATTTGCCTGAAGTGTCTCTTGTTGCAACAGGTTTTACAAAGCCACTTGAAGGGCTAGAAGTGTAGTCTGGGTTTTTGCCTAGTGCTCCCTGAGCAGTTGTGCCACAGACTGTCTTTGCTAATAGCCAGCTCTTTGCCCAAGGGGTTCTGCAACCCCCAGGCAATTGCAATCACATTGATGTAATTGCTCTGGCTGGGGATTAAAACATCCCATTTTAGCACCTTACAAGAGGAGCTTAATCTATAGTTGTGAAAACAGACAATCTCTTTGGGGGCAAGTTCAAAGAGTTCATTAGTTTAGAAGTAAGGTGACCATGGTCTCCAGGGTTGTGTGGTAACACTGAATACAAAGCAGCTGACAGCTAAATTCCACACTTACCTCCTCCTTGACTGTGCCAAACTCTGGATCCAGGGCTTTGAAGTGGTACCGGTGGGTTCCTTCACGATCAATAGCTGCCTTAAAATCCTTCAGAGTCACTTCCCCTAACCTGCAAGGGAAGAGTTTGGCACTATCCTATGGTACACCATTACTGGATTTAGCTCAAACGTTACTGCATGGCATGCAGAGCCACAGCACAAGTCTAGCTAGGTATGTCTAGCACAAGTCTAGCTTTGCATTGACAACTGTAGTTGTTTTGACAGGAGCATCCTGCACTACATGCCACAATAGAACTGCTCAGCTGCTTTCTCTTGCTCTTGGAAGTTAATAAAAAAAAAAAAAACACCAACAAAAGAAATATTAATCTCTTAGGGCTCTAAAGCAAATGCATCAGCTAGTGGACAGCTTTAGGCAATTTTCCCCAGACAATGGTATGAAATTGAATGCCCAAGTTAATGCACAGCGAACTGGTGCTAGTGGTGACCATACTCAGAAGAGAATAGACTAATGCTTTAAGGGAAACAAGCACCTCCCAAATCAGTGTCAGCAAGGCAAAGCCAGACCTCACCTCTTTGGTATGTTGACCATGAAAGGTGTGAGGGAGCGGTCAGTGAAGTACAACACTTTGGTGCAGGCACTGGTGCTCATCACGGGTGTGCTGTGAGAGTGAGGCAGTTCTGCAAAGAAGAGAGCACAATGATTGGGGAACAGCACATCTCCTGCCCCAACAGGAGACAAAAGGGGCAGTCTCAGCAAATTTGCCATCACAGCAGAGAACCAGACGATGGGAAGAGATTCTTAGGAGGGTGGCTAATGATCCCTGTTGGGAAGGGCCCAGTATTCCCCTGCTTACTCGAAAAGTTTGCATTTTAAGGTAGGGTCACCATCCAATTATGTTGTTAGCATGGAGTTTTCTTTGCACATTTTTTTTTTCTCTCTGACTATTGCCTTGTTTCCTGCTTCCCCACAATGTGCTGTCCCAAAGGCTGAAGCAGAAGGTTCACACAGAGTGACTCTACAGTTTTTTAAGATTCCTGTCATGAGGAAAACACTATGGATACCCATTCAAAGCCTTTCTAATTTAACAAGTCTTCAGAGCCACCTCTTAGAGCTCTTTACACCCAAAGTATTCTACGTTTGTGGCTGCACAAAATTTTCCTGCTGCAGTAGAGGGCAATGGAGTCTGCTAAAGGGAGAGGTACAGTTTGCACACAGAGAACACATGACTGTGGCTGCTTTAAAAACTGCAGTTTATGGGAGAAGAGGGAGAACACAGCAGGTCCTCCCCACAACTTTGGGCTTCTGAGTTCCGCTCCAACCTTCCTCTGCATCTTGTACCTCCAGGCTACCCTGCTGCTGCACACCACAATGCAGCTGAACAGTAGGGGCCTCTGTCTTTCCCCGGTACCTACAGTCCCCTACAACTTCATAGACTTTCTAGGTGATGTTTTCAACCAACGCTGGAAAAACCCAGCCTTCATGATGAAAAACAAATGTGGAGCTGCTACAGCTGGTGTCAGAAGGGGCTGTGCTATTATGGATACATGAAAGGAGCTAGACACTGAGGGGGGGGGAACAGTGGAAGAGGAAACTGTACAGTTATATGTCCACTAGATGGTGCAAACCAACAGGAAAGTTGAAATAATATCACATTTCCCACTCATCCCAGCATAATTGTTTGTCATAGTTATTTATACTGCAGTACTACCAAAGTGGCCCAGACAGACTCCTACTGTGATGGTGCTTTACAAACAAGCAGCCATAGACTGTCTCTGCCCCCTTTCCTTTGCAGTGACATCTAATCTGTACAGCAAACAACTAAAGGAAGGAAAGTGAGCTCTGGTGAAGGGAATAAGAAGCTGGAGGTGGCAAATTCCCAAAGGGGTGCTATGCCCTGGACTCTGGCCAGGAAACCTGAGCAATGAATTTGGCAGTGGGAGGGCAGGAGCTCAAAGACACTTACTGGACTTGGGAGGCCAGGAGTCTCTACACTCATTTGTTGCTCTGCTTGCTGGTGATTTCCCCCGGATCTAGGGTGCAAAGCCAAAAGAGTGAGAACAAAGTGTCACTTGCCAGTTGGAGCTCTCATTGCTGCTTAGCTCTGGGTTGTGTGTGAGGGGCCGAGTTAAGAGTCAAGTGCCATAGGAAGCCTTTACCCTTCTCTCTTGCCTCTTCTGTGTTTCCATGCGGTACAGCCGTTCCATCAGGCTAGAGATGCCCTGCTCCAGGCTGTCAATGGTGTGGTGCTGTGGATCGTGGCCACTGAAACTGTTCCTGAGGCTGCGAAGGGCATCACGAACCAGGTGCAAGTCATTTGTCTGCCCAAGAGACCACAAATCAGTCAGACTAACTCTAGGCTGCTTTTTTCCCCATCTAAAGGCACAGGTCTTAGACAGGGGAGATCTCTCTTAACAAGATAATAGCTTCCAGGATATCTGGAGGCCTCATCTGCATGTGGAAGGGAAAATATCCTTTAGGTGCACTTACCCCTCGGTGGGCTGTGGGAGCAGCTCCTTTTCCTGCTGTCTGGAGGAAGCCATTACTCTGAGCAGTATGACTGCTGTAAGCCATCACCTGTTCAGGGGAAGATGCGTATGCCACTAGAAATCTAAGTGTTAGAACCTGCCCAAAGATCCCAATTTGCGAACTTCAAAATGATGAAAGAGCATGAAGACTTTCCACATCAGTGAAATAACTCCCATCTACCACCAGGTAAATACACTCACTAAGGAGTGTGCAGGCAGGCCTACAGGTCAGAGCACAGATTCCTCACATACAGGTGGAGAATGAGGCAGACACAGGAAGGGGCACAGAGACCTCTGTGCAAGCTCTAGTGAGCACAATCAGTGTTCAAGTGGCACTGTGCAGAGACAGATATTGGACTGGCACTCTTTCCACCAAGACAGTTCCAAGTGCTCAATGCCAGGGTCAACAAGAAAAGGAGATAAGAAGCTAAAGCCCTGGTCTAACATTAGCCAGTGTCAGAGCTGAAGCTAGAAGCCAAGAGTCTCTGGCTTCCACTCACTCCTGTGCTCCCCTCACTGCTTCATCCCTTAAGATTTTGACACAAGGTGCTAAGCCTGAGTGCTTACTGCTGAGAGCTTTAGTGTTGGATGCTTTGTGGAGCCTGGCTGCCTTGGTTAGTCTCACTGACACTGATAATGCAGAGCAAGGCCTCTCTGGGATGAAGTGGATGATTTCTGTAGACAGGTAGCTAGAGGCTCCTGGACAGAAACATCACTCCAACAGTCTGATGTTTACACCAAGGTTTCACATACCTCTTCAGCTTCTCTCTTCATGCAGTGAGCTAGCAGGGCCTCTTTGTGCTCCAGCTCCCGCTCCAAATCCACCTGTAAGGGGAGTAGTAGAGTCAGCACAAACTGAACTACCAAGGTAAGTGCGAGCTCTCGGGGCATCAGTGCAGCCCTTCTGCTCCATACCTGTTGGTAGCTGGCCTCAGAAAGCTGTCTAAGCATTTCATCCAGTTTGGTCTGATGTTGCTGTAAATGCCAATCCTTCTGGCCCAGTTCTTTCTGCAACACAGTAATCAAGGGAATCAACAGGACAGTAAGGCTCACAATCATCTTCCCATGGCAGGGAAAGTTATGTCATCTTCCAGGATCAGGTTCCTTTCCAGGCCAACTTACACCATGCATGTACTTCTAGCTAGATGTTAGAACTGAATGTCAAAACTTTTTATCTAAAAAGATGTCAGTTTGTTGTTGCCTGAAGTCTCCTTGCCCAGCAAAGATCCACTACTGAGGCCAGGCAACTGAATCAGAGAAAACAGATTCCCGAGAGATCAATGGACAATCAGGTGACCCAACCTAACCTGATAGGCTTCTGCATAAGTGTTAGATATTCAGCAAGCCATCACCAAAACCCCATGAAAGTGACAGATTTACTATAAAAAGCTGCGGGCAGAACACGGACATCTGATCCCTCCATCTCCTTACAAACATCCATGGCTACTGCAACTTTTTCGCCATCGACACTGCCATTCCCCAGAGGTCACTGTCAGGGAGACAACAGTGATATTCACAAAACTGAAGAACCATCAGATGCTGCCCCCCAGCAAAGCCTGCAGTGAAGAAAGGTTCCATTACTTTATATTCAGCCAGTAGCCGGTTTCTCTCTTCAACCTTCCTCTGAAGATCAACCTGCAGAAATAACACATAGGTGTGAGGGAGGTATTCCTGGAGAGTTAGTGACAACCTCTTTGCCCCTTGTGCTAAAAGGCGACCTGAGACCAAATATCTGCAGAGTTCAAGGGAGCTGGTGTCTAAGGATGGCAACCTTTTGGACAGGACAGTTCCTTCCTTGCCCTTCTCTCTTCAGAGAGGCATTGTACATGGCAGCTCTACCTGTCAAAGTGCCACTCGTTAACCCAAGGAGCACAATGAGGAAGGAAGAACGTAACTACTGAAAACATCATGGGAAGCCCCTCCCTGTTTCAGCTGAAGGTCTTGGGAGGACAGGAAGTGGGAGTGAAGAACAGGAGACTCCAGCAAGTCTCACAGCTGGCTACTAGACCATGTGCAGTTTTTACTACGCAACGACCTTTGACTGGTTGTTCACTATCCCACGACCCCAAGAACTATGCTGCAACCACCAACCCCACCCTGTGGCTGCTGGAACCCTCAGAGCCACCAGCCTCCTAAAATAATCTAACCCTCAGCAGCACAGTGACTCACATTCTGGTTGTGCAATTCCTCCTTGTCCATGTTTGCTCTCAGCAGTTCCTGCTTTAGCTGAAGAACTGAAGCATCCTGTTGAATCAGCCTTTGCTGTAAAGCATCCTAGGAAAAGATGTCATCTGTAGGAAGGTGCAACACAGAGGCAGACACTCTTTCCTGGGAAGTGAGTGACCTAGACCAGTGGCCATAACGCAGTGGGGCCACACAGAGGGCTGAAGTGTTGCCAAGGGCCCAAGAGAGCAGGAGGTGTATAGACATCTGCCCAATGGCCTCTCAGTCCTTCTGACTTTCTCTTACCCAAAAGTAATTTCCCCTGCCATCTGGGCCAGAGGGATTTCTGTGCTTCTGCCTGAATTTCCAGCTCCAGAACTGGCCTGACAATTTGCTCTTATGGAAGAAAATAGCAGTGTCTTTTCAGTGGCCTATAGCTAGCGTCTCCAGCCATGCATCTGCAGCATCCAGAAGGCAGAAAGAGGCCAACATCAACCAAGGACACAAAGAAACTTAAGCTCTCAGTGTGACCTAGTTGTACAATGAAATCCTCTCTGAAGAGGCCAAAGTGAGGACTAATTCTGCACCTTTCACTCAGTGCTACCCGGAAGGGGAGAGCTGTACCTTGGACAGCTACTGCTGTTTGCTCCCTTCACAGACAGCTCTAAAAATACCTCTGCTTAGGTTATTAGTGTTCAGAACTCCAGAGGAAGAAACTGAGCAGACAGGATCCAAAGCTGTGAAAAATGCTGCAGCTGAAGAGGACAGAGACACCCCTGTTCTCTTTTTCCTCTGCTGTCAAGAATGAGTTCACTGGGCCAATCCTACTGTGTATACCCCAAGATGGAACAAAAACCAAAAAGAGCCACAAGGACCACGCAGGCATCCTACATCTCATTTTGTTTAGGGGAAACAGACAAAAGAGGGGACACTTGACCACAATCCTACAGACAGAAACAGAACCCAGGAGACCTAACTCCTTGTGCTGTCTTAACTGCAGTCTCTCCCTAGAGCCAGAAACAGACAATAGGATCCCCCACCTCCAAGTCCCCTAATACAACTCCTTCCACAATGAGATTCCTCAGAGGTGTATGGCTGCTGCTGGCCCTACTCATGGGTTGCAGCAGATTCTAAAGCTTTACTATTTATATTTTATGAAGTGACCCTTTCCTCACCTTTATTCCCTGTAGGTTTCGAGCTTCTTGTTTGTATTTCAATAGCTCCTTCTGTAAATACAACACAATTTGATTAAATGGCATCTTGTCACCCCTTCAGAATCAACCAAAGTCAGTGTTCTCTGTCCCCAGACACCTCCTTCTAGAAGAAAGCACATCCCACCTTTTCCCACGGATCAAAGAGCATGTCAGGCCCTAAGCCATTTTAAAGAGTTACAAACATGACAAAACAGTTAAGCAGCTCCCTAAGCCTCTGCTATTAAAGCCATGAGAAAAAAAGATTGCCTAGTCCCCCAAATCTGTCCTTCAGGACAATGTCAAATATTTCTCTCCCAGCATCACAGCTAGTCCCAGAGCCAGCATCAGCAGAAAGATGAACTAAGGTAGGCTTGACAGCGCAGGTTCTTCTCAGCTGCATTTATTTCCTATTTGAAAGATTGTTTATATTCAGACATGGCTAGAAGCTTAATAGCTGTCCTGGGTAAAGTTTTGAGAAGCTAGTACAACCTGGACCTCGCCAGCTTCAAGAGCATGCAGGGAAAAAAAAAGTAATCTATTTCAGGGCTCATTTAAATTCCAGTAACACTTAGATATTTGTTTTACCAGCAACTGACTTTACCAGCATTGGCTAGGGAAAAGCGGGGAGGCAGCATATATTTCTCTGATGCTATCCCACAAACTTTTATTAACTGCTAATATGGATATAATAAATACTTCCCAGCCAAGTATTGTAAGCGCTCTTCAGGTCAATGAACTATTGTCTCAGGGAAGCAGATATCTACACTCCTGGAGGGATACAGCAGAATATGGGAAGAGAGTTGGAGCCCTAACACAATATATCACTCATGTCATCTGTTGTGTTGTCCAACCCTGTCCCATCCCCCCCAAAATAAAAATCAAATAGGACAGAGTCTGCAAAGATCTCTCTTGACCCAAAACCTCTCTTTCCCTTTCATCTATCCCCCTCTAACCTTTAGGTCTTGATTTTCTTCCACACTCTGGTCCAGGCGACTTCGGATTATGATCTGAATGTAAAATACCATGGTTATTATTGTGCAAGATACCTACCTGTGGCAGAACAGTGCAAAGGGCAGCTTGATCAGAGAAATATAGGTACAGCAATGTGCTCACCAGCTGCTCTTCAGGGCAGGCTCCATGTTCACAAAGTTCAAAGGACCCTTCCTGCTCATCCTCAGGTAAAGACCCATTGAGCAACAAAGCCTGGGAAGATGAAGGAAAAATATTTCCTCTTCAGGGGTTTCAAAGAAAAATAATCTAGCTGCAGCTAACAGTCTAGCTAACAGTCATTCATATCAACAGTTTTGCTTTCCATTTCTACTGACTTATCCCCCTCAAAAATGAGTAGAATTTTTCAGGAATGAACAAGATTTATCCCTTGAAAAAGCTCTCCTAGAGATATCGGTCAGCCAATACTCTTCCCCACAGAAAGACACCAAACCAAGACAACTCAGATTTTCAGGGAGTGAAGTCTGTCCCAGGCTTCAGTCCAAGGGTAGATTTCATTACAAGAACAGATTTGATGTCTAAAGCAGAGACTGAACCAGGTTTACATTGTAAGGCTTCCCTTCTGGAATGAGACTGAAGTGTCCCCTGCTGAAAGAAGTCATTGTCCTTACCACACATCTACAAAAGACTTTAGAAACAGGATGTTCAGGGAAGCCTAGTTCTGTTCTACACTAGACAAGACAGACACATTCAGAACTGTTGCCCAAGGAAGGGAAGAGCCCTCACAGACAGTGAAAATCTTAAATTATGCCCTGTGCTTGAGGAAGGCTACTAGAAGCACAGTATTAACTCCTTCAGCAGCTACAAGGTAGCCCAGATGCCTGCAGGAAGATGCCAGAATTCCCACAGTAGACTGAATCCAGCCTGAAGGAAGGAAAAAGTGTGCACTGCAGGAAGTGTGACTAGCAGGACTAGGCCGGATCTCCAGCAGGGTATGCCATACTGTTTTTCTCTAGTTGATAGTTTTTACATTGACCTTTCTGTCTCTGACTTCCAGGACTCAGGACACTTGGTATGTGCCAGGATGTTGCATACAACTGGACTCATTGAAAAGAGTCATGCTTCTTTCTTTCAGTTAGCTTTCTAGTTTATTTCTATTTGAACTCCATGGCTAAAACCAAAATATCCCATTTGCAGTAATGCTCCAGTTGAGCGACAAAAGACTTCAAAGCTGACAGGTCAGGTTCTGCCTGCTGACAGAATCTTCCAGCAGAGCTGCAACTGCTGACAAATAGCAATCTGTATTCAGTTAATGCAAATGCTCTTCAGAAGACTGTTTTCCTGAGTGCATCCCAAAGTCTTCCCAGCAGGACACTCAAGCAGGAATCACACAGAAAGACAAAAAGCTGCCGTGGTTTTAGCCCCTTATGAGGTATGCAGACATCAGGTCCCTGATACTTCAAACTCCCAAGAACTGGCAGCTCTTGAGTATTGAGCAAGAAGGGGGAAATCAATTAATCAAATCCAATTTCCTGGCTAGCAACATCAGCTGCCTTTGCCTACTCCCAGGGAAAGAAGGGGCAGCAATTCCAGCTGCTTGCCCTCACTCCTGAAACATGGAGGACAGGCTTGGAGGAACAGGACATGTGAGTTCCTCCAGTGTCACCTCTCCCTTCTCCCAGTGGGCACATAATGAACCGGATTTTACCGGTGAACAAATCAAGCTTTTGCACACACACCCCCCCACCTTTTTTTTTTTTTTTTTTTTTTTTTTTTTTTTTTTTTTGAGTCTTTTGTTTGCCCATTGTCCAGAAAGAAAGTGCCTGCCCGCCCACACCCCACCCTCCACTCCGTCTGCCTATGCTTCTCACACAATCTCTGCTTTGTTTACTGGCACATAAATATTTACAATTCAAAGCCAGTATGGTTCCCAGCCCAAACAGAAAAGACTATTCCTGAGAGAGTTCAGGGTCTTTACCATATGGATCAGGGGCTCTACTCCCCACACAGAGTCAAACACATTGGGCTGAGGGTCATTTGGTCAGGGACTGGAATGGGGCAGCAAGTAAAAGGTCCCACAAATAAATAGTTGTGTAGAGAATGTGCCAAATATTATAGTTCATCCTAGGTCACTGAAATTTAGACTGATGCAAATCTGTGTGAACCCTGATCAGCTCTGTGAATCTTGATTGATTTCCTGACATTCCTTGTCTCTCTGCATTACTTCCGATCACAAATCACAGAAAGACTGCTCTATTCTCTCAGGCTGCTAACAAAACCAGCAGGCTGCTAAGTACCCTGGTGAAGAAGGGGAGTCCCAGCCCCAACACGTGGGAAAACACTGCTGCATCTTTACAATTTTGCACAGTAACATACATGCTTTGCATAGTGACAGCACATACAGGAGTTAACATAGCATCACAGGACAGAAGATGAAGCCAATAAACATTGGAAAGGACTATTTTGGCATTCTGCATTCTGGAAAAGGTGACCAGCACCAAGTCACAATTACAGCAGCCAGGAGAGCCTAAACATTGCAAGAAAGGAAGATGTCAGAGTGCTTAGTCAGTAGCATTCTGCTGCTGGATAAGGTCTTAGCTGGCTGCATCCAATATACCCCAATACACATTATCCACAGTATCAGAAATATTTCCTCATTCCTGAGGAACTCTTCCTTGAAGGGACTCATCCCACAGGGCAACACACAGGGAAGAGCCACTGTCCCTATTTAACCAATGTAACCCAAGAGACCAACTGACTTCTTGGACAAACACCCCAGGAGACCTCACTGGACCAGGACTCTTACTCAGTGCTCTCAAGTTCCAGGCCAGTGTCTCAGCTGCAAGATAACCTGTCTTCGAGCTACAGCTAGTAGGAAAAGAAATGCATGTGGAAAGGAACACTAGCCGAGAAGAAAATCTATTACCTGCAGACCTGAAATCATCTTCTTTGCTTCCTCCATTTCCTTTTCCAAATGGTCCTGTTGTTCCAAAAGCTGCTCTTCCCATGAATTCTCCAAATATGACACAGGGTTCCCTGCTTGCCACTGAGGCTGGAAATGAGATTCTGCCTCTTCTGGAAGAGAGAGCAGCTGAATGTGGTCATGACAGAGGAGACCAGAAAAGACTTGCACCGTGCAATAACTGCCTGCTGTCCACACTAGCTATCACTAACAAACTAGCGTGTCTTCTAGCCGCTGTCAAGGAAGTTGCTACAGGTGTGACATTTTGTCTAATCTCAAGGATTTATGCCTCATTTGTTATGCAAAGGAAGCTTTCCTGCATACACATATATAGAAGATAAGCATCCTTCCCCTTGTTAACTTTGCTTCTTTTGATTCCTCAGTACTGGAAATTCCAAAGCACATCTCAGGGGACAATGCACTGCACCACATGATGCAGAAAATACCTCAGGGGAGAAAAGCAACTGTGGGATTTGAAGTGCATGTTTAGTGTTAGAGGGTGCACCAAGGACACACTGGAGACAACACTGAACAGTATTTCTACTTGTCAAATAACACATGGCTTTCTCAAGGTGGACAACACACCTAATTCTGAAAGAGACTCTTCTCTTAATAGCAGGTTTAATAGCCTTGCATGCCTTTTCTGATCCCTACAGCATAAGCTGGATCACTGGTTAACTATCATCTACTGTCTGGCCCAGGAACATAGAGATTTTTTTTTCTTCCCTAAGAAGGGATAAGGTTTGATGAGGAATAATCATAGCATTGCATGTTACCTAGTTGACCAAAAAGTGAAATTTGCCAATGCAAGCTGCTGTACATCTGTAGACATGCAGCTGCAATATCCTACTGTATGGGCAACAAGCAGACATAGTACTGCTAAGAATTTATGGAAGAGCGACAGACAGCCAGCTACTTCAGCTGCTGAGATAGTTTGTCAAATACTTTTTAAGGAGCACTGAAGCAGGACCACACTGGCTGAGGCAATAAAGCATTTCCTAGGAGAGCTTCTCCATCAATTGGTCTTAGGATGGATGCTAACCAGAAAGAGTTATTATTAGGCTGCATTTCTGAGGAGGAAAAGAAACAAACAAAAAAATCACCTTAGGAGCTTCTTTGAAAATCTTTCCTTCAATCTGCATGAGAATTTTAAGTGTAAACTGACCATATCATGGGGCATTCATGGCAGTACAGCAATGACTTCTCAGTGCAAACAACCACAACACTACAACTGTTCAATTCCTTGCCAAGAGCCACTCGACCTATATACAGATGTGCTGTAAACACAGACCCTTACACAAAGTCAAGTTATGCATCATGGGCTTGACAAGCTCACACAGACTTTTTCTTTAAGGGAATTCCAAATGTTTTTTCCACATAGTCCCATGAAGCTGTGATGAAAGCATGCACTCTACAGTGAAAGTTATATATGACCCTTAACCCTTCTCCAAAACTTTTAATTTCCCAAGCATTATTTTGCAAACCTCACAGACATTGCCATATTATGGCATTATTGTAGTGTTAAAACTTTGGGGATTTAGTTTTATGTGAACAGATACTGAGCATCACATTCTCTACGTTCGTTTCAGTCACTGGGGAACTTCTCATCAAGTTTATGACACAAATACATCCCAATGAAAGTGTGAGCTGTAAAGCATTATCTGCAAGGTACCTGTTTTAGTTTCTGTTTCTTCAGTGTGGATGATCACAAGTCTTTCCTTCTCTTCTGATGGGGCTACAGTGGATTCGCTCTTTGCGCTATGGACAGGACTGGGCGATGTAAGACTGCAGAGGAAAGGAGAACAGTTACTTTAGTGCTGATCAACATCATCCTCATCTAAGATAAAAGCAAATATGCAGGCAGGCTTATTGAAACTAAGAATTATCTGCATACTAGAGAATCCATTAACAAACCAAACTGGGCATGTAACTTGTCCATCACTCCATCAGTGTCATAGCAGGCTAATTGATAAGTAGCACAATACGTCTCTTTGTTTTCCTTAACAGAATGCAAGTTTCAGACTGCCACCACAGAATTCACATACACTTACATGGAGGTAAGACCACACTCTACTGAAGAACAATTTATTGCGAGCCTTACGTTCACACTGCAAGCTGAACAAAAGGCCACCCTGGCTTGCTTCATCTCTTGCTCCGGCTTTCAGAAGCACCACTAATTTGAAATTCCAAGGGCAAAATGCTTTTGAAAGTCAGATACCACTCACTCATGTTCTTAGGTTAAAGCTTCTTGAAAATACCCACATATTTTCACTGGAGCCATCTCAGCTGACTGTGAGGTTCAAGCAAATTTTTTTTTCAGAAATTCTTCCTAAATGCATCACCCAGACAACATGAAAAGGTGGCTGAAGCTCACTGACCCATTCAATGTACCTCAAAAGTCGCAGGAACTAATCCTTGAAAGCGTGAGCAGCAGTTAATTTTTCATTCTCCTTAACACAGAAACAAAGGATAGAGAACAAAAAGAAAACAGTGTGGAAATAATATAATAGGTTTAAAAAAATAAGAGGCTTCAACAGCTCGCCTTCCACATCTTCCCAGCACTGCTGCTACATATTCCACAGCTCTCACAGAAACAGAAAAGCCTTGCAATAGAGATGGAAATTACTTGCTAGCAGCTCCAGTCTGGTCCACTCCCACAGCCAGTGCTGGCCTACTTGCATTTACATTACAGACCTTCAAGCAGTCTAGTTTTAATGGTCCAGACTAAATGGACTTTCACCATGTTAAAGGAAAAGACAAATGCAACTTACTAAGTCAAAGAATAAGCATCTTCTAATGGGGATCTCAAACACCTACAGTACCTGTTCTCTACTGCTTAGACAGGGTGTCCATGATTGTTAAAGGGGTCCAGGCCACCTGGCTTTGCGGAAGCGTTCACCTTTAGGCAGGCTAACTCCATTACAGCAGTCCCTGACGAGGCACATTTTGCTTACAACATTTGTAAGTAGCCCCCTCCTACTTGTCACTGAATGGGTGCACAGCATAAAATTAAAATAATTATTTGGAAGCCCAGAGAGTACTATTGGGTTTGCATTATACAATAAGGGCCAGGGGAAAGGATGAAACTTTCAAACAGCATGGGTACGAACAGGAAGCCCAGCTGAGCTATCATGTCTAGTAACTCAGAGACTTTACTTCCTTCCAGGAACAGAACTTGATATTCCCACTGCATATCCTCAATATCCTCAGCTGATACTCTGAATGTGCCATCAGTGCTGGTTCTCATCCATGCAAGAGATAAAAATGGGAGCTGTCCTAGAAAAACAACATTAGCAACTGTTGGGTGAGAAGGTGGTGAAACTGAGGGATGGGCAAGAGCAGGGAACTGGAAAGAATAATAAGCAGGACAAAAAACAAGGCGATACAGAACCTGGAAATAACATTCTCCTCTTCCAAAGTCTACTCCTCTCAGCACAAGATCCACAGCCCAAAGCAAATGCAAAGGATCCCAGCCAGGGCAAGGAGGTGGGGTTAAGTGGTCAATACAGGTCTCACCAACACAGACAGTTTTACAGATAATTGCTTAGGCATTCCTATGTCCACAGTACCCTTTCCAGGCAGTTTCACTATTTTCAGATGCCAGTGGGTTCACATGGCATCAGTGACAACCTCTCAAACCATGCCAAACAGTGAGAGCACCACTGAGATGCACTCAGATGAAGCAGTAGCACCGGTCAGGTTGCCTCATACATTATGCCATCAAGTTAATGTTGGAAACATTTCTACGTTGGGTTTTTTTTTTTTTTAATGTCAGTCACCAAACCCATTCAAGTATGAAATATCCACTGATGTAATTTGTTCTTTAAAGTACATAACAATTTGCAATTAAAGCATGCAGAAATAAGTGCTGGGAAATTAAAGCTATTTAAGAAAGATTTATGAAGCAAACTGTTCCACTTTATTCCTTTTACCAGTTGGTTTCTTAACCCATATCCTTTCTCCACTGAGTCTCAGAGTTGCCAGTGCCTGCACAGTCAAGGCTTTAGGGCAACAGCCCCAGTGATAAGTCTGAATTCTCATAATTTTAATAAACACCCCATCCCTGCTGTTTCAAATAATGGCAACAATCGCTCACCATTTGACCTGCTTCCCTCCCATGATCCTACTTTAACCTTTCGCCTCACAAAATCCGTTTCCCGGGGAGCCTCTGGATTCTGGCTACAGACATGCCTTGTCCCTTCATATGCTCAGAATTCAGTGCAGAAGACGCCAGCTCCTGTCAAACTACTGAAGAAATATTTGCAAGCCAGACCGCTTCACATTAGCTGAAAGATTCACAGCAGAAAAAAAAAAAAAAAAAAACAACAAACAAAACACTCAGGGTCTTTGCAAGAAACCGTCAGATGGCAGATCAGCAGCCCCCACACATGTATTTGATTCCAGAGTCAGCGAATTCTGCAGCCTGGGTTTTGCTCTTGCTGATTTTCCTCTCAGGTTATTTGTCTCTTGCTGCTGCATTTTGGTCAGCTGCACACCCAGTTGTTTTCATCACAAGGACCACGATCTGGATTGCCAGTAGTGTTTCTCATCCCATTCTGCCCTTTTTAAGGCTCCAAGCACCTGCTGCAGAAGCCAATGAACACCCAAGAGAAGGTGCTCCTGAAAGCAGTAGGTTCCCTCCTCTTCCAGGCGTGGATGCGGTCTCGGAAGACAGCATGCAGCACTTCCCAGCCCTGCGCACGGCTTCCTCTTCCTCGCTATCTCCAGCTCGCTCTCCCTCCTGCTGTCACACAGCCTGTGCAAGGCAGAGCTTTTCTCCGAGATGCCTGGCTCAGAGTGGGGGAGGGAGGGCTGGTGGAAGGGGAGGGGAAAGGGAGATGGATGGGTGAGGGGCTCAGTGGCCTGGGAATCCATCTGATTTTGGCAAATTTTCCATGAATCATTTCAATTGCCTTTGCTTATTAGAGCTTTTGTCTCTGGGAATTCTGTTATTCAGGTTGCGAGCTCTCTTACTGAAGAGTTAATGCAGAAATGAGCTGATGCTAGGCAGGGGATGCTGCCCTGGGACAGACATGACAGCAGCACAATTAGATGTAGGGGGGTGGCTGCAGTTAATAGCCACATCTCTCACTAATAAAAAAAAAGCAGCTTGTTTCTCCCAGCCAGTTCTCATAACTAAGCTAGCACACTTCTCTCTGGAAGGAAAGAGAAACAAGCATCTTGTTTTCGTCATGAAGCCTGGTGTCAACAGAAGACATCCCCAGGAGCTGGAGTTCAGATTGCTCCGAATTTCTTCTGGTAGATCACTGATCACTTATGTAAAGATTCTCACCATATTATGTCCTATCAGCAATGATATCATGATTACCATATGGTAAGAGAACTCATGACATTATGCAGAAAACCAAAATAAAGCAACACAAAATTGTTTAGGATGTGAACAGAAATATTCACTCACCACCAAAATACAGCCACATATGAGCAAACAGCAGCTATCTGACACTCTCTTATAGGGTAGAAGAGTACGCATAAAATACTTCAGCTACCTTAAACTGAAGAATAAGTGGAGGGTGCAGTATGTTTCACTTAGTCCTACTGAGATCATGGCTTAAGAGTCAACACCAAAGTCCTGTGACATTAGCCATGAAATCCTGTTGCCATGACCAGAATTTTTACATCTCCCCTGGAATGACAGCTTCAAAAATACACTCTCTACTGACATCATGTGGAGGTAGTGGTCCAATACTGGCTCACAAGGAGTTCCCACACTCTTCCAAATGCATATGTCTGTATTTATAAACATGACCTCACAAATGATACACAGCAAACTCTGGGGATAAGTACAAACTATTGTATTTTTTTTCTCCTCTGTTGGGACAAGCAACCTTAATTCTCAGGTACACAGAGGCATCTGTACTACGCAGCATCAAAAGTGGCCTGGGAAATCCTGTGGAGACATCCTGCCTGCTGAGAAACTGTCAGTGGCAATCTGTCCCAGGAAGACGAACCTCCTCACTCCTGCACAAATCAGGAGCAGGGGAGGCAGCTAGTTGAGGCACTCTCAGGGAGCAGCCCAGGCAGGACTAGGAGACAACAAAGCAGAGTTGGGGCTTACACTGGGGACAGGAAAGTGAATCAAAGAGAGCTGCAGCTATGCCTGTGCAGCTCTGCTCTCTTAGTCTATTCCAGAAGAGATTAAATGGAGGAAAGCATCATATCCAGAAGGAGATCTAATATGTTCAGTTACACATTCCTTTGTCTTCAAGCTAGTTTCTTATTCTCTGGGGAAAAAAGAAAAGGCTGTCCTTTACTAGGAAGCTATCCTGGTCCCCCCCGTAGCACAGTTTTTCTTCAAGAGCCCCTTCAGCTACACCGTCTCACCTATATCCATGAAAACAAACACAGCAATGTGTCTTCCCTCTTGCTGCTCAGGTTCACAGCTGCCAAGTTGTAGCACCTCCTATTGGAAACGGATTGATTATATGCTGCCATTCTAACCAATCCTGTCTTCCACAGGTTCCATTTCCTTAGAAAGCCTCCACTTGCACCAGCTTGACCTTGCTTAACTTGTGCAGTCAAGAACCCCAGTCAAGGCTGCAGACTGTTTATAACACAGAGCACATACTTCTCAGGATCCAAGTCCTACTTCAAAGGGAAAAGTCACCTCCAACAGAAAGCATACTGAACTCTGACTTTCAGGCTTCACAGCAGTATGCAGGAGATTTTTTCACTAAAATAATTAAATGCTGCACTTTAGACTGAAGGTGAAAGTCTGGGTGATGGAAGGGTACATTAAGTAACTGTGAATCTAGACACAGTTAAAGGTGATGGATGAGGACATGATGGCAATGAAGACACAGCTGCAGATCCCCCCAGGACCATATCTCTGGATTAAAGACTGGTGTGTTCCTATAAATGCTGTTCAAATCCACATGCACCCTCATCTCCATCTCTCTGCAGGGCATGAGGTTTGTTGATTTAAGCTCCTTTTCTCCACATCTTTTTCATGAGCTCCGAAATATTCATCCTTTGCACCCTAGCTACTCTGCATCCTACCACCCTAGCTACTTTCTCCCTGTGAAGCAGGCCACAAACTACATTTCAGCACCCTTCATGTCAGCAGTCCCTCAAAAGGCTCCATCTGTACATTCAAGTTCCTAGTAAAATCTTTAGCTATGTCTTTCATAATTCTATTTCCCTGGTCTCACTGAGGGACACTCGAGCTTTAGACAATTGTAACTCAGAAATTTCTCACTCTTATCTATGCAATCACATCATCATGAATGAGCTCGATTTTACCTGTGGGAGAAATGGCAGTAAACCACTGCTTCATGTTGGTTCCTGAGGTTTCACTCTCTAGATCAGGCAGGAGACTATATGCTGGGAATCGTCTTTTCTATCAGGGCTAACTGGATCACAGTGATAAGAAAGGGCACTCTAAAGAATGTCAGACAAAGCACCACGAGGGGACACATCTTGGCAATAAAGTTCCTTACCTGGAAGAGTGGGACTCCAATGGAATGTTCTGCTGCCCTTCATACTGCTGCACCAGTGCCCGGACACTCCAGTAGGGGTTTTCGATCTCCTCATCCACGCTGCTATTTCTAGAGATAATAATCATAGAATGAGGGAAGCCTCACCTGATAGGAGCAGAAATTCTTGTCTCCAAGAAGGAGGGTAGGAAAGCTTACGAAACAAAGGTAAAAAGGAAGGGACAACTAGAAAACTGCCAGTTAGGAAAATTCTCCTATTAGGGAGCTCTATCCCATCTTCTTGGTATGAGGGAAAAGACGGGCAAACAGGCCCTCCCCTTTTGAACTCATCCCTAATTCTGTGACTAGAAAACTACAAAAGCTTTGGAAAGGCAAGGAAAAGAACAGAATTTCCAAACAGCAGAAGGACTGGCTTTTCTGAAGAACTCCTTGCTCAAGGTCTTTGCAAGAGAAACCTCTAAGATTTAATTTTTTAACAAAATATACCATTTCAACACCATTTCCAAACTGCTTCATGGGTACTCCCTTGAGCCAATATAATATGGGTAAATGACCTTCAGTTGTGTAAATTAAACCCTCAATAGACCACCATCTGGCTTTCATTTAAATGCCATTGCTATTATTATGATCCACATAGCACCTTTTGCAAGTGTTAAATGTGCTTTTCAGAATTACACATTCCTTCTGTACATGGATCATTTTCCTGCATTATCACCAGAACTCCTCTGCTTACGTGGTAGGCTGCATCAGCTGATTAACAGCACACAACACTCTGCATCTGCCTATGTAGCAGTAATCGTAACATTGGGGTGAACAGCAATGCAGAAGACAAAATGGACTTGTTACAACAGGCTGGATCCCTCAATTCTGGAACTGCTCCCAGATCTGTAACCAGTACCTGTAGTTAAGACCTTACTTTTGTTTCACTTGAAATGAAAGTGTCTCCAAGTAGACAGCACCAAGAAAGGACGCTGTGCTCAGCATGAAATGGCGAAAATGAAGCAGCAGAGTTCCCTCCGGCTTGGCCATAAAGAACTGTTCTTTTCCAGTGAGACAACAGAGATCTGGCAGCTATTCTGCTGTAAAACCTGAAAAGAACCCGGGATACCTGCAGTCTTCATCATGGGGCAGCCAGACTAGGTCAGCACTCCCCTTTGTTAGGCTGCTATCTATTTAGGTTTCAGTAAGACAGCAGTGGTTTGTCTCTGTTTGCACAACAGGAGAACTACCTTATACCAGGAATTGTCAGGATAAAGAGGCATCTATTTTAAAAGAAATTATGTCCATTCGGTAACATAACCCGACCTCACGTAACCAGTGAAAACTCATTACCTCTGTCTGTGCCGGAAAACATCCCGGCCGGATTGCAAGACATCTTGACGAACATCTGCCAGAGCAGCCACCGCCCCTTGGGCGACTGCAGCAGCTGAGTGAGGCCTGTGACTGGCAGACGATGCTGACAAGCTCTTCCCCACTGTGCCAGCAGGGCTATGATTCACTGCTCTCCCGGAGCCTGGTTTGAAATGAGCAGCTAAGGCCAGGATCAACCTCATGATAGATTTCAAGTTGCCATCAACGATATCTGCGAAATGCAAATAAATCCAAGGACAATGCCATCAACACGAAGTCCCACCAGAGCTGTATCTGACCAACAAGCATGAATATAATTAAACCAAAGGGGACCATACCAGTAAACGAGGACTATGCAAAAAGAACTGCATTGTACCACTGATGCTTAGCTCTGCTGGTTTTGTACAGAGTAGCAAACTGACTGCCACCTACAGGTGACAAGTTTAAATGCTTTGAACAGACCTGAGCCTTCCCCCTGTAGCCATTTCCAGCTAACAATCCAGTAGCTTACATGACAGTACATGACAATTACTGAATGATCACTGGAAAAGTACAGCAGTTACTGAAGACTACCACTGTAGTAGCAGTCACTTCAATTAGCACGTGGGATTTGCATTTTTTTTAATACTAAATATCAGAGAACAGCAATGTATTTCTTTAGCAACAGCGTCCTTTACCATAAAATGATTGTAGCACCTTGCAAGTGTTAACTAGTCAGTTTAATAATATCGCACTAGGCATTTCTCCCAGCATACACACTAGCTCAAACACATTGATCTCAAGCCCGCTGCAAAGATCAGCCATCCTTTCAGACAATTTCGCAAAACTGAGATACTCAAAGTCCATTAAAATAACAGGAATACGGTTTCCAAGTATCAGAGGCAGCCTAAAAATAAAAACAAATCGTAAGTGCTGGAGGCATGAAGACTGGTAATTACTTGCTTTAGGATCTGAAAAATTAGAAATAGGCCAAATAAGTCATAGTGACTGTTACCTCCACGTCATTCATGGAAAACATGATGCCAAAAGTTTGTGTGAATCATTTGAAGCCCTAGAATGAGTGAAGCCCTAGAATGAGTCAGTGTCACAACTATGACTGGCGCTCTGGCGCGTGTGTTCAAGAGTCTTGTGCCTGTATCCTATCCTATCTTATGACCACGTGACATCATTTCATTGCATATCCAGGTTGATACCTTCACTTATGTAAGACTTTTATCAATATTGCTATCATTTCTATAGTCATGAACTCATAAGACAACCTGCAACACTACTGAAAGAAACAGTACAGCTACCAACCTGCCAGTAGCAGTACTGTGGGAACAGTACTCATTATGCTGTATTTAAGTTCTAAGCCTCTCACTGAGACATATAAACCAACAGCTTGCACTCTTCTGCTAACAAGGGTCATGTGCTCCACTTAGTCTGTCTCAGCATTTCCCCCCCCCCCTTTTTCTCATCTGAAGGGCCACAGACAATCAGAACTGTGTACAGTACAGTTAGCAAACAGTAAGGATCAGGGCCTGTCTTCCACCCCGGGTCTCCACACACACACACACCCCCCAGCCATCCTTGTGATGTATGACTACACCATGCCATAGACCCATGATTTTGCATACTGGGTCTCCTCCCTATTTACAGGCTATGTGAAACACTATCACAGGCTTCCAGTGGACCAGAAATATTTTTCCCATGTCTCATTTCAAAGTAGCAGGTTTATATGGCCTTTTAGTGAAAGATTCTGAGTTTGTATTCCTCATCACACTATTACTTGATCTTCTGACTGCTCAGTAGTGGGAGAAAAGGCACTACTTTTCCTGCGCACTGTGCTGCTACCAAAAGCAGTCAAGAACACAGTGTAATTCAGCCCCAAACCTGTTACTAAACCACAGGAGGAAAAAAAACAAAACTCTCCCACAAACCAATACATTATCTGTTTGATATAAAGCAGAGACAGGCCTTCAACAGATAGAATCATCTGTGGTGACTGCCAGGGGCACATACCTTTCGCTGATGTCTGATGCATGCGGATCTTTTTTGATGCCACAAACTGTAAGACTTTCTCCACATTTTCCCTCATCTCCTGATGGCTGGTGGGGTTGACCTGAATGCCATTCAACTTCTCACCAGCTAAAGGAGCAAAAAAATTTTATTAGAGAAGAACTGAACCACTTGGTGCTGTCACAGGAATTGCTATAGGTGTAGGGCCTGATCTTATCTCTTGTCTGGATACTGCAAGAGGTATGCATGCTTTCTTGTCTTGCTTGTAAGGTATTGAGTACCAGGAATAAATAGGTACTGTACTGAGTTTACATGGCAAGGTTTTTGCAGCCGGGGGGCAGGGGGGGCAGCTACAGAGAGGGCTTCTGTGAGAAAATGCCAGAAGCTCCCCTCATGTCCAACAGAGCCAGTTCCAGCTGGCTCCAAGACAGACCCACCACTGGCCAAGGCTGAGGCAATCAGCAATGCTGGTAGCACCTCTGTGATAATGTATTTAAGAAGGGGTAAAAACTGCTGCACAACAGCAGCCAAGAGAGAGGAGTGGGAGAGAAATAACTCTGCAGACACCAAGGTCAGTGAAGGAACGCAAGGAGATGCTCCAGGCACCAACACAGAGACTGCCCTGCAGCCCATGGTGAAAACCACAGTGAAGCAGGGTGTTCCCTTGCAGCCCGTGAAGGTTAACAGTGGAGCAGATATCCACCTGCAGCCCATGGAGAACCCCATGACAGAGCAGGTAAATATGTCCCAAAGGAGGCTGTGACCCCATGGAGACCTCAAGCTGGAGCAGGCTCCTGGCAGGACCTGTGGACCCATGGAAAGAGAAGACCATACTGGAGCAGGTTTGCTGGCAGGACTTGTGACCCCGAGGGAGACCCACGCTTAGGCAGTCTGTTCCTAAAGGACTGCACCCCATAGAAAGGGCCCGTGCTGGAGCAGTTCATGAAGAACTGCAGCCCATGGGAAGGACCCACATTGGAGAAGTTCATAGAGGACTGTCTCCCCTGCATAGGATCCCACACTGGAGCAGAGGAAGAGTGTGAGGAAGGAGTGGCAGACACAACATGTAATGAACTGACCACAACCTCCATTCCCTGTCCCCCTGCACTGCTTGGGGGAAAGAGGTTGAGAATTTGGGAGTGAAGTTAAGCTTGGGAAGAAGGGAGTATCTCAGCAAGCAGGCAATTCTTCCAAAAATGACACATACTAACACCATTCTTCTACAAGGTGAACCCTTTCATAACTCCATTCCAGCCTTGTGGGAGTTAATATGGTCCCTGACAGGTTTTAGCACATCTGTTATAACTCTCTGCTAAAACATAAGGACTTTAACAGAATTGCATTTATGATTTGCTTTATGACTGTTTTCTTTTAAAGTCACTCCTTCCCGCCCCTGCAAGCTCTGACACTGTCATTAACATCTGCCAGTTTGCCTGACAGATGTCAAAGCCAAGGCCAGCCTCTTCTACACAAGATCTAAAACTACAAGATGAAAAATAGTGCCATATGGCATTACTGACCTACAATCTCAATGAGCAAAGCAAGAATGACTCCATCTCGGAGATCTCGTCTCAGGTCTTGGACTGGATTTATTGTTGGCTGCTTCTTCAGCTGGGAATTCACCCAGGCCACATATGCCTGTAGTTGTTGCTGAAAATAGAAAACAAAACGTTTGCACATCATTGCCATTTCAGAGGGAAGTTGCATAGCTCTCACTTTTCTTTTTCATCTTCACAAATCTCATCGTCTTTTGCCCTTGAAAACAAACGCCAATGGTCTCATCCCAAAGCCTGCTGAGCACTAACTGACATCACTGCACACTGTGGTGCAGCTCACTCTACGCCAGGACAGGGAGAGCAACCAGGCAGCAGGACAGCACTCATGATCTAAGCACAGCTGAGAAGAAAGCTTTACATTACATTTGATATAGGCTGGTGCCAAAACAATGCTGTCATCACCTCATTTTGTCATTGGTGCCAGAATTGGTTCACTTGCAGTATTTAGTATCCCATCCACACCATTTTCTTCCACATATCAAGAAAGTAGAAAACCCACAATGCAGAAGCAAAAACACCCCTGTGTTATTTCCCATTAAACTATGCCACCTACCAAAAGAAACAACCAGGACAGATTTCCTGGAAGAGACAACAGCTTCCCTCCTTAACATTCCCAGCATGGCTCATTTGTAACATGCAAGAGGGAAGAGACACCCTGTTGTACAGCCCCCTTCCTCCATTTCCTTGGAGCTGCATCAGCATTTCTAGTAGCCCTATTTCTATTTCTGTACATGTGGAAGCTGGCTTGCCACAGCACTTAACACCTGCAAGACCCGAGAGCAAGGAGCACTGCCTTTCCAGCAGGTCATACTGGATGCTGCTTCATATAGCCGTGCATGTTGCTACAAGGGGAAGACCAGGGAAACTTGAAACTCAGGCTTCTGGTCAGCGTGGGGACTCATCTGGCATAAGTGACAAAGGCAAAGAGCAGATTCACATGATTTTTCCCTTTCCATTCCCCTCTCAGTAGTACTTCCATGGCTAGTAGGAGCACTAGTAACACTGAAATCCCTTTGGGCAGTGCTGGTGTGGTACACGGAGGGTAAACAAACTTATCCATTTATGGGATTACCTCCCTTTTCACTAAGCTTCCCATTATTCTGCCAATGGGACAGGTTTTAAGTCTCCATTCCGTATTATCTCAGCAATGACAGAGTTTATGCTTTTACAGCCCATCAAAGTCACAGTCTGATCACAGCTTCACTCTTAATTACTCTGACATAGGAAATCCAACTTTAATCACACCATGGTTTGGTCTGCTGGTTCAGAAAGGTGACTGGACCTGTATTCAATCAGTTCTGCTCACTCAGCAGAGAGCTGGAGAGCAGAACAGAGGAGATGAGCTTGGGGGACTGCCCGATGGCTTTTGAAAAAAAAAAAAAAAAAAAAAAAAAAAAAAAAAAAAAGCAGAAGTGGCAGATCTGATGCATGCTTGCTGGAGCACACTTGGCCTGTCATGTGGATTGGATCTGCATGCTCTTCTCTGACTGTAATGGCAACAATGCATGTCAGTTTTGCCTGCCCGATTTCAGAGGTCTTTATTTTCTTCTTAGTGCAACTGGGCACTGTGGAGAATCAACAAGCTTTGGCTTACACAAGTTGATGATCCTGTTCTGATTTTCAACAGCGGCAACTGTTGCCAGCTGCAAAAAGCACCCCCACCTCTTGCAATTTTATTTTAACTGATCATGGGGGTACTAGGGTTCAGTCTCACAACAGTCTAATCCCAGAGCCAGAGAGACCACAAGCCTTCTGTTACACAGATTCCACAAAGCTTTAATTTACTCAAAGTAGTACCAGAGAAAAGAAGTAGGATTGTTTATAATAATGCAGCATCATTATAGAAATATGTAGATTCATAAGTAAAGATGTACCAATAGGGTTGCAGTCAAAAATGCTTTGCTTCACCACTCTCTGTGGCTTCCTCATCAGCTGGCACAGTCTAGGCAGCAACAAGGACACTGCGGGACATACCTTAAAGCCTAACACCTCCAACACAAGCACAAGGCCTTGATCCACAGCCGCAGATTCAGTTTAATGAATGAGACCCGTAAAAAAAAAAAAGTAAAACACTTGTTTTACTTGCTCACAATTCCATTTGTTTCAAAACCCAAGACAGCTATCAACTCACAACAGAACAGCCCTGAAGATTACCACAGCAATATGACCTGCTACTTGGATGGATATCAATCATGGCATTTATTCTGGAAAATATTCCAGGTATCATCCTCCAGCACAGAGGAAACAGATTTGCTGGTATGTAGTCTGCCATGAGAACAGCAGCTCTACACAGCCTACTCCACTCCGCAAAAATACTCCCTAGCCTGTGCTTGTCACTGGTCCACAGAAATACTCACACCAAAAACACATGCTACATCACCATTTGTGGCTGCAGGCATCCCAGCTCAAATGATACACATGCCCCATCCCATCACATAGGTCTCAGCTCCTCTTAGTCAACAAGACTGCAAAGAGGTGGATGACATCTCAAAAGCACTCTTCCTTTCCTTTTCAAAGGCTGTCCCCCCTGTGCTTTCACACTGCTTTCTGACAACAGAGTAGGACATTGCATTTTGTGCCTTCTAAATAATTAGCAAAAGCAGGCAGTAACCCCAGAGGCAGAGCAAATGGGAGAACACAACCCAGACTGAGTTAAGGATACAGGATGAGTCTTTGTGCCTAGGAGGCTGGACCCACTAGTCCCCCAGACCTGCTCAGGTTCCCTGCTCCGACAGCCACTCAAATTCCTACACTCCTCTTGTTTAGCTTTCGTCTTTCTAGTTGAGGGGAAAGATCCTGTGGGACCTATTACACCAATTCAGGTGATGCTGTAACTATGCTACTACAGCTTCCTACAGAAGCTCCAAACTTCGCAAGATTAAACAAAGCCCTAGAGCTTCCCCTTGTTGGTTTATAACCTGGTATGGCTAACAGCTATATCCATGAGCAATCAGAGGGGGAACAGCTATTGTTCTATCTAGTTCATCCTCTTCCTTCATAAGAATCAAATAATTAGCCAAATAATTCTTCCTTCAACCACTGACCGCTCGAGTTTTCTGCTTCTCCCTACATTTTGGTTTGAGCTACTGTTCAGCCAAATCTTAGACTTGATGGAGCTCACACTACTCTACTCCCGCATCAGTATTTCTTTCAAAACCAGGGTTTTCAGAAGAAAAACATATCAGCCTAGGCTAAGATTTACTGTGCAGAGCACATGTTATTAGGATTATGGTGGAGTTAAGCTTAATCCTATTTATGTTAACACAGCTTTGTGTTCCAAAAAAAGGTCAGGTTTACCTGTACCTTGCAATGGGAAGAGCAGCTCCCTTACCTGAATGAAGTTAGAGCCCAGAGTGCTTCAGCTCCTAGGTAGATCATGGTAAGGTGTTTATATCCAAGTCACTCTGGAAGCCTTAAAAGACTTTGTGGGGCAGGAGACTTTTAAAGCAAGGTACTAGGGGTCACCTGCAGTTGTAAGAAATTTCCCAACTTGCAGGCACTTCTGCTGGCAAATTACAGATTAGCAGTTCAGTAAGTACAGCACATCTCAGAGCAGGGTTTTAATTTGGATAACTTAATCAGCACATACCCTGAAGAAGTGCCTCAGACCTACTGGCTATAAGAAAACAACTGTGGAGGTCAGGAGCATATATCTTTGTGCTTTCAACTGACAGCCAATGATACACAGGAGGAAAATGCCCTTCCAGGGTCAGCATGTTTTTTTTTTTTCTCAGCAGCTGTAATCCCTTACTGATAATTACAATTAAGTGTCTTTATCCAATATTTTCCACAGGTGGAAGAAAAGCAGCAGCTCTATTGCAAATCTCCTGCCAGTTGTAGTTGTCCTTGCTATTCTCATTTAACCAGCGCAGTTCGCCACCTGCTGCTTAGGGCTCACGTTTCCCTCCTCTCAGCCGTCAATCACTCCAGTCTGCCTGACAATAAATACAGGGAGATCACAATGCCTTGATGTGCTACTGTCCTTTATCATCAGTGTCATCTACGTTACACTGTATAAAGTTAACTTTCATCTCCTCTGAGATTGGGTCATTGCACATTTTGAAGTGGGCCAAATCTTCATTCTTGGACAAAATCATTCTTTAGCAGGCTGATGCCTCCAGAGGGCCTGACCCCCTTGCTATCATGTTACTGTAGACTCCCATGACACTCTCTGCTTCCAGGAAGAGATTACTTTTCTGCTTTCATCTGATGAATTTGGATCTATCCTTATTGTTGGATTTAGGGAATCAGCTTGGATGAATAATGTTTCTCATTATCTTTACTCTGCTTTTCCTTTATGCCCTATGGACACTGCCCAAGCACCGGGTCTAACAAGGTCAATAATAATAGCCCTCATGCTATGAGGTTGGTCCCAGTATCAAAGCCATTGAGTGTCTTGTCTGTTCAGAGCACTGAACCAAATGTCTGTAACAGCAAAGCAAAGGCTAACCTAATTGCATCAGCATGGAATGTTTAAGACCGTATGATTTCTAAGCTTTCTGACATTACCTTAATTAGACGGGAACTGTAATTTTCCATCCAGTGCTCCTCTAGCTTGATTTTTTTGTTTTGTTTGAGAAGGCCTTTGTAGAAGCAGAAAATAAAAATTCACAAGCAAAGACAATGTTTCTCTCTGCTCTCAAATCCAGCAGAAGATTTTTTTCTCAAAATTGCTGCTTAAATGTGATTCAGGCTGTTTAATGTATTAAGATAGCTCCTGATGCATCCAACAGTGAAAACCACCCTATTATGACCAGAGCAATGCCAAAACAGCCATACGCACCCACAGGACTCCTCTTTCATAAAACTCTTACTTTAAAGCAGGGGCTGTAACTTCATTCAAAATAACTTTTGGTCTGATGTATATTTTCCAAATCTTCTATAAACAGCCTGACTCAAGCACAGAAGATGCCTCAGTACAGGGACACAGTTTGGAAAAGGAGGCACCCATGCAATCTGGTGCACACCAGGAGACAGCCTGAGAGCTGCAACAGACCAGGACCTCCTTAACCCTTCACCCCTATCTGAGTGAAAACACGGACACCCTAACATGTTTGGTCGAGGATTTTTCACCAATTTACTGAGACCCAGAAAGAAGGATTATCCTGAAGTCTCAATGAAATTCTAGCCAGGACACATTTTCTGTAACTTCTAAGGTCAATTTCAAAGACTCAAGCAGCACAAACCTTTGGGAGGAGCAGCCCAACGATGCCCTTAACCCGTGCTATGTTCTAGTCACCCTCAGTTGGATTTTCCTCATCTTGATATAAACCTTGTCTTCAGTTCAGTGAATTCACATCAAGCAGTAGCCACCTGTTTCTCTGGCTAGATTCAAGAATATAAAGCCAGTCTTCTGCTTTCTGATCTCTTAGTCCAGACAACATTTTTGAAACCAAGTCTGACTACCATACATCAACTGTTCAGGTTTGTGTAAAGATTTTAGAAAGCAACTGCCTGCAATTTTAGGTGGCTTTGGACAGATCTTTAGTAATACTTTAGAGACATTCCCATCATCCGGGGTGTTCAGAACAGATATAAAGAATTAAATGCCCCTCTCTCTATGCAGCTTCCTAAAGGCAGATCTCACACAAGAACTGATTTTGCCCATTGTTCAGAATATCAGGATGGGGACAACACTGTCTTCACATACAGAGGGAGAAGAGCAGCAGGTTTTGCTCAAATCCTGGCAGTACTGCTGGGTTGAAATGACAACTGCCTGTGGCATACTGGCTAAACTACCACTTGTTACTGGGAAGGTAACAAGTGTGTGGTCTAAGAGAGCAGCTCGCTGGCAGACTTTCAGATGCCAGCTCAAGTGCTGGAAGGTCTGTAAAGGATGAAGTTTAGAGCTGAATGTGTATTTCATATGTTGCCTGAGTGCAAACAACAGCAAGAATTTTCAGAGTGCCCAGCTATCCAGCAGGACATGTAATTTTCCACATCTTTCACAGTCCTTTACTCACTAACCAGAAGAGCTTAAGTGTTAACAGCGAAGCCCAATTCCATTCAAGCTTCCTAAATTCTTTCTACCATTTTGATTTTTACTTCTTGTTGCACAGCCAATAGCTGTCATACACCATTCCAGAGACATACAACTTTCAGTACAGGATGAAGTAACTCTTACCTGTGCCTATATACACTGATATTTTATTCATCTAGTGTTGCATTTTAGAATCCTTTTGGACAACCTTAGTAGATGCAAATGTAAGATCTCTTTAAACAGCTCATTAAGTCAGCAGCACTACTCACATCTGAAAGACAGTTATGCTCTGTATTTTGTTGCAAACCAGCAATAATTAACCTTGAGTCTCCTCCCAAGAAACTGGCCCTAGGCGGGCAAATGGCAAGAAATGCATGTCTGACAGCTTTTTATTTCTGTAGAACCAAAGAGTTATTTAATTTGTGCAGAACAAAAGCCTGATGATTGCATTTCCCCTTTTAATATAAGAAACATTTTCCTGCTATTGTTTTTTTGCCAAGACATATCCTTGCTGTCAGACAATGATCTCACTTGGGCCACCCACCTGTCAGATAGGGGCATTTTGTGAGTGGCATCTAAGTGTGCTATCTTCAAACAGTAATTTTGTCTGTCACTTTCAAAACACCACATGTGAGCATTCTCCCTGCAATTAATCTATTTTCTACCTATACGTCCTTTAACTCCAATATCTCATTTTTAAAAATCCTGGGATTACTCATTCTACCTCCAACACCCACAGTGGCAGTTCTGTGCACCCTGTTAATGTTCAAAAATCTGAAGATGGTATCTGTTCCTCAAACAAATTCACTATCATTGCAGAGAGCAGCTACTCCAGAAGTCTACCAGATAGGAAGTCATGTAAAATGAATCGTGCTAGGATGTAGTCCTTTGAATCAACAGTCAGACATCCACATCCCAAAACGTTACTGCCATTTGAAGCCAGGTTGTTCTTTAGGGATAATTTCTGGCACTTTTGAAAGATGTTTAGTGCCTCTGCCTTTTCCCTAGTCTGGTATTTTGAGGCCCTTTTCTCACACAGGCAGTATTTCTATGCAAGCATGTAAGTGAAAAGCTGAGCTGAGCCACAAGAGATCTTTTACTGTAAACTGCCAGTGCATTGGAGCACTTGATTCACCCTGAATTATCAAATGGTTCCACTACACCCAAACAAAGTCTAAGGTCTGTCAAAACAAGTTGCACTGAGACATTCCCTGATGCTTCAGGAAAGAAAAGAGGCATTGTTCCTTATTTAGCAGAATGCAGTCACTAGCCCTGTACAGACAGGGAAGAGAAGCTTTGTGAAGAGACTGAGCACACAGTATGACTGAACAGTGCTGTTTGCAGGCAAGAACCTTTCATATGAAGAAAAGGGGAAGGGACACACAGTGAGGTTGCCTGGTCCAGGATGAAGGGCACTAAAGGCACATTAGGACACAGACTCTGTTCCTCGCTCTGCGAATGACTTGCTTTGAATTTGGCAGCCGACTTTACCTTTGTGTGCCTCAGTTTCTAGCTATAAAGCAGTTGTACTAATTTTTATGTTCCTTGTAAAATGCTTTGATAACAATAAATCTTTGACAGTTACTGGGCAAATGCACTGTAATACACCCTGCCAAAGGACAGCCACTGCTATGCAACCAAGTAATAGCCTGGCTTAGACATACAGTGAACCTCAGGCAGGGATTGAATCCTAACTGCTCAACCCCTAATCCTATATAACAGCAAATGCATCCTTCCCTTGCTGATAGTCTTATTGCTGGCCAGGCACGAAGGCTTTGGGAAAAATTGATAAGAATTCCTGCTAGAGGAAGCAATTGTCTGCTAGACTACATCTTCATGTACATCCAGGTGTGGGAAGCCCCAGCTGTGTTTTCTGATGTCTGTACTTGAGGCTTAGCCGAATTACAATGCCGCAGCTGCCCAGTCTCTTGCAGACCAGACAGGCAACCTGGCAAGGTTCAGGTGGTTCTTCAGATCCCAGCCTTTCTCACTCTGGCCAAGCCTTAAACAAGTGTGCTTGACCATCCTGTGGCTTTCACAGCGTAGAGTGGATGTAAAATACTAGCAGACTCATACCAAAACAAAGCTGATGTGAAATGAGACTTGGCCCTACTATATGGAGAACAGCAGCATCTCTAAAGAGTGGCTTCTTGTATTTAGTGAGACCCAGGCTCTGAGGGATTTGGTACTACTGGGAGCATTTAGTTATGGGCTGGTTCTAACGTGCTGAACTGGACGAGGGAGACAGGAGCCAAAACAGCTCTCTTCATAGTGAATCCTATTAGCTATAAATAGCACTCATTGCAAGGAGAGGGTGCGTGCAAGTTTCTTCTGCTAAGATCACAGTAGCAATGACGTTTTTATCACAGATCATGCATGTTATACCAAGGGGAAAAGAGCAGATGCAAGACAGTAGCAAGTCTATACTGCCAGAAAATTACTTCAACCAGAAAAGCAAAACAAAATCACACCCAGGTCATTTCCCACAGCAAGGACTCAGATCTCACAGACAGGATGCCATCTAATCACCTCAAGTCCACCAACAGATACAGCAAACCTTGAAGAGTGAGGGAGAGAGACCTGTATGTGTAGGAAATCCAGGAAACACCTACTGCAGATGTCACTCAGCTAAGAGCCCACTACTCGAGGGAAAATACTACATGAAACACATGGTGAGGGGGAAGGCAATGAGCAGCGGGCTAGGGAGAGAACACAGAGCTCTATCTGCACTGCACCGCTTCCTGCATGCATATTGCTGGGGAAGCGGTTCTCACATAGCAAAATGTGTAGGTATTTCCCCACGTAGACAGAGCCTTATGTGGTAGCCTTGCTGCTGTTGGGAGGCCCTGATTTCAAAACAACCTCTGCTTGCGCTCATAAAATTCACTGCCATTTCACTCTCTGGAGAAAAGCCAATCCCAGGCCTGTTGTTCAACGTCATCTCAGAGGGGGAAAAATAGCTATTTCAAATGACTCGCTGCACACAAGCAACTACATAATTAAGATTTCCAGAGGAAATTATCTTCCAACTTGGAAAAGAGAAGGTACATTATTGTTAAAATACAGACACATTAATGTCCTGGAGCTGTCAGGCCCATTTCTGACACATTTCTGTGCCCCATCTCTTTTAAAGAACTGACAGAGGCATGAACGCACATTTCAAATAAACTGCATTTCCTCATGGACAGAGAACAAGCTGAGGCCACATGGACAGGGTCACCACAGAGGAGACCTTACCCTCTACGGTTTCCTTGCACTATAAACTACTGCTTTTAGCAGCCATACATTCCCGTGCCACCATCCAGCTGTGGGATTGAATTATTTAGCTGCCTCTGAGGAGGATAAGTCTCAATAAACAGCAGGAAACACCTTTGAGGCAGGGTAGTCCCTTAATGAGAAAGGGACAGGAGCTGCATGATGCCCACAGGGGAGTTCGCTGCATTTCAACATTAAACAACAGTCATCATGCTTTAGATGTCTGCAGTTGACACTGTCCACAAAATATTTTGGCCAGGGACTCTGAAAGGGAAGGGAAATACACTGGCCTGCACTTGCAATTTACAGGGCCCCTTCAGCAATCTGTGATTATGTTCATCATGGAGAAAGCATCCATCTAACAGACGATCTGTGAAGCGGAACAGGAATTACCTGCAGAAAGGACAACTACGCTGCATTCTCCATCCCCACTTAGGATGGACAGAGAGGGAAAAGAATGCAAAGGAACAAAAGAAACTCGCCTGTAGCATCTTGGTTTTGCTGGGCAACTTTCCAGGCATGGATTATGGTTGGACTTGATGACCTTAAAGGTCCCTTCCAACCTCGGCAATTCTATGATTCTATGATTATTGACCAAAGGTGCAAGATAGAGACACACAATCTTCCAGAGAAACTGGAACTATACCTGGCCTCTAGGTCCCAAGCATGTGTAGGGTTGCAGCTGAGCTCTGCACATACAGCTAGGAGCTTGCTAGCAACTTACTTATAAAGCACAGATTTGGAAACTATGTCCTTGTATTTCAAGGTATCTAGTCACCAAATACCCACCTGTCCAGAAAAGGCACCGAGTCAGCAAGACAATTCCTGCAATACCCCAATTCACTGCTTGTGTTAAATTCAGTCTGACGTTTTATCTTGAATCTGCTTTTATACCCAAACATTAGGTTTAGTAGCCAGCCACTCCCAGCCTTCTAACATCACAGTGCTGTGTTGGGATCAGACAGGTTGGGACACTCTTTCATATTCAGGGACTAATATAAACAAGCACCGAAGGTACAAAGAGGGGAGGAAGTACAGCTGATGGATCAAAACAGAAGGCATGGAATTACAGGGTTTCTTGCTCATTTCCAACTGTGTCTGTGATGTGATGCACATCCTTGGCAAGTCACTTAACCTCTCTGCACCGTAGGTTCTGCACTTGCAGAATTGATTTTAATTTACTTTTGTTATAAAGTGAAGTGTGTGATGTGGCAGAGAGATCCCAAGTGGGAAACATGAGAGTGAATCCGTTTTTATGGGGGAGGGGGACCTTTTCCCACAGCTGAGCAGTCTGTGGGTAAAACCAGGCAGTCAGGGTGGGGCTAGCACTTAATGTAATACTGTTCTTTGCTCCCATTATTAATTATATTATTAATCTATACACATTACTATTGGCTGATGCCAGAGAAGGATCTGCTGCCCTCGAGCACAGGAAGTGTAAGCTTGAGCTAAATCAATACATTTGCTAGCTAAAAATTAGACTAAGCTACGCCGTGGAGGAGGGCATGGAGTATTTACACAGTTACGCAGAGCAATCAAAGGAGACCTGTGGCTGGCGTGAAGCTGTGAGGCTCAAGTTTCATACCCAGTTTGTTTTCCCTGTGATGACTGGTGCTGTTAAGCCCAGGAGGGATGTTCATTTTCTGTGAAAAATGGAGTATGAGGGCAGAATAGTCAGGTGGGGGCTGAGCTTTGCAAGGATAAGGAACGACTAAACACAAACAGAAACAAACTATGCATGTTAAGAAAGAATAAAACACACCAAGAGACTGTCCCTGCCACCATATGAGAAAGCAAATAGCAGCTACTGTTTGGTTTCAGCACAAGCCCCCACAATTTTCCTTCCTTTTCAGCGTACAGACAGGAAATCATGCTCCAGCATGGTCTGCGCGATGCACAGCCAGGCTGCCCCGGCATTTTGTACTGAGTCCATAGACTCCAACAGAACTAATTTTTTGTGAACCCTAAAGAGGGAAGCCGACAGCAATCTGCGCTCCTTGTGCAGTTACAGGATTCCTATTTCTGGAATTTCTTGGTACTTCTCACTCCTTATTTTATGACTTATTAGTCTCCCTAACAGCAGAATAAACAAATTTAAAAACAACACTTTTAAAATTATATTTTCCTAACCAAGATGAATTTCAGTCCCCTAGAGATTCAACCTATAGAACAAGATGGGGGAAAAAAACAGCCAGTCTGCTCTTTGTCAGCCTCTCCCAAAAAATGTGTGTTCACAAAGCAGAATTCCAAGCTTTCCAACAGCCTTCATAGAGACTTCATATACTCAGAAGGGGAGGCAACTCTATAAAATAAACTGTGCTCCATAACCCTGCTGCAGTTTGTATCATTTAATGGTACAACATTAAAGCACTGCAAAGAGAATAAAAACTCCAAGGTAAAAACACCAGTTGTAAAACAACCACAAACTCTTCAAAAAAATATTGCTGATTTGCAGACCCCTGGCTGAGCTGCCCAGTACGCCCTTCTGTTAGTAAGCAGCTCTCCCACCCTGAAATCTCGCTCATTTTTCTCCTTCTCTGTTCCTCAAAGCACTGGGACACATAACAGTTCCTGAGAGATGCTGCACAAAAGCATGCTGCTTTGCCCCGGAAAGGTCTGTGCGAGACTTGGGACATGCATTTACCTCTGTGAAGCCCTCCTGAAGAATATCCAGTAAATTCCCCCTGGCCAAACAAGCGAGCATTCTCCACGAGCCCACCGATGGGTGAGGGTCTCAGAGGACACAGGGCAGATCCTCCAGCTCTGGGCACGACCTCTTCCTCCTCTTCCCAAAGACAAAGAGTTGGAGCTCATCAGGAACCACATTCATAGTCCCATATGTGCAGCCCGTTACTGCACACGGATAGTTAAGCCAAAGTCAAGGCTTGCACTGGGCATGCTCGAGAGGGAGCTGCTGGGGGAGTAGTGGGAGAGATGTCATACGTTCCTATAGAAACGCTTCAGCTTACAAGATGCAGGCCCAGGACGGAGTTGGGGAAACATCTGAAACCCATTTCCAGCAGTCGTCCTCACACAAAACCTGCTGCGTCAAAGAGATTTTCAAACCCACCAAACACAGCAAGCCCTGTATGGCATGGGGGCAGGGAGGGAGTCAAAGAACAGCAAATAGCAGATGCCTTGCTTAGCTAGAAAAGCAAACGGAAAGACTGTAAGGGCTGCCAGCTTTAACTCTCAGCAATCGTTCTGCAGCCCCAAAGAAATAGCAGCCTTGTCAGCAACCTGGTAGAGACAGGAAGCTGCAAACCAGACCACAACACAGCTAGTAACATTTGCACAGTACTCGGCCCTGCTCTAGCTGATCTGGCAATGAAGTCGAAAGAAGACAGAAAACTTTCAAACGAGAATTAAATACAATCCCCAGCAAATTTTCTAAATCGATAACAACTGCATTCATTCCAGAAACAAGTATCAAATATCTCCAGGCAATCTCTCAAACTTCATCTCACCTGACAGGAAGTGCCCAGAAAAAAAAAAAAAATAGAAAAACCTCTCAGAATGGATGAAGACACCTTCTGCCAGGGGCTCTGGCTGCCAGTACACAGAGCAATGCTGCAAGTACTGCCAACGATATCAGATTGTGCCTTCAGATTTCAATGCATTTCTAAGTGATAGACACATTTAAAAATAAACATGTTTTTCTGCCTACGTGTTGAAGCATGTGGAGGAAAATGCAATTGCATAATTTTACCATTTTACCCTGTCACATATGGAGATGCAGCTAAAATACAGAAAGACACGCAACGGGTATTTCCCTCTCTAACTAACCCAAGTCATTCAAAAAGGAGTCAGCCCCCATGCCTCCATGACATTTTGAAAATTATGTTTTCATGTTTGCCTTCCCTACTTTTCATAATTCAGTGGGAATTGAGATTTTTATGTTTTCATTATTTGTAATATCATATCTGTTAAGCAAAACAACAGATCACTGCGAGGCTTTGCATAAAGTCTTGTAAGCTGGCAATGCTGGTGGTTAGTGCCTTGAGCTAGCTTACTTTTGAGACTCAAAATACCATTAAATAGACAGCAATAAATATTTATCCCTATTTTTTGTGATGTAATCAAGTAGCTTATGCCTTTGCAATTTCAATAAAATTTCATAAGAAAACTGAATAAGTGGTTTCCCCATCAGACAGAAAGTGACCTAATTTAAAAAAAAAAAAAAACAAAAAAAAACCCCAAAACCAGAAACCAAACCCCAACAACCACAAAACACACTCTAAGCCTTTTCTGTGGACTTTATAATGCCATTCTTGACTAATAATTGCAAACAAACAAAAAAAATTATTATCTGTTTTTCAGTGCTATGTAGTAAACACATTCATAGAAGACTTCTAATATTAACTAATCAGGAGGCTCAGATCATCCCTTCCCGATACCACTTTGATTTCTGGAACAAAAAAAAAAATAACTCCAGATATACTGAAGTAAAATCAAATGCACTGTGAATGCACAGAGAGGTTGCAGATGGCTGTTAGCTGTTCTCTGATTGTTTTATAATTTGTCTTATGAATTTGATAGCAGATTAAGTATTTTATGCTCATAATCCCTGCAAGCTCTAGATATTTACCCTTGTCCTTTGAGAAGCAGAGAAGCCAATGGCAGGCAGTCCCTAGCCACAGACTTTACACTGGAGACATAACCCAAATTTACAGGATTCAAAAAATACATAAAAAAAAGAATAAAGAGATAATCTGTGCAAACAGCATAGAAAGGCAAAGCACAAACAGGATTTCAATGTAAAATGTACTGTTTAAATCATGATACCAGTTTGTTTACCGTGGTCCACCTCAGTGGCGTTTAGTAGGTATCCTGTCACATTAGTGATAGGCAACAGTGAAGCACTTTTAACATTTGTGCTCCACCCTGTAAGTACTACAACACATTTGGGCAACTGCAGGATAGAGAGACTGCCATTAAGTCACTGCTTGCAGTGCAACCTGCATTTGTCCATAGAGCTTGTATGTTAGGTCTTGGCAGGTATCTCTAGTCTGGCAAGGATACAGACTACATTTGTTCAGAAGCGGGACATGGCTATTTGATCATCTGTACTCAAACCAATTCCAAGGTCCCTGCACAAGCTCTCTGTAGCACCATCTCCAGTTACACCTTAGCGGTCCTAAGAGATACGTAACACATCCTTCAATCACAGTGTGCTCCCCATGCTATTGCATAGCAGGTCACATTACACAGCATGATGGTGAGGGGGCTATCAGCCACATTGATTGAGCAGCTGGCTTTGCATATAAACCACACAAAGCATCCTGGACTTCCTTTCAGAAACATAGTGATGGATCTATATATGTATAACAGATACAATAGTCAATGTGGTCTAGAGAAGGGCAATTTCTCATAGGCCAACCAAATACAGCAAATGACAAAAAACCCACATGTAGTTATTAGCACTGAGAAGCATTTCTCTCACCCCTACGCCCTATACCCCTATTTCCTGGAATAAATCAGAGGACTTAACGCCAGATGTGTCACCCATAGTACAGTAGTGACATCCCTGAGAAATGCAGAAATACTATCTCAGCTGAACATATTGGGGAAACTGTGAAGAAGTTGGTTTGGATTGGAGAGACTATTCAAGCCAGACGCCCTATCTTGCCTGCCTTTTTGGATCAACCAAGAAAAGCTGGGACTGAAGTCCGAAATTCAGGTGATCATTTTCAGCCTCATATACCTGTTACAGAACTTCTGCCTACAAGAACACCAATGCAGTGAAAGGCAAAGTGTTCACATTATACATGCCAGGTTCAAGTACAGGCCTGCTCACAGTATGTTTTCCATCAGAGATTTTGTCATCAAAGATTTCCTCCTATGTGGGGTTTCTTATCCTTGAAACAGAACTGCTTCACTTTGACAATATGTCAGAGAATAGAAACTAGGCCATTTCTGATAGCTAGACTGAGAGGCAGAGCACGCTGAGCCATTCTTCTGTTTATTGTGGTAACAAAAATGCATCTTGGGTGTATGCGTGTGCTGAAAATCCCTTTTAAAAATTAAGTGCTTGTTCTCCCATCTTTGTGTTTCACTCTTAAATGTCAAGTTTCTTGTAGCGGGATTCATATTTTTCTTTCAGTTTTATAATGTCGTAATAGATGCCTTTGAATGTTATCTTTGCAAGAAGCAAACAAAAACAGCCTCTCACTAAAACTAATGCTTCATAATGCTCCCTGAAGATGATTCCAAAATGAAGGGCAGGGGGCAGTGACATCAAAAGTATGTCCGCACCAACTGTTCCTAGTGTGAGTGACCTTCAAAACAAACATGTGGATGGTAGTTTGGTTGGTGGCATTGCCCTCTCCTGGTCAGTTTCAGCATAACCCTAACCCTTGTACTTGCCCGTGTTGAATTCCGGGCAAGGCGCATGACAAAGCCCTGTTAACTGCTCCGTTTCTTGGCGGTGTGATGAGACTGTCGTCGTGCCACAGCAGCACCACCAGTATTAACACATAAGCCTTCAAGACTCCCATCCAAGGATTTTAAGGCACTTTATCAACATTGTCTGATTATTTCTCTTCTCAGCTCTTGAGAAAGAGAGAAAGATCAATGGCCACAGTTCAGGTCTTGCAAATAAAATTTTGGTTGGAGAAATAAAAGCAAGTGAGGCTGATTCAGAAACAAAGGCTGTGAGGTTTGTGAGGCCATCACTGCAGTAACAGCAAAAAGAGCTGTCTAATGTAACTAATGCCTTTGTGTCACTGAGTGTCCTCTCCCAACCTCCCCACCAAGCATTCAAAACAGAGGTCAGACACAAAAAAGGACTCCTGGAAACTCACAGAGGATGCAGCGGGCTGGGATGTGTGTTGGGGCACCATGTCCATCAGAGTTCCCATGCTGGATGCCACAGCTCAGCTCAGTGCCAAGGGGACTGCACCAGCACTCCCCCCTTGAAGCCTGAGGGGGAGAAGGAAATGTATTAAATACAAAGGCAAGAATTTTCTTAGAGGGAGAACAGACTTACCAACGAAATGTCCAAATATAACTAGAACAAAGGAGGGAAGTTGCCACCTTCTTTCAATTGCTTGCAAAAACTGTATCTGAGGGCTACGGTCTTAGGGAAATCTACACATTTTTGTATTTTCTTCCACATGTGAAGTATGTATGGTAGCCAGAATTCCCTTGAAACACATGTAAAAAAGATTCCTCATTACATTGGCTTACATTGCTACAGGATCTAATTATCTCTTCCCATTTGTGGAGGGGGAATCCAAATTCAACAGAAGTCAAAAATGCCAGCCAAAGCTGTACTGGTCCCTAGCGTCAAACATCCAGAGTGTTACTGGATTCAGTGCATTTAGCCCAGACAGCAAAGATTCATAAATATTTTTAGGAAACTTTCGCGTACTGACATTTATATTTAGGAATTTTCTGGTAATCTGTATTTTCTTTGCTTAGTCTTCTTTTAGAAGTCTGGAGTGAAGTCTGGTGAAGGGAAAGGTGGGGGAGTTTGGAAGAGTTAACAGAATGGATAATGGTAAGATTCCTTGAGAAAAACTGAACTACATTAGGAATCACTGCTTTTAATAATCATTTAAAGGTGGGCAGGAGTGTAACCCTTAGGCAGATGGTCACTATTATCTGGGTTGTGTCATCCTGGTACATCTCTAGGGACGAATCATCAGGGGTAGGACAAGACGGGTAACACGGGCAGAGCCAAGACAGGTTGCTGAACCTGCTGGGGTGGAGGTATTTTGGGGCCCGTTCTGCAAAGCAGGGCTAAGAGCGAGTGAGCAGGGGAGCCACAGGGTGTGGGGCCTCGGAGGGGCTGTGTGGCCCCAGGTGTCTCTGGAAGCGGGGTCGGCCCCGGGAGGGGTCGCAGCATGGGGATCGCCAGGAGCAGGGCGAGACCCGGGGACGGGGAACGGTGGGCCCTGGGCGGGGGACTGGGGTATCGGGATCGGGCCGCCATCCCCAGGAGCAGGGCGGTCCCGGGGTCTGAGGGGCCCCTGGGGCGGGGGTGGCAGAGGGAAAAACAGGGTCCCCGTGGGGTGGAGTGCCGGGCCCACCCCGCCAGGGCCCCGCGCCCTGCCGCCCTACCTGCGCCCGGCGCGGGCCCAGCCGCGGCGCGGCGCCGCTTGCCATGGAGACGGGGGCGGGACGGGGCGGCCCCGAGCAGGCCCCGCCCGGCTGCACCGGGTCCGCCCGCAGCCGGGGGGGGAAACCGGGGCTCGGGGCCCGGGAGCAGGCGGGGAGAAGCGGCGGTCGGCAGTCGCCGGGCTGCTCCGGTACAAGGCGTTAGTCTGCAGCAGCGGCATGTCCACCCGCATCGGGCGGCCGGAGAGCGAGGAGCCCTCCCGCTGGCCCCAGCCCCAGCCCCAGCCCCAGCCCCAGCCCCGGCCCCGGCTCTGCAGACCCGCAGCCGGGGCCGCCACTGCGCCCCCACAGCCCCCCCCAGCCCCGTTGCGGCCAGCGGGCCAGCGGCTCCCAAAAAAGTGCGAATCTGCTCGTTAAAACGGAAAACGACGTCTTTAAGGAACATTTGATACGTTAACACTCGTTTAACACCTAAATATAACAACCTCGGGGAACGCAGGAGATACGCTGTTGGAAGCTTTTAATATTCAGCGCAAAACAAGTCCTTTTGAAAAATGTTTATTGCAGAACACGCGGCTTTCACATTTTATCTATTCAAGGCCTGGAAAACAGGCAAAATTACTGTTACTACTCCTGTTCCTATGCAGAGCATTTGATTATCTCTAAGATATGCTGTACTTCCAGAAACACCAAGTGCTAGCTACGTATGGAAGATGGAGCTCCTTAGGGAACAGGAGATACACTGCTATTCCAGGTTTTGAGGCACTCATTAAAAGAGAGTTTTTACTGTAGCTCCCATTCGTTCACAATACAAAAGGGCTGATCCACAGATCAACAGAACTAGGTGACAATGACTAAGTGAAAGCAAGTTCCTCTGAGCCAAACCCAGTCCTACCTATGTCCACGGCAAAACTGGTTTAACTTGATGGATGTGCAAATTTACACCCTTCTGGGCCCAGGAGCTTGACCTTAGTGTCTGTGCAGCTTGCTGTCCCTGTCCCCAGCTCTCCTGCTGGGTGAGGAGAAACTTCAGTACCACACGCTGTGCATGCCGCTGCAATAACGGGCTGTTTCACTTAAATTGTTTTTAAAGATGACCTGTTGGGAGTCTGCACCTTCTAGAAAACCTTGTGTCTCCTGAACTATAGTCCATATTTAATAATACTTCTAAAAAATGCAATTTATTCCTATGGCACGGAGGGCTTGACTAGAACTGAAACCAGTGTCCCTTTCTAGTTCTTGTACCAGCGATTAGGTGCAAAGAGGTACATAACTGCTGCCCAGCATGAACCAGATCTGGCAGTCAATCTGACAGCTGGGCTAGCGGAACTGAGAGCTAAAGTGTCCCATGACTCCCTGACACATTCTTCTAAGTAAATCCTGTGCCCATTCAGTCCTCCTCGGTCCGAAGGACAGGTTTTCATGCTGGACATGGAGTACAGCAAGGAACCTGGAGCAGCAGAAAGGGGAATCCTTGGCACTCCAAAGAGCCAGCCTTTCCAATAACATAATCTCGTACCCATTATAAATGGTCTGCCTTTTACTGCAGACCTTACAAGAGCCCTGCTGAGGTCTACTGGATTGCACAGGCAAAAAGGTAGAAAGATTGTAGGATTGGTCCTCAAAACGCTTGCATCTTACTAAACACTGTCCATACCAGTTTTATTTTTTGTAATGAGCAGAAACTCCTTCATGCTTTTTACATTTAGCTGGGCCATAACATGCAAAATTATGTATGTTTATAAAATGTACCAGGATGTCCATTTTAAACACTGGCAATAAACGCATTGTCCCACAATCTGCATTTAGCTATGCAGACACAATGTGCCAAACATTGATTCAGTGCCTGAAGATAGTGCTTGGGAGCCCTGTTCAACTGCCAGTGCTGCAACTGCCAAATTCAGTCCAGTGGCAGAAGCCTTTTTGACGACTGCTATACAGCATTACTTACACTATTTTAAATCCATAAACTAATTCTCAAAGGTGTATCTGGGTGGTTAGCAGAAAACACCACGTGGTGTGTGCTTTGTGTTACTGGGTTTTGTAACTAAGGCTGACAGTATGAAATAAGAAAAAATGGAGGAAGAGTCCAAAGCCCTCTTTAAAATTGACCAGGATTCATTCCCAGTATCTCAGGCATGCAGACAGCTGCTGCACTCTAAGGACTGGGTAAGTACCCTAAATATAGGCAGTGGGTTTTAAATGGCTGCCTCGCAGTTAAGTTGCAAATTTTCCTTGTTTCATTTCCAGTCAGGGCCAAGAACTCACTACTCACTTCTGTGGATGTTGGGGTAGGGATGCGTATCTGTACAGCCCTTCAGTGAAACAAATTGTTCTGTACCTCTCAGTTAATTCTGCAATTCTGGCCTTGGTCTTAGTGTGCTGTGCATGGTTATAAAACACTGCTTTTTGAGAAAAGGGGTTGCACATAGTGCATGACTGAAGTTACAGTGGCAGGTGTTGGGGGAAGACATTGCAGTAGATACTGTTAAAAGTTTCATGCCATTTCTTCACAGGATCATCCACATGTCATTCTGCATATTGCAGAATTTTCTTAACATTGACATAAAATCTTGTGGCAACATTTCCCTTGTCCCAGTATTGTTCCCCCATCTATAGAGCAGCACTCAGCTGGTCCTTTGCCACAGCAGGAACTTTCTCACTGCAGCTCTGATCTGAGGTTTTAGCCTTCATCAGCCGAGGTGCGGCTCTGTCTTCTCACAGTGCTGAGAAGAGATGGGTTGTCAGCTTCAGAGGCAACTCTTCCAAGGGGAAGAGGTGTTTTTTTGTTGGCAGAATCAGATAGGAACCTACTCATCATGTGAGAATAAATCTGTCTGTGTCCTCCAAAGGGAAATGCAGGTGGCAGACACAACCTCTCTGCAGTTTCTTAGGGAGGCTTGATGTGTCCATGAGGTTAGCTTGCATCTACAGCATCTCTAAGTCTGAAATCCTTTTGCTGCTGAAGGAGGCCATCAAGCCTTTTATACCAGGGTCCCATTCTTACTGTCATATTTCAGCCTGGGCCGGGGAAAGTTGAGGGTGGCATACTCTGTGGCATTCTGCATTTGTAAGTTCTTCACCTCTGCTGCAGAGCGCTCCCGGACCTTGGTGAACACTTGGATGTCTGCATAATGAATGCTGTCATCCTGCTTCACACTCTTGGGTTTACTCACGGTGGCGTAGACAGGAAACTCAGGGACGTCTTCATATGTTGGAGCCTTTGGGGAGAAAGAGCTCTGGAAGGTCAGCTCTCAGGGCTGCTGCTATACATGCCTTCCCCAGACCAGGCAGAGACACCCTGCACACTGCCCCCAGTGCCATCCAGCCCTCTGACACCTCAGGCTCAGAGAAACATTTCATCCTACTGCTTCCACTGCACTTTAGGGGAAAAAAAAATGGGCCCACATCACTGCACAGCAATGCACATTGGTCCCACAACTATGGAACCAGAATGAAACGATTCATGCCTCTGAATAAGCTGCCCCATATCCTCCCAACCCATCAAGCCCAGGAAGTGGTGGTCAGCTCTGTCTTCTCAATATACAGTTAGGAAAACAACTCTGTGAAGCTGTTTACCTTCCTGCCAGGCTGATGCTGTTGGTTCTCATGTCTCACATTAGTTCCTGAAAAAGAAACACCAGCGGATCAGGTTAACACAACTGTTTATTGTTCCACCTTTGAATGCAGAAATGCAGCGTCTGGCCCATGGGCTCTCCCCACTGGACACAAATCAAACTTCCACCTCATCTGACACCCTCAACCCTAATGCTGTCTCTGAGGCCTGCCTCCAAGAAGAAAGTCTGGGCTTGTTTCTTTGGAAAAAATAAGGTTTCCCAGGATGACAACATGCTATGGACCGCAATGTTCTTGGCAGAACCTAGGACAGCAGACAGCATACAGAGCTTCCTTGTCAGGCCCTTGGAGAAGTCAGATCCTGTTTTAACTTTGTTATTTCCTTTGCTGTCTGGCAAAGATATTTTGCCCAGCATGATCCAAAAGCCACAGGACACAAGCGGGCTACTTAGGGAATGCATTTTATTCTGGAAGACTGATGTCAGGCGGATGTTTGCAGCGCTTTCAGAAGTTTGATGCAACTTCTGCTATGCTGCCACTTGAGAGTACTCACATGTGTTTTGATGTGAGGCTCTAGTATTTTAAAGATATCGTTGAAATCCCTTCCCTCCCCCTTGGCAAGTCACACCCCTTGCTTTAAGTTTTAAAGAAATCTTGCCTCTTGCTTCTACCCCACTTATTTTGAGGAAGGTTACGTACAAAAGAGTATAGGAGGGGACCTCAGCCTCAGAGATCCAATTCACAATCAGCAGTGACTAATGTCAGTTAACCAGGGTCTCAGTCACTCCACCTCTTCTTGTCCTCTAAAGCATTTTCACAAATCCTTACCTTGCTTTTCTTTCTTTCTTTTAAAAGGCGAAGGACAATTCCTGAAATTAGAGAGAGATGTCAGCCCTGAGAAGCGCCAGCCTCTGCTCTCATAACATGCAAACCCAAATGCACCACCCCACCTACCCAAACGCCGCCACATCTATGGGTAATGAGGAAGGCTCAAAAAGTATCTCAGAGAACAGTTATTGAGCTAAGCCAGAACCTGAGTGACTCTTGCAGGAAAAAGGTCCAAAGGGGAGATGTGGGAATGTGTTTGCTTCTTCTGTGACACACCTGCCATACCCCACAGGCACCCTCAAGTCTCCTTGCCTTTCAGCCCTGCCTGGCTGTCCAATATGCACATGCATCAGAGAGAATAAGAACAGATTTCACTGTAGTATTGCAACTACATTTCCACAACTGTATGACCAATGATGCAGGGTGCAGAGCATGTTCTCTTAGGGCCAGATGCTTTGATAGCCCCATACCCTGCGCTTTGGCCCCCTTGCCCAAGGAGCAGCTGTGCGCAGACCTTGTGCTAATTTACTGTTTCAGACAGTTTTCCTGTTCTCAATTTTCCACTTAAAACACAACCAAACCAAACAAGCTATGCACATAATATAAGCCAAGACAAACCCTAATCTCAGCTGTACCTGTGTGACCAGAAAGCGGCAAGTCAAATACAGCTATGTTCCAGCCATGGAATGAACAGGAGCCAAATTAATTCCAGCTGTAACAATAGAGCCAGGAGCTGAGCTCCTGCAGGGTGGTGCTGGCAGGGGAGCACAGGCAGAGCAGAGACGTGTCACATTCTGGGCCAGATGCACGAAGGAAATGTTATCGTTGCATCACGCTCGGAGGGCTGGAGGAGAGCAGGTGCCAGCCCTTGTATGGCTCCTTCTGCATACGCATGTCCATCTGGTGCTGGCTGCCAAACAACACACCGCGCAGCTGAGGGTCTCACACAGGTCTGTGTCTCTGCTGCAGCACAGGCAGCAGCTGAAAGTGGGCAGCTAGTGCTTTTAATGGGGATACAGAGTTAATGGATGGTTCCCAAGAAGCATTGTATGTGCCAGAGAGTCCTGCCACAGGTGGGAACAGTGCAGTAGTGCCTGAGGCAGTTTCAGTGGGGGGGTAAGTAGGGCAGCGTGTGCAGTAATGCCTTTTGCACTCTAATGGCAAAAACAAAAAAAAAAAAGCATGAATGCGGGCAAAGAACTTGGAGACCTTCAAAATGGTCAGTAATGATTAACCAGACTTGCTAGACCTGGGAAGTCAAAGGCAGCCTTGGGGAAGGCAGGGTGGCCATGCTCCTGTGCACAAGGATCCAACACTGCTTCTCGTGTCTCTGCTGTGAGCTGCCCCACCGAGGCACCAATGGCCTTCCAGTCCTTGATGGACAAAATCTGGGGGGCTGCCCCCAGGATTTAGGGGCCTAGCCCAAGGCAGCATTGCTTTGTCTTGTGCTGGTTCTCACTTGGCTTTTGCAGCTCTCTCTTCCACTCTCTCTATGAGCTTGCGGGGTCTCCAGGGCCCTCTTTGTCAAGGCTTGTGTGCTAGGGCACTTTGTGTCTTTACAGCATTTAGGTACGTTGTGCAATGTAATTAAAATAACACCATTTGAAGCAAAATCAGCAGGGTCCCTATCCTCTTTCCCGGTAAGTAGGCTGCAGTATCAGCTTTCCAAGCTGCTCTTGCTTGGTTTGGTTTCCTTCCTTTGCAGAGAGTGCATCAGCAGCCAGTGTGTAGGCTGGAGCTATTCCGAGGCTGTCTGCAGGCTAATCACAGCCAGGCAGGAGACGGCATCTCCCAGCCTCAGATCTGCGGTAATTAGGATGGATGTGGCAAGGGAAACGAGAGCAGAGCAAACCTCTCCCCTCTTCTCAAAACCAGGTCAAGCATGTTGTAACTAACAGCCTGCTAGAAGCACATTGTATTCTGCATGACAGCACACATGTCCCTGCTTCTGTATTGCTTCTTCCCCTTTCCCCATGTCAACGCCAACCTGATTTCTGCCCTGCACAAGCCTGCTTCACAGTGGGTCATGAATTTTGGCACCTTTTGCTGTCCATGAACACCGGTGGCCCTGAGTACTCAACCAAGTGGTGAGAATACCTGGGTCCTGCCCTCCACAGGGCCATACTTGCAGAGGTACCCAGACCTCAGGGCATGCTTTCCTACACCAGTAACTTTCTTCTGTGAATAAATTTGCTGTAATGACTTTTCTTTAAACACTTCAGGAACCTCCTCAGTCTCTTGCTCTTTGCTCTGTCTCCCTTAGGGCCCATGCTTCGGTAGTGACCATGCCAAGGATCTTCTGTCCAGGAGAAGGTGGGTGCCCACCTCATTGGAGCCCTTTTGTAAGTCTCAGCTTTATTTAGGAAGCCTAGCTCTTTGGTGACACAGCTGTGGTGCTGAGAAAATATACAGAAGTAAAAGCAGTATAGGTGCCTGGAAACACCTGAACTAAAATTAAGTACCACATTTCTTCCCTCTGTCACTAAGGCAAACCTATGCATCATGCAAACTTCTGCAGTGGGGCTTCAGTGCACCAGTCTGCTCTTGATTGTGATCCTCTGTAGGTGTCTCCCAAGCCCATGTTAGCAGCACATTCCCATTTGCCTTCCTCTCTCCTTGCCCAGAGCATGTTTGAATAGCCTGTGCAGCACAGGGACAGCCTGGGAGCCTGAAGCCCTTCCTCACCCATGTGTTTCCATGTGCAGGACAGGAAATGATGCTGCTGGGGAGAGAGCTCTGCTTTCTCCTTGCTGCACAGTCTGTAAGGCAGATGTTAGCACTTGAGTCCCTCAAGGGTGTTGGGGTCAAAAGGGTCTTTGGCCAGAGCTTTGCCCTTTGCTGCAAGAATCTGCCAGAAGGTAGTAATGACACCACCAGCAGAAATACCATCCCAGCTTCTTACTTTCCATGCAGCCTCTGGGAAAAAAATCAAGTGGGACACAGGAGTCCTGGTCCAGTAGCCTTGAGGGAGCAGAATTTGATGTTGCCCCAGAGAAGCCAGCCTGCCACCATGCTGCTCCTCAGATGGAGCAGAAAGCAGCTGTCCTGCCTGGCCCTGCATAGATGAGTGACCTTCAGATTCTGGTTTATACTTCCTTCTAGAGGCAGAAATGTTTGTGCATGGCCTGGCACCGTCCGGACATGGAAGTGCCACCACAGTATATGCTGTAACGGCCGTGTTTGTGCTCCGGAGCTTCTGGCTTTGCAAGTCCATGCTGTGGCAAGGCTCTCCCCACCACACAGCATCAGTAGTGAGCTTGGCAACTGCAGCTCTGCTCAAGGGAACCAGCCCGTGCCCCAGACATTCCCTAATCAGGCACTTGTCCACTGCAGTAATGAAGCTGATGCCCTGGGTACCTCATTCACCCTCTGCCACAGGGTAGAGGAAGCGGAAAATGGGACTTTTGGTGAGGGACATGTCAAGAACCAGCCTTCCCCCTCCCACCTACAGCTCCTGTTCCTAAATCCCAAACTCCTCTGCCCTCCAGCTCAGGGCTCAGGTTGGAAGGACCTCGGTGTCCTGAACCTCCTCCTATGCTTCGGCCACTAGGTGATGCTGTGCCTCTCGTAATTATTAAAAAGCGCTTATAAATTCCTGATACTTTTAACAAATGCAGTGTTGGAGAGAATGTCCTCGGAGCTTCATCTGATATTCATGGCTCTCCCCCTTGTACCACGCTCAGAGCTGAAAATATTTCCACTTGGCACTGAATGATGCTCCACTGTGCCCTTTTTCTGTAAGCAGGAGGTCCGGGGCACAACATGAGCCAGGAGGGATTAAGCTGTCATCCTCCCTCCCGGGGAGAAAGAGCAACATCATCCGAAAAACGTGGCCAGAATTTCCCAAGTGCAAATAAAGCCCGGACAGACGCAGGCAGGGAGAGAGGCCGGAGGAGCTGAGCGCAGGATGGGGTAGATGACCCACCAGCCCTTAGTGCCAGCACTGCCCCAGGGGCGCACCCCGCAGTATGCCAAAGGGACACCTTACGGCGTCTACCTGGCCGGACACCACTGCGGCAAGGACAGGAGTTTTACCTAGATCCTTCCCAGAACTGAGCTATTCTCAGCTGCCGGCGCGGCTGCGGGAACCCCAGCTGCCAGTCCCAGGAGGTGCCGCAGCCCGTCTGGACTGAGAGATGGGAGCAACAAAGCCCCTTCGCCTCCCTCGACCCTGCCTTTGGCAGGCAGGGGCTGCCGCAGCCTCCCGCCTCCGCCCCGGCCCCAGCGGCGCCGTGACCCCCCGCCGCGGCTCGCCTGCGCTCCGTGTCCGTGTGCGTCGGCAAGCGGCAGGGCTGAGCGCCGGGCGGGAGCTCCGGCCGGCCCAGCGCAAGGAGGCAAAGCTTGCGAAGTCCACCCAAACTTCCACCCAGGCTGCCCGCAGCTCTGCCCGCCGTCCCCACACCTGGCGATGCCGTACTCACCGTGGTCGCCCGCAGCTGCAGAGGTTGCCCATGTCGCTCCTTCCTCCATGAAGCAGAATTGTTTTCTGGACAGGGAGAGCTTGTATTTCCTGGTTCCTGCTCGGCCCCTGGCTCTTCCAAGGGAGTGTCTGGCAGTGTCGGATTTCTCTCCATCGCCGCAGCGACGCTTTGCTAGGCCCGTGCATGCCATCTACCGGAGGGCTTGCCCGGGGCTCCCCGCGCCCCCGGGGCCCGCCCTCACCTCCTGCTACCCAGGGAGGAGAGGGCAAGGCGGCAGCATGCCTCACGGCCTCAGCCCTGGGGCTAAAATTCTACTTTATGATTTGTACAGTGGGTGTCCCTCCGCTATCCCTCTCTCCCACCGGCACCATCCTGCTGATACCAGCAGTGATGAAGAAGAGGATGGAGGAGGGACTTCAAATGTTCCTGACCAAAAGGAGGAACACCAGGGTGGGAGCTCTCAGTGCTGTTCCTGCTGTTCATCGTTGCATCTCAAGCAGGATTTCAGACAAATTTGTGGCACTGGCTGGCATCATCTGGGAAAGAGAGCGTATCTTCTAGGGAGGGAGATGATGCCCCATCAAAGGTGAGAGCCGGCTTGCAGGTCTACTCTCAGCTGAGCTCTAGTGCTGCTGCTTCTACTGCAGGCAGAACTGCATATGCAACCTCGGGGACATTACTGGGAATACATTTTTTTTTTAAAGCTACTTAGATTTGTGTATGTATCTGTGCTTTTGAGAATGACAGAATCCCATGAGGGACCTTGCATTGTTAAGGACCTGCAATACAGCTCTTAGGCTTACCCCTTAGCATGTCAAATAGGAGCATTAGTGTGCAGTTTACCTCTCTACCACTGCTGAGAGCCCTTGATACTCTTCCTGGTAATTCCTGGACTGAATGACAGGTAGCTAGCTGACCTCCGGCAGCTCTAAGAGAGCTGATACTCAGTACTGAAAGATACCATGTTAATGTAGTCCTCGAGCAGAAACTGTGCTCCTCAGCTTTGGTTTGGCAGTCAGCTCCCGTTCTGTGCAGGCCTGAATACCTTGTGCTGACAAGTGGGTAGGTATTAATTCACCCTTGTGGTGGGCTGTCTCAGAAACCAGCCCTAGTCCCCTACTCCAGCTGTAGCCATGCTCTCAGCCAGGCTCACAGAATCATTTATCAATTGCCCAAGTGCAGAGCAAAGCTACCTGTCCAGAAGTGGCAGGAGGAGAAGGGTTCTGCTTTGAAGGGATCACGGGGCACCGCTACTCCCTTAGCTGAATCCTGGATGAGTTGTGCTGTGACCTGTAGACCATGAGTCTTGCTCTGAATCTGCTCCTCAGCATGTGACTGGAGAAATTGCACAGCTCAGCCTGCACCACAGCACCCTGGCGAGAATTTAGGATCAGATTTATGCAGGCAGATGGGATTCAGTCCTGGTCCCAACAGGACCGTGTTCTCAGGGTCCTGCAAAGACTGGGTGGTCTCACCAAGTCTGGCCCTGCTTGGGAAGTTGCAGACTGTGTGTCTCTGGGTTTGCCACAGACACTGTTGATTTAGTGAGCCAGTGTCTGTTTTGATTTCTGGGATAACTTGGGCTTTGCTGCTTTGTGGAGAATAAAAAAAAAAAAAGGCTGGGAGCCTGTTCCCATCATCCCCTCTCACAAATACTGGAGCTGCTGGTTTGAGCTCCACCAGAGAAACAGAAAGGCATCAAAAACATTGGCAGAGCTGGAGAGCATTTGGCTGCCACTCTGCATTCCCTGCTCGGTCGGTGTCTGCAGGGATAAAAGAGAGCATGGCTTCCAGAGCTCCTGCTCAGCAAACTGATCAGGCTATTTTGTGCAAAGCCTGCCAGGGTGCAGAGGAACAGCCCAGTGGCTGACACCAGGCAGTGCCAGCCCCTCTCACTGCATCACTGATCGGGGCAGCTGCCTTCAGGCACTCAGGGACATGGTCTGGGTAACAAGCTGTGCAACTGACACAGGACGAGCCTGCAAGCTCCCAGTGGTAGAGAATGAACTCGCTGGAGAGAGCTCTGAACTGTTTTGGGCACTTTTGTCTTAGATCCGCTCCTGGTGCAGCCCCAGCCCTGGCCACATGCTGTTTTCAGCCCTCAGTGGTTCAGCAGCCCACAGCCCTTGTGTTGCAGAGTCAGAGCGGGGCCAGATGGCGCTTCATGCTCTAGTGTGTGCCATGTCTGCATTGTGTGTGTTATGTGCACTCCTTCAGCCAGGCACCCTTTGCCCAGCTTGCAGGTCATATGTTGGCCATCCTCCCTGTCCCCAGTCCAGTGAAGGTGTTTATCCTAGTGACAGGGGGCCTGCAGTGAGCAAGGGGACAATCGATCCTTCTTACCAGCGCAGAAGATGCTAGAATAGAGACAAAGAAAAGCCTTTAATAGCTGCTGCTCTGAAGTGGCTGCAAGTTTGAGGAATCCTTTAATAGCAGGGGACTAAGGAAATTATGGCCATGCCTGAGCCCACACGCAGACACAGGTCTCTGTGCTCACCACAGGGATATGGGTGCTGGAACTCATGTCTCCTGGAACTCGGGTGGGTGCTGCTGTGAATGGGATGCAGCATGTATCTGGTGCAGCACATGAGGCTGGTGCGGTGTGCACTGAGGAGCAGAGAGAGGCTCGTACACAGGGGAGCAGTTAAGGACTGGGCTGTTCCTGCCTTTACAAGCAGCTGCTTCAGGTGACTGAAAGTCACTAGCCCAGGATTATCTTTGGAATTATTATTGATGACTTAGACAAAGCCTGTTGTAAAGGTGATTTTTATTTTGACAGTGTCTGAAATGCTTACTGGCAGCAGCTTATCTGGTCCTACTTCACGAGTAAGGACATCCCTCAGCGGTACAGACTGTGAGTGTGGGTATCTGATCTGCACCGGGGGGGGATGGAGGCTTAGCCATCGTCTTGCTTGCTCTCATGAGGCTAGCAGGGTCCCTGAGAAGTAGAAAATAGCTGCACAGTGGTTCACTCTGGTCTAGATACCACTTTGCCTGGCAAGGGTGAAAGAGCAGCCTTATACCAGCAGGCATATTCAGCAGGTTGTTTCAGCAACCGAGGAGGTATGCTGCATGGGATAGACTACTGAGCAGGGCATTTCTGGCCCTATGTATTCATGGAGACAGAGTACAGAAGCCTGCAGGTCATAACCCAGCAGGAAGAGGGAGAAGCTCTGTCCACAGGGACCTTGGAATCTCCTATCTCCTCTGTGGGAGGGCTGCACTGAGGCATGCCAGGGATCCCCATATTTGGCCAGTGACACAGCATTTTGGCTGCTTTAATTGGCTCTGACAAGACAAGGATTGCAACTGGCACCTGCTGAGCCCTCGGGGCCATCCGAGGCAGCAGCTGCCACTGACAGCAGCACACTCGATCCCTGGCCCAACATCACAAGACTACAGAGACATTTCTCATGTAGCTGGTAGTATCACAGCGTCTGCAAAAGGGGCCAAATTCATCCCCTCTGTGACTCTACAGAAAGTGCCGGGATGCCAGCAAGGCACTTGGGATCTGAGTAGAGCCTTTCCCTTCAGCGTTTGGGGTTCACTCCCCTCACAAGAGCTGAAAAGGTCTGTGTGTGAACAAGCCTTATGTCCCATAAACTAGAGGGCTGAAGCAAGCAGAGACCATGGATTGGCATTCGTTCACTTGGGCTAACTCCAACTGCAGGTCTGGAAATGCACAGCAAGCCTCCAAGAGCCCATCACTCTACACCTTTTCTCCTTGAGGCTACTGCCCACTGAGGACTCCCTGCAACAACAAGCAACTCCAGCTGCACCTGAGCCAGGAGGGCCAGTCACGGAGGTCACCCTGGCTGTCCCTCCAAGTCCCCACTGATGCCGTTTCCACAGATGAGCTCAGTGTGAACTCTCCGCTGCTCTGCTCCCTGCATCTGGAGCAGCTAAGGCGCTGTCCATCCTTCCCGCTGCAGAGTATCTTGGCCAGAAGCAACACGAATCCAAGGCAAACAAGATTAGAGGCAGATTTATTCCTCTTTCCTCCTGAGAGCTGCAGGCACTTTTACAGAACAACAAGCACCTTCCATCTCCACAAAGGTCAGCCACTAGCTCAGAAGCAAGGCACTGGGATCATCTCTTCCCTCTTCCCAGTACCCTTCTGGGCTAGAGCACAGCAGCTGTTTAATGGTCCACTGTGACACAGCATCACAGTTTAGGGCAAGAGTGACCCTTGCCATTTGGAGTGAGAGAAGAGCACCCTGCATGGTGCTCAATGAGCGCTTGACCTAGGAGAAAACTTGCACTGGAGTCCTTCACACTAACACTTTATTCCCCCTCTTTTTTTCAGTTCCAAGTCCCTTTTTCCAGCCATCAGTCTTAAGAAGCAGAAGTTTGGCACATATATGGCTGTCTCACAACCCTGCTAAACACTGATGGTGAGAAATAGGGGTCTGGCACTGTGGATTCCCCATCCCCATCCCCCCGCCTTCCCTGTGCAAGCCCAGAGATCTGGTGCCTTTAGGATTCTTCCTTCCCTTTTCCTTCCTCAGACTGTTCTTCTTTTCCCACTGGCTGCTCCTGTTGCATTATCTTCACCTCGTTGACTCTGGCCTTCATCTCTTTTCCTGTCCGGGGAGCCACAATGCTTAAGATGCCATCATGGGACAATGTGGCTCTCACCAGCAAGGGGTCGACATCCAGAGGGAGGATGTAGGTCCTGGTGAACTCTCGGGAGATGAAGCCATGGCGGTCAGCCTTCTGTGGGTGCTGCCCCATCACCTCCAGCAGGTTGTCTATGGTGCGGACGGTGAGCTCATCTGGCAGGAAGTGGCAGACATCCAGGAACACCTGGAATTTGTGCTCATTGAGGCTGATCTCAGAGGTGCCTCGATCCAGCTGCTTATTGATCCGAGGCCTGATGTAGTAGCCATGGTACAGGGCAGGGGCTAAGATCTCACATGGGGACACACCTGAAAATGAGACTCAATGAGGAATGTGGGGTTTCCAAGGGAAGGAGTTGGAGAAGGATGGTTGGCAGCAGACAGGGGAGAGAGACAGGAAGAGGCTGGGACCTGGCAAACACCTTGCTTTTGCTGCCACATCAGCACAATATGGATGGAATCTCGTGAGGTTCCTACCTTTGTGTCTGTAAAACACACACAGAGCCAGATGCCTGCCAGCCGCTGCCTCCCACCACACAGCTGGCAGCTGCCAGCAAGCCAAGGGGCTGGCATCCAGCTTGTCTGCTGGGTGGACGGGGAGGGACCGGTAGGTGCATTGGGCTCTCTGCAGTGGCCCACAGCCAGGGATGGGCATGGAAAATGCTGATGGTTAAGAAACTGCCCTGAAGAACTAAAGGCCTTTTGTTTGCCATTGTACAGGGGGCTTTCCTTGGAGCTTTTTTCCTTTTCACGCTGTTGTGCTGGTGCTGAATGGTTCTGCTGCTGCCCACATTCCTTCCCCTCTGCCAGCCACTGCCAGGCTTTGTGCTGAACACCACAGCTCAGCTTTTCTCCACAGCCCCCGGCTGCAAAAACTCCATCTCCCCACCCCCCTGGAGCATTTTGCTCCATGTTTGCACAGCATATGCATGAATGCCAGACCACTGGGGGCACGAGGGAGGGAGAGACAGCAGTAGGCATGGATGAAGGAAGTGGACCTGAAGAGACAGACCCTGGCTATTCCCTGAATATCCCCCCCTGATTTGGCCTGGGTTCTTATGGTTAAAATTCCTTGGCTCTAGCTTCCCTATCCTGCTCTGGAGCTCAGTCTCCCCATGGGGACTTCACCAGCACTCCTGCACCAGAGGAGAGAAAGGTGCCAGGGGGATCCCATCTCCTTTCTTACCTTCTCCAAAGTTCTGGTCGTAGATCTTGCTAGGGTTGGCAAACTCGTACTCCGAACTCATGGGATAGGCGTGGGGGACAGTCCGTGCAGCCATGGTGTGTCCGAGAAGGGGACCTTCCAAGCACTCACTGCCTCTGAGAGTGAAGGCTGCAGACTGCAAGGTTTTAATTGGGCGAATTCCACAGGGAGGAGTGTGTGATAAAAAGATGGACCAAAATAGCCATGCACACAGGCCCCAGGATGACTCGCCAGGGTGACGAAGGAAGCTTCTCGCTGCATTCCAGCAGGGAATGCAGGCACTGCCTGCAGTCAGGGATGCCTCGGGAAAATCCCACATGTCCTCCCAGTCTCTGAGATCCCCTCCTCAAGCAGGGGATGCAGGAGGCAAAGGGCAGCCAAGTACAGCAGGGGGGCACAGAGGTGAGCTGAGGGAGGCTGAAGTAGGAGAAAGCAGGACAGACCCCAGGCTCTGATGCTTATAGAGCTCCCAAAGGTAAGGGCCAGCAAGAAGGCTCATTGTAAGCAGGTTCAGGGAGTTCCTGACATTGGACCTGCTGGCCCTGAAGCATGCCATGAGGACAGGGCAGTTACTGATGCTGGCTGGTGCTTGATCAGGTCATGCAAAGTCATGTGAAGTCACTGTCACACCCATCGCCCCACTTTGAGCTTAGGGCCCAAATCAGCCCCTCCTGTACCCTACACAAAGGAGCTTCATTTTCCCAGAAGCTGGGCGGACGGCTCAAGCATTTTGTTCCTATGAGTAGTGAATTGCTGGAGGTAGTTAAGGCTAGACAGAATCCAGATCCCAGTACTGATGCCTGCACATCCCAAACTGTGCTGCTGCAAGCTGGCTGTCCAAGCTGTTCCTGGCCAGGGCTTTGGCACAATGTAATGAGACCTGGAGAAACGCTTGTGCCAGAAATCACGAGTTAACCAGGAATCTGAAGCTGGCATAGATCCAGTTTTATTGGACTGGGCGGGGAGGGAGCTGGGGGAGAGTAGTGCGCAATTAAGCTCCCTGTACCCTGAAACCAGAGATTTTTTTGTGTCCATGTCCCTGCAGTATGAGAGAGCAGGTGCACTGCTGTTGATGTAATGGGGAATTGGAGAACTTATTTATGGCCTGAGCTGTCACACAGAGCAAATTCTGCTGCCTATTCTTGCAGGCAAGCTGAAAGGAAGAGGGTCAGACCCTTTTGCAAAGGATTGGTGGTGCTAGCAGTAAGAATGATGTGCCTCTGAGCCAGTAAACATGTTTAAGTTGCAAGCTTGCAGAGGCTAGCTCTTGCCCTTTAAGGACATTTGCTAGGCTGAACCCATTCCCATGATTTACGTTCACGGGCGAGGGAGGAATTAATATAAATGTGTAAATTAAGACATTAGGAGCATAATTATAGGAAATCATCTTATTGCAGGGGCACAGGCAGACAGAGGTAGCTTCCCTGAAAAGGCATGGCGCAGTGCAGCGCCATGGAGGCTGTTGGCATGCCCAGTTTATCTCTGCTCACAGCCCTCTGGTGTACTCTGAGGTGACAGTGTCGGGCTCTTCTGCTTTCTTCAGCAAAGTGTTTTTTGTAGTGGGCAAAAGACGAGAAGTGTTGGGCCGATGCACTGTGGAGAAAGCCATCCTTCCTTTGCGCACACACCAATGGGCATGCACTAAGTCAGTGGGGCTTACTGGGCTGCAAGAGAGCCACACTGCCAGGGGTATCTCAGCAAAGACCTCCTGGGATCTTTCCTGTCCTCTGAATAAAGCAAGCCTGTGGCTTCCTTTGCCTTAAGGAAATGCAGAGTTCTTCCGAGTCTGGTGGGTGATGTGGGGAGCTGAATCTCAGTGCTGGCAGTGGGAACAATGGCCCCTTGTCATTTTCCCTGTGAGCCAAAGATAGGAGCTGCATTGATCCTGCTGGCATCCAAAGCAGCTGGGAACATCCACCAAGCCTGCCTGGGACTCAGCAGATAAACAGCACGTGGGGAGCGGGGCGGGCTGCTGGGCAGTTTGGCTTCTTGCTGCCCCATTAGACTCCTTTTCTTCTTCTCCCCTTCCCCCTCCTCTTCAGCAGTGTGTTCAAATCCCCCAGACAGCTACTGGGCACCGCTGAAGGGACCAGCCCAGGAGCGGGACAATAAAATCCCTGACACCACTGTTCAAGAGGCCTCGGGGCGGGGGGGGGAGGGGAGGCAGGCCAGCTGCACGGGTATAAAGCTGTCCCACACTCCCAGCACAGCACTACAGCACAGTTGTTGGCCAGGCTCCTCCAGCGCACTCCAATGGATATCACCATTCATAATCCCCTGATCCGCAGACCTCTGTTATCTTGGTTGGCACCAAGTCGTATCTTTGACCAGATTTTTGGAGAGCACCTGCAGGAGTCAGAGCTTCTCCCGGCTTCCCCCAGCTTCAGTCCCTTCCTGATGAGATCCCCCATTCTTCGGATGCCCAGTTGGCTGGAGACAGGACTCTCTGAGGTAATCTTCCCTTCTTAATGCTCTTTGTTATTGCTGTGTGCACATCCTGCAGGGTCTGGAGCTGGAGACCCATGAGAGCTGAGAGCTTGGACGCTGCTTGTAGGTGGTTATTAGGAAAAGGCTGGGGTAAAGGGTGCTGCGTTTGTGCCTCTGCTCCTCTGCATTACGCAAGAACCTCTGCATGCTCTGCTAATCATTTGTGACAGAGCGAGTATTGCCATAGTGTTGGTAATAGAGGCAAACAGAGCTGAGTGTGTGGCAAATGACTTAAGAACTGACGGAAGAAAGGAGGAAGCCTAATTTCTTTGTCTGCTGTGCAAAAGTTTCCATCCCACTCCCTCCTGAGAAGCAAAAAGCACAGGGATAGTGGGCAGGGTAGTGAGATCCTCATGTCAGGTAGTGTGGGAGCTCATGGTTGCTGAGGAAATAGGGGCCTATTTTAAAGAATCACTGCTGAAAAGAGCAGCATTTTAAGTAAGATACAGGACCTAAAGGATTATGAAGCAGCCATCTGCTTGCTTCAGGGGCTGAGCCAAGAGGCATGCAGTTCGAACAACCTTGCCTGTTCTGCCAGTCAACTGTCTTATTTACAAGTAACTTGTAGAGCTATTCTAAGACAAAGGAGTGAGAGGAAAGTACTTTTTAATCTTTGCATAATGTTTCCCTTGCTTTAGTGACCTGGGTCTGGCTGTCCACTGAAGGAGCCATAATAAGCACCACAGATAGTAGCGTCTGACTAGCTCAGTGGAGAAATCTTCACAAATAATCTAGAAGGAGGAGGATGCACTTAGACCCCCAGGTCAAACTGTGGAAACCAGTAAGCCTAGAGCTGGCGCAGTGGCTGCCTCCACATCCCAGAGCAGAGCTCCAGGATGCAGATTAAGAGAACCTCTTCCTCACCTCCAAGGAAAATATTTATCCCATGTGATCAAGAGAAAGCATTCCCATTTTAGATACTGTAGTGGTGGGCATTAATGTAACAGGCCAGCAAGGGTCAAAGCCACCCAGATCAGAATCACAGGATCAAATGAAGGTCAGACAGTGAGTGTGTGTAGATACCAGCTTGAGTCTTGAACTGCTACATTCTGAGAGCCTTTTTAAGCTGAAACCCTCACCTGCTCTTTTCTGAAGTTGCCTCCTTGTTTTGCAGATGCGACTGGAGAAGGACAAATTTTCTGTAAATCTTGATGTGAAGCATTTCTCCCCTGAGGAGCTAAAAGTGAAGGTGCTTGGGGACATGATAGAAATTCATGGGAAACATGAAGAGCGCCAGGTACTTCTACTTTAACTGTGCAACTGATATAATCAGTGTCAACTTCCTCATCTATGGTTAAACAAGGAGACTGCAAAACAATCCTCTCCTGTGCTCATCTCAAATCCTTCTAATGTTTTTTATCAACCAATCCTAATGGAAGATGCTCTGTGCAAACCCCCCAGCTGAACCCAGGCTGGGCAGCAACAGGGTGGAGATTTATTGCTGATGTTACATGAACTGTGAACTGACCTGGAAAATCATCTTTGAAATGGGCATTTCTGGGCCTCCTTCTTTCTGGGAAGAGGCCAGGAATGCAGGGAGGCATTCGATAAGCTAACAACAAACCGTAACAATTAAACCACATAATGAATCAGTGCATTGCCCTGTTCCGTTACCATGAGGCTACCTCTTCCTGAAAAAGGCCCGTCTATCCGTTTGTAATCCTTACAGGTTTTGTTCTGCTGTCAGTCACCCCACTGCTTGCTGGCTCTGGAGACCTGTGTGGCAACAGAAGTCAAAAGCCATGTCCAAAGCTGTATGTAACGGGGTTTGCCAGTCCCTGTCTTGCCCCCCGCCCTGCCTCCTTGCCAGAAGGAAATGAATATGCATGATAAAGTAGCTGTGTTACTAGAGTTCTCAGCTCCAAGACCTTCTGGGAGCACAGATCTGTCAGTCAGGAAACACAGCACTACTTGTAGCTGATGGAAGCCTGTAACCCTGACATAGCTTCTGCAAATTTTTTTCGCTAAGAAAATAACCACCACTATAGCAGATACCAGCTCACTAGAAAGCTGTGTATTGCTAGAGCTCTGGAAATCCTCAGGAACAGATGTGGTTGGCATTGCTTGTAGACCTAGCTGCTGCATCTTAGGAATGACAGCCCACCACTCACTGTGCAATGAAGCCAGTCTCCGGCTGGCACAAGAGCTGGAACATAAAGACTCCTCCTCTAAAGAGTGTACCTGCAGGCACCTGCAGCCTAGGCAGGGCAGTGTCTCACTTCGGCCAGTCTTGGCTCTTTAAAAAGGGCATCTCATAATAAAACACTTTTAGCTTTCTGAAAAGTTTTCCTTTGAGGGCTGGAGCTTCCCAATCTCAGACTTTATGCAAGGGGCTCATGGTTTAGGTGGAACTGAGTGAACATTTCTAATCAGGGCTGTTCCTTCTCTTCTCCTTTTGAAGGATGAGCATGGCTTTATTGCCAGGGAGTTCAACAGGAAATACAGGATTCCAGATGATGTGGACCCTCTGACCATAACCTCATCACTTTCTCTGGATGGTGTCCTGACTGTGAGCGCACCGAGGAAACAAAGTGACGTCCCTGAGCGCACTATCCCTATCACCCGTGAAGAGAAGCCTGCCATTGCAGGGGCGCAAAGGAAGTAGGCTGCTATTTAAAGTCACCCTCAGGGGGGCCATTCAAGAGCACTTTTTCATCAGACGCCAGCTATACTGAATGGCTACTCTTATTATTTATGCTGAGTAAGTTTACTAACAAATAAAACATGAATAAGCAGTTTGTATTTTTTTGTTTTGAGCACTGAGGACAAGGGAGTGTTGGGTCAAGAATGCTGTGTAAGGTTGCTGTGTGGGGAAACGTACCTGGCATCATTCCTGCTTCAGGCCTGAGTGGCAGGTGTGTCCAGGAGAGCTTGTCTTGGTGTTCAGAAACACTTCGCCAGTTTCACTTCATGTACTCTAATGTTTTGCAAACATCTAATTGCAAACATCTAATTGCACGAGCCTTTTCCTTCAGTGTTGCCAGAGGATTTCAGTGTTTCACAAGCAACAGAAAAGTTTCTCCAGTGGAGATTAGACTGGTATAACAACTTCACAAAACAAGTGAAACCCATTCAAAGTGTGGGTATTAGATAACAACTGAATGGAAGACAAATGTATCTTAAATCTGTAGAATGACTCATGTTATGGAGAAGCATCCAAGTGCTGCAAGCAATTCAGAACAGTTGCAGATGAAAACTGCACAGCTGCAGTAAACACAGATAAATCCAGAGAGGAGAAAAATGTCCTGCTCTCATGATGCAAATCACATCACTTTGAAACCATGTTGTCAGTGCCCTTCAAACAATCAATAGGATCTGACGTCTACAGTATTAATCTGATCTATGCTAACACTGTTGAGTGGTACAAAACACTACTAAGTCCTTCTCAAGTGTCATCATCTGCTTAGCACCTCTCTTCAAAGGGATATGAGCATAAAGGAAAGTCTGTATTACTGGAATTGAATTTCTAAAATTCATCTCCAAAAAAGACAGAATGCCATAGATCTGTTGCACAAATCATCAGACTCAGTTATGACCTGAGCTATTTTCTATGTTCCTTACAACTGCTGAGACAAAAGTTATATTAGAAGGGATCAGTTTAAATCTCAAATGAACAGAGATGACATCCTGCTTCCATGGCGTTAAGTGAGAAAGATAAAATGACCACTCAGAGATGTGGGGACATTGTCAAAATTCCCAAATCCCACCTAATTGCCAAGGTCTAGTGTTTCCTGTTAGCTGGTTCTAATAAGCTCTTCCAGTTAAGGTGTTAGTTGGGCTTGACTGACAAGGCACGGGGTGACTGATGACTTGCAGTCACCACTGCACATAAAACAAACAACAGAAACACACATAGGTTACAAACAGTACAGCTTGGAAAGCAGGAAGAACATTTCTCACATGATGCTACATTTGGCTTTAATGTGTGACAGGTCTTTTTGCTTGAAGGATATCCTCGTAGCACTGCTAGCAGACAGGCCTCCCGTTTTTCTGAGGGCATAGTTGCAGATTCTCTCCCATCTCTGCTGCTTTTCCTGCATCCTTCTTGTTCCTTCTCTGAGTGTTGGACACAAAGAAAGAAAATGCTGCAATATGGAGGCCTGTAGTCTGCTGTGTAGCAGAACTGAGCAGTTGGGCAGAACACAGGAGGTTCCAACTCAGGGTGGTGGCCCAGAAACCAATGACGTTCTCATTCAAATTCTAAAAGAATAAACAAAAATAACTTGAGGAAGTGCAAAATAGTAAGAATATATCCAGAAAGTGCAACTGAGGGAAATCTTTTCTATAGAGCAGGGTTTTGTTAGGCTCAAACTCAGGAGCAAGAAATGGGAATTTTGAGTGAAAGCTCATTGGGGATAAACGTGATGAGGTTAGCCTCACAAGAACGATTGAAATGCAAATACCACTCCCTGAATGACTCGAAATACCTGTTCTGTGGTGGCACAGGAGCACAACTCAACAATGAGAAAACGACAGAAAACATTTCTCTCATCTCAAAGCACAAATGTCTTTCAGATGCTCCTCTTTAGCTACCCTACAGACCCAACAGACTATGTTTCAGATCCGTGCACGTACTTTTTATTCTCTGATGTTGTTTCAAAGCAGTGAGTATACTGAAAAGAAAAACTCATATTTAGCATGGCTAAATATAAGTTAAAATCTTTAACACTTTATATCTTACAGGAAGACCAAAGTATCTCCAATTGCACTACTACTTTCAAATCAGTCTAACCTAAGATCACAAAGCTTTGGTGATGACTTTTGATTCACCATCTGAACAGCAAAGGAGAGAGCTGGACTGGGGCCACAAAGGAGTAAGACTGAGTTTTAATAAGAAAGTATTCCTCACATCTTTACTCCTGTAGTGAAACTGTTGCAGGGCATTCATCAGAGAAAAGGGTGCTGACTGTTCTCTTCTGCATTTCTTAAAAACAGTAGAAAAGACTACCACTGCGGCTGCAGAAAGGGAAGCGAGGCTTAGTTCTGATGTATTTGCAGCTGGGGATGGAAAGGATAATTCCCTGTGTGCATGGTGGTATGGCAAGTATCTATTTTCCTATGTGATCCTGCATTTCTCCGTTCACCTTCCTGAATACCTCTCCAAGTAACTTACCAACCCTTTGAAACAGACGAAGTGATTTACCCAAGGCCACATGGACCGAATGTCTAAACCAGGACCAGCCCTCACAGACTGCAGGCGGTAGGTCTCTGTTGGAGCTTGTCCTTGCCAATTTTAAGCCTTCCTGTCATTACCCGTGCGACTCCTGAAAGGCTGTCCTCACCCTGTGCAGCAGCCGAGGGCACACAAATAGAACAGGGGACAGCAGAGCATGGCTGTTCTCTCCCGCAGACCTGGGGCTGCGGCGACCCGGCAATTACAGCTCCTGCCCCGGCCGGGGCCGCAGGCAGCTATTTGGGCAGAGGGTCCGTGTGGGCGAGCGGCTGCCGCACAAGCACCGGAGAGGCGCCCCGAGGCCCAGGCCGCGCCCGAGGGCAGAAGCCGCCTCCGCAGCGAGCCCGGGGGAAGCGCGGAGGCCGGGGACCGCCGCCAGGCTCCACAGCCGACCGACCGCGGCCTCACCGAGGAGCGGTGGGGAGCGGCACGACGCTGCCAAGGGGCGATGAGCTCACCAGCGGCCGGCAGACACGTCATGAGGGAGCGCCGGCGGCCCGGGAGCGCCGGGAGACGGGCTGACTTGCGGGCATGGAGGCGGCGCGCCGCGTCCTGCTGCTCGGCGAGGGCAACTTCTCCTTCGCCGCCTCCCTGTGCGGGGCGGCGGGGACCCACGTCGTGGCCACTTGCTACGAGAGCGAAGAGGAGGTGTGCGGGCGGGGGCGGGCCGCGGAGAGCATCCGGCGGCTGCGGGAGACAGGTGGGCCGGCGCCGGCGGGGCTGGGCCGGCCGCGGGGAAGGGAGGGAGGGTGGTAGTGGGGGCGCTCGGGCAAAGCGACGTGGGGGGCCGGGCCGGGGCGGTCGCGGCAAGGGTCTAGAGCGGCGTGCCTGCCTTCCATCAGGGACCTGGCGCTGCCCTGCCTCCGCGGGAGCTGTCCTGGCGCGTTAGAGCCCTCCATCGCCCCGGGCGTCTCAGGAGGACACAGGCCACTAGGAGCTGGAGTGGTCCGAGAGGCTAAGTCAAACGCCCTAAAATCTAATCAGACTGAAATAGCTCTGAAACGAGCAGCCAGTTAGCAGAAGCCTCTGCAAGAGAGCAAAGGGAGCCTAGGCTTTCTGGTTTTCCTGACGCATGTGAGTGGGAAGACGCCTGGCAGCTGCTGCTCTGATATGCTTCAAAATGGACCAGAGGACTTTAATAGCTACATTTCTTTAAAATTTTCTGTAATGATAAACACCAAAGACTTGGGTTTTGTTTACTTTTTGAAGGAGCTGAAGTTGTGTTTTCTGTGGACTGCACCAAGTTGAAGGACTATTTTTTACCAGAACAAAGAGAATTTGATTGTATTTATTTCAACTTCCCGCACTGTGGGAGAAAGGCTGGGGTGGTGAAGAATAGAGAGCTTCTTGCCCGCTTTTTCCATAGGTGAGTAAACCAGAAGTGGTTCTATGCTAATTGTCTGCTGTGATACAGCTTTCTAGCGGTGTTACAGGTGTTTTTCTGGCACTGTAAAATTTCTGGGTGTGCTAGCAGGATTTTTCTTGTTGCCTGGCTTTCCTTCCAGCTCCACAGAAGTGCTGACAGAGGAGGGAGAGGTCCATGTAGCTCTTTGCAATGGACAGGGTGGGACACCTGCTGATCGACCAAGGAGAGAATGGCACAACAGCTGGCAAATAGTGGCTGTGGCAGCAGGCGCTGGATTTATCTTGAGTAACGTTCATCCTTTTAAAGCAGAGACTATCCATGGATATAAGTGTACAGGCTACAGGTAACCATCGTGTGGCAAAACTGAAAAGCTGATATTTGTGCTCTTATAATGCCTAGCACTATATGATCTTTAATGTCTTGTTTGTTGGAGAGAGGAACTCCCTTTAATTTTCCTTAAAATAGCTAGAGTTCTTTTTCAACTCTAAGCAGAATAGCCAAGATAAAAGGCAAGCTTCTTAACAAAGTACCTTCTAAAAAATAAGATTACTATAGGATTTTAAAGGTCAAACCGGTCCATTTCAGAACAAATGTCAATTTTGGCCTAAAGACAGCAGGAGGACTGCCATATGTGTACCTGCTTAGCAGATAATCACAGAGTCACAGAATGGTTGATGTTGGCAGGGGCCTCTGGCAATCATCTAGCCCTACCCCACACTCAAAGCAGAGCCAGCTAGAGCAAGTTGCTCAGATCTGCATTCAGTCCCCAGGGATGGAGACTGCATGACCTTTCTATGCAACTTGTTCCAATGTTGGACAACCTACCCAGTAAAAATATGGTAGTGTTGCATTTTTGTCACCTTGTAACGAGACCTGGGATTCAACAAGTGGCATGTTAGTGTTAAACAGTTTTCTGTGTAATGCTTACTTGTGACACATTAAATATAGGAAACGATCAATGGCTTTGCTCTGCTTTTGTGCTTTGTCAGGAGTCAAGATAAATCTTTCTGTATAGAGGGTGCTTTAAACCACGTTTTCACACGAAGTATGCCACTTCCCTGTTTCAAGCCTATGATCTGCAAGATAGAATTGGAAAGCCAAAAAGTTTCTTTCCAAGTACCACAGGTACTTGTGGATAAAATTAATAGGTAAGTTTTATAATTAGCTTCTGTTTGGCAATAACACACACTCCTGCTCTCAGTGGGAATGACCAGCACAGGTGTCAGATAAAATGGCATTTCGTCACTTCCACTCCTTTTCCCTTTCTTTCTTTTTCATTTCTTCTTCAAGTCTTCTTGATGTTGGCCTACTTAAAAATAAGTTTACAGAACAAAAAGAAACTTTACGGTTCAGAACAAGTTGCTGTATACTTGAATGCACAAATAAAGATGAAAACTTTAATCTGTTTTACTGTACCGTGGAAGAAAATCAGGAGGTGACTTGGTGTCTGCTAATACCACAATACTAAGGCTAGCTAGGATAAAAACTGCTAACCTCTTAGGTGAACTGCTGCATACTTCGGAGACTCTCCAGGGCTAGCATAATTTGATTCATTTCTGTAGTTTGGCAATGCCTGTTCTGAGTGGAAATGGTGATGCTGACTGTTAAGTCCCATTCCTTTTTTACCAGTGAAGGTGCAGTTAATTCTTGATTGCAACCTGGAGACAAACTGCACTGTCCTGAAAACGTTAGCCATTGCAACACCTTTGATGAAAGACTTGGCTTGTTCAGGTAGTTACTAGAAACCAGCTTAATATGTGAGATTGTTTTGGGTAAATTGCTGCAGTCAAATTATGATCACAGGAAGGATTTCAAGGAAGTCTGTTTAGTGGTGTCTATAATTTGCACTTTTATTTTTTCACAGGGGTTTCCTAGAACTAAATTCAAATCATCCAGTACGGACAGTAAAGGAGAAGCTCACTGCAGACCTCAGCCAAGCCTTTCCGTTAAAAAACATTGACTACTGCCTTTCTCTGCTCCACCAAGGTCACCTCAATGGTGTTTGTCACTCAAATATCTTTTGGATCATTCTGAGCCCAGAGGAGACTCCAGGCACTGAAGAAATGTCTAGTGGACTGGCAAATGCAGTTTTGTTTTCCCAGGTTGATCTTTGCAGGGACACGGATAAGAATGGTGGGGTGAATGTACAAGAGGGATGCCACATTTCAAAACAGTATTATCTTAGACCTTCCCTTCTACCTTATGCTCAGGCAATAATACAAAGAGGAGCCTTTCTCCTGGGGACACTTCATGTTCTTTCTGGCCCAGTTTTCAGGAAGTGTCTTATAAGTCCTTACTCCATGCCTGTTTTTCATGAGGTGGTTTTTGTATGTGCAGTTAACAGGGGTACAGAGAACAGCTGTATCCAAATGTTGGTGAACAGCATTAAAACCAGCATATGTTCTCTTCACCAGACTGTTTCTGGCTTTCATCTGAATATCCATCTGCAGGAAGCAACAAACTTTGAAACAACTCAGCTAAATGACTTTGCTGCTTTTGAATCTCAGCTTAGTAAAATTCAGTACTTCATCTGTATGGAGGTAGATACTTCAGGCTCCTGTGAGAAGGGCTCCTGCGTGGGAATTATAAGGACTGAACTGGTAAGCAGTGAATTGGTTGTTGTCTTTGCTTCACTGAATCTTGACCTCGTAGCCATGTTGATCTGTGGAATATCTGACTGGCGAATGCTCTGGACATCAGACACACGATTCATCCGTCAATTTCCTGGAGGAGAGTTAAGGCTTTTCAAGAGTTTTTCTCTGTATCCACCTTTCTATGTGCATGATGTCAGCTTTTGGGTTCCTGATGGGGAGCAATTTGATGAAGTTGCTTTTCACACCATCGCTAGGCAGGTGTCAGGTGAAATGGTCATATCCATCCAGTTAATGGACAGTTTCCAGCAGTCAGAGACGGGACAGAAGAGCCTCTGCTACAGGCTGACCTTTCAGTCCTGTGACAAGGCACTGAGCCGTCAGGAGGTGGCAGAGATGCAGCTGCTCTTTCGGAAGGAAATAAACCAACGCTTGCGTGTAACTCTTCGCTAGAGCGTTGTCTGTTGTTCTCAGGTGCTCAAGCAGCAGCTGCGCTTGTTGCCAGTGTGGCAAATGTGGCCTACAACTTGTTGCACCTAACGCTGTGGCTTACTGCAGTGCCTTTTAGAAAGGTGGTTGTAGACTTCAAGTAGCTGCGCACGTTCCAAATGTGGAAATTCCTGTTAGGGAAGTCCGAGCACCTTCCTGTTCTGCGTGTGTGTAATGAAACCTCATTTGAAAAAGTGGAGCCTTTCTTTACTAGGGTTCTGTGGGACTGGACTGATCTCCTTACTCGTGCCAATTCACTTTTCCTGTCCTGGCTTGCGTTTGCCCCGTGCCTTGGACTGGCGGCGATGCACGAGGGAGGCTTGTACCCTTTCCAAAGGGTTGTGGGCAGCTGGGGCGCTGGGAGCTCTCAGCACAGGCGCTCGGTCCCTGCGGGAGGACGGTGCGTGCTGGGCTGCCCGTGCCAGGGCTGCACCCGCCGGGGCCCAGCCCCCTGCACCCGCGGGCTATTTTGAGTCGCTAATGCCGACGGCAGTCACGAGCGGCAATGCCATCGCCGGGTTCCACAGGATACTGGCGGATCCCCGCAGGCAGCCGCGCCCCGGCGGTGCGTTCATAGCTCCAGCAGGTGTAACCGGCCCGGGATGTCGCTATTTCTGCTACCGAGCGTTACGGGCGCGGGGAGCGGCGGCCGCTGCCGACGGCGCGGCGGGAGCGCCCCCGGCGCCGCCCGGACGGCGCCCGCTTCGGGGCGAGGCGCGAGGCTGCGGCGGGCGCGGGGCGCGTGCCCCCTCCCGCGGGCGGTGCGCGGGCGTTTCGCGGGGGCAGCCGGCGCGCGCGGGGGGCGCCAACGGTCGCGGGGCTCTGTGAGGGGGCGCGCGACCGCCTGAGGGTAAGCAGAGCGGGACCCGCCGGGGGTCGGGGCGGGGGCCGGCGCCGCCTGTGGAGGGTCCGCGGTCGCTTCGGGGCGGGGGAGCGGGCGGGGATCGGCCATCGCCTTCGTGGGGAGGGTCCGCGGTCGCCTCGGGACGGGGGAGCGGGCGGGGGTCGGCCATCGCCTTCGCGGAGGGAGTCGCGATCGCCTCGGGGCGGGCGGGCGGGCACTGGCGCCGTCGGGGAAGGGTCCGCGTTCGCTTCGGGGCGGGCGGGCACTGGCGCCGTCGGGGAAGGGTCCGCGTTCGCCTCGGGGCGGGCGGGCACTGGCGCCGTCGGGGAAGGGTCCGCGATCGCCTCGGGGCGGGCGGGCGGGAAGGATCGGCCATCGCTTTCGGGGGGTCTGTGAGCGCCGTGGGGAGGGCTGGGGCTCAGACGCCGTCCCGGGGAGGCGCGGTCGGCTATCGCCGCATGGGGTACGGCGAGACCAGCGCCCGTCGAGAGCGGCCAGGAGCCCGGAGCAGCGGAGAGCCCTTCGCAGTCGTCCCTGCAGGAAGCACCGAAGCACCAATTGAGTGAGAAAAGCCGATCTCGGAGGGTTTTTCCGGGGCAGGGGCGGGAGGACGGCCGGGGGTCGGGCGGTGCTGTGGAGAGCTCCCTCCGGGGGTCGGGCGGTGCTGTGGAGAGCTCCCTCCGGGGGTCCGGCGGTGCTGTGGAGAGCTCCCTCCGGGGGTCGGGCGGTGCTGTGGAGAGCTCCCTCCGGGGGTCCGGCGGTGCTGTGGAGAGCTCCCTCCGGCGATCGGGCGGTGCTGTGGAGAGCTCCCTCCGGGGGTCGGGCGGTGCTGTGGAGAGCTCCCTCCGGGGACCAGCGTCCCTCTCGGTCCTGACAGTGTCCGCCTGCCTCTACAACAGCTGATGGAGCAGGCAGAGGCATCCATCGTGTGGCACTGTGAGGCAAGAGCGAGCGAGAAGAGGAGCAAAGGAAGCCCAGGAGACTGGAGGACAGAAAGGCACTCTGGGCAAAGGGACGTCCCTGTAATCAGGGCTGTGGCAACTCAAGGGTGTCGCCAGCACCTTTGGTGCTCTGGCTGGCCTTGAGCTGGGAGACCTCCCTGTAACCAGGGCTCAGGTCTTTGGCCTTTTGCCATATTGCCCCACGGTTAGGCTGCCTGGAGAGAGTGGCAGCCCTGTAAGGAGGGTGAGAGCTACCATCTCCACACCCGGGGGAAAGTAGAGCTCCTGAAGAGGGGGTGGTGTGCTGCAGCCAGGCCGGCCGGCCCGTAACTCAGGCGCAGGTGGGATCCTCGGGCTCTGTGGGGCTTGTTGGGAGTGCCGAGCCGAGGGGGACCACCCTGTAAGTAGGGTTGGTCGTATCCCCTGCGCTCAGTGGGAGGTTCTTGGAGGGGGACCCCCTGTAATCAGGCGGGTATCTCTGGCCCCGGCCTTTCAGAGGCATGGGGCCAGGGTGTGTGGGGCTGGGCGTGCTCTGCCCTAGGCCTCTTTGTCTTTGCTCTCAGCCCCAGGAGCAGCTTGGGAGAAAGAGAGCCACCAGGGAACATGGGAGGAAGGGGCCTTCTCTGGGTATTGGGTTGTGCTTGCAAGCGGGGCCCGGCTCCTGCCCAGGCAGCCCTGTCGCTGAGAGGCCATTTTATCACCTTGAGCTGGGCCACTGCCCCAGAAGCAGGGCTGGGGCCTCTGCTTTTTTGCCTCCCCCCGGGCTGCTGGGTACCATGGCGGTAAGAAAGTTGGGTCTAAGGTGGCTGAGCCTGGGGGGGTAGGGGGTAGGAGGGGGGAAGGGTGGCTGGGGGCTGGGGAGTGCTGTGGGAACCTCCCTCCGGGGGCTGGCATTCCTTTCTCCTCCGGGCGGAGGAGCTGGTGCTTGCTTGCTTGTGCTTGCTTGACTGTGCCCTCCTTCCTTGGCAGCAGCTCCTGGAGAAGAAACACAAGGCACACTGAGGAACTGTGGGGCAAGAGTGAGTGAGAGGAGGAGCGGTGGCCTGAAAAGGGGGAGAGAGAAAGGCGCAAAGGGACTTCCCTGGCACCGGGGCTGTGCTCATGCAAAAGCATCACGGGCACCTTTGTGCCCCGGCTGGCTTTGCGCTGGGTGACCTCCCTGTAACCAGGGCTCAGGTCTTTGGCCTTTTGCCATGTTGCCCCATGGTTTGGCTGCCCAGAGAGAGTGGTGACCCTGTAAGGAGGGTGAGAGCCACCAGCTATGCACCCGAGGGAGAAATGAAGCTCTCCAGCCCCCAAGCCCGCCCTGCAAGCAGGGGAGGACTGATTCCCCGGCCCCCTCCTCCTGCCCGGGTGGCTTTCTGCCTGCTGGCAGCCTGGCCAGCATGAGCCCTTGGAGTCGGGGCACATTGCGGCATTTGCCCCTTCGCCACCTGTGGAGCCCCTCCGCATGTTGAGACCCCTCAGGTTTCCACGCAGCCCGGGGGGGCAGGTCTGCAGCTCCCCTCTCCTGCTTGGTGGTAGGGATGGCTCCCCAGACATGGGCTGCACGGGGCTCGCTCTCTCTTCTGGAAAGTTCTGTTTGTCCCTGTCCGTGTCTGTGTCCGTGTTTGCGTCTGCGTTTGCGTCTGTGTGAGTGTGCGAGTGAATGAGCTTCTTGTTTAGGCCCCCATTAAAATTACTGCAGCGTACTTAGCTTGAACCTCCCAGGAGGGAAAGAGGGCTCTGTGCAGTAACAGGGGGTCCCCTCTGAGCCCGCCAGCGGAGGGAGAGTCCGGGCTCGCCCCTCCTGTCTAAGGACGGAGCAAAGCCACTTAGTCGTAGCATGGCCAATGCGACCCGCCTGTAGCCAGGGCCTGGGTCTCTGCCTGTGCAGCTGCCCGTCCTGCTGGCAACCCGCCAGCGTGACAGCCCCGTACTCGGAGCACGTGTCACGAGCCGTGGAGCCCTCTGTCCCCAGGAGCAGCCCGGCCTCCCTGTAAGCAGGGCTGGGGAGGCTGCTTTAGCCAGCCGACAGGAACGAGCCCTCCCTCGCCCTTTTGCGGGTGCAGGTTGAGGAAGCGCTGTGCCGGAGGGCGCAGTTGCGCCTTTGGCGCTGCTTTTGGCAGGGGTGACCTCCCCGCCGTTGGGGTCGAGGTCGCCCCCTGGGCTCCCAAAGAGGTGGTGTTGTGCTGCAGCCAGGCCGGCCGGCCCGTAACGCGGGCACAGGTGGGAGCCTCCGGCTCCGTGGGGCTTGTTGGGAGTGCTGAGCCCAGGGGCACCGCCCTGTAAGTAGGGCTGTGCGTGTCCCCTGCGCTCGGCGGGAGGTTCTTGGAGGGGGACCCCCTGTAATCAGGTGGGTATCTCTGGCCCCAGCCTTTCAAGGGCAAAAATTTGGAAGTTGTGTCTTCTTAACATAGAATTGGAATGGCTTCTAAAAACACAGGGAATGGAGATGAACCAAGTACCTCCCCCAGCTTCATAGAAACCTCCTCAAAAGCACCAAGGATGCTCTTGTGTGACTGCATTCCTGGTGACAGGGAGGTCTCTTTTCCTGGAGTGCCTTTCTCTTTCCCTTTTTTCAGCCCACTGCTCCTCCTCTCACTCGCTCTTGCCCCACAGTTCCACACACAATTGATGCCTCTTCTTTCTTTCTTCACCAGGAGAGGTTGCCAAGGAAGGACGGCGCAGTCAAACGCCAGCTCCTCCGCCTGGAGAACCGGGGGATGCCAGCCCTCGGAAGGACCTCCCCGCGGTGGTGTCCGGCCTCCGGCCGCCCTTCCCCCCTCCGCCCCCTACCCCCCCAGGCTCAGCCATCTTAGGCGCCGTGTGGTGCCCCGGAGCCTGGGTGCTTTAAAAAGCAGAGGCCCCGGTCCTGCTTCTGGGGTGGTGGCTCAGTTCAATGCACTTCCCAGTGCCGGGGCTGCCTGGGCAGGACCTGGGCCCTGCTGGCGGGCACCCGGAGCGGGCCCCTTCCCCCCAACATTTTGCCTTCCCTGGTGGGTTTCTTTCTCCCAAGCTGCTCCTGAGGCTGAGAGCAGAGGGAGGGGGGACCAGGGCACGGCAGGGCAGGGCAGGGCAGAGCATAGGTTTAGGGTGGCGAGCACCCCTTGCAGGTCCCAGACAGCAGCCACTTTCCAACCAGCTGCTCCGCATCGAAGTGGCAGCTTCTCCCAAGTGATGAGGAACCCACCTCAGGAAGTTCTTCTGCCCAAGCCCCCAAAACCTCTTGGGAAAAGACTGCTGCCAATTCACCTGCCTTCGGGGCAGAAAGAGCAGAGCACTCTTGATAGTGCTCAGCTGGCAGTCTGTGTGGGGTGTGGGGTGGCCGCCCTGCTAGCGGGATGCAGGTCAGGGTGCCCCTGAATTGGAGAGAAGGAGCCTCCGAGGGCCTTTGGGACCAGGGCTGCCCTGTAAGTCGGGGCCCGGCCAGTGCCCTGGAGTCCCGGGCGCTTTGCGGTCCAGGTGGTGGCTCGAGCCCCCTGTAAGCAGGGGCGCAGCCTCTTTGGCCACCGCTTTGCATGCCCAGCTGCATTTGCCCAGGGTGCCTGCCTCCAAGCCCAGCTCCAGCGCCGGCCAGAACTCCGCTGGCTGCAGCGGTGGCGCCCGTGGAGCACCGGAGCACCAGGTTGGTGAGAAAAGACGATCTGTGAGTTTTTTTCCTGGGGCGGGGAGCTAGGGAGTAGATGCGGGAGGACGGCCGGGATCGGGCGGTGCTGTGGAGAGCTCCCTCCGGGGACCAGCCTGGCGCCCCTCTGTCCTCTAGGCGGAGGAGTGGGGGCTTCTCGGCCCTGACCATGTCCTCCTGCCTTTGCAGCAGCTGCTGGTGGAGAATAAAGAAGAGGCATCCATCGTGTGTGGAAGGAACCGCCAGGCAAGACCCAGGGAGAGGAGGAGCAGCAGTGGACTGAAGAAGAGGCAAGAGAAAGGCACTCCTGGGCAGGGGATCTCCCTGTCTTGGGCACTGCAGCATCCCTGGCCCTTTTGGGAGGTTTTCTGTGCCCCGGGAGCAAGTACTTGGCTCATTGCAGTTCTCGAGATTTTTAGAAGCTGCTCCGATTCTGCGTTAAGATGACAGGATTTCCCCAAGTTGTCTCAAAACTACTTTTTGTACCTTGATGTTGCTGCACCAGCTGTGGGGGGTGGAAGGGCTCTGCAGACACCCAAAATGTCCTTTGAGGCTGTGCACGTGCCGGGGAACGAGTAGCGATTTTGAGGTGGTTTCCCCTGTTCTGAAAGCTTCTCTCCCAGCACCTGCACGGGGGAGGAAGCCGCTGGGGGTACCCAATAAAGTGCTTTCTCCAACGGTGTGCTCTCCATTTAGCTACTCTCCTGTCCAGCTCTGCCCCCAAGGAAGGGGGCGCGGGCGCCTGGCGCGAAGCGCTGCCGTGGCGGGTGAGCCCGGTGTCCTGTGCAGAAGCGTCCCCGCACAGCGCCGTACCGCCGCTATCGGTCGTCCGCGGGAACGCTGCGCTTACGGCCGCGCGCGCGCGCGCACGCGGCGCGGCGACGAGCGCCTGTGCCCACACCCGGCATGGCGGCCGGCGGCTTCGGCTCCGCTGTCGTTTCGTCCGCTGGTGGCAGGGAGCGGGCGCACGGCTTCCCGTACTCGGCATGGCCGCCAAGGGGGCCCGGCAGCGGCCGCGGGCTGGAGGCGGCGGGGAGCCGGCCCGGCCGCGGTCCGATGCTGCGGTCGCGGAGGAGGCCCGCCTGGAGTAGGTGTCGGAGCTGGCGGCGGGGCCGCGGGGAGCCGGGGCCGGGCTGCAGCGGGCGCCGGCCGCGTCACCTATTACCCGGGCGGCGCGCGGCCGTCTCGCGTGGGCGGGTTCTGCAGCCGTCACTCGGGCGGGATCGCAGCCGTCCCTCGGGGCCCGGCAGCCCCGATGCCGGCGGGGCGGTTGCGAGCACCCGCCCAGGTATTTCCTCGCTGCTGGGTTTTTTTCTGGCTGAAATCTACAGACGGCCCCAGGTGGCCGGGGTGGGTGCCCGGCCGGGTTGGCGTGTGGGCTGGAAATGTGTAGGCTCCCTTCGGTGGAGCTCCTCCCGGGCCTGCGGCAGCTAGCGCGTGCCCTTGCTCCGGTCCTGAGGGGGAGTCTGGCAGCGATGGGTTAAGCGCTCAGGGACGTTGCTCCGGGATGAGGGGTGAGGATGATGGTGCTTCCTTGGGAGGGGAGTGGCATCCCCCAAAGAAAGCAGTGAATGAAAGACTCATCCATACTTAGTGCTTAAATGGCAGCGATGCAAATACGCTTGTCAGTTCCTTGCCTAGTGTCACCTTGCTAGTCTTGATCTTGTTACTGAGTCTTCTTGGTGCATATTTGTATTTTTTCTTTGGACTAGATCATCTGGGAGCAAAGCAGGACAAGTTTGGGCCCCTGAAGGATCAACAGCTTTCAAGTGTCTCATCTCAGCCAGGTTCTGTGCGGCTCTCTTAAGCAACATCTCTGATTGTGATGAGACATTTAACTATTGGGAACCGGTAAGCCGCTTTGTCTCCTTGGAGGTCCTTGGGAGCTTGTAGTCAGCCTGTGCAAATGCAGATTTATCCAGAACCTTGTGCTAATCTCTGTTTCAAAGAGAAATTTTCTTACTGAAGAATTCAGAGATGGGAAATGCAAAACTGTCTCCTCTGTGTTGCATATTTATTTATTTATGTAATCATTTTCCATTGTAGACACACTACCTCATTTATGGAAAGGGGTTTCAGACGTGGGAATACTCTCCAGCCTATGCCATCCGCTCCTACGCCTACCTATGGCTTCATGCCTTACCAGCCTTGTTCCATGCTAGAGTTCTACAAACTAACAAGGTAAATCAGATGTGTGAAAGCTTCTTTTGTGCTGAATAAACATGCCTTTAGTCTGTGTTAAACAGCTGCTTTGTCATCAGAGGTAAGAGAATTAGTGTTTACAAAGTATTAATTTGTTTACAAACACTAACTTCCCTGTAAGGATTTGCAAGGGTTTGTAAGCTGACTTAGAATCCAAGGAAAGGTGATTGGGAAGTTGCAGGGAAATGCTGTCAGGCTCCACTTTGCTTGAGAAGCTGTCCCAGAGGGGCTGGTAGCTCCGTGGCCTTTTGTGTGTGTGCAGGCTTGGGGACAGTTACCTGACAGCCGTGGGCTCTCATTCACCCCTGTGAGTTTCACCCTGATGCTTTAGAAGCCTGGATTGTTTTCTATGGCAGCTATCAATGACTGTTTTGATTTTTTTTCAATGCACTATAAAAAATAAATTGGTGTTTTGCAAGGGTTACTGCAAACTGAACTCACAGAAATGTAAAAGAAAAAGCACTGAATGTGCAGTCTGCTTGCATAGCCATTGCCATACTTGGCATGTTTCTGCACAACAGAAAACAGAATAGGGGTAGTTCTGGTAAGTTCAGTGGACTGTGTTCACTTTCTGTGTTGTAAGGGACTTCAGTCCCCTTCAGGGCTAGGCGTTGAGCTGCTGGGATCTTCGGCATCCCTTGCTGCGGGATCTGGGTCTACAAGAATAGGCTCATCCACCACTGCCAAACTTGATCCATCCTGTTCAGAACTTTTGTTTTTAGGACCAACTTGTTAGTAATAGGTACATAAGATTAATTGGAAACCTTGGTCAGACTCTGAGTATGTCTCCTAGGTTCTTATCTTCTATTTCCTCCGATGCTTCCTGGCCTTCCTGAGCTGCATTTGTGAACTCTACTTCTACAAGTGAGTATTAGAAGCTGTCTACAGTGAATGTTTTGAAGCAGTGTGAGTAACATATTTGGTTATAGCCATAGGAAATACATTCTGAAGCTCATGTGTAGATGAGTCTGGTAAATTGGGCTACTTCACAGTGAACCTTGAAAGTATATGTTCTCATGATAACTTAATGAAATATTGGTCAGAATTCCACTGTTAGGACAAAACTATTTTCAGGTCTGCCACCCACATCACCACTCCAGCACTTTGTTGACTACACTTGTTTTCTCACTGATACCAGCAAGCAGGGTGGGAGTGTTGTAAACTGAGCTCTGTTGGAGGAGAGGCTGGTGCTGTGTTTGCTTATTGTAGTGAATTTTAGTGGAATACATTGATTGTTGCTGTCTGTAATGTATCTGCCAGTGGTGTTTACATTCACCAAAAGCAGTAGCCTGAACATACAATTAGCTTTTCTAAGCTGGATTTTTTTTTTTTACCTGCTGCCTTTTCATTTGCGGCTTTCAAACTATTACCTTGCATGACTTTTCTGCCAGCAATAGCCTGGTTTTAAGAATGTGAGCTGTGGCTTTTTGCATGATGGGATTTTGCAAGGGGTTAAAATCTGAGATAGATTGATGTTGCTACAGCAGTGCAGACTCCCTAAATTCCTGAGATTTGCAGGAGCGCAACTGATACTGGTAGAAGACAAGTCTCTTCTAGAGTTTTGCACTAGTGAAACTTACGAGGATGTGAAATCCCAGGCCGGAGGCAGTCATGCTGTTCTTCAGGTGGCCTTCAGCAGCTGGGTAATGAGAATCACCCACCTTCAAGCTCTCGGGATGCTCCATGGGTTGTTTGTGGTTCTGCATGCATTGGGTACTGTTCTTTTATGTACTGACGATATTTTCATGGTCTCTAATTCTGTCTTGCTTCCTTAGGGCCGTGTGCAAGAAGTTTGGGCTACATGTGAGCCGGCTGATGTTGGCCTTCTTAGTACTCAGCACTGGGATGTTTTGCTCATCTGCTGGTAAGTTTGCTTAGCAGTGACACTAACAATTACTTTGTCCATAGAAACCAAAGACCAAGAGAGAAACCGAAGGTCCAGAGAGAAAATCCACAGTGCTAAAATACCTCTCTAGCAATTGTTTGTTGTGTTCTGTTGCAAGTATTTCTCATGGTAGGTGTGATGACAGAATAAGTGTTGATTCAAATTATGTTCCCTGCATCACTTTCTTGTATGTTTCTATTTCCAGGGCATGTTTATTTCTATTACTGTCTCCAGCCTCTCTGCAATGGCCCATGTCTTTTAAACAGGGTCTTGGCCTACCTTCCTTGAACATATTTTAATCCAAGGAAGGAGGGTCATATTTTGGCATTGTCATTTACCTTTGAGTCCTGTCCCTTCTGGCTGGTCGCACCCATTTGCCTAGCTGTCCTGGTTCCGGCAAGGATGGGGTTAATTTCCAAGGAGCCGGCAGGGGAGGCACGTATTCCATACCACGTGACCCATGCCCCGCTATAAAAGGAGCTAGCCGGGGCGGGGGAGTCAGTCGCCACTCGGGGGCGGGTTGCGGCGGTGCGGGTCCGGTCGGTGCGCTTCGCGGCGGTACTGTAATCGCGTTCTTGTATTCCCTTACCGGTGTTATTGTTTTTCTTTCTTTCTTTTCTTTCTTTTTCCCTTTGTCTGTTCTGTTAAATTATAATATTTCAACCCACGAGTTTTGCCCTTTTTCTGCTGATTTTTCCCACGCCTGTGGGAGTCGAGTGAGCGGCTGCGTGGTTCTCTGTTGCTGGCTGAGGCCAAACCACGACACTAGCCAACCACTGTAAGACTTGTAAAACGCCTGCTGTAGGTGTTGAGTAAAGTGCAAAGAGAGACTTTGAGCAAAGGTTTCCTGTATTGTGTGCATACAGAAACTTAAAGGAAAATACCATAGCTTATGAATGCTGAGATTTGCTATTTTATCCTTTTTTTTTTTTTTTATGGTGAGTGGAGACAGGACTTTCCCTTCATTGTTTTTGCAGTGTCATAGGTCTCCTCATTCTTCACTTACTTTCCACCTCACATTCTCTGCTGCCACTTGAGCAGGTTTGTTTCGCTTTTCTCAATCTAGCAGAATATAGAGAGTGCAGCAAGTGTTTTAAATGGTAACTGTGGACACAGTCAACTAGTTACCACTGTGGAGTGCCACCGAGGAAAGAGGCCTTCATGCTTAAACAAAGTATTTCTGGTCTTGGCAGAAAAAGGAAAAGATTCCTCTTTTTTTTTTTTTTTTTTTCTTTCGCTGAAATGAGAGTGTCCAGTATAGCATGCCAGCTCCAGTGGAACAAATGAGAAATGATTAGCCTTATCTTGGCCTTGTGCAGTTCTCCTGCTGTGGGAAAACAGTGATAACCCCTTCCTTTCCTTGTGTTGCAGCTTTCCTCCCAAGCAGTTTCTGCATGTACACCACGGTGATTGCCATGACTGGCTGGTATATGGACAAGACCTCTGTAGCAGTGGTGGGGGTGGCCGCTGGAGCCCTTCTGGGCTGGCCCTTCAGTGCAGCTCTTGGGTAAGGAGAGGGGGGCTCAGGAGTTTTACGCTTTGTCAAATGTTTCTTGCCTGGTTGGGGAGAATGTAGGTGCTGGAGAGCTGGAGGAAGAAACTAGCAGGGACTGAGCTGCCCGCCTAGTCCAGGATCGTTGCTACAGGCTTCCATCTCCCGGTTTCTTTGCTTTTGAAGAACTTAAGTTGGGAAAATTTCCTGACCCAAACATACTGAGAGTAAGAGTAAGACCTGAGTTGGATGACTAGAATATGGAGCCCAGTGAAGTGATGATTCTCTTCCAGCTACTGCCCCATTTGCTTTGAAGGGGCAGGAAAACCTGCAGTGGGGAAAGACAAAGTCTCCAGTTGATACCTGGTCTCTTTCAGGCTTCCTATTGCCTTTGACTTGTTGATACTGAAGCAGAGGTGGAAAAGTTTCCTAAACTGGTGTGTGGTGTCATTGATCCTGTTTTTGGTAAGTGCCTGTAGCAACACAAAGAGGGAATGGATTGGTATTGCAATAGAAGGGGCGGGTTCCATTAAGAAAGTCACATGGAGTTTTTGGGCAGTCCATCTAAAAGCTTCTGGCACTTTAAATAATAGATGCTTTCTTTCAGGTGCCCTTGGTAGTTGTGGACAGCTATTACTATGGGAAGCTGGTAGTTGCACCTCTCAACATTGTTTTATACAATGTCTTCACCTCTCACGGACCTGATCTCTATGGTGAGTTTAAGATAACAAGACAGGAAGGGAGACGGGGGTTTTCGTGCTTCTGTCTTGCTACTGTGACCCACCAGGTCTTGATTGCCGATCCTTTTTCTGACGTACTCGAAAAGCAGCCTGCAAGCTCCAAAGGGCTGCAGTTCCAGCTTTTTGCCACATGATGTCTCTCTCGAGCTGGAATCCACAGGTAATTGTCGGATTTCTCCACGCTGTGAGTTAAGTTGCATTTGTTCACTTTCAAGTTCTGTAAACCATAGTGAGATGTCTCAGCGTCACAGCAGAGAACTATTAGTAGCAAACGTGTCTGGATGCTACAGAAGATGCACAACTGATACGTGTGTGTGTGTTTGTCAGCTTTAATTGAGTTCTTGGCTGTTGTTCCTCACAGTCGGGGTGCAGAACTTTGGGAAAGTGAGTAACGGTGGAGAATCTATAGTTCTTTCAATTCACAGACTTCCTAAGTCCATGCTGTATCTTGGGAATCTCCTTGCTTATTGGCAGTGTATGGCCTGGCCTTTGTTAGAAGCAGAATCTGAGGTTACCATAAAGGCATCTAATCTGCAGGCAAATACCTGGTACTGAGCATTTAGAATATTGTGTGACCCAAATCTCAGGCCTGAACCTTGATGTCAATGCTGTGTTGTTTGGGAGCTGCTGCTGCACTAAGTTGTTCATATCATGTACTTCTAGAGTACTAGATATGTGGAAAGTAGAAAAGTATTATAAGCAGGGTTTCAGAGGGGCTGGTGGAGACTTCAAGGAGCTTAGGATGCAGGATCTCGTCATCTGTGTCATCTGTTTGAGCCCCATTGAGATATTCTAGGAGGGATTCAGCAGTGGTTAGCAGCAAGGCTTTCTCTGGCAGTGCCCTGCAGGCCATATTTGTTGGTTCATTTGAAGAGCTGTTTTGGGTGGTGCTGAGTGGTGGTGCTGAGTGGTGATTTGTTACTTGTGCTGTGACACAGCAGGGCAACAGCTGCTTTGCCATGGTTCTTCATCTCTGCAGGAAGGCTCTGAAGCCTGTTGCTGTGAATTTTCTGTAAGGAAACTCCAGGCTCTGTCCCTGATAGGTTTTGGTATGGGCTTGTGCCTGACTTTTTCCACACTGCTGCATGAGTTGTTTTCAGAAGCCTCCAGGGACCAATCTATTCTGAAGTGTTTTATTCATAGTGATGTTCATGTAACATCCTCAGGCTAGTAAAAGAGCCTGCTTGAAATTGCTCTCTAATTCAATGTGGCTAGGACAACGCTGTGTGTTTAGACAGCTTCAAAACACTTGGGAGAAATAGCACTATCAGGGGAGATGAAAGGCTGGTCAATGCCTTCTGGCTTTGAAACTGGGATTTCCCAGCTTTCACATGATGGGAGCAGGGACTGCTGGAGGTTGCAGGGTCATCAGCCCATATCATCTTCAATGTAAGTACCACAGTATTTTTTCTATTGCCTGCAGACTGGAGTTCTGGTGACAAGGTTTGACTTTTTTTTTTTTTACTTTTTTTTTTGTCTTTAGTAATATACTTCTTCTGGGTAAATACAGTCTGTGCAATGGATATTTCCCTGGGGTGATTACGTTTCTGCAGCCAAGGGAAAGTAGCTTCTAAGTGTACATCCCAAAGCCTGATTTTGAGGCTTTGGGATGTTTTTGGGTACATATGTTCTAAGAACGCACAATTTGTGACAAAAGTTTTGTCCCACTTCCTGTGTTCAGAGCCTTGGCTGTGACTTGCAGTGCGATGGCACTTTGGGAAGCTTTGTTCAACTTGGGCGGAATGTGCTGGAGCTGTTTATATGACACCTCTCTCTGTTGAGTCCTGGTTCTTAAATAGAGTGAAAATAAATGAAATGCAGAAAGCAGACTGTTTATTATACTAGCACTGAATCAGACTTGCTTAGAATGAGGGCTGTGACTCATGATCAAATTATTGCGGCTTAGTTACTGCTTAACAGCTGAGCTACAGTTCCTGTCTGCATGCAGGCTTTTAGCCTGTGACAAACGCAGGGTGGGGCACCTCATCTTAAGCCTATTTTACAACTCCTTTGCTTTGTCCTGTGCTGCGCTCACCATTGCTGTTATCAAGCAGCAGCATAGTAGATTCTTAATTTCTATTAAATTGTGTTTAAGCTTGATTTCTAGAAGTGCTCCTGGAGCCTGTCACAGAGCATGAAGTTTGAACTAGTTTCTGGGTCAGTGTCTGACAGTTGGCGATCCCCATGGAACTATAGTGCCATGAACACACGGGCCATAGTGTTCTTCCCACTGCTTTCATCAGTCTCTCTCCTACAGCCCACATCTGCTCAGCTGTAGCATGTGGGATACTTGCAGGAAGTTAAATCTTCTGTCATGGTCTGAAGGCAATGATGTGGAAGCATGTTCCCATCAGTGCTCTGCATGGAGAGCTCTTTACTGTTCCTCCCTGCCTGAAAGACATTCTGGGCCAGGACTTCTTGTATGCAATGGGGTTGTTCTTTTTTTATATTGCAGTTCTTTCTCAGATCACCTTGAGTCGTTGTGGATAACAAGAATAAAAGCATTTTGCCCTGGGAGGCATTGAGACTGAATGCCTCTGAATGGGTGAGTCATCACAGTGACCAAGCCTATTGCTTTTTGCCTGGTGTCTGTGAATTATTTAACTTGCCTGTGTAATGCACTGTTGTCCTCTCATACTTTTTTTCTTTTTTTTTTTTTTTTTTTCTCCTCACTCAGAGAAGAAAATCCCTCATTGGAGAAGAAGGGGAGGTTCCAGTGCTTAGCTCTTAAGGGCAGTTCAGTCACACTGCAAAAAAATCTGAAAAAGTAGCCTTTTTGTTAAAGCTGTGCTTCAGACCAGCTGACCTCTTTATTAGCAGAGTCCCTCAGGTCACCTCTGGGCCTTTAAGGCTGTATCTGGATTGTGGAGGTGTGCTTCATGAAGTGTCCTTCATTCCTGAGTCCCAGGCTACCAAATCAGAGATCAGAGTAGAAAGAGCCATAGTTAATTTCCTTTACTTTCCATAGTGGCCAGGCCAGGTAGAAGGGAGACAGTATAGTCCCTGGTACTATCCTTTAAAGATCTGTAACTTGGCTGTGCTGTGCAGCTTAGTTGTAGCCAGAAAACACTGGAGGGTAGCACTTTACATCAGTTTCAGAGGCTTTATATCTCATCCTGGCATTTTTTATGATAAAGAGGTTGTTGTTTATAGCAGTGGGAGTGGAGAAGCAGCCTATGGAACCCAGTTCCAGTCCTTTTTTATATAAGGAGAGGTCTTGGTGCTCCACGGAAGTAGTTACTAGAGTGGCCTAACCAGTGTTAACCCTGCTGTAAGTCTTCAGAAACCTGTAGTATTGCCATAGAAGAGAATCTGGAGGTGGCAGGGATGGCAAGAAACCAAAGCCCCCTTTACCCACACTTTTTCTCATGTCCACTGGAAGATTTACAGTGTGATACCCCAGACTGCCTAGACAGGTTTTCCCTCACAGGTGTATCCCAGTCATCAGCCCTGATTTTTAGGAAGGGTAGTACGCTTCAGTCCTAAAATTATCTGCTTTCTGCACGTGTTGAAGACTTGTCACAGTGATTATTTAGAATTGCTGTCCTTAAATATTGAGTGTCACCAACAGAGTCTAGAGAAGGAGGAAGGGACATTGGCACTATTGCAGTGTTGCCATACAGATAAGTCTGTCATGTCCATCACTTGACATGATCTTTCAATCTACCGTATCCCATATACAGCCTTTCACAGGCTGAGGATTGTGCTCATGTGGGACTTGCAAGAATTATGAAGCAGGTGGAGGGAGAGAGAAGGTGGATTTCTAATAATTCACCTCCCTTAAAGCTCCCTACTCCCCCAAATCCAAATCGCTATTTGCTTTCAGTGCTAATAGCTAAAGGTTTCCTAAATGAACCTCAGTTGCTTGGACTTGGCCTTAGTAACTCCAGTGACATGTTTCTGACATTACTAGTGCAGCTTCTAATCATATTTAGCTGTAGGAGCTGCAGAGGTTTCAGGTTTTCCTTGCTGCTTTTCAGTTGTCTGATTAATTTCAACATGGACCCTATTTAAGTGGCTCTGATTGCAGGAAATTGCTGCGGCATGTGACACATGTCACAACAGTGCAGTGATTAAAGCCCCCATGTGTCATTTACTGACTGATTGAGCTAATCACACTGAGAGAGTGGTAAATGTGTGGAGAGGAACTGGCATTCCTTATTGTTCAGGATTTTAAGCATCCTGAATTAAGAGTCCAAATAAATGGCAGTTGGACTGGAATTTCTTTCAATTTACATCCTTCAACGCTTGCAACCAATACCCAAGTATGTCACATTAGAAGGCAGAGTTGGCTTGCTCATGCTTGAAGCTACACAGTAAGAACAAATTGAAGTAGGGACATTTTAAATAGTGTTGACTTTAAGGAGGTACCAAAACTACTCTCTGGATGAACTTTAGTGGCAGAGTCTTCTCTGGGGTGAAGTGGGAACATGAACTTTTTTGCTTGTTCCGTTTTAGTACATTTTCTATTTCTGCCAACATGAAGTATACATCATCACTCCAGAATTATAATGATCTCTTATTAACATTGTGTGGTTTTGTGTTACTCCTCTGTTACTTCTCTGCAATTAGAAAGAATGAATTTGGTGTCAAATTTCCTCGTTTTGCAAGTTTCTGCCTCTACTTTCTTGCTGTGTAGGCTTTCTTAATGCAAGGGTGAGTTCTGTGTCACTGTTAGAGTGGCCTGTGATTCATGAGCAGCAGATGTGACTATGATCCAGTGAAAAAGGAAGGAGAAAAATAATTTCTGAAAAGGAAGACAGGTTTTTCGGGCAGACCTGATTGTGGGGTACTCTGGTGCATTTATATGGCTATTGACTAACTCTCATGCCACTGCTATGGCAGTTTTATAGGTGAAGGGCAGAAACATGAGGCTGCTTTGAGATGGCTCAGGCTCATTCCATGGGGCTGCATCCTCTGTCCAGCTGCAAGATCTTCTGTCCACACCTTTTCCATTCTTCAGTTCCAATATGCTTGCAATGGGGAGAATTGACGTCTGATGCTGATTATCTCAGCCTGTGTCAGGCAGAGAAGGAACAAAGATGTTGTTATATCTAGATCTCATACATGTTTGTGTTTAAAAATTCTTGTTTCCTTTTCTCACCCTTTAGGTACGGAACCCTGGTCCTTCTATTTCATCAACGGCTTTCTGAATTTCAACGTGGCATTTATTTTGGCGCTGCTTGTGCTGCCACTGACTTGTCTTATGGAGTGTCTGCTTCAGAAATTTCATGGTGAGCGCAAGACAGCTGTGAGAGCCAAACACAGACAGCCTGGATCCCAACCTTGTTACTAAAGGGAGAGCTTGCCTGCCGAAGAGCAGCTTTCCTTTATTGGAAGTGAAACTAGGTTCAGGGAAGGCCTTTGGAATAATAGGAGAGTTCCTAGATCTCATTACTCAGTTCAGTATTGACTTCAGAATGGAGTTGCTGTGTAGAAAGAACATGCAGTGAGATGCATCTACGTACATGCTGTCTGCAAAAGGGCAGAAACATGTTTTTCTCTGTAAGGATGATTCCTGTATTCCCTGCCTTCACCTCAAGAAGAACAATATGCTATCAAGGCTGAACTATCCATATCCAGAGTAAGCTGAGCAAGTTGTATGGCACATAGCCTTCAGCCAGACATGCAAACACATTAGAAATAGCCCCATCAGAAATCTTGAGGGGGAAAGAAACTATGTACCCATTGTTGTTTCCATCTTACCTGCAGCTGGAAATGGTACCCTTTAGAGTTATTTGGGGAACCTTTTGCTGGCTCTTCCATTGTTATTTTTTTATACCACTGCCAGAATGTTTTCTGCAGCAGCTTGAGAGAACAGAGTTATTATTTCCTTTTTGATTGTTGAGGCCGAGCCTACAAATAGGCATCCTCTGGTCTCTGCTGCTGCTGCCCATATTGGGATTGAACCTGGAGTCTTCTATGTACTGTGAAAGGCACTCTTCAACTCGCAGGACTGAGCCCTTGCAGGACAGTCTTGCTACCCCATGCTTAGGGAAGTGTCCCCATATGTGTGGATACACTGAGAGTAGAGAAAGGAGGAACCAAAATATTCCCTAATTCACGCTGGGCTTTTTCTTAAATAAAATGACATTAGTTTAAACACATGATATTTGGCAAGTGACTCTAGAGAGGAAAAACGTGTTGAGGAAGTGTGAATTCTTCTCTGCTGTTTTCCTAAGGAAGATTCATTAAGCAGCAGCAGCAGCCTTCAGATTTATCAGTCCAGTTAGTGCTTCGCCCTCTGATTTTTTACTGAATACAAGAAACAGTAACATCCTTGATGAAAATGTATATTAATGGGTATTTGCTTATATCTGTTCTTTGGATATGACTGATATACTGTCAGAAACCAGTAAAAGCTCAGTAGGAGATCCTGTAAATGCAAGATTTCCTACTGTTCACTCGGTGTTCTTGTACTTAACAGCAGGAGCGATTCTGCCGAGTGCTTTGTTCTTATTGTCTGTGAAATGCCGTTAGCTTAATTGCTTAACTCTGCTGTTGGGAGTAGCAAGGGGGTAGAATAGGGACTGAAAATTGTCAGGCACTGTAGAACCCTCCTCAGTGTGACTAAAATTCAGGGTAATTGTTGTTATTTTTGAATCAGTTATTTCCTCTGTTAAGCAGAAGGTGCCTGAGAGACCTCTCATGCTGTTATTTTTGTAATGAAGCAATGAAGGTTGTGGAAACATCAGTCACTTAACAACCACTTGTAAATGGAAGGGTAGGTCCAGACGAGTTCCTTTCTGTTTTTTCTATCTATAGCATAATGCACAGCAGGAAATCTAGTACTTCTGACTACTTGTTTAGACATGTCAGTTCTTGATGGGTTTTGTTTCTTGCTTGGATTCAGTAACCCAGTCCCTTATTTTCTGCTTTTGGTCTTCTAAAGTCTGTTGAAATGGTTTGTGTTGTAGGAATCTACAAAAAATTCTCCCATCAAAATTCTATACTGACTATTTGCACGTTACCTGGATTTTAGCAACACGGCTGATCAGAACATGGTGTGTTTGTCTTTGAAGGCAATGGTTTGGGTCTGAAGAATAGGCTATTGAATATGAAATATGATTGTGCAAAAGAGGGAATAGGATAAATTCATCATTCTTACATTACTACTTTGCTGAGTGTTTTTTTTCTTTCAGTTCAGAATCTGGGCCGTCCCTACTGGCTGACACTATCTCCTATGTACATTTGGATCATGATTTTCTTCAGTCAGCCCCACAAAGAAGAGAGGTTTCTCTTTCCCATCTATCCCCTCATCTGTCTTTGTGGTGCTGTGGCTCTGTCTGCTCTTCAGGTAAGTTTTAGTGAACACTTTTTTTTTAATGAGCTCATACCTTTAAGAAGCATAACTGCTAGGTGACTTCTTTAACATTGCTTCCCAAAGCTTGGGAACATTTGCAGAATATCTGTGTCTGTGACACAGTCTACAGTGATTACACAATTCAGGGCTGTCCTATGCATAACATTTGATCATTGTCTTTAATCTGTTAGCTGGTACAGTTTTCATTTTTGAACCATGTTTCAAGAATACGTGTTTAGACTCTGGAAGCAAAATGCACAGTTGTTCTAATAGTGAAGTGTGGGTGGGTGTTGCTGATTTTATGAATTGAACCATAATCTTCCTGTACAGGTTGGTTGAGAGTTTGTGGAAAACAAACTCTCAGATGTGACATAAACCCCAAAATATTTGGGATTTCCCTCCTGAGTGTCATACATAATAAGCTCATCTAATAATCTTGGACTTCAGTGCAGACTGCTTCACAGCCCAGTAAAGATCAAATTTCATGGTTTTATAAGGTGATCACATTAGGACCTTATCTGGGATTGTGTGAAGTGATAAATGGTTGAGCATATTTCCTTGCCACTAATTATTTCATGATGACTTTGGGTTGTTCTCCCATCCCAAGTGGGAATTTCTGGTGAGGAGCAGTTGTGATGTTGTAGTGCCAATACAACAAAACATCCAAGAGGTGTCATGAGGATTAGCAACTTGCTTGTAGCATTGTGCCTCCTTTATCTGCTGTTATGCAAGCTTTAAGGGGCAGGAATGTGTGTGCATGTAGGAAATGCATTTTATTGTATCCTAGTAGGAATCCTTCAGTGATTTGGAAAAGTAAAAGTGGTCTTGGTTAGGCATTAGGAAGTTGCATCAGACATTTGGAAGAGCCAAAAATTAGATATTTAGTAAATATCACTTGAAACACTTCATAGAGTAAAGCACCACTACAGATTGCTGTAAACCTTCCTAAAGCTCAAAATTATTCATCTTTCCTCTGTTAAAGTGGCGCAGGAATGCAGTCACTAGTCCCTGTTAGAGCCTGTTCCAGCTGTTCGGCCTCATTCTGCTATTACTCTTCTGTCCTGCTACACACCACTGCTGGCTGTTCCTGTCCTGGGCTCCCCACCAGCATTGCCTGCATCCCTCAAATCACTTTCACTCTTCCCCTGGTCAGTTGCTATTTTGACTGTTGATCTCCCATCACTGGTGATGCTTTGCAGTGCTAAGTGGGAGCACCTCAGATGAGTTTCAGTCCTTGCATTCATACAGGGTCAAGCTCTGTAATGTCAGCAGTTTTATGGCCCTGACTGAGAACTGCTACGTGCCGTCAGAACATTCATCAGAGGGCAAGAGTTTAGGACCTTTGCCAAATATGGCTTTAGAAAAATCTAGTCTAAACGTCTGTCCTGCATAGTTTACCACTGTTTGTTGACAGTTTGTCCATAATTCAGTGTTCAGCTGAGAATTTGGAACTGATTGCCCGCTAGCAGTACAAGCTTGTCAGAGTCTGCCTCTCCAAACCACGTGGATCTGGCTGTTGTGTGAAAAATGCAAACACGACAAGAGGAAGAGAAACCAGATTAGGATAGGAAATGAATAATTGCTTCTGCAGAAAGGCAGAGCAGGAGGGAGGCACCAAGCCAAGTATTGGATGCAGTTCCTCCTGGATATTCCCAGAAAGGCTTTAAATTTGAAAAATCTAAAAGGCTTTTCTTTTAACAATTTCAGAGTGGCTTGTGTTTAAAGGTGGATGCAGAATGTGCTGTGTGTTCTTATTTTATCCACTTCAAAGCTGTAGTTTGTGCAGACAGGGTAAACAACCATAGGTCACTCAGTAAATCTGGGTCATAGAACTGAGAGGAAGTCAGTCCAGCATTGAAAATGAGGTCTGCCTCTGTAGGGAATCTCTACAGAAGTGTCTGAAAGGGACACTTGCTGCTGGTTCACCTGGGACCAACCAAGGTGGAGCCTTGGTAGAGAGCACTTTACAGCTTGACTAGAGGCCTTCCTAGGGAAAAGAGCTGAAAATATCATTAAATACCCTCGATTATCAGTTAAGAAATGTGACTGAACTGTGTGAGTTTCTGTGCATTTTTTATGGGTCTGAATGAGAAAATGAAGACCAAAGATCTAATGGGAGATGCAGGCACTGCTGTAAGGTCCTTATGAAAAATAGAACTTTGCTAAGCGTATCAGAGTTTGAGTAATTTTATACTGTCTTTTTTTAAAATCTTTCCTCAGAAATGTTACCACTTCATATTCCAGCGCTACCGCCTGGAACACTACACAGTATCCTCCAACTGGCTGGCTCTGGGGACTGTCTTCCTCTTTGGCCTTTTGTCATTGTCACGCTCTGTTGCCTTATTCAGAGGTTGGTATTTTAGACTTGTTCTGTGCTTTCCTGGGTATTGGTCTTGGCTAGTCTTAAGGCCTGCCAAAGTTAGCACAGTAGATAAGGAACATCGAAAGTTTGGATGTCAGTGTTGCAAGGAAATGAGTAAGTTCTAATGGTCACCATTAATGAATGATTATACGTGTGTATGTATATATATGCACATTCATACATGTATGTATGAACGTATGTATGTATTCATGTATGTACGAATATATCACTAGAACTATATCAGTTAAAAATCTGCTGCCCTTCACTTTCAGCCACTGCAACTATACTGATATAAAACCTGTACCCAGACTAATATTAAAGCAGATAATTCAACTTTCAAATGTATGATCCCACTTGAAAAAGCATTTTCCTATTTAAAACTTGTAATTAGGTGTACGTGTCCTTAATGGAGATGGATTAGATATGGTCCTTAAGTACTTTCTTGAATCAGAGCCATGCAGTCAACCTTCCCACCTCATGAATATCTTTTTGATTAATGGTAGCCATTGACAGGAGAGGAGACTGTGAATAAAGGTGGTGGGCTACAAGCGCTTCTAAAAGGAGGAGGAGCTTTGGAATCCAGCCACATTTTAGCATAGGCCAATTCATTTATTCCAGAAGTTATGTATGAACAATTTTTTGTAGTCTTTCAGAAGCAGTCATGTAAATATCGCCTATTTCTTTAGCCTTATTTACAACTTTCTGCCTTCCATAGGCTACCATGGGCCCCTGGACCTGTACCCAGAATTTCACAGGATTGCTACTGACCCAAGTATTCACACTGTGCCAGAGGGGAGACCGGTTAATGTCTGCGTGGGAAAGGAGTGGCACAGATTTCCAAGCAGCTTTCTCCTGCCAGACAAGTAACTTGTTTAACGTAAAGGGTACAGTTTGGTGGGATTCATTAGGAGGGGCACTTCTCATAAGAAGTATTTGTGGGAGTAACCTTCAAGACCTTTTATCTCTGTTGACAACAGCATATCCAAAACAAAGGATTCTAAAGTTTGTTGTCAGCAGATTATGTTGGACATAAGGTACAAAAAATTTGTAGTGTGACTGCTACTCTAGCAGGGCTGTGTACCCTCAGAAATGAAATGTCTTTGGTTATGCTTTTGGTTTTGTCCACACAAAATGTTACTAGCTCCTGCATTTTCTTGCTGGGCTTTCTGACACTGTTCTCTGCAGTTGGCAGCTCCAGTTCATCCTGTCAGAATTTAGGGGCCAGTTACCAAAACCGTTTGCCAAGGGACCAATGGCCACGCGGATCATTCCCACTGACATGAATGACCAAAACAAGGAAGAGCCATCTCGATATGTAAGGATTATATTCCTGTTTTCTTTTCCTTACCTTAGTGTATAATTTGTATTAATATAATGCCTATGAGCGGGTCTTCCCATCTGGTTTCACGGGGATTATACAAGTTACAGAACAAAAACGGACTCTCTGCAGCACTTGGAAATTTCCCCATATGTGTAAGTGGTTTCTGTTTGCGTTTCATCTGCCTATTTTTCATTTAAAGACATAATATAAAAAAAAAAGAAGCAGAAGAAGGAGTAATTCCTAGTTATTGCAATTTTGGGTTTCGTATAATGTATTACTGTGATCACAGGAAAGTGAACTGAATGAGTAGTTTGAAATCCCCCACAGAAAATGTTTGTCACTGAGCAGGGATTGAAATTTTCCTTTGTACTTTCCTTTCTTTTTAAATATAATGGTATTCATCATATTTGCAACTGAGGAGGTGGAACTTAATTTGGAACTTCACTGAAACAATTGCATGAGTGATTTCAATGGGAATCTGTTAAGATAATGTATACTGGTATTATTAATTTGTTACTTTTCCTGGTTGTATTGTGTCACCTAAACAAAAACAGTGGACACATGAATGTTTTTAAATTATTGTCAGCTAACTTCTTTAAAATTGTTTAGCAGGTTAAATCTTAGCAGTGCACTAAAAATTCTTTGCAGTGCACTAGATCCTTAGTCATCCTTTCTTTTTTGTCCTAAGGGTCGAATGAGAGGAACTGCCAAGCAATGCACAGTCCTTTCTTCATTCTGTCTTAGCACCTTGGAGGATAGCTTTGGTATGCCCATCAGTATATAGGAAGCACTCACATGTAATAGAGAAGGTCTCTGGTTTATATGAGTGGGTCTGTCCTGGCTGAAGACAGTAGACATGCCTGTTTATGTGGCTCATTACTTTGGCCTGTTAGACGTTGTACAAGGATTTGTGATCTGCTCACAGAAGTGGATGGAAGGCAGTACTATAACACAGGAGCAAACTGTGTGGGTAAAAGAAGGGATCAATCTTCTGGGTTAAAGCTCTCTTATTTTGAGCCTCATTATGTAGTTACTGGAAAAGGGAAGGAGGCGTGTTCCCACCTGAGAGAAGCTGTCTGCTGCAGTGCAGTTAATTTACGAAATCTTTAACTGTGGCATATTTTTAGCACAGACAGCTGGCTGGTGCACAGCCTGTGACTAATGGAGCAAAACACACTTTTGTTTCATGGTCGTTTCTTAACATCACCCTACAATTTTGTTATTTCTCATGCAAGCAAAAGGGCCTAGGACATTAGAAATCAGCTACTAAATGTGAATTGTAAATGAGGTTTTAAAACTTTTACTTCTGACCTGCTAATAACACCAAGAGAACAAGATTTTTTCTCAAGTTTAGTGAGCTTATGACTGCAAGCATACCCAGATTTTCTTTTAAAAAAAAGTTAGCAAGCATTGGAGAGGACCATCATAGCAAATAAATCTAAATAGCATGAGTCTGTTGGGCATTTAAAGGGGAGCAAACAAATGGCTCAAAAGGATTATCTGAGCCATGGGCAGCTTAAAACCGATTAATGGCTGCAGAAATGTGACTGATCTCTCTGTTTCAAGTGTAAGTATCTATTACTGCTCTGCTTGAAAATTGAAGAGTAAATCTCAGTGTTTCTGTTGCTATGAGACACTGGGGAAAAGAGTGATATGATCTTCTTGTTTTGCAATTTTTCCTTCCTTAATCATGTTGAATAGCACTTAACTTGTACTTGTCCTACTGGGGAGATGCATTTGTCTCTGAAACTGCTCAGAAAGAGATAAGGAGTATGATCTCTTACAAAGATGATCCAAGCAGGAACAGTAGATTAGGCCTAAAAGCTGAAACTGTTAAAAACTCCTGATTTCAGCAGAAGTTTTTTTTTAACCACTTTATTTTCATTTCTTTTCCTATTCCCTTTAGCTCCGTTTTGAACTGTTGGAACCACCTGAAGCTTGGTCTCATTTTTGAAATATGTGTTTGAGTGATCAGTAAAACATCTCTGGCTTTGCTCAAAACAGTTGAACTTTATCTGTGGTAAATGAGACAAGCTCCTGTTGTGCTCTGTGTGGCCAGGCTAACATCCATCCAGACACCAGTGAGAGACGTGTGGCTGCAGCAGTACAGCAGCAGGCTGTGCCCTTAGCTCCATCTCTGTACTATACTGTCCCCTCTCCTGTTATTCAGGATGTGACCAAATGTAGTTCTCCACCACTTAGCATAGAGGTTGCATCAAATAAAAAAAGAGTGGGAGGAGGAAAAGGAAAGAACAGAAGAGGATAGGATGTAATTTAGAAAATCCTTGCAGCTCCATTTGCTAAGACTGACTTCTTTCTAGAAAGAAACATTTCAGGGGCTGTACACCACCGAAGTCTTATGTAAATCCCCAAATAAATGCATAGGTGCCATGTTGTCCCTCTGACGAGGATGAATATTATCCTTAGATTCAGTGTAAATTGTAAGAATGCACTATGCACTACTTGGAATGGTAGAAGGGAAATCTCTCTTTCACCTGGCAGATAATTCATGTGCATTGGAAGTGCTAGTCCTTTTAGGGGAGCATTTAGAATGAAAGAAGTGAGATCAGTCTTAGAACTTGAGGCAGTAACTTGTCTTTCTCTGAATGATTCTACGTCACTTACAGAAAAACTTGGTTAGTGGTTTGGGAGTCTTTTTGCTAATGAGCCAGAACCTTTCTTAGGGCCTGGAATATTCTTCTCGTACAGTGCAAGAAATGGATTCAACGTTCTCCTCAGCTGAGTTTCCCATGGTGTAATTTCATTTGCCACGCAGTTGTGATGCCACAGAGCCATCTGGTATCTACCTAATTAAATTGTTTTCAGCCTAAATTGTTACAATAAACCCCAAAGGTGCTTTCAGAAAAGTGAATTCAAGCATGTCCAAGGAAGTCTGCAATAAAATTTTGTGGGAGAGCAAACTGGAATGTGGGATACCTCAAGGAAGAGTTTGAGGGAGTAAGACAGAGTAAGACGTAGTCATCCTGGAGAATCTCAGCTGCCTGCATTTAAGGTAACTGATAGGTAGAGGCCTTTGGAAACCTGGCGTAAGGGGCCTTAGCTTTTCATTTGACTTATCCAGCTATAGCTGCCCTGCCTTTTTCTTCACCTTCTCAATGTGGCAAACTTATGCAGTGACTCTAAGGAAATTTGTTCCCGTGTTGAAACACTTGGTTGTCACACATCACGTTTTTTCTGACTTGATGACATGTACACACTGTTGTGCAATCAAGACACAACTGTGTATGTTATGTTCTGCCATTGTTAAGTAAAAGGAAAACTGCAACTTGGGAGAGCTGGCCTCATAAGGCAAGCATATAGATCGCTCATGAAGGTCACGGGCCCTCTCTGTAAAAGTCAGTGAAACCAAATAGACCAGGACTTGTTGGTCCCCAGACTTGATCATGTTCCTTCCACCGGGCACATAACTTATTAATGTGAGTCCTCCTCCTGATAGGGTCCTTAGTCTTTCCCTTCCAGCCCCTGGTGCCCTGACTGTTTGCAGAAAAAAAAAAAAAAAAAAAGAGAAAAATCTGGAGGGGTCTGTCATTTTACAAAGGTCAGTGGTGATCTGACCTTGCAAGAACTCCCCCGTGGCTTGTGCATTGAAAAGCTTGTGCATAAAAGACACAAGACTGCAATCTACATTCTCATTCTGTTCAGGGCCCCTGAGGGATGAACAAGGACCAAGAGTTTATGTCACCAGCTGAGAGACATTTTTTTTGTGTGTGCATTGTTGACAGGATCTGATTATGAGGCTGTGTGATGCCGGGGCCATGGAGCCTGTTTCCAGACAGTAATTCAGCACAATGATTTGGTTTTGTTGCTGTCTTCAGAAAAAACTTGTAACCAGTTTACACCAAGACGCATGATGGAAGTTCTTAGCCTAGCATAAAAATTTACTTAGAGGTCATTTAGCCTCCTCATGAATTTGTTTCCTGAAAGTGCAGTGGATTGCTCAGTGGAAGATGTCCCTGTTCATACCTGGGAGCGGGAAGGAAGCATGTTAAAAGCATGCACCTGTCGTCCTGTTCATGGAGTTGGGAGTTCAAACACAGACTTGGCAGCAGCAGCAGCAGGGTGTTTGGAAGGAGCTGGCTGGACCTTTCATTTGCTTGCCAGTTTCCTTGGTGTTTGCTGAGCTAATACAGATGGGATTAGATAGCAGAATGTGGCCTGACACTCTGATTACCCTGTCCTGCTGGATGCAGGTATTAGTAGCAGCTGTAAACAGAGATATCACAATTGAAAACTTGGTATTTTTCCTAAACTCCCATGTTAATTCTTTTTCCTTTCTGCCACTATTCCACCTGGGTGAAACAACTGCACAACTAATGAGACTCATGTTACAATTTGCAAATATTTATTGATCAGAAGTTATGCCCTGTCTTCTGTTCTGCTTAACCTGATGAAAGACTCTGGTGATGCAATTTTTTTATATCTAAATACATGTATTCTAGTTCCCTGATGTCTCCCAAATCAAAATACCTAGATTATTGAAGGAAACCCCCAATAATTAACTAGGATGTGCTGTACTTCACTGGTGTCTTTTCTCAGAAGTTTCAAAATACTGTATTACATTTTAATGTACAATGATTGATAACATATCGGAAGCAGAAGTGGGAATTGTTAGTCCCCTTTGGCAGTTGGAAATACTGAAGTGCCACAAGGACAGCTTGCGGACCAACAGAGCCAGAAAAAGCATCCAAGAATTCCGTGTGTTCTGAGTTCGTAAATACTGGAGATAGAACTTTCAGGTTAATCTGATTGGAAGTGGCACAAGAGCATAAGATAGTGGCAAGCATTAGTCCTGTTGACTTTTAGTGCTTCTCAGGTCACTACTGCAAGATTTTGCCAGGAAACTCAGCCAGTGCCAGTTGTGAGAAAGTGTGAGCCTTGGCTGCCAAAACCTAGTGTAGGCAAAATACCCAACTACAGAGGCAATAACTGGTAGAACTCGCTCTGCTCCAGTGGCTGAAAGTCATTATGCCAGCAAAAGCTCAGCCTTGCTGCTGGAGGGGCTCATTTTTTCTGGTGTATTGTAATGATATAGCTACCCTGGTACAATTTAAACATGGCCTTAGGCTTGGGATTATTTCATCTTTGAAAATGTGACTTAGATCACTTAAAAAACAATTAGATGTTCAACAGGAGGACATCAGCCCTTATTTGTAATGTGTGTTCTTCTCTAGATCTCTTAAGCTCAATGCAGAGGTTTCTACATGATGTAGCCTCTCGTTGGGCTACCTTGTATGATACGTACCTCACATCTGATGGTTATTATTAAAAATAATTAAAAAGGAAATTTGTCCTGGTAGGAACTTAAGCTTTCTTTGTAGCTGACAGTTCATGTTTGTCTTGTCAGAGTTTTTATTCCTCAGCAGCTCAAGTGCACATCTGTAGGCGTACCTGCGAGGAGTGGGGAGAAGAGGGCAGGAGGTGGTAGCTGTTAGCCAGAAAGGACACAGGATATTCATATAAATGAATAGTACAGCCTGTTCATATCCAAGTGCACTCTCCACAGCAGGAAGAAGGTTGCATAATGTGAGTCTCCTGAGGACATGGCCCACAGCTCGTTTAACTAGGAGGTCACACACATTATTCATTTCTGTAATGTTGCTTCCTCGAATGCATTTTCATAATTTGGTAGGGTGTCGCCAAACATTTTGGTCAGGGCAGAGCAGTTACTTGCGTCATAGGCAGCTGATAAAGGTATGACTGTGCTGATACCAAGTTCACATGGTCTGAGAGGTGCAATGCGATGTCCATCTGCTGCAAGTGAGGCAGTGGGGGTCATCAGTGCTACAGGACAGGTTATTCATGCACGAACCCCACCAGAATTTGGGCCAGACAACAAGCTTACTCTACTGGAACTACTTACTGTTTTCCATGATTCTGCTTAAGCCTTGCCATGAGATGACAGGACCGGTACCATAAGGCTTGCAGAGTTAACAGGTTGTGGAGTTTTTATGATCCTTGTGGGTAACCCATATTGGTCTGTATGTGTTCTGAGCCAAATGGGCTGGAATTGTGTGCAACTGATTGCAAAAGCACTTCCAAAGTAGGCATGAAAAATTAGATGAGTGAGGGGATTTCTTTTGCAGAAAGTTGGCACATACAGTGTTTCTTACAGGAGAATAAATGGAGGAGTGTGAGGCACTGGCTTCCCTCAGCCTGATCTAGCATGTACTTTGTTGTCTTCCTTGGGCAGTGGGTCAAGCCTTTATTGTGTGAACTTGACTTTACATTCTTTATGGCCAGGACAGCACCTATACAAGGTGTTAATCAACAGCGTCTTTGTATATTTATACATTACAAACAGTTCATGATCATGACAAATGAGTGCTCAGTTGGTACACTTCCCAGCATCCATGTATAGTATTCCACTGATCTACAGAAATATTCCTCTGGAAGTGCCTTGACATAAGGTGACCTTCTCACTGTTGTGCATGCACTTTGGAGCAAAATTCATGAATTGCTGTTACAGTAGTGATAGGAGTAGTTATCTGTAGATCACTCAAAAAGAGAGGATGTATTTTCTGCATTAGAAAAGTCCTTCATCCTGATTTGGGCACTGCATTCAGGATAGATGTGGCTAACTGAAGACCTACAAGAATGATCATAGGGGTAGAAAACACGACTATAGAGTAAAATAGGGTTGTAGAGAAGACAAGAGCCATCTTCAGATAACAGAACTCTAGTATGTAAATGCTATCACAAAGAAAATGATGCTTTTCTTGTTCATGATGTAAAACAAGTAAGAACAGGCATGAACTGAGACAGAAAAAGATGCAATGTAGACATCAGGAAACCTTTCTAACCATAAAGATAGTGAAGTCTCTTACCTGGGGAGCTTGTAGAGTCAGCAATGTAGGAAGTCTTTTAAGTTAGACAGCCACCAGGAAAAATATCAACCAAATTGGTTCTGCCACCCCAAATTCCCCTCTGTGACTTGACAGTTCCCTCAATAAGAGAGCTGGCAGTGGTACTTCCTCAGAGGGGAACCCTAGGACTCTCTTCCTATGACCAGAGCAGTAGTGGTAGCTTGTATTCCCCCATAAAGGTTTTACTTGAAAACATTCAAAATATTTTACCATGTATCCTGCATGATGCACTTCACCTGTTGCTAGAAATTTAACCCTCTTCTCATTCATAAATAACAACCTGTATAAATGAACACATACGAACAGAAGTCTACAGGAAATAAACCACAAGAATGTTTGTCTTTCTGCAGATTGACATTTCCAAATGCCACTATCTAGTGGACTTGGATACAGCAGCTGAAACCCCAAGGGAGCCAAGGTATTCCTCCAACAAAGAAGAATGGGTAACCATTGCCTACAAGCCTTTCCTAGATGCTTCCAGGTATGCTTTACACATTTGAGAGGGAGGGAAAAAGGCTGGCAGGTCTGTGAACTAATTCTGTTCAGTTATCCACTTGCAAAAGTAGCTGTATACAGGGTGGAAAGACACATTGGCAAATGCCAGCTTGAAATCCAGTTCCCAGTAAAGGCAGCTTGCTCGCTACAGCAGAACCTTTGTCAAACTTGTACTTGCAATATTTATGACCTAGGTTGCTTTAGAGGGTGAAGTTAGCTGAGAAGGTTGGTGAGAAGGATTATTTTTAAAGAGAATCCTCTCTGTGCACTTGCTGAAGTAATGTTTTTTTTGGTTTGCTTTCTAAAGGCGTATGTCGTCTCCTCCCAACAGACTTCAGAAGCTTCTGTCTTGTTTCAGCCAAATTCAAGACAGGTGTCAGTCTTGAAAAGCATGAGCTCTTACAAATTTTATGAAAGCTGGCAGACAGAGAGAGGAGGCAATCTCATTGAGTGAAAAGTCAGCAAGGTCACACCTTTATTAGGCATCAGAGGATCCATGGAAGAGACCTCTGTTAGAATCCGTTCTTCATTAGTTCTACTGCTCACTGAACAACTTGCTTGGGTGTCTGAACAGGAATTTCTGTGAGAAGCAGAGATTGAAATTGCTCTCCTCCAGGCTAGCAGGGGGTGGAATCAGGATTGTCAAACTGGGAATGTTACTAATACATTCCTGCAAATACAGAAATCCTCAGCTGTAAGGGGATGGTTATTTAGTCATTTAAAGCTCTGGTCATGTAGCTGTCATAACAGGACAGAGAGACTGACTGGAAAAAAATCTGTAAAAAACTAACACAGAGTTCGGTACCTTCCTATTTTCTATGTGAGACCTTATTACTTCCTAGTGACAGGACCCTCCAGGGAGGGGGGGCTGGTAAAAGCAGTTGAACAGTGAGAAAGCACGATAATGTTAGAGCAACTCCCATGAGTGCTGTAATGTTCCCAGCTTGCTGACACAAACAAGTTTTCTTGGCAATGTTTTTCATGAACTGTGTTTTCCAAGAGACCTGCTGTTACATTTGGGCAGGACTTTAGGAAGGGAGAATGAGATGGCCAATGAGTCTTATTAATGAGGCAATAGAAGCATCTGCATAAGAGTTTTGCAAAGGACTCCTTGTGCAGAGCATATACCCATGAATGTGCATTTCTGCTTTGAAGACAGATTCATGTGTTTTTAAAGCAGGTTTATCTTGCTGTCCTCTGCTGAACATCCAAGCTTTGATTGTTTGGACCTGGTCTAAAATCCTTTGAAGTCAATCAGAGGCACTGAGTCAGGTCCAAATGAGCCTTTAAGACACCTTGGGTTAACCATGGGGATGTAATTTGCTAGGGGTGCTTTCAGAGGTAGCGGCTGTCTGCTGCAGAGATGCTAGCCTGCCTAGTGAAAGCCAAGTGAATTATGCTGGAATGGCTGTACATCTCACAGACTTCTTCAGAATGTCCTGGATTCTCCATGGCTTCTTTCCACATGCGTTCACTTTTCCTGTACTTAACTGATGTTTGGTAGAGAAGGAGTTGGACTGTCTCATGGGGCTTTTTGGATTATTGCACTTTCAGCCCCACCCATAGCCTCTGAGCTTTTGATTAAAGCTCATGAGAGACACGCCACTGCTCTCTTCTGAACCCATTTCATATACTCTTAGAGGCTGTGTGTGCCCTGCTGAATATAAACCAGCATCTGTCTGGAAGCAACAGCACAGTGTATCAGCTCTTTTTGTGGGGAGAGTTGAGTCTGCAACTGTAGGCCTTACCACAGGATGGACACCAGTGTTTTGAATCCTTCACTTTCACCCAGGCTTTTTTGTTCATTCCTAACTTAGCTGGAGATTTTTCCTGTAAGGTGCGTGTACATCTGATACCATCTCAATCCTGACCTTACTGCAGCCTGCAATGCTAACTGGAATCAGTGCAAGGAGTTATGCTAGAGCCAAACTCAGTACTGAGCCGAGTCCTTGTCACTCTCTTGACTGCTTTAATGCTCTTTCTGTATGAGTCACTCTATGACATTTTTCTTTCTTCTTTTTTCCCCTCCTTCTTATTAGGGAAAATTGATAGGCTTAAGGACTTTCCCTATTTGCAGCTAAACCCCTGCATCCTGCCAAGCATAAATATCTGCCTGGCTTCTCAGGAAGTTGGCCGAATACATAGATAGATGTGGTGTTGCAGCTCTGTGCTTCTGGGGGAAATGCTGTCAAAGTACTTCCTGCCAGACTGAGGCTGGTAACTTATTCCCCAGCTTGGCAGTGAAAACCTGTGCAATCATTTTGGTTTGATATATGATACTTCATGTTGCATTTAGATCATATAAACTCCAGCTAGGCTCCCAAGCTTTATGTTTCTCATTGGCTAAGTATCTCTGCAAGCCTGCAGCCAAACTCCAGTAACCCACTCAGTACAAGGATGCTGATTTCTGTGTGTGGTCCTTCATGTCTGGCTTGTGAGGGGAGTGTGCGTGTGGCTGTTACCACTGGAAGTGATAGCTTGGCTTATTGTAGCAAAGCCAGCATCTCACCATGGAGCAGCAGCTTGTTGTGAGAAGCTGGGAGTCACAGAGAGATCCTGAAACTTCAGAGCATACTGACCCCGGCAACGATGAGATGTAAAGGCAGAACGCTGAGGGTGGGGAAAGGGGAGCAAAATCCCTGGCTAAGCAGTCACCAAGACCTTAGCACAGATCATTTAAAGGTGGTGGGGAGGGAAGGGGATCTTTCTGGCTGTTGTGTCCTTAACAAAAGATGCTGCTTCATTAGTGGGAGACTGGAACAGAAGAGGGTTTTTTGCAGAGCATGTCCCAAGAGGACATCTGGCAGTCAGATCCTTAGCCCTGCTAGTGTCCTCCGCTCCTGTTCTTGTGCTGCATGAAAATTCTCCATGCTGTTCCTTATCAACGCCTCACAGCTGGAGCAGAGGGGAGGTGTGGTGCCTTCACCAGTGGAGGAGGCCAGGTTGCCATAGCAGCAGGTCTGATTTCCATCCCTGCTTGTTAGTACCTCCAGAGCTCCCGCAGTTCAGAGCGCTGGGCTCTGTCCCTTTGGCAGACCTTCAGCAATCAGCAGGTGGGGCAGCTCGAGTGCAGAGTGCTGATGAAGGACTAGAAGGGCATGTATCTGGCATTTATCTGGGGGGTATCACTGATGCAGAGGGATGAAAGAACCAGCAGTGTCTCCTCATCTTGTCACCCTGCTTGCCTGACAGATTCTCTGTTCTCTGTGAAGAAGAACAGTAAGCCAGGAACCATGGCCTGCCTAGCAGGGCAAATGTGTAGCCATGGGCACAGCTTCCCAAGACAACTCATGATGCAGTGAAGAGCAGAAAGAACAAACCATTCAAGATCTGATCTTCCCTTTTTTTAGTCAGTGTGTCATTTAAAGGTATCACATTAAAAATTGGATGCTACAGACAAGGTCAAGGCCCCTTTTGCCAGCCCATCCACAACAGCATGAGCAAGAGAAATTTCAAAGGCTCTTTTTGGATTGCCTGCTTCATAGTTTTTGTCATATATTTTTCATTTCTTTCTGTAATTTGGCCCTTGGAGAAGAGGTAGGGTAGATGAGTGATTAAGGGGCTCAGCTGGAATTTGGTGCTCCCATTACTCTGTCCAGGTCTCTTAAACCCTGCCTGTGTGGCAGTTCCCAATTTGGACCAAAAATTTGTTAGCTCCTCGCTTATTTCCAGGAGTTTGTTGGCAATGAATGAAAGAGTAAGGAGCTTCAACTTCATAATAGCGGTGGCAGGTAAATTGTTTTGCATCCAACTATTGGAATTTTGCTGCAACTTCCATATATAGGGTTCCCATGGCAAGTGTTCATAATCAGTCTGTTGAGCTCCTTCTCTGAATGCGTCATAGCATTTCTAAAATAAGACAGTGTTGTTTGCTTTGTTTTTTTTTTCCTTGAGTGTGACTGAGTTGTAACTTGCATAAAATAATGGGGCTCAAGCAATTCTGAAAAGGGGATATGACAAGTTTTGCAGTCGATTGGCAGCTGACAGATGAGTTAGCTAGTGGCAATTGCAGATCTGCCTAGCAATTGAGTGAGAAGTGAGGGTCTGTCTCACCCTGCAGACCCAAGCATTAGCTATTGTCCTTCTGTTGAGATCGGAAAACCTAGTTTGCAAAGCAAGTACCACTGGTACATCTTTCTGTCTGTGGCTGCAGCTGACTCCCTTGCTGCTAGTCAGCCCTTGCTTTGCTTCCTTCTGTCCTTATCCCAGTCTGTGGAGTACCAAGCCCACTGGAGTGGGCACTGCAGACCCTCAGAAGGAGGACACTGAGACTTGCCACTCCATCCAGCTGGAAGGTTCTCTGAGGGCATCAGTGACGCCCTGAGGTGGCTTCAGTGATGCAACAAGTACTTCTATAGTCCAGAAAATTGTTGGCAGGCCTGATAGCAGAGAAGGTATGGAAATCCTAGGAAAAACACTTCTGTGTTTTTGTTTCCTTTTCATTTGAGACAGCAAATCTAGGCAGTGCTGTCTCTCTTAGAGTTGAGAAACTGATCATTCTGGGGAGTTTAGCTGCAGGAGAGCAGCAGTAACACAGTTGTAACAGCATGTTAGGTGCTAGAAATTGGTAAGCTGAAAAGATCCCAGAGCTAGTAGGTCTGCGGGGAGAGTTCGTCCCAGGCTCAGACACACAGGTTTGTGGGTAGAGTCAGTGAAGATGCATCAAGAACTCCTATAATGATCCAAGCTGCTCACATTCCTGAGCATGTACCCCCCCCCCCCCCCCCCCCTTTCCCCAGTTCAGCAGAATGACACATCTCTCAAACCTGGCACCTGCTTCCACACAATGATTTGGAAATGTCCCCTGCTACCTATGAAATAAGTGTAAAAACACGATGAAATGCAGCTTTTTTTTACAACAGGGAAGGAGGAACAGAAGTGTCACTTTGAACTGAGCTGTGAGGGAAACTGACAGTGTAGATTTGAGGTCTGCATCTCAGTGGCTGCAGAGCAAGGAGCATTTGGGGGGAAAAAAAGATCAAACACCTCCCCACCCAAAAACAAACTCCAGCTTTTGTTCTTTGAAAATGACCCCAGCAGTTCAATTCAACTCCTGCTGAACTGGAGGCTTCTGGGACTCACTGCGAGTCTCAAATTGACGTCAGCAAATGCAAATGTAAATCTCAGCTGGCTCTGATAAATGGTGCTGCTAATTGAATTAGAGACCACTCCAAGCCACCAGCTAATTATGCTCCTCAGGAAGCTGCTTTGTCCAGGTCCATTTAATTCTATATTGGCTGAGCACTCTGAATCTGGCACAGAAAAGGGAAAATATATTACAGCACCCCACTGAGGAGCACATATTTTCCAGCTCTTTAGGCTGAGCCGTCTGCTTGCTCCAAACACTTGGGTTTTCCATCAGAAAAAAATATACTTGGTGCAAAATTAATGATTTGGTTACCTTGTTCTAGCATATCGTGACCCTGGTTTGATAAGAGACTGTCTCATTCCCTTTAATGGTGCTTTCTTCCACGTTACATGAAATGTTTTCTCTAGTTTTGTTTTACAAGTAGCTAAATTACTTCTTAGGTGCATGGTTGGTACAAAATTTAACACCTAGAGGAAGTGCAAACGTTAATGGGTTTTCAGAGAGCTTTGATCATGAGCTTCCTGTGTATCCCTGTAGCTAGAAGGTACTAGGTCCTGCCATGTGGCAGAGACTCAGCTTCCTCCTGTCTCTTCTTTGTGCCATTCCCTTCTCTTCTTCCTTCTCATGCTTCTTTCTGAATTCTGCTGTCACTGGGATAAGAAGTTCAGGTTACAAGATGCAGTTAGGAAGAATCTCCCACCACTATGTTTATCTAACTGTTTCCATTGCACGTCAATCTATGAGCCTGGGAGGGGGGACTTGAACATCTTCACTTAGCAGTCCTTGTTTCCATTCCAGAAGAGCCTCCACTGACATTAGTAGAACAGGACTGTTGAGTTGCTTTCTCGTGAAGTCCAATAGGTAATTTACAGGAACACGCTTAGCACCAGACGGCACTGTGGTTCCAGCTCTGCTGGGCCTCCTGATAACTGTGCACCTCTGTCCTAACTGGGAGCTGCTATGGGTGCTGCAGCAGTCGTTCCCCTAAAAACCAAAAAAACTGGAAAAGAATTCAGACACTCCCTGAAATGTGGGATACCTCCCGTGTCTGGAGCACAGCGAGAGCTGGACAGAATTTGCCCACTGAAAGAGCCTTGCTGCATCAGTCTTCCAGTAGCATTGCTGTAGATTCTTGGCTACCCAGCTTGGAGCAGTTGTGGCCTTGATCTTGCTACCAATGTGCTGCTTGGGAGCTCTGCGCTGATTAAGGCTACACACACTCACAGTCTCTGGGGGACAAATTCAGAAGCAACTGCAAATAGAACATTATATATATTCACTGTTATCTGTCATCCCAACCCCTTCCATGTGCCATCTGTTGTCTGAAGTTGCTGAGCCTGATGAAGCAAGGTGACGGGAGGTAAAGATTCGCTGTCTGAATTTAAAGCTCTGTCATGACTTCCTGAGCTGTAGGTGCATCATCAGCCATGGTTCTCCTATGGCTGCTGCTTAAAGCAGGCATCCAGGGCTTGGTTACTGTGCAGTTACTGGCAGCAGAGAGAGCAGACTGGTGCCCGCGTCCTGTCTGAGTCTCTTTTCAGTGAGAAAGTTAGCGCTGAACTAATACAAAGGCTGACCTTATAGCTGTGGAGCAGATGTGTTGGTGCTACCATTTACCGTGCCATATTCAGGATTTCATGGTTTTATATCTGAGATGTTATTCTCTGAGCACATAAAAGTTATTATTTTTAAGATGCCACCTCTGTTATATTTTGTTGCCTTTTTTTAACCTGTGTCCTTAGACTGGGTAATTGAAACCAGTGTAAACTGTTCCCTTTTCACCTTTGTAAGTCTTGTTAGTGAAGAGTCATTTTGCTGTCACACCAGCAGCCTGACTAACACCTGGTGGAAACCAAGGACTTCTTGTGGACTTGACAGTTTGAGTAATACATCATTTCACCTTGAAGAGCAGGGTGAACTTCACTATTGGGATCTCCTCTGGCCTTTATACTCCAATTTGCTGTATTGTTATTTGTCATGAGTGCCTTGGCATTATGTATGACATCCACTGGTGTGAAGAGCAGTTATCTTTCTGCTCTGTGTTTCTCATCATTTTCCACCCTCGGTATTTTTTTCCATCAGTCATTCCTGCCTCTCCTTTTTTGATCTTCTTTTGACCAACAGTATTTTCACCTCCCATTTCACTGCTGATGTAAACTGTGAAACAGTGAACACTGACATTTAAACTGCTGCTGATAAGGGCTGAGTTGCCAGCAAAGTTAAGAGCATGCAGAGAACTTCTGTTGCTCAGAGTTGTTGTTTCAGGCTGTCTGCAAACTCAGGATGGTTAGACTGAGCTTGCATATTTGGGAGAAGGTTTTTGCTCCTACCAACTCCTGGAATATCCTTTTGTTCTAGAAAGCAAAGCTGAATCCTGCACATTCTGAACACGTGCCATAAAGAACATGTGCGAACAACCACGTGAGCTGCATTGGGTCTATATTTCAGAAGACCAACAAGTCAAAGGTATAGGGAGTGTTTCTCACAAAAGGTATAAAGAAAGGAAGTACAGAAAGGATAATAGTGTTTCTACAGAGCTGTGAGAGGCACAGCACTGAGGGTAAACACAGGCGCTTAGTTCTGTTGCTCAGCAATCAGACCCACTGTTACTGGGTGCCCCCTGTGTGGTACAGTGCTGGCCTGGGCAGGCTGTCAGTATGTAGATGCATCCAGGTCAATTGGAGGATGTGAACTGGGTGCTGTTGTCTGACTGCTGGCAGGTCTACGTCTGGACTGAGCGACTGAAAGCATTTTCAGCCATCAGCTGAAGGTGCTGCCTTCCTCTCTGTCCCTGAGCTAAACCACACAAGGCTAATTCAGCGAATTACTTATCTTAACCCAAGCACACAGCCTGAGCTCTGAGGATTTGTGCTAGTTTCTGTCCCTTTTGTACAACATAGAAGCAAGCTGGTACTCTACCTTATTTTTCATTTTCCTTGTTTTAAACAGTGTCCCAAGCGTCTTGAACACAGTTGCTTTTTCTTGGTTTTGTTTCTTTTCTTTTTCTTTGCTAAAGGGAATTGAAGTGAAACCACACCATTCACAGAGAGCAGCCATGGTAGCGATGGTGGGTTGTCAGGCTCAGAGTAGAAGATGCCAGAATAAGTTCAGCAATGACACGATGTTCATTAGCTGCAAGAAATGGAGGAGGAAAATCAAGCATTTGTTTTCAAAGGGATGCCTTTGCTTCTAGTGACTGAAGGGAGGGCTGACCTCCAATTTCCAGGCACAAGGAAATGACAGCTGCAAAAATGTTCCTTGTTCAGAATACGCCAAAGTTACCATCTTCTGCCTAGTTACGTGCTACTAAGACATTCTGCCTTGAACACGTTCTGGATTCCAGCACCTCAGGAATTCACAAAGAGCAACCATTTCCAGTGATTCTTTTATTTAGGGACTTTGCTGGGTGCTTTACAATTTGGAAAGGGCCTAAGTAGTATCACTGAGCTTTGTGTTCTTCGAAGTGAAGCAATCATCATTTTTATATCCTAAAGTACAAGCTAAGCGTTTTGCAAAAAGCAGGCTTACAAGATGCTGGATGTTGAAAGGAGGCAGAGTCTCACAGTTAGAAGCAGGACTTGTAAATTTTAGGAATTCAAACTTGCTCAGTCTCTCTGAGGGTAGACAATACTTTCTGCCTCAGTTTCCCCTCTCCGGTGTGGGAAGAATACTGCTTTGTCTGTCACTTTCCCTGTCTAAAGAGCAAACATTTCAACTGAAAAATGTCTTGCTTTGTGCTTGTATAGCATCTTATGTGAGAGGACCCTGCTGCTGAGCGGTGCTATGCCATTGGAAGTAGATATCCCCAGTCTTTTCCTGGATGGTCTTTTGCTCCAAGTTACATGAGATCAGGAGCTGCTTGTTCTCAGATGAATTACAGTAAGGCTGTCTAAGAACCCTGGGGGCCTCCGGGGAGATGTAGTTCGCAGTGCAGTTCCTGCTGTTGCTTTTTAGACTGCATATTTGAGAGGTATCCAGTGCTGCCTTACAATAAGCAAACAAAACACAATTCCTCTTTCTTCTGAAAAAGTGACTTGAATTGGATGTCTAGAACCTTGGCTGTATTACCAGCAAAGCTGTGTGAATTGCAGTGACCAGCAAGTCCATGCTGGATCTGTGTACCATGCCTGACCACTTAGCATGCTGCATATCAAATTTGAGTGCTGCTGCTGCTTTTCCAAGCTTTATGTGGATGGAGTTAGACTTAGGTCTGTCAAGGGTTGATAGTTTACCAACAAGTTGATCTTAAAGAGATAAAGAGATAAGATGCAATGCTGAGGAAGCAAGACTCTGCCCCAGCCCTAATTTCAGTAAGCTGCTCAAATTTTTGAAGCTTCTAACAAGATCCAGTGCTGCTGCTTCAGGACATTATATTTGTCTGCTTCACATTTAAACCTGGATTTTACTATTAGTTTGCTCAGTAAGAGAAGACATGCATTTAAAATGTACTCAGCTAGCACAGCTCCAGCAATTAGCAACCAAACAAAAGGTACTAATTTGATGCAGCCATTAAACCCTCCATGCTGGAGTACTCTATTGGTCCAATTGTTGCAAAGTGCTGTGAAATGCCAGCTCCCAGCACTAGCAGGGCGTGGAATGAATGCTGGCAGCCTGCAGCAAACTGCCTTGTAGCCTTTAGAGTGGTCCATCCCTCTTTAATTCAATACCCTCAACAGAAGATCAGCACAAGAGAAAACGCCAGTGCCCATCAAAGCTTCTGTCTGCCCTTCAGACCTGTGAAGGAATAGGTGGCCAGAAAGAGTGGATAAAAAAGAGGACATGCCAGGAGCTAAATGCAGCCTTGCTATCTTTCACCTTCACAGCGTGCTCTGAGCAACAGGAGGCCTGCCTGTCTGTGCGATACCAAGGGCCCACAGGGCTGTACTGTTTCTTTTGCTAATTACAACATCTTCCTGCCCTCTCTCTCCCTTAATCCTACTGGAATGGATAGTGGGCATGCTGAAGAACTGGGCAGACTGCTGCTTTTAGACTGGTGATGCTGGCACGGCTTTGGTCCTGCCGACAAGGAGAAAATGGGACTGTTCGTATGCCTGAACAACTAGCATTCTTCATGTCACTGACTCACCAGCCCAAATCTTTTGCAAAGCCTCATTTGTATCATTTTGAACATACTGGCTAATGAACGCTTTACGGATGATTTGTTTTTCCTTTCTGGTTTCAGGTCCTCAAAGCTGCTGCGTGCATTCTACGTCCCTCTCCTCTCAGAACAGTACACATGGTATGCAAACTATACTATTCTGAAATCCCGGAGGTCGAAGCAAACCAGGAAAAAAATGGGAGGCTAGCAACACACCTGGGCAACAAAACCAAAAGCATCTGTTGACACTCTTGGACAGCTGCCTAAGCCATCTTCAGTTTCTTTTTTGAAAGATTGCTCTTGTAGATTCACTAATAAAGATTTCCCATGAAGTGATTTTACCCTGCAAGCTTCCAGCTGTAAAAAGGGTGCATCATCTACTTTCAGTTCTCAGTGTCAGGCCTCTGCTCTGCCTACACAGAACATATTGGTAAGAAACCATTTGAAAATCCAGCAGCCACCTACGAATGTATTATCCCTGCTGCTCCATGTTATTATCTATTACACCAGAGAAGAAAAAAATGGAAAATAAAAAGGAATGACGGTATGAGGTTCTGCTCCAGGTTGCAATCTGGAACTGGGAGAATCCAGCTCAGCCTCTCTCTTTCTCTCTCCTGCCCCCCCTCCACTGTTCTCATCTGCTTAAGTATTGCTCACCTTCTCCTAGGGAATTTTTTCAGGTAACAACGTTTAGGAAATTTTTTTTTTTATTATTTCTTTTTTAAGAAAATGGAAGTGGAAAAGAGGAAAACACCCGAGAGACAATTAACTGCAATGCACTGAGTTTCAAGGAATGAAGTAATGTGCACCACAGAGAAATAGCCTAAAGTTGCTCTTTCCAGGAGACACTTTCAAGGATTAACCTCTGGTTTTGGGAGAAGAAACGCCAAACTTAGGAGTTGAGCCAGTTATCTGTTTTAATGAGATCAGAGTGTTTTTATCTGAAAAACCAAGGGTTTGTTTGTTATTTATAATAATTTTTTAAAGATACCTATAACATCCTTCGAATTCTAGACTATGTTATCTTAAAATTTCTGGAAACATCCAGAGAGGAGAAGAAGGTTTAATATTTTTTTTTTTCAGTCGTTTCCCAGAATAGACCATACGTGTTACATTGGTCCAATATGCTTCAGAGCAATGCTGTATTTATTATATTTCCATTTTTAAAACATGCAGTATCACAGGCTAGATGAAGGGAGTTGTTTTCACTCATATCCTTGGAACTCAGTGGGGACGGGATGGCATGAGATGGAGCAGCAAGGAAGTTTTCTTTTGCAAAAAGGCTGCACAAGCTCCCTATCCTACTGATTGTGATTAGATTCATCTGAGTGTGCAGTGATAGAGTGCCAGAGCAGGTGGATCAGGAAGCAGATTTGTATGTTTGGAAGCTGTTGGGATCCAACCAGAAAAGCATGTGCTTCTGAGGATACATGTCTTGGTCCAGGTGCAGAATGCAGTGCTAGGCAGGTCTCTTGGCCAGTCTGCAGGTTTACAGCTGAGCAGGGTGGGAAAAGCAGGCTGTACCAATGGAGCTGTGATCTAACATGAGACTACTGGGACAAAGCAGGAGGAGCTGGATGAGGAGCAAGGCATGGGCTGAATTGGAAGAGCAACTTTAGAAACGTAGGGAGAGGTGTTGTGAATCACCTGCATTTCATTAAGGAGGAGTTTTTTTAATGGCATTGTCATCTGTTGGAAACAGCTTATAAAGTGCGAAACATTGTAAGAGTGAACAGTGTGCTGCTTCATTGTCTGGATGATTACATGGAGAATGCAGTTCTCTTCCATTGCACCCCCACTGTATGGAGTGGCAATTTGAAGCTGAGACTAAATTCAAACTCTGAAGGCTTAGGGAACCATCTGTGGTGTCTGTCTTCAGAGAGATGGATTTCACCCTGTGCAAATATCACCCTTCATACGTCAAGCGTGGAGCTTCAAGGTTGTCAGCCAAGCAACTGATGTCTTTGGGTGAGTTGGTCTGGAAGGTCAGAGTCACACTGCAGATCAACATTGTAGTGTCTGTGTTCACAGTATTCCCCCACCTCTCTCCAGCTGGCTCTACCCCTCATAAAAGTTTACGTGTGTTGAACAGGGCTCTACAGTGCCAGTAAATCAGAACCAAAACTCTTGCCCTGCTTGTTGCCTCTCCCCTCGCTAATCTCTGACCTTAAATCAAATAAAGAAACAAATGCAGTTAAAGAACCAATTGCACCTCTTTCTGGTGCTGTTTGTGTGACTGTTCTATGTTGTCATAGCCTGTAACCTCATGTTTAATGTGAAAAGACAGTACAGTAAATATCCCTTTTAAATGACTGTGGCTGCTCCAACTTCCTCTCCAGTTTGATTTCTATGTTGGGGTGGTGGTGGGAGATGGATAACTTGACAATAATTTGGAGTTATCAATGTTTTCCAGAGGCATGTGGCAAATGTTTGGTTCCTGGTATTAAACGCAGGTGTGGCTACAGGTAGTGGACAGCTGGACAGCTTTGCATGTCAGAGTTTCAAATCAAGGAACTCCATTTTGCTGCTTACCATGCAAACTGGGGAGTCAGTCCTGCCACCTGGAAAATTTGCAGGCTAAAGAGATGAGGCAGGGAAAGGGAAGGTTTTTACTCTCGTTGATGACAAGAGCAGATCACATGTTAATGCTGATTTCAGGGAGAAGTTGGGAGTCTCAGTGCTGCAAAGATCTTGACCCAGCAACTTATTTAAGGCCACCCATGGAGTCTGCTTACAAGTTGTTTCTCATCTAGGGTCTTTGGCACGGAACCAGCCCTCCTGGCAGCAGATAAAGGAGCCAGGGCCTCTCTTCCTTTAGTCTCTCTAATGCATAATTGTTGTCGTGGGTAGTGCTACTGGGCAGCCAGAATATAGCACAAAGACAATCTGTCGATCCCAGCTGAGAGCACTGGGAATGAGAAGGTGAAGTTGCTTCTGATGGTGTTGCTATCATAAAGACTGAACCATAGGTGAGATTTCCGATAGGAGATGCTAAGGCTCCTCTCATCTTTTCATAATTCACAAGTCAGGACTGTTGCACTCTTTGTAGTGCTGAGGTTAAGCAAAAAGCCATCAATACTGAGAAGACTTGATGAAGTGAGCAGGCCTGAGGAAGAGACTGCAGGAATTGCCGACCTGGCCTAGGTTTAGCTGGATAAAGGATCTTGCTTTTTGAATGTAGACGTGGATGCAAAGAGGTTTGCGCCGAAAGGTGGAGCTGCATCCAAAATAAAACATTTTTAATGGGATTTTATAGTTTCCTTTTCTGGTTTCGTTTGCAAGCTTGAGGGAGGGGCTTCTGATTTTTTTTTTCCTTTTCTTTTTACTTTGACCCTAATTAAAGCAAATGTATGATCTCATTGTGAGGAAGCGGGTTTGGGACAGCTTATTTATGATCTCTATTAAAAAACAAATAAAGTCTTGTGGTTTGTGAGCTTGTGGATAAAGGGTCAAACCACAAATTGCTGATCTGCCTCAGCTGTATTCCCTGCCTAGAGTTGCCTTGGGCAGAGAGGGGTGTTGTGACCAAACCTGCTGGGTAGTACATCAGGATTGTGTAGGCAATCCACCTTTGGCTCCTTTCTGTCTTTGGAGAAAGGGCTCTTCGTATCATGCTGGCTGGTTCTGGAAAAGAACCGAGATGGCTTTCTTCAATGCTGCTAGTGTCTGACCTGACACATTGACAGAAGCTGGTTTCTTGACAGAACCATAGGTGGCCACAACCTTGCGTTCAGGACTGCGGCTAGATCAGGTGTCTCACATGAAGCTGAGAGATGGTGTAAGACCTTTGCAGTTGGTTGGAGAATGTACAGAGGCTACAGTATTCCTAACCTCTTTGCTGGCAGTACTTCTCCACCTTTAAACTGAGGCTCAGAGCACTGCAGGTTGGACGAGTGCTGCTGTGAAATACTGGGACCCAGTAAATTTCATCTTGTCTGAGCTCATCCAGTCTTTGCAACAAGGAGCACTGAGGTGGTGAGTCCCTGAGGAAGCGCCAGCAATGAGGCAGATTGACACTTTCAGAAATAGGCTGAGGGAAGTCACGATTTCCACAGAACTATTTTTTTTCTGCTTGTCTGCTGCAGTGAGATTTAAGGTCCATTTCAATTTTGCTCCTGCTTTTTCTACCTGTTCCTGGGGTTCAGCTGCAACCTGCTCCAAAGGCAGGCATATGTCTAAGCTGGTCATCTCCACCTAGGGCTCTGCCTGGGCTCGGGGGCACGTCAGAAGAGAGCACTCCTGGACTTGAGCATGTTTCCAAGGATGTTCAATGCAAATTTGCTCTTCTTTTGAAAGGAAAACAAAAAGGACACTGCATCTCCACAGCGGTGATACTTAAGCTTTCCTTGACTCAGTTTTTTTTTCCTGTTCACATTTTTTTTGTCTTCTTTCTGTAGGAATTTTATTTGAAATAAGGTGCTCTCTGAGATGCCAGGAGCTGAGAGTGTTTGAAGAAGTCGTGGCAAAGGAGTTGAGGTGTGCGGAGCATATACCTTGGACATGAATAAGAGTAAATAAAATGTTGAGGGCTGTATGTAGGCTGGGAAGGCTTCAGGCTGGCTTAGCTGGGAATGCCACAGGCCAACCTTCAGGTGTGACTGGCAGATCTGCACGGGAGCTGGTTGTTCTAGGACAGATTTATGGCATGTTGGCAGCTGGGCTGTCATATCAGAGTGCAGCTGATGTTTGACAACTCTTCTCTCCGTAGGAATGGGGAAGCGCTTTCACTTGCCACGTTGCATTGCCAACATAAAGGAGATTTCTGTAAAGCATGGTGGGGGGATGTTATTTCCAAAGCAGACTGTGCATCCTCTGAGTGATACTGAAGGGACCAGACCAAAGTTTGGTACCTGGGACAGTGATGGTCAGTGTCAAATAACAGCTGCTGTTTCCTGTCCCCTATTCTGCCTTTTCTTTAGTGAGCCTGATGCTTAGACAGTTCTTGGGTGCGGCCTTACTGGTAACAGCTGTTTCCTTGCTACTTGTACTAACCTGAGAAGCAGGGACTATCTTAGTATTTGAGTCCACTTCACATCCAGATAAAGGTACCAAGTGAATAGGTTGTGTGTTTATTTTGTTGCTGTAAAAAGGGCTCAAAGTAGCAGTGGAGAGAGGCCCTGGTAATGAAATGATGTGTTTTTGAGTTCCTAGCCTTCCAGGCACTGCTGGAGGAAAGAGCTGTGAATTTCTTTCTCCTCCAGCATCTGTCAGAACCTGAGCATCATCCCAGCCCTGCTGAGGTTCAGCACGCATTCCCATGAATAACTGCACATGTCTCTATCCCCTTGCATGGAGAGGTACTTAATGAGGCCCCATCTGTCCAGCTGCATCTGCTAAGAAGCAAAAAAAGGTCAGGGTGGATGTGCAGGGTGAGAGAGCATCATAGCCTAGTAGGACTCTTGATTAATGCAGTCCTCTGCTGCCTTCCTGCCCAGTTCTTCATCCAGAGGGTAACTGCTGTGCAAGACTGGAGAACTGCAGCCAGGACTGGACAGAGGTGCATTTTGTTTTGGGATGAGTGAAGAGGCAGGGTCTGAGGCTAGACGAAGAGGCAGAGACTCCCTGGTGTCCTCCAAACAAGTGCACATGACTGGATGCCTGACTAGAGAATAGAATAGAGAGCCAGGACCCTGGCTTCTCAGGCAATACTGTTGCTCACTTGTCCTGTAACTCCGTGAATCCTGCTCGGGAGGTGAATTGTTCAGTGAGAGTTGAAACATGATTGACAAAACAGGCTTCAAACAACTTTTTCTAGAAAAGGGCAAGCTTCTCTATGTTCCACCTAGCACAGAGAAGGCTGCTCTGGCCTTCTCTGGATTCTGATAGTCCACTTGACATTGTTGTAGCATTTGTCCTGCCTGGAGTGATCAAAGAGGCATTCTCGGGGAAGTTTCCTGTGTCCTGTGTTGAAATGGGCTGGTTGGAAAGACTGACTGTCTAGCAAAGAGCAGGGTGGAGGGCTGATCACTGCAATTATTCTGCCTCAGAACATGCTGTCCAGGTGCTGCCCTGTGCTGCCGAGCCCAGCCCTGTTTTCTCCCTCATACAAAGAGGAGGCTGTTTTGACCTTTCCTGTTTTTAATCCTCCCCTCCTACTTGGCTGGGAAAGCTGTACTTTCAACACAGTGTATCCGAGTCAGCAAGAAACAGCAACAGGGCCACTGGAGGTGTTTTTTTGTGGTGAATTCATAAGCAGTTGCCCATACTACCAGGTCTGGTTTGAGACCAGCGCAGTGGTCAAGGCAAAGTAGTGGCGATCTGCAGGCTTGGGTTTTTGCCTTGATTTTGGGGACAGGTAGCTTTCTACATCCCTGACATTCTTTCCACTGCTGAAAAATCTTTGAGGCAGGTGCAGTCCTTGCCTGCATTTCACAGTGCATAGCACCATGGGTTCCTGGACTCTGCTCAGTGCTGCTGCAGGTGTGAGAAACCAGTGCCAAAGCAAGACGTGCAATTATCAGGCTCCTTGGCTTCTTACCTTGTTCTTTCAAGACAGGGAGTGGATGGTTGGCTTTCCCTGGGAGGAGGCTTTTATACTTCTGCACAGCCTGGTTTGCACCAGCACCTCTGCTGTCTCTGACTGCACCTCTGAAGAGACAGAACCTGCTGGTACACTGCTGGCTTGAACCCACTGCAGCTGAGCTCAGGCCCTCCTCTAACTCACAACTTCTCGGGAGTGTGCTCTGGGGACAGGCAGGAGGTTTCCAGCAGCTTTATGCAATGCTGTCTGAATCACGCAATAAACAAGTCGAAACCCTATTATTAGACTTTGGAAACTGCTGCCTTAGAGACAGGTTTGCTTATAAATATCCATTATTTTCTCTCTGGCTCTTCACTAGGGAAGCTGGCAAGAAAAGGGTATCTCTGCTTCTCCAGAATCTGCCTGTCCCTGCTGTTGCTTCTTCCCACCTGAGCTCATCCTCCTCACTCTTCTAGCCTCCCCAAGTTCTAGCTCTGCTAATGAGACATCTGCTCCAATGTCAGCAGGGTGGCAAATACCAGCTATTTTGGAGGGGGATGGGAAAACACAAGTAATAAGCAACTGCGCAGACCACTTGCCACAGTCACCACAGTGTGTGGGTATGCAGTCCAACTTCTTTGGTGGCCGAAGCAGAAGTACTGGGTCCAGTTCCCTGCTCAGCTCCAACAAAACCCTGCATAACTGTGAGAAAGCTGCGATGCCTCATGAAACAGGGATGACAGCACTTCCTTTCTCTGCCATGATTGAGGAGGGACAGATCTAAGGCTCGCCAAAAGTCAGTGGAAATGCTGACTTCAATAAGCTTTGCAGCAGGCCTCTGGACTGCACAGGCTGTCTTGTAACACGTGAATACCTCTGCCCTAACAGGACTGCTGTCTCATTCAAGGGTGTTAGCTTTCCCATCCAAATGAAATAGCAGTCTTCTCCCCCTACCAAATCTACCCAGCACAGACTCCTCCTACCCTCCCTCCCACCTGCTTGTGTTGCTGCTCTCTCTGCCTCTTTCAACTGTTTGGCATGAGTACTTTTAGCTGTAGGGTGCTTTATCTTCCCTTGCAAAGCTGATTTTGTATTTTGTGCACTCAGTATTTGCTCCAGAGAATTGAGTTCAGCTTTCTGTCAGAACCCAGGGCTCCTCTTCTTACCTTCACTTGTTAGGTAATGCTCTGCTGTACATAAAAGCCCCAAAGCTGCCCACACTGCACCCTGGGTCATTCTCTGTATAAACTGGAGCAGGCACAAAATAGCCAGGACATGGTGTAGGCTTGGAGAAGCGATAAAGGAGCTATTTTTAAAACAATTAAAGAAATGGCCAGCTCCTCTCCAGTGGATGTTGCTGTTAAGGGTGTGGGGAGGGTTGGTGTGGGAACTAAAATCTCAAAAACATTTCTCATTCTTTCTCTAGGTGACTGCCTTGCAGCCCTGCATTACCTCTGTTTCTTCTGGCCAAGCCTGGCAAAACAGGTCTGTCTACCAGGTCAGGCAGTAGACTGCGGTGCAAACGCAGTGCTCGTCATATTGCCGTGCTGCCCACACCCTGTGGCTTGCTTTGCAAACAGCTGGAGCCAGTGTCTGGTGCTGCATCCCTAGTGCAGTGAAGAGGTGAGAGGGAGGAGACAATATTGCATGTCTCCAGTCGGCCATCTGTGCATCTGTTTGCTGGGGCCTGCTTTCCACATACCTTCTTTGCCTGCAGATACCTCTTTCGTCAGGGGAGTGTTCAGAGAACTCACAGGCTTTTCTCCTCTTTGACACATGGACGGATGCAGAGGGCAATGGGTAGTGTCTTTAAGGAGACAGGATGCTCAGATCACTCAGCTAGTGACACCAGGGAGATTTAGAGAGAAATGTGTACAGCGCTCTGGTCTAAGCCAGTTATATTGGGTACCAAGCAGAAACTAACAGCTTCTGTGTTGGAGAGTGATGTATGGCTATAAGTCTCTGCCTCGGGCTTGGTGGTGAATTCCAGGGAGTGGCAGAGCAAAGGGGGTGGCAGACGTCAAAGAGCAAAGGGAACGTGTGTAGGGTGTAGCATTGGGAAGAGGCGTTTGTAGTTTTTCAGCCGGTTATATACAGTGAAGGTGGCATAAGGTTTAGAGACTGTAGGGGAGACATGAGAGGACAGGAGATGGAAGCAGAGGTGTGTTTGCATGAAGAAATTACGTTGGCTGAGGCATCTGAGGGAAAGATTTGGAGGACCCGCTCCACAGAAAACATGTTCATTTCCTCTCAGGTTCCAAGCATTTTTGTGATCTTTCAGCTTTTCTTGCTTTCCATACAACATCCTCTGCAGGCTGGTGGTCAGCGGTGGCAGCTCTAGGAGATCGGGACAGCAGTTTGCAAATGGAGAGCTTTATTCTTCTTCAGTTCTGTTAAGCTGGTCTACCTTTGGAGGCCGTGGCCAACAGAACCTTATATAAAGAAGTGGGATCACAGCTAACAGCTGGGAATCTTTGTTTTAAGCCCCCATTCCTCCCTTCCAGCCCCAAGGCACTGCGTCCCTGGTGGGAACCTTGCTGAGTTTCACCCTGCTCCGGCTGGGAAACGCTTCTCCAGCCGCTTCCTCAGGCTTCCAGGAGAGGGCATCGTGCTCCACGAGAAGTGAGGAGAGACGGGGTCTTCAGGGCTGCCTGCTGGGCTGCAAGTCTTGGGTATGGAGTGGGGAATTGGGGTTTTTGCTACAGGTAAGGCCTTGGGGTTCAGGACTGCATCCTTGCAGTTGTGTGGCAAGGCTGACTTTGCTGGGATCCCAGTGGGAGGAGGTCAGTGGCTGATGTCTGGGTGTTTTCTCTCCAGAGGCACAAATCGTAATAGAGCTCCCTGCCCCTGTGCTCTGATGACCTGCTCCTGGCCTCCAACACCTTTGTGCTCTGGCCCGAGGAGACATCACAGGAGGGTGCAAGATGCTCCTGGAGGGGCTCTTCCCACACAAGTGGGCAGCAGGCTGTGCCCAGCACGCTGGGCAGGCAGGTCATGGCACACTTCTCTCTGCTTCAGTGGGGATGTGAAGGAGGAGGTGATGCTGCCTGTTTTTCTTCCTTCCCACAACCACAATTATGTATCCCTTGTTGCTATGATTGCAGTGGAGTTTCAGTTTAGTTGGTTCAGGTGGCTTTGTGGCAGCCAGACCTGAGAGAAGGGGACGCACCAGCCCCTCCACGGGGCGTGCAGCAGTGCTCATAGCTGGAGAGGGGGAACATCCCTCTCTTTACATCCCTGGGGTATTCTCCTGCCCTGTGGTCAGTGCTTCACCTTTCCAGAACACACTGTTCCTCCTTGTTGTTTCAGTAGCTTCTGTAAAGTCCTTTGCTTGTGATGATCCTGTCAGTGAGGCCCTCAGGTTGTAATACAGCTAGCTTGTGTGTGTGTGTGTGTCTGAGCATCCCACCAAACAGCCACTCAGGTCTCCTGATCCATCACAGGAATGCATCTTCAGCCCTAGTTGGTGAAGGTAAGTAAGCACTCTGTGCTGCCTGCGTGGGGCAGTCTGAACCCAACCTGGCATGCGCGAGGTTAGAGGCTGCAGACTTCGCAACTTCAAATCCTGGGTGCTGGCCTGAGTGAGAGCAGAGTGTCCTGCCTGAAAACCTGCAGTCAGTGGAAAAGTTTTGAGCAACCGTGTGTGTGCATGTTGAATTCCTGTGCAAGTTGGACTGCTGCCCGGCTGGGGGAGAGCCTCCTCCAGTGCCTGTGGAGTGTGTGGTGTGCTTTCCAGATTTCTACAGACATTTAAAGCTACACACTATTGATAGTACAACCAGGCAGGGTGGGAGATGGAGGTGCTGAACAGGCAGGGAGTGAGGAATCTTGATGCCACCCCACCATGCTGTTTCCCTTCTTCCTTGCTCAGGGATTGCTGATAGTCCCTTTGCTACTGCGCACTATAAATGAGAAGCTGAACCAGGGCCTTCTGGCAAAGCAAGTCCCCTCTCATTCTTACAGCAACCCAGAAAACTTTCCTGCCTAATTGGGATTATTTCTGGATCTCATTTTCTCTAGAGGCTTGACACTTATTGACAGCTAATCCATGTCTGTAAGGAAAACTAATGCTTAATTGCTTCCTTTCAGTTAGGCTCCCTGTCCTCTGTCTTGCAGAATTTGCTAACAAATATATTATCTTTCTGGCAGTCCAAAATAAATAGTTGTCCTCGTGTGGGAGCTGGTGCAGACAGAATCCAGGGCTGTACTTGTCTTTCCCAGCAATAGCATGCCTGGAGATGGGAGTCATTGTGAAGGAGTAGATGTAAGGATTGCATCTTTTTTGGCCACAGACAGGTGAGAGGGAACAGTAGTAACTTAGGCAGGGAAGAAATGGGTGGTCTGATTTCTATGTTTTCTGAGAATGTGGAGAACAGGGCAGAACTGCTAACTGTAGGACCTTTCCTTTTTTTCTTTTTTTGACATCATAAAAACTCTCTGGAATTTTGGCCACAGCATATATTCCATGGTATTCAGGCAAGGAGGTATTTTCTCCTAAACACAGGGAAAGAAAAGATTACAGGGTGCTCACCAACAGCCTCAGGGTTAATGGGACTGCCTCTTAAATGTCAGTTACAGTCTAACATGCCTGCTGCATTAATGATTTACAGGAATAGCAGTGTGTGTGTGTCTGAGCTTTCATTGTGAGAGTGGCTGTGATGTCTGTGTGAGTCAGATGACTCTAGAGCTGTGTTACAGCCCCCAAAAGCTGCCTTTTTACTTTGGCTGTCTGGCAGTCACCACGCAGGGCACGCCAATTACACTAGTAAAGGACTGTGCATGAGAAGGACTGTGAATTACAGTGTTTTTTACTAGTGGGTTCACAGATGCGTTTCTGTGGACTTTGTACTCAACAGTGGGGTGATGAAAATTATTGATGTGTTTTTGTGCTTGGTCTTCATGCCCTAAATAGCTTTGGCCAGTTCTCCATTGACTGACATGGTGATGGTGCTTGGACAGCAAATACTGCTGAGGATAGCTGGTGCAGACAAAAGCTGAGTTGCTCAATCTTTTGAAAGGAGTCCTTGACAAAAGAGGGCAGACCATTGTCCAACATCTCCCCAAGAGGAGCTGGGTTTAGTTTCCTGCTCTGCTGGAGCACTTGCTGTTTCTGGCAATCTGTTCTAACTGCGTGGCCATCCTTCTCAGCTGGGACTGGAAGGTGTGTGGAGAAATCAACCCTGCTTACCCTTGATGTCATGTGAATTCCTTGTATGTTTTTAGCTTACTTTGTAGAGGCTGCAGACAGGCTCTGGGATTCCTTTGTTCATGAACAGAGCCATTGTGCAGAAATACTTTCCAGAAATATTTGCTAAGAAACTTCCTTGTAGTGTTTTGTAAGCCCAGTGTGCTTGCTAACTTGTGAGGCTCCTCCTCTGTCAGAACTGCCCTCACCGAAAAGGAGGTTGATCTGGCTTTTTCCAGTTAACCAGTCAATATTTACTCTTCCAGGCAAGCTGTTAAAATGCTGTTGCTCTCTTGTTTTGGTATTTGTTTCTCCTGTCTTGCTGGAATATTGCCCCAAAGTCTCCCACAGTGGCAGCTCTTGTTTGTGTAGCAATGACATGTGGGCGTTTGTAAAAGACAAGGTTGTGGGAGCCTTCCAATGATTGCCAGGTCATGTTTTCATTTTCTGTTCTGAGTGTGGAGTGTGTTTCAGCCCATCTGCTTCAAGAACGGCTGGAGTTCTGGAAGAGAAAGCCACAGGATCATTTATTCAATCCCAAGGTGAAATGTTACTTCCCCTAAAATCCATGAGAAAACTCCTGTTGACTTCCATGGAGTTTATTTGCATCCTCTGTTATCAGGACAAAGGCATCCCAGGTCTGGTTTTGGCAATTCCCGCCTCCCCAGTTTCCTGTCTGCCTTTTTGTGCTCTATCGCTGCATCCTGGGGCTGCAGCCCTAGTGGTCCTCTGCGCCTCCCAAGCAGCACCCTGAAACAATGACTGAACACGTAACAAAAAGTGAAATGTTACCTCCCTGGTGAGAATGAGGGGTCAGCCTGCGTCAGGGGCATCAGGAAAGCCCTGTCCCCTCTGTCCTTCAGTACAGTGATGCTGGAGTGAGGGTGGCTTGTCCCTCTGGCCTTGTGCTGAGTTCAGTTCAGCAAAAGCAAGAGTTATGAAGATAGTTCCACCTTAGACTGACAGAAATTAAGATGGCACTCCTCTTCCATCTCCCCCTCACACTAAGAATTATAGCATGGCTTTGATCTGTAGCCTCAGCATGATTTTGTATTTGCTAGATGGAAGGATACATGACATTGAAAGGATGCACAACTTGCATATGACGATAAATCTCAACTTAAAGCTCTGTGCCACAGATCCATAATTCTCCCACGCTGACCTGTACTTGGCAGGATACCGGGGCATTCCTCTTTAAAACCCCAGTGTACACGTTTTTCAATGACATTTATTAAAGCTGTTTGTGTGTTAATGCACATCTACAGAAAGGGAAGGAGTCTTGGGACTTTCAGATAACCATGAGTCTTCCTGGTATAGAAAGGGAGCAGGGATGCCCTAAATTAAGAAAAACTCCTTTGAAAATGTCTGAACAGACCAGTGCAGACAGATTTCCACTCTGATACCATGTTTCTGACAGTTGGCAGGTAAGCCAGCTCCCACACAGAAAACATATATCGAGTTAGCAAAGTGTTGCACCTGTAGTTTGCTGTCATAGAGTGCTTATGACAGTTCTGGAATAGCCAGCTCCGTGCAGGCACTGGAAAGGTCAGTTCTGGCCACATTTTTGCATGCCATCAAGTCCTTTGCATGTGTACCGTAACCATGCTAAGCTGGGCTCTGGTGATGACAGCCCACACTTGCATTACTTGCAGTGTAAAGGTAACAAGGATGCTCTCTAGCAATAGCTTTTTTGGAAGTCCTGATAGACAACCTTGGCCAAAGACCTGTCTTAATGGATTTTTTGTGTGTGCACCAGTTGGATATAGCTTGTGTGTAACATTAGCTGGAGCTTTGTCACTGCAAGTCCTTGGTCTAGCAGTCCCCTCTCTTTATTTTCAATTATTGCAACAAGTTAATTTCCTTATTACTGCAATTTCCTATAATCCTCAAGCATTTTTATGAGAGGAATTAGATTTCCTGCCCTACCTTAAAGTGCACTTGCTGTTGCCTTTCTGGTTCACTAACAAGAAGCTTGAAGATCTTCACTGTACAAATTATTTAGTTTGTCAAAGTTATTTGGCTCCAGTAAGAAACCTTTCTCCTCCACTAGTAGGGGAGGGCAGCATGGTCCTTAATTGCATTCTGCAACTTAGCCAAGTGAAATCTATCTTTATGTTTTCGGAGCTGAAGCCAAAAAAAAATAACCCCCACTGGTCCCTCATGCTTTGCAACTCCTCACTGAGTGAGCCTGTTTCCAAGTACTTGTCTCTCCTGAGATTTATAGCCACTGGAGTAGTTAGCTTTATGGGGAAGATTTAAAGATCTTGTGTGCAGGAGAGCACCATGTTGGTTTGAAGGGTGATTTGCACTAGTTTATCTTTGTTTAAAAGTCCAGATAGACAAGACTGGGAAGAGTTTTAGTGAGAGAGGAAGAGCCTGCCCCGGACAGTTTTTGAAACCATATCTCACTGGTGTGCATTGTGTTTGTGTTGGTGGCTAGATACAAGCCCCTGGTTCATGAGTAAAGGCACTAAACTCACTGAGGTCTAGAGTTTAAGATACAACTTTCCTCCTATGATACTGGTTGTAAGTGTAAGTCCACACCATCACCTCCCATCTGTCTGGATGTACAGTAGCGACAGCATTCTTCCTTGCGAGTGAATTTGAAAGACTGACCTGAGATGTTTCTGCCTCCTTGATCATTGTAACTCCAATGGACTCCCGATAAAGTCCTCTACAAAGTCACTTTAGTGCATCAGTCACCTCCCATTCTGTCCTCCAAAGTCCGCTATGCTGTAAGGTCAAAAACCCTGTCCAGTGGTGGTGTTCTAACCAGCAGGGCTCCTTTTCCTTTGGCTAGTCTCATTGTCTGTCCCCAGCTGCAGTCTCTGGCCTCAGAGGGCGAGCTTGGGACAATTTAGTTCTGTGTCTGTGTGGGGCTAACAGGTCTGGGATGGCCCTGCCTAAGAACTGTGAAAGTAGAAATAATTCATAATAAAGGTGTTCACTTGCTGGTATCTTTTGGTACCAGCTGGATTCATCTATCTTGTTGGTAATTATTTGCTCAATTCATACCAATTTTAGGTTGGCTTCTGTTCTTCCCTTCTGTCCTTTGCACTTTTAACTATTTTGAGAAGTTTATTCAAAATCACAGTATCGTCAATTCTTAGCCCTTGCTGATGGAGTAAAAAGTACAAGCTACACGGGTTGAAGAGTGGGGAGAATAAATCCTAGGAAGCCTTGAGGAGGGTCTTAGAAACTGTGTGGAAAATCATGGAACCTTTTCGGGTACTATTTATACCCTTGCAGGGGAGGGAGGGGATTACAACTCATCCAGCCCCAAAGACAGGTTGTCGTGGTTTTGTCTTTCAGTAGTGCAACTGGGATTATGTTTGCCTAAACCTATCAGAGTAATAAAGCCCCGATTAGACTGAATTTTAAGAACACGATGGGGACCATTTGCAGCAGCTGTGGGGCAAAGTGAGATAGGCATTGTTTGTGCAGCTGTGGAGTACACAATTCTCCCCTTGCACAACTCCTGTTGCTTTGACTGCTTTATTCCAGAGAGCTTGTATACCACAGCACTGGGAGCAATTTCACAAGCTCGAAAATCAGCCTCCAATGCCTGCTTCCCTCCAGCTTCCCTGGCAACATGGGGCAGATTGATTTGGTTGGAGGGAAGTGGATTCTCCAGCTCGTACAGGTGTATAGCATCAGGTAATAACTTAAGAAATGCTGTGGCATGCTTTTCTTGAAGGCAGACGTTTGGGTGGTTTCATTCCTTTGACCGATGATAATTTACAAAGTTAAGTGGAATTTTTCAGGTGATTCTAGGTTGACTTGGTGTGTGATTAATGAGCAATTATGAATAGATATAAATAATAGTGGATTTAAGTATGTATAGATGCTATAATTAAAAACTCTATTATAATATTTATTAGTATTTAATTATAGATGACAAAGGTTGCTCTATAATTCTGTAGGACTTGACTGATGTTCTTGGTGAGGGAGCAGCTCGTCTAATTACAGCAGTGTCTAGGGAATAAAACCCTGCCCAGACCACCATTGGTGTCAATGTGCGATCTCAGCAGCTGAAGCCTAGTTAGCTTGCTGGAAAGTGCCTGGCTTTCATGATGGTTTCTTTCTGTAAGGTGTCTTCCCTACAGAAAGGCAGGATGACCCCATAACAGTTCAGTGTGGACACAAAAGGCGGTCTTAGAGCCTCTTTGCTCATAGCGTCTAGGACTTACTCATGGAAGTTGGCGCTACGTGCACTAACATGTCAGACCTGGTCCTAAATGAAACACGGCGTCTTCAAAAGTGAAACAAGACAGTAAAGGTGTAGTGATGGATAGAGGAGATCAGTAAGAATCTGGTTAGTAAATGCAGAAGATCTTTAATGTGATGGGTGTTTTATTCAGGCTGTGTGAATTCAGGTTGCTTGTTCTCTTACCTCTAGGTGGAGGGAAGAGCTCAGGATCTTCTAACCGTATTATATTGCTCATTTCACATGACAGGAAGGATGGGTTTTGCAATTAAACCATGTCTCTGAGCCTCAAGGTCATGTTATCAGTCATGTTGCTGACAAAACTGGTAGCAAGCCATGCCAAATGGAACAAATGCTTTCTTTGCAAGGAAGGTTGAAATAGAATTTGTTCATATTTGCAAAGCTCTTTGCGCTGCTGGCCAGAAAGCAGAAAGTTTCAGTTTCTAGCACTAGCTCCTTTTCAAAGGTGGTTTCCAGCATGCTGGCTGGAGGGGAGGCATCTGGTACTTCAACATTAGCAGGAACATACAGCTCAGATGGGGCCAAACTACAATAAAAGGAATGGGACCTTGTATGTATGATATTTGTCTCTCTGAATTCTGGCATGTACCTATTGAGAGCTCCTGGCATCTCCTACACCTGAGATCTTGGCCAGAAGGGCACTTTGGATGAGATACAGCACAGGAGACGTGCAGATTAGCAGCGTTCTGCTAGGTGCTTCCTTTAGCAGTCAGGCTCCCCCAGATATTTAAAAACTTGTTACTGATAAAAGAAGTAGGTAATTGCCTATCCAGAGGAGAGAACAGGTCAGTAAAGCAATGTGAAGAGAGGTTGTTACTGTCTTCAGGAGAGAGGCTGAGCTACAAAATCCCACGGTCTCCAGCAAGCATAATGGCAAAGTTGAGAAATTAGGTGCATGTCTCTTGAGTCCCAGCCTGGAGCTTTCTTGGATGAGGCCATGCTGTGTCCTGCTGAACACAACATCCTGCCTTACAAAAGAATGGCAGCAAGGGGATTGCACACTGCGTGCATGGGAGATGGCTTACTGACTGCAGATGGTTAAGTACCTCTGGGGGAAGACGCCCTGTATTTAGGTGGTTGCTGTAGTCAAGGAAGCAGGACTACAGAAAAGATTCCCTGCTGCTCCAGAATGCTGCTCCCTACTTTCTTAGGGCTACTGGGGCTCCATACAAGGCTCCAGTTTTCTCCATGTTTTCATACTGCTGATTGTCTCTAAAAGTTGGCATCTCTGAAGTCTTTTTGGAAAGAGACAGTCCTAAATACTGCAATCCCTTTCCTAGATGCAAAAATATATAAGGAAGACACATGTATTTGCCTGTGTGCCAGCATCAATGATTTGTGAATGACAGAGCGCTCCACCTTCTGAAGAGACGGGAGCTGCAGGGAAGCTGAGCTCCTGTGCCCTTTTAGTAAGGACACCCCTGCAACGCTTTTTTTTGCACAGCACCTGGCAGAGCAGAGGCTTTGGTGGGGCAGCTGAGCGCTCCTGTGGCATAAACATGCAGCTGTAACATTGCAGCAGAGCTGCTGGGCCCCAGGCTGCTGCAGCTTTGTCCCCTTGCCAGCTGTAATTTGCTGGTACAATGCTGTATTGTAAGACATCATGTCCTAGGACAGTGAGATTCCCAGATGGGAAGTTCATCAGGTGAAGGCTTCAACTCCAACACCCCTACACTACTACAACCTGTAGTACTAAACAGGTTGGAAAAAAATGGCTTTTACCTCCCTGCAATTGCAAACACACCCTGGGTTTCAGCACAGGGTCTCCAGGAACTTCTCCCTGCAAGAAAGAGACTTCTTGAACTGCTGGACTCCCAAAGACCACCTGAAACACTTCTTTAGAGTCCTTTATAAGAATGGTTGGCTTGGGACCAGCTCCTGAGATTATGGTTGTGTTACTGTCGGAGTTTTGTTGTTGTTTTACCATAGCAATAACTATTATCAAACAGTAGCCTTTTGGTCAGGGAGGTAACCAAGGAAAAAGGCTGAGCAAACGGACTCCCTCTTTTAAGTAAATGCTGATACGTTCAGTCGTCACAAGCTACAAAGTAACACAGAAAACTTGTTGCTGGGCCCCATCACATGTTCTCCTGGCTTGTAAAAGTTCGGCTTTTTATAGTAAAAAATTACATTCTGAAGGGTCAGGCAAGGAAGCAAGGGAAAGTGTGTAACTTGTGTGTTTCCCCCCATCCCTTGCAAAGCAGCTGCCAAAGTTTGGTTTAAATGTTGATGCATGAGTTTATAAGAAACCATTAGCTCATTCCTGGGGAATCTGATGGCATAAAGAACCAGCCAAAGCATGATTTCCATGGTGCCCTGTTAACAATGGGCCTGACCCAGAGCTCCCTGAAGGTTTTCTGTTTGCTCTGGTGCATCCTCCCTTAGATGTGTCTCTAAGGGTGTCCCAGGAGATGCTTAATTTCTTGTTGGTGAGAGAAATGTAAAAGCTGATTATTTTTTTATTATTGTGGAAACATGAGAAAGTCTTGTTGGGCAGATGCTCAAGTCTTACATTCTGTCAGGGAAAACTGGGAAAGTCCTAGCCTGGAAAAGGTCTCTAGGTTTTGCACACACCAGCAGGCTGATGTAAACCTCTCATCTATGTGTTTATCTTGACCTGCTTACGCATGTAGAAGGGACAGCAGCTCTATCTCCACTAGGATTTCTACTTGCTTTGAAAGACAATTCTTTGAATGAGAAATTCGTGTCAATGAAAGACAGGCCTCCATGCAAGCAGCATTACCTAAACAGAAAAGGCAGCAAAAGGGCAGGAAGGAGACTGATTGTAAGGGCAGGGAGGAGCCATGTCTGAGGTCTCTCCAAAGGAGTGGTGGTGGCAGGGCTTGGAAAGCTGCCTTCTGTTCATCATCATGGTCATGACAGCACTGTGCTTCAGCTGTGGTAGGCCAGATGTCTGCTCAATTTAAGTGCTTTGGTTTTGGTGGAATTTCAGATTTTTCATGGAAGTTGCCTCAGAAAATTGCCCTTGCATCCCACAACCTACTGTGTGTGAGAAGAGAAATGTTTACCTGAATCCCTGCTCTGGGACTCTTCACCTTTCTCTAAGACAGCTGCCTTATTTAGGAAAAGCTGTGAACACCCCTGTGCTCATTTTGCTTCAGTTCTCTTGTTCTTGCCTTTGTTTTACTGAGCAACAGTAAAGACAAAATGTCTTTATGCTTCTTTCTTTCTGGGAATGGGACAAAATGGCAAGTGCTCTCGAAACAGCCCCACTTCCAAAGTCTGCACTTCCCTAAAGACAAAGCCTGAAATCCTTGAACACTGAAGTGAAATTAGAACTTCTGCCTGACTTCAGTGGAGCCAGAGCACCGCTGCTGAGGACTTGAGCTTTTGTTCTGCCTCTAAAGGAGTGTATTTAAGCTGCTGTGATCGCTTGATTTAGATGGATATTCTTAATAGCCACTAACTGATTTGTTTCCTGGAAGGTACAACAGATACAAGTCGTTCAGCATGAAAAGGGAAACCAGGCATGTTTATTTTAGATGCTGCCTTGTCTACATGTAGTTGACTGCTGTTGGGCAGTGACGTCACTGACAGAGCAAGTGCTTGGGGAAGGATCTGCTGTTAATGCAGACTGTGTGATGGGAGTGGACATTGCTTACAAAGTGTTTTAAAATGAAATAGATAATCAAGGCTGAGAAATTTTAAGCTTCTCTCTGCCTACGGGCAGAGCAGGCAGCGAACTTGTTTTCCAGAGCTGGAAAATGTGTTTTATGGGGCTTATCCTTTCGGGTTGCTCTTCTCTGTTCCGACTGTTGCTTTGTTCCTGTCTGTGTTCTCTGAGGAATAGTCTTTCAGGCATGACTATACTGCCTCTGGCAACTCCCCTGCAGGCAGGTCAATGCTTTTAGGCCACTGCAGAGAGGGAACAGTTGTACAGCAAGCTAAAGGAATCACCTGTACACCCATGAAAAGTTGGAGTGACAGGATAATTCCCAAGTGAACCATTCAGCATCGGGTACTGCAGCTTTCCAGAAATCCCCAGAAAGCATTTTGCCCTGCAGTGAGAAGTAGTTTCTTTCTGTTGGGACCTGACAAGTTCATCCTTCAAGTCCTCAGCTGCAGGCCCACAGAACTGTGTCACTGTTTCGGAGACAGTACAGCAGAGTACATGGTTCTCCCTGCTCTTGTCTAACATTCACCTTGCTTTGTGAATAAATTGGGGGATTGGTGGACCTTCTCCAGGGAAACACTCAGAAACATGTAGCTTATCCAGATTAAAGTGCCATGCAGCAGTGGAGAATATGTGACTCTGCTAAATTTACCCACCACCTCATGTGGTGGGCGCTCATTTCAGTGTGACCTTGGAAATACCCTTGGTGCCTGGAGCTAAGCTTGTCAGTAATGACTAAGGCCTTATCCTCACAATCTGATTAGAAAAGTCACATTTTTTCCCGGTTATGTTTTTAAAACCACTCAGAACTGGTGTTGAGGTTTTGGATATTTTCTTTTGCTATAAAATAGGGAGTGATACTTTCTGTTTAATTTTTTTTTTTTTACTATATAGAGAATTTCTGTCCTTTGAGACTGCAGACTTAGTAGTACTGTCTCCAAAATCCCCTCTGACAGGAGAAATTCCTCCCAGCAAACCTTTTAGCCTCACCTGCCTTGTGACTGAGACCGACTTCAAAAAACAGGGAGAAGGGCACTACTGAAAACAGAATGCAGCAGCTGATCCTGGCTCCAAACAACCTGGGTGCTTGAACTGCCTGTTGGCAGCTGGAGCTCAGATGCTACTGGCCATCAGCTGCCTCTCCTCTTAAGAAATGTTTTGGCCATTTTTCTTTCTGTTCAGATACAGCCTGAATTAACCCCTCACATGGTGTCTTCACTCAAAAAACCCCGCTGTACTTCTAGAGTGCTATTGCGTGAAACCCAGCATGCCCCAGATCTCGGGATCCTTGCTGATTATGGGAAGGCCTTTGCATATAGGAACAATGTCTGTGAGGGCAACATCCTGACTTTTTTCTGTTTTATGAACCAAGCCCTAGATGCCAGCATCCCACTGAGGAATACTCTCCACAGACAAGGGTGTTTGGTACTAAGAGCGAGCTTTTCATGTGTGTTACATTGTCTCTTCCTCAACCTTTCTTCTGTGCTTCTGGAGCACCTGTGGCTGCCTGGCTGCTGCTAACGAGCCCCTGATTGCCACCACCTGGGTGGCACTGAGAGCACAAAGAAGTTTCTAGGTGGTAGAGTTGGATGTAGGTAGATCATGTGGTGGCTGTGTGCTGCATGGGTTTGCTGGTAGCTGGTGACATGGAGGTAAGACTGGGGGTGTGAGGGGGGTTTGGCTGTGGGGAGGAGGTGTGTTGGAAGGTGGAAGCTCACTGCTGGCTGGAGGAAGGGTGGGGAGGGTGGCTGAAGTGTGGTGGAGCATGTGTTGTGTGAGATGTGGCTGTGCTTGGCAAAAAGGACAGTGGCTCCACAGCACCAGTGGCTCCCTGTAACCACAATCCATGACTCTGGTACAGTGTTTCTGTATCCTGTTTGTAACCTGTCTTTGTTGGGCACTGTACAGGCTGCAGAGTTCCTGGTCTGAGTGGTTTCTAGCCTTTCTTAGGAGGTGGTTCCTGGAAACCTGCAGTCAGATACCAATAGCCACTCCTCTCTGTTCTGGCAAAATAGGGTGCCTTTGTTTATGTAGATGACTTTATTTCTGAGGTGAGGGTTGCTGTGGAAAACTAGACACTACATATAGGTCCTTTTGGTTACCAGGTGAAATGTGTAGCTGTTTCCTTTTGTTGCTTTATAACTGAATGCCTCTGAGCTGCTCAGTAACTCCAGGAGGTCTCTTGGCCTGTAAAGTAGGTTTCCCTCATCCCCCCTCATCCCCCAGTGACCCAGCTAGGAACAATGGAGGCCGCACAGTACAAAGAGTGCTGTAATAAAGCTGCCAGAAGCTGACGTTGCTTTCCCCTCTTGAGTTTTTCCAGGCTTATTTTTAGGCCGTTTACAATTAATTCTTTTGTAGACAAAAAAAAACCAAAACAAAACCATTGTGGCTTCTAAGAACTGTTGATATAAAAATCAGCCCTTTTAAAGACTGGTATTCTGGGATGAATACCCCAGGGAAAGACAAAAATTTGGATATGTCATGCCAGGGCTCTAGACAACATGTTCAAAGTAAAGCAAAAATGCATGGGTATTTCTTGCACTTTGTACTTTTTACTCAGCCTCCAGTTCTAAGTCAAGGGTAATACATGTATGAGCTGCTTATGAACCCTTTTTTTTTTTTTTTTTGCTGTTGCTGTGTTTATCTTGATCCAGTTATGTCATCTGAGCAGGTCAGAAGGGAGTTATCAGGGCTTCTTGGAGCTCAAGAAATGCTTGCTCAGGGAGCAGACTGTCTTTGTGAGCTCTTTGAAGCAGGTTGTGTGAACTTTTCTGATGGTGGTTTTGGAAAGCCTTTCCCAAAATTCCTGTTGTCATTGTAACAGCTTCTGCCGAAATGAAGTGAATGGCACTCAAAGTGTTTGCTTTCCAACTCTTTCTTGCTCTATGGAGTATTAAATGCACCAGTTAATTGTCATTCATCAATATTTAAGCTAAATATTTCTGGGGAACTGAGAAACATCTTATCTTTTTGGACCAGCGGTACAGAATCGGAGCTCTGGCCTCTCTTCAAATATGTGATTACTTTAAATAAACATTAATAAAACAAAGTGAAGTGCTTGGGGCCACAAGAGTGTCTTTGGAGGTAGAGTTTAAGGGCCTGGGTTAAACTAGGAAGGCTAAAAATTAAAGCCATGTGGTTCTAGGAGTAGGTCAGGGTCTTGCTCATTTAATGTCAGAGTGATATGTGGCAACCTGAGGTATTAAGGGGAAAAATAGCCTCTGGCTTTGTGATGCCTTGCTTGGGTTTCACTTGCTGGCACTCTTGTTAGAGACTTTCTGGGGAAACAGTATGTTTTGACTTTTCACAGACAATGCTGTAAACGTGCAGGGTTGACTTCTCCTGTCCTGTTCAGCTTGGTAGAAGCCTCAACACTTCAGTTCCAGGTATTGCTGCTCCTTCAGGGTAGTACAGTTTCTCAAACAGGTCCAGGGAGGAGCAGGGTCCCATGTACGTGTGTGCTTGGTTCAGGGGTATGCAGCCAGCATTTGGTTTGATTTGGCCTAACCCAGTCCTTGAGCCAGGCTTGTCTGTTTGGTGTGTGTTTTGGGGTTTGGTGGTTTTTTTTTGTTTTTGTTTTTTTGACCTTAGTGCATCCAGAGGAGTTGGATGGGGAAATTTGGCAGCCATTTCTATTTCCATCAGCAGCTCTGCAAGTTCTCTCTGCCTTGCTACTGCTCCAGCCATCTTCCTGGGGAAGAGCTTGCTCAGTGCGTGAAAAGGGTTAAAGCACTTCAGAACCTTCCTTGGCTTTCTGCACTAAATTACCTTAAACTTTTGATAAGTAGGATGGCCTAGACAGATGTGTTGACATGGCAACCGCTCCAAGGAAACACTTGTCAAGAACGGAGAGCAGCTGGCCTCCAGTCCTGACAAGGTAATGCAAGCAGGAATCTGCAGCCACTGCCCTGGCTGTGCCCCCAGATCTTGCTGTCAGCGCCCTGATTAGCGTGAATAATTTATACATCTCTCTAACAGCCTTTAATGCAGCTGCAGTGACGTAAGCAGTGCTAGCAGGACTCAACCACTAATTTGCTGCATTAATAATAATGTCCTTCTGCTTGTGCTCGTAGCAAGTATATCCAGGGAAGGCAGTTACAGCCAGGTTTTCTGCGTGGTGGTTCCAGTTGTTGTTCCCCTCTTCACTGCAGACAAACAGATGCACTTGGAGCTTATGGTCTGCAAAGCTGGGAACCTGGTGTGGGAGCGCATGCCTGAGCAGGCAGGACAACTGGCTTTAGCTCTTTCTCTGCGTGCTCTGAAGGCAGCATCCCCAGCTTGCTGGAGAAACAGTGTGGCCTAGTGGCTAGGGTGCTGGGCTGGGGTCGGGAGATGCTGTCCACTCACTTTCCAGCCTTGACGCTCTGAGTGGTGGGGGTGGGGGATTCTGCCTTTATAGGTATTTAAAGAATTACTTGCCTGCAGTATCTGCTGTTACTGTACCTACCATTTTCTGGGTGCTGTGGTCTAAGATCCTGACAGTATTTGCTGGCCAGCGCTGTTGTGCAGTTCGCTTTGGTTGCTGTGAGTCCCTCATTGCAGACCAGACTCAGTGGACTGACTTGTTGAAGGAGAAGACCTCAGGTCTTGCAGAGCCATAAAAAGGAGCTCTGCTGCCTTTGTGGACCTGTAAGCTCCTGATTCCCCAGACCAGAAGCGAAGTGGCCTCTCCAAGTGACTAAGCTGTAAGCTGCTAATTGCAAACAGAATAGCCTGTCCTAGGATAGGGAAAGGTTGCCTTTAGTCTCTTCTGAGAGGTTTTGCTATTTGGCATCTGTGTATCACAGTACTCTGCTCTTAGTACATGAACTGAGCAATGGTGCAGTGTACTGTGCTTTCAAAGAAAAAGATAACCCCGAGCCCTGAGAAACTCGATGTATTTATTTTTTGTTGGGGGGTGGTGGTCCTGGAGAATATTTACTTGATCTGATTTAGCATTTTTCATGCAAGCAGGCACCTGGGCTTCCTAGGCTGCTTTGCAGCACAGTGTGCTCCACAGGCCCTGTGGAAAGGGTAATGCATACCCAGGTGACTTCAGTACATGGTATTATTTACCCTGTTGACGTCAGCAGCTGCATGCTCTCAGCTTCTCTCCAGTAGCAGCCTGCAGGAGACAAGCTGCAGAGAGCTTCTGAACTCCCTAAATGTGCCTAACCTTTTCAGAACTCAGCATATAATTCTCAGCTAAGTAAATGTCCATTTGTGAGTATTCTAGGAACAAACCTCCTATTAGCTTTCCACGGGCAACTCATTTTGCTTCTATTCTGCAAACCAACACCACATGGATTCTTATCAAAACACTGTAGCCTTTATTTGCTGATAAGTCAGTTCAGCAGGGACTGTTACATAAAACTGTATTATGGCATTTTCCTTGCAGAAAATTACCAGATTTAAATACCTTCTTGAGCCAAGAGATCCCTTCGCAAGCCACCATATTTAAACTCTTTCCTAACCCTGAGTGACAGCTCTATGGGAAACGGAGCCTTCCTATTAGGGATATTGTATTGAATCCTTCCTGGAAAGCCCTGGAAAAATGGACAGATAGTATTTTTGACATAAACTGGAAAGGTAAGATCTGGTGTATGAGTCTCCTTTCCCCGAATAGCCTTTTATTGATATCAGTGCTTGTAGAGGAACAAAGAGAAATCAGTGTGTCTCACAGCGTAATTCATTTTCTTTCTAGCAGCAGCTTGGGCTTGGACAGAGTGTTTTGGGCATCCTGGCACTGTCATGCAGTGCTACTGGTGTGTGCTTCAGTCTCAGCTTTGATTAAAAAGTATGGCTCCAGCAGTTTGGGTTAGAAAAAGCTGCTTTGATGTGAGCCGTGTGTACCTATAGCAGAGCAGAGCTGTCGGCCTGGGTTTGTAGACAGTTTTTGAAACAAGCCACTGTGAGCCTTGTACTTGACTGCCCCTCTCGTCTCTGTAGCTTTGTGTCACCTCCTACCTGGCCTCAAAGGTTCCTGTTGCATACTCCTGCAGTCTTTGGCTGGTGGGAGAGGGAAGATCCCACACACAATCTGTGTTGTTTAGAAACAGTTGCAGATACTAATGTTGTGGCAATATAGCAGAACACAGTGTGACTTCTTATCAGAGAGGAAAGTGATTTTGTTTCCAAACAAGCCTGACTTGAATTGTTTATACCCTTGTAGCCACATGCTTGTGAGCATGTTGCTGTGATGTGTATGTATCCATGTGGTCTGTTTGGGATTCCCTGCAATGATGCTGAGAACAGGGATGGTGCCCTAGGTCATCCTGCTTGCGTCTCCGTGGTTATTCTTAGAATGGTGGTGATGTGCAGGTTTTGGATATGCCTTTTGACCCCTTTAAGAGCAGACAAGGTTCAGTTTCTCAATGTTTACGCCCCTCCCAGCCCCCACCTTTTACAATGTGAGCTCCCAGGATTAACTTCTTATCCATTGTAATATTTGTTGTTTTTCTGACATAATACATAGTTTTGCTGTTTGATGTCAGCTTGTGGATAGTAAATTATTGGCACTGAATAGTATTCTCTGTTGTTGAAACTATGGGTTTGATTTTTTTTCATTAGGGGGTCTTTTCTCTTAAGTTAGACGATACTGTGAGCTAGGCAGGTCTCTTCCCTGGTTTCAGTTTCCACTCTGTCTTGGGATTTTATACTCGTATTAACCTAAAATTTCTAAGTCTGTCTGGATGTCCGCGCTTTATTATAATTGATCTTTGTTCCACTAATTTTCAACCACTGAGAAACAGAATACCCTGTCCAAATCAGGTTAATATAATGGTTTATTCCACACAGAGTATATTCCTTTATACTTGGAAACCTTAGTCAGTGGCACAGTGTTACTCTCTGTATCTTGAGGTGTATGCAATAGTACAGATGCTTTGTAATAACCTCCTATAATCCTTAAAGCAGCAGAGGCAGAAACGTTCATTATTTTGCAATTGCCATTAACAGTAAGAGGCATATCCATCCCCACCAATACCCTTTATTGGTGAAGCTTTCAAATTGGCTCTTCTGCCCCTCCCCCCCCGTGTTTTTACCTCCCTGCTGATCTTCCTGCGCCAGCTTTTCTTGTGCCTTCCTTCACCTGTGGCATTTGTTTATAAGGAGGGTTATTTGTATTAAATGCTGGAGCTGGAGGCTCATCCTTTTATACTTACAAAAGAGCCTTCCCATTTAGCCTGTATATTGTGAGGTTTTTGGGTGTCAATTTCAAACACACAACAAAGTCTCCTACTTCTCTCTTGAATACTGGAGGGCTCTGTAAACCCTCTGAAAAAGGAATTGCTACCAGACAATTTTCATTGCTGTGGGCTGTTTTTGTCCACTTGTGTACAAAATGTACTCATAAGTGTGCTTGCAGAGTGACAGCCTGCTGGGGTGGCATGGAGAGATGACTTGTCTTTGTCTTGCCTCCTCTTCTGCACATTTTGACTTTGGACCCAATCTCTTGGCACCTGTTTCCATTTATGCTGGTCCACACTGCTACTTAACTTGTCTTTTTCCAGTTATCATGTACGATGTTATAACATCAAACATCAGTTTATCAATTCCTCCGTTTCCCGTCCGCCTTTGTCCTGTTGTTTCTGTTGTGCCAAAATAACAGCCATTGCTAGTTGTTCCATGTGCCCCAGGCTGGCTCCTGCTTTAGCAGCTAAATCAGCCCTATTTCACCATTAATTTTCCTGATTCTAATTCCTTTGGGGTTCTGTGTACCTGATTCCCTGTGAGATTCACTCAGTTAGAATTTTCTTTTCATCGTAGTTAAAATGAGCTTTCTGCTATCTGACCTCCAAACATGCAATATAATATTCCCATAAGAAAATAATCCGAATCGGCAAAAATCACAACATGTTTGTTGTCTTAACTTACAACTCTATACTCGGTTGACCTGCTTGGCAATGTTCCTTGTATTTTTTCCCCATTGGGATCAGGGCTACAGAATTTATGCACCATTTTCCAGTTTGGCACTCTGCATGTCGAGTGGTGGAGGGAGAAAGGGAGGTGAGGGGGCATTAGTTTCTGCTCTAATTTTATATTCAGTCTTAAATCTTCTTCAATTTCATGTGTAGGGTGTTCTTATAAATGATTAAATAGTCATGCTCTACTCCCTCATTAGAAAATACACAAATTAAGAGATTAGGTTCTACCTCCTGCTTGTCATACAGCATTGCATTCAGTCACATCCTCTGTAGCAGCAGCTAAATATACTTGCAAGTCGCATCTTACATTGCATTCCCTGCTTCAGTATTTGTGAAGTCTGATTATCATCAGTCTGTTGCTGTTGCGCCTTTTTGTTTCAACTCTGCTTCTGAGAATATTCTCCTCTGTGTCATGACCCTTTTAGGAGGGCATGCCATTAGACACAAAGAGGATGCCCTTTCTCTCCATTTACTTTATATAAAAGTAAAGATTTTACACTTACTTATATGTCTGCATAGAACAGTATTTACTAGAATATGCCTTGTTGTCAGGCAGGTTCGCATGTCTGAAACTGCTTAAACAGTCCAGTGACCAAGTCCTTCTCTTGGATCAGTTCCTTCAGAAATATCTTCTAAGAACCTTTAAAGAGGTTACCCATGCTGTCCATCTTGGGGATAAATTATGCGAGTCCTTGCTTTTTTTGTGTGAACACAAACTTAGTTGAGCCTTTTCAGATCTACCAGATAATTTCCAAAATGCAGCCCTCTCTGCCTTTTAGGATGTGCACATCTGACTTGACTGTTAACTCTTTATTTAAGTTCCGATTGAAGTAAATCCAGCTGCTATTTGATGCGGTGATTAATTGCAAAATTCATCCACAATATTTTTTTTTTTTTTATATTATAAGTAATCTTCCCATCAGCTCCATTCTTGTTTGGAAATAACAGCCATTAGGATAAAACTGGTGGGTTGGTTTGTTTTTCTTAAGTCTCCTAAACCAGCATAAATCCTAGCATGTTTCCCTAAACACATCCTGCCTACACCTTGTGTTCTTCTTCAGTTAATGTGGAAAATAGCATTGCAAAAATGTGAGGCCTTACAAGAGGGGAAAATGTGATTTCACTTTAAAATAAACTTGATCTCACTTGCACTCTTGTGCCCACGTGCTCACAAGCACCACGATGTGTGTCTGCATGTGATGTGGTCAGGATTCCTTGCAATGATGGAGGTGGAAGACAGGAGTGATACCTATGGCCTTCTCCTTATGTCTCTTGGGTGCTTCTTAGATTGGCAGCGAGATGCTGGTTTTGAGTGTACCTTTTGCCCCTTTAGGAGCTTACAGGGATCAGTCTCTCAGACTGCTTCACTCCTCTACCCTCCACTTATTCTGTGAGCTGTCAGGATTAACTCACCATGTGCTGGGATCTGAATGTCCTGTTAATCTAGATGCCACCTACACCTTCTATTCTTAAAGCCCTTCTCCCACACTTTGTTCCTTTCAGTGCTTTCACACCTGGATGTTCCCATTCAGTCTCCATTCACATCAGCCTTTGTGTTTATGTCACGTTTCTCTAGGTAGTGGGCAGCAGGAAGGGAATAGTCCCCTCATCTCCTGGAGGCTGAGATGAGAAGGGGCAAAGGAGAACTGAATCTAAAAAGCACGTGGTCCCAATGAAAAATGGATAGGTCATCAGGAGAGAAAAACCTCCAAAGTCTCTCTCATGGCTTTAGACAGCGCTTTGCCTGGCTTGTGTACTACTCTTCAATTTCCAGCTCTGCTGTGTTGATTGCATTTGCCGCTTCGCCAGGGCTAGCTGAAGGTATGCTCACCAGTAGGCATGAAATAAAGTTGTCCTTGTTTGGGCGGCAGGGTGCTGGGCCTGTCAAGAACAGGTGCTGGTGAAGCATTTATTATTTCAGTGCTTGCTTTTATGGGCCTGATGTTTGACTGTGGGAGAAAGTCTGCCTCTTGTGAGGAGCTGCAGGAAAGGAACTAGCTTGTATTTGCATGCAAACAGTCCTGCACTGGCTGTAGCTGTAAAACAGATGATGCCCGTCAGTGCTATAATGTTTGGCTCCAAGTGTCACAATTCCCTGACGTGTAAGCAAAGTGCAAACCAGCATGGGTGTTGCGTGCAGCCTTTGCATGTAGGTGGTGTGGAGGGCTTGACCCAAGCAGGGAAGAAGCATGGCTGTGAGGTGGAGTATTCCTCTGAGCAGCAAAGGACTGGGCAGTGCTGTTTATCTGAGGACTATGCTGAGCTCTGTAGCTTGTCTGTGATGTTTCAGATAATCCTGAGTTAGTATCTCAGCAAGGAGAGCTGCAGAGGGAGGGAGACTTCATTTTCAGCTGACAGACCTGCTCTTGTTATTGGGAAATTGGCCAACTCTGTTTTGCAGCTGGGTAGGTGCATCCTTCCAGTGCCCAAGCCAGTATAGCTCCTGGTAAATGCATGATGCCTTGTTGCTGTCTGGTGCTGTTTCCCTGTCCAAATATGCAAATGTGCCTGTACTAGGAGGAATGGTGTCTAGATTGGCTGGAGCCTTGCAAGACTACAGCTTCCAGCTGTTCGCTGTATCGCTGTTGGAGCTTTTCTGGCCATAAGTCTGCATTCTGGTCTGCAGAAGTCCTTCCCGCTCTGTACGTGCAGGGATCAGGCTTTTGCAGCGCATGTGTGGGTGGGGATTTGTGTCTTTTTGAGCTGTCATTGAGAGTATTTGCTGTTTGGGGCTATCTACTCCTGCAACCCTCTCCTAGATAGTTACCCTTTCCCTCTTTCTAATGCAGCAGTTCTTTCATGGGCTTTCTCTCCACTCTTCCTTCAGCTCATCTTGCCCCGCCTCTCCCCTTTGCTTTGCTCTCTACCAAAAGGACTTGGGGATGAAGCTTTTCAAGGCTTATCCTGAATGTGTTTAGGATTCTGGTGCAAGGTGAACAGAGGCTGAAGCTCACGCCCATAGACATGTTAGGCACCGAATTCAGACACGGTTTCAAAGCTATGCTCAGATTGTAAAAGCCTAGTCAGCAGAAGAGACGTGTATGGATTCTGCTTTCACCCCGTACGTAAACTGTGCTGATAGTCGGCTGCTACCTCGTGTGTATTGTGTTCCTGTGACAGCCTTGCTGCTGATCGATCTGCCAGGGACTTAAATGAGCACTGTCAGCCGGATAACACTGAAAAAGAAAGCTCTGCTGGCCTGAGGCCCAGCAGAGAAATGCTGTGCTCTGCAACTCTGCAAGGGATTTAAAGGCTCTGACCTAGTCTGTAAGTCAGAATTTATGTGGGTGAGGGGGATGGCTGTCTCCCATCTCCACTGGGATGAGGAGGGCGCTTAGCCTTTGCACCTCAGGAACGAGGGAAGGGGGGGAGACTTTTCCAGACAGCTTGTAAGGTTAGTTGAGGTAACCCCTTAAGGTGTGACCTTCTCTGGCTTTGCTTTGACTGCTAGCAGTGAAAGACTTTGTCTCTATGGGAAAGTGCATTTGCATTCTTTTTTCCTGTCCTATATGTAGCCTGTTTGCGCTGCTGTTGGGGAAGGAGTGACTAACAGCCCCTGTCTGTGCAGCTTGAGTCATCCTGTGATCGCTGGCTGCTGTCTCTGGTTAAGCAGGGCATGCAGGCAGATGCAGCGCTTCACCCTTCTCACTTGGGTCATCGCCCAAGACTGTAGCGGGGGTTTTAGGAGTCGGCAGAAGAGCAGTGTACAGTGGGAAAGCAGCCATGAGAGGAATGTCAAATGTGTCAGCCTTGGTGTAGAGTTAAGGCACAGCGTTACTGGTGTCCTGTCTGGGCACGTGGTCTAAAGGCTTCTTGGCTCCCTCTGTAAGTGCTTTATTCTGGTCAAATCCAGGCTGGTACTTCTCAGTGGAGCATGGGATGACATGCTGTGATTATGTTCCTCAGGAAGTTATGATGGAGTCCCTCCGGCAGTCCCCAAACTCCCATGCCCCTTCGCACAGTGTTCCTAGGCTTTAGCATTATATGACCATCATTAAACTGCTTTTGTATCACCCATTGGATAGGGTATACTAATTAATGTGGAAAAATGTCAAAACTGATAGTACTTGAGAATAACTTTCCTCTTTCAAAGTCAAGGTAATACACCACTGACAGATGACCTTCCCAGTGTCGAAGGCAGGCTCCTGAAGTGTTTGACATTCCATGGCACAGCAGATAGTAAAGAAATGCAGCTTTTTTTGTTGAAGCTCTTAGAATGCTTTGTCCATTCATGTTTGCCTTCAAAAGTCAGTGCTATCTACTACCCTATGTATGTCAAACTGATAGGAAGCCAACTTCAGTCTAGAAAATCCAGCATTTGCAGTAGACTTTCATTTTCTTTTTTGTCATTTGTAGCTTGGTGCCTCAGAGAAAATAGCCTCAGTATAATACATAAAGAGGCCGCTAAGAACACAAGAGTGGCAGAGGGTGCTTTAGCTCACTAGGTATTTAAAAATCAAATGCACATATTCTTTATTTTGTATTAATACACTGTAATTGCTTTACAGAGTCCAGCCTATCAGTTACATGTAAATACTACAGATGAACTTGCCAAACTGGAGCTCACAAAACTAGTGCATTTATCTCAAAGCAGAGACTAAACCCTCTAACTCCTTAAAAAAATACATTAAAGAACGTACCACACACACATATTGCACTTTTCTCCATATGAAATTTTTACCCCATATACATCACACCAAAGTCTCTTCAAAGGAGTCTGTAATACAAGATAATAAAGCTAATAATTGTGCTAACAGTAGTGTACACAGTTCTCTAGTGTTAGACATAACAGATTTGAACAGAAGAAACAACTTTGAAGTAGTACGAAGTGGTACCCAATGGATACTCTGCCTTATTAGAAGGCATTAGAAGCCTTTTATTCTAATTGGCTTAAAGGAAACTACATGAAATGTTAAATATACGTTTGCTTGAGGGGAAGAGTCAGTCCAAACTACATTAAAAAACACTGTAGCTTCCCCCTTACCAGCATTGAAAAGCTCAAATGAGCTTGGACTAGTTGGCACATCCTGATAAATGAGTCGCAGAACTCAAGAATGGAACTATTTTTATCTTGGCGTCCTGAAATGTACAGTATCCTGGAGTTGGATGGGGAAGGAAGTGGTTATAGTTATGAAAGTAACCCAGCTCCTGGAGCAGAACTAGGCCTGTCTTCATAGGTGTTGTGTGTCCCGTTAGCAGTTTTCACTGTGTAGTTCCTTGAGTGCTTGGTCAGACATTAAAATTCTAGCAAGTGTTTATTATGCTGTGTGGCAGGGAAGAAGGAATGAAAGGACAGGACTCTTGCTTTTTTTATTTTTTTTCCCAGTAGTGAAATGCCTGGCCTGTTATGCTGCAGTATTTGTCAAGCTGTTTCCCTTCCCTTTGGTAGTCACTTCGGGTGTCATAGGGGTTTCTGTGTTCCATAGCTCCTCAGCATGTCAGATGAGTTTCCTTTTGAAGGGAAACTACACAATAAAAACCTTTTTTATCTCAGCTATTTAATGTAGAGCTTTCTAGCCCTCTTCATCATACATCACATAAATAGTGTATGGATGTGATCCCTGTTCTTTAAACTCTCCTTTGCTGATGCCTTGAGAATCGCTGATATCAGAGGTAGAAGCTGAGCACTTAAGGATTGAGTCCAGCTGTACAACTGGACTGGTATCACAGCAGGCTACATTAGAGTTGCCTCTCTAACTGTAGTATACAAGAAGCAAGGTGCCTTCTGTTAGTTGTTAAACCCTTCCCTCCTTCTCACAACCTACAATGCAGTGACTAAAGTCCTCCTATTCCACATTTAAATCCAGTCTTATTGCTATAATTCTATAAATGCTAGCTGATAACCCCCCTTTCTTACACCCTCGTTATTTTTAGTATCAAAGACCTTAGATCACCAAACTTTCCAGCAAACAGTGGTGTTTTCTACATATGTGATCAGCGTAGTTTCACTACCATCCTTTGTGCTTTAATGAATCTGCAATTGTGCTTAATGTTTGCTCAGAAAAGGGCTGAACTGTCTAGCTGTGAGCCTTGTTTGCCTGTCATCTTGTTAATGTCCCACAATACTTAAAGGCTAGAGACAGAACCCAAACTAGAGATCTAAACTTCCTGCAGATTCCTAAACAATCTCCTATGACTCGCATCTCATGATTGAAAGTTCTGGAGACACAACTCCTTGTTGAGTTTAGTATTTCTTGAAATGGTTGATACATCAGCAGTTCGTGATGCTAAATATTGCTGTAATACTTTCAATGTTATATATACATGAGCAATCAAAACACTAAGAAAGTTAAACGTTGTGTTCCACATGGTGGAACGTGTGCTCTGAAGGGACTTTGGCTATAGCCAGATATAGATATAAATGGGGTATTGTCTACTTTCTTCAGAAAAAAGCATATAGGCTGATAAAGAACTGAAAAAGGCACAGCACTATCACTTCACAGGGGTTTTTTTAAGCTCATTGTTTTTATCCTTAATTTCTAAAACCCTAAATAATTGTCCAAATATACAAAGCTCAAGAAACCACCAGCAACATGTACTGCAAATTCAAAACACAGTTTGTTTGCTTGTTTTTAAAATGCAAGAGAAGGACAGATGGATCCTTTCCAATGATTGGAACTTCTCCAAGACAGAGCCCTCCACAAAGGCCTCCCTGCAAAAGCAGTTGATTTCAAAAGCCACACAGGTAGATTTCCCCCCCCCCCCCCCCCAAAATGCCATTGGCTGCAGCTCTTGACTTTTCTCATGGTACTTCTTACCTTCTATCTCTCTGTTAGCTAATCCTTTATCCTTTAGTATTCTGATCCCCACCCAGAGGTCTCTACAAACCACTGTGGTGCCCTGTGTCGGTTCCAGGTATCTTTTGACAAAGTGAAGATGTCAGTTAGCAGAGATCCAGAAGCTTCCCTTAGTGGCCAATTAAAAGTTCCTTGGCAGACTTGAGAAATACTGTTTACTTGCTAGCAGGAGGAAGTGGAGGCTGTCTGAGATGCCTGGTCATCTCAGAGACTTATCGTGGAGTAGTTCCAGATCAGTAGCTTAACCAGCAATTGGATGCCAAAGTGCAACTTTCCTTTAATTCCACCTCATGCTACTGCTTCAGAAGTATTACAGATGCCACCAGCACAGACCCAAATCTACCCTGAATTTCAATGAAAACTATTGCTTTTATTGCCAAGAAGTACAATACAATGTACACTTATTCTCATTTCTCCAAGTCAATGTTAGACGAATGCTGACAAACTCCCCAATTTTTTTAGAAGGGGCTATTTCCTTCCTCTAAAATCCACTTTTTCTGCCTCCTTCTATGCAAACTAGTTCTTTGTGGGATGAGACTGCACTGTCTGTTCTCTAGCCCCTGCCGCCAGCAAGAGGAGCTAGTGGCCAAACACTTCTCACCACCTCCTGCTTTTCTTCCAGTCAGGTGGATTTTTAATTCCCCTGTTAATTCAAGGGTCGACAAATTACCATGAACTTTGGGGTAGGAACAAAAACCAAAAATTCACATGCTTCTCCATCAGTCCTGTCTTCCACTCATGTTAGTCACCCCATGTTATTAATTCACTAGGACATAGCCACTGTGCTGAGGATCTACAGTCTCCATCATTTCACAATCAAACAGTCCAGGCAATTCCGAGAGGGTTAATGCATCATAGTTTGACTGGGACTCATGAGATGCTGAGCTGCTCTGACTGTCAGGCAATGCTACACTGTTCTGTTGTGCTGGGTCCATGGAATACTGGCACTGGTCTGGGTAGTCTGGCTCAGAAGAGGTGACAACAGGCAATTCACAAGTCTCATATGAATATTGTAAGGACTGTGGTGGCTGCTGCACCTGAACTGGTGATAACAACCGTGATGAGCTGGTGATCTGGGAGGGTGGCAGTGGATCCAGCTGTACCTTCTGGTATTGGCTGAAGAAAGTGTCGTATTGCATTTGTTCTGAGGAAGGCTCCATCACAGGGCTCAGAGGCTGCTGCAGGCTGAACTGGGATGGTGGCTGCTGCTGCTGTTGTTGTTGCTCCTCCTGGCATGAAGGTGGCAGTTGACTTGACCTTGGGTACGAGCTTTCAGCTATTTGCATTTGGTTAAAATAGGCCTGCAGCTGGGACTGCTTCTGGAGAAAGAGTCTCTTCTGATGCAGCCTGAATGAAGGACATAAACAGCAATTATTTTTGCCTTTTGAACTGTTAAGGTGCTAGCATGAGTCCTGCATGCTAGTCACTCAAACAGTTCCAGCAGGGAGTGAAGTACAGAACTGGAAAATTTCTAGGCAATCTTGTTTATTAAATTTTACAGTTGACCAGAATCTTCACCTTTCAGCAAATGTGCAGAGGCTGAGTTTGTAGACCTCCTTTTGATAACCTTTTTAATCACCTAGTGAATTTTTCCTGTGCAGTTAAGTTAACCCCATGCATTGTTTAATTTTGTTTGCTAAGAATAAGATGCGTTTTATTTGTATTTTAAGCCTTCTATTCACTGCTCTCTGGAACTTGGGAGCTCAAGACTTGAGTATTACAGGCTACTAATGAAAATGAACTAAGTCTCCTTTCCCCCCCCATGTTCTTTTTCATAGGGAGCAGTGCAGTTCAGAGAACTTTTATAAAACTCCGTATTTTTGACTCTTTACAAACTATAAGAATTTACAACAGAATGCAAGGTTATAGCTACCTTTGACAAATGCCTGTGATATGACAAAGTGGAGGTCTCCTGCCAGCCAATTCCCAAAGCATGCTGAAATAGGAAACCTACTACTGAAGCAAGCCAACAGCATTCAGAAAATGAATCTATTGCTTCCCAGCTTATTTTTCTTTGCAGACTTTCTGTTCTTAAAGAAGTACACCAAGCTGCTCTTGATACCGTTAGTTAAGTTCTTGATTAGGATTAGTCAACTCTACAGTTGTCAGGAGTGGCCATAAGCTAAAAAGTAATTACAGATTGCATGCTTTCTTGAAATCAAGTAGCATTTTTATACCTCTGTTCCTTGGTCTTTTTGTTCTAGACAGCATGTAGCTAGGTGGTTATTTTCCTTTCTCTTTCTGCAATTCTTTTGCAAAACCCAGGGCTAGTAACTGTCCTCAGTAGCTATGTTGCTTACTTGCTTGACCATTACCAAATTATGAGCTCATAAAGAGCTTACAGCCCTCTAACTTGGCAATTAAAATCTCATCTGCTATAATACATACAGTGATAAGGGGACATTTCAAATCTATTCACTTTTTACTGTAACTCGTTCAGAGGAGTGCCACTTCTAAACTGATCTTATATTACAAGAAAAAGCTGATTTACTTTACTGTAGAATTATTGGGTCACAGGAATGAGACAGGAAATACCTAAATGACTGCAGGGCTTCCCAGCAGGCAGAAACATACGATCCATGTTCTGACTTAGGCTAAATACTGCAATATGTAGGTTATAAACAGTGGGTGATTGGGAAGACGAGGGTGAAATTAAGTACAACAATGTAAGTAGTATGGTAGCTTCCGCCTATGCTTCTATACACCCATTAGCACTAAATGAAGCATGCAGGTATTTGCAGTTTACCTGCACCCTAGTAGCTTTACCTGATAAAGAGCTCATAGTGCAGAAATTTGTAAACACGTGGCAGGACTGTTGTCCCTCTTTTAAAAGGAGGACTGCGTCCTTGCAAATATTAAAGTGAAGCTCTCCTTTTTCAAAGAATTTCTAAATGGACAAAGATTGTTCCAGGTTTGTTTTTTTTTTTATTACTCTTGAGAGTAATAAGTAACTTATCTGCGTAGTTTGAAAGCTTCTTACCTGTGCTCCTGTAACTGCTGTTCCAGACTCCGGGGCAATTCTTTGCAGTATAGCTGGCAAGTATTCTGAGCTTTTGATAGTAGAGCGGGTTTCTGCAAGAAAAGCAGCGCTGTTTTAAATTGCATTTGATTTAACGCATTAGTCCAGAAAGCAAGTGAAAGAAGATTGTCTACCCTTATGACAGCGTAACTGCCCAGCTCCATTTTCAGAAACTGTCAACAGATCTACTATCTAAACCCACAGCCACTACTGCTTATTGGCTTCTAACCCTTAGACAAAGAATATCTTAGCATGATAGATTGTACCATAAGATTTCTTTCCAAGTGAAAGAGAAGCTGCAAGTTGGAGAAAAGGTTTTCTATAAACTAAAGCTATATGAAAATTGGTTTTAAAAAAAAAAAGGGGGAGGGAAAGGGGGAGGGGAGGGGGGAGGGGCGGTTCTACATCAACGTGGAGCGGGAGGTGGGGGCGGGGCGGGGGCGGGGCGGGGGGAGGGGCGGGGGGGAGGGGGGAGGGGAGGGGGGAGGGACGGTTCTACATCAACGTGGAGCGGGAGGTGGGGGAGGGGCGGGGGGAGGGGGGAGGGGCGGGGGGAGGGGGGAGGGGCGGTTCTACATCAACGTGGAAGCGGGAGGTGGGGGAGGGGCGGGGGGAGGGGAGGGGGAGGGGCGGCCCCCCGCATGGTCCATGGATTTGTGGGGCGCCCCGTGGCCCCCCCGCAGTGACCCCATGCCAAAGCGATTCTCCTTTCGGTTCCCCCCCGAAACCATGGGCCGCCCCCTACGTGTGGGGCCGGTCCCTGAGCGGTGGGGACACGCTGCGTCTGGGGCGGGGGGTGATGTGGGGCAGAGTTGTGGGGCTGTTCAGGGCCGTTTGTGGCAGATGGGGGGCGGTTACGGCAGTTATGGGCAGAGAAGCATCAGTGGGGGGCGGTGTGGGGCTGTATGAGGCAGTTGTGGGGCAGAGTAGCACAGTTAAGGGGCGGTTTATGGCAGTTGTGGGGCGGGTGGAGTTGTTATGGGGCACTGTGGAGTGTCTGTGGGATGCCGTGGGTCAGTCTCTGGGTCAGTCTATGGGGCACTGTGGGTCGGTCTATGGGGCGCCGTGGGGCGGTCTATGGGGCGCCGTGGGGCGGTCTATGGGGTGCCGTGGGTCAGCCTGTCTGTGGCGCAGGAGTGGAAGTTGGACACGCTGTGGGGCGCTGTGGGTCAGCCTATGGGGCACTGTGGGTCAGTCTATGGGGCGCCGTGGGGCGGTCTATGGGTCGCTGTGGGTCAGTGTGTCTGTGGCGCAGGAGTGGAAGTTGGACACGCTGTGGGGCGCTGTGGGTCAGCCTATGGGGCACTGTGGGTCAGTCTATGGGGCGCCGTGGGTCAGTCTATGGGGCGCCGTGGGTCAGCCTGTCTGTGGCGCAGGAGTGGAAGTTGGACACGCTGTGGGGCGCTGTGGGTCAGTCTATGGGGTGCTGTGGGTCAGTCTATG